>NW_028120789.1:0-582500 GCF_965178545.1 Coloeus monedula | reverse complement strand
CCCTAACCCCTAACCCTAACCCTAACCCTAACCCTAACCCTAACCCTAACCTAACCCTAACCCTAACCCTAACCCTAACCCTAACCCTAACCCTAACCCCTAACCCTAACCCTAACCCTAACCCTAACCCTAACCCTAACCCTAACCCTAACCCTAACCCTAACCCTAACCCTAACCCTAACCCTAACCCTAACCCTAACCCTAACCCTAACCCTAACCCTAACCCTAACCCTAACCCTAACCCTAACCCTAACCCTAACCCTAACCCTAACCCTAACCCTAACCTAACCCTAACCCTAACCCTAACCCTAACCCTAACCTAACCCTAACCCTAACCCTAACCCTAACCCTAACCCTAACCCTAACCCTAACCCTAACCCTAACCCTAACCCTAACCCTAACCCTAACCCTAACCCTAACCCTAACCCTAACCCTAACCCTAACCCTAACCCTAACCCTAACCCTAACCCTAACCCTAACCCTAACCCTAACCCTAACCCTAACCCTAACCCTAACCCTAACCCTAACCCTAACCCTAACCCTAACCCTAACCCTAACCCTAACCCTAACCCTAACCCTAACCCTAACCCTAACCCTAACCCTAACCCTAACCCTAACCCTAACCCTAACCCTAACCCTAACCCTAACCCTAACCCTAACCCTAACCCTAACCCTAACCCTAACCCTAACCCTAACCTAACCCTAACCCTAACCCTAACCCTAACCCTAACCCTAACCCTAACCCTAACCCTAACCCTAACCCTAACCCTAACCCTAACCCTAACCCTAACCCTAACCCTAACCCTAACCCTAACCCTAACCCTAACCCTAACCCTAACCCTAACCCTAACCCTAACCCTAACCCTAACCCTAACCCTAACCCTAACCCTAACCCTAACCCTAACCCTAACCCTAACCCTAACCTAACCCTAACCCTAACCCTAACCCTAACCCTAACCCTAACCCTAACCCTAACCCTAACCCTAACCCTAACCCTAACCCTAACCCTAACCCTAACCCTAACCCTAACCCTAACCCTAACCCTAACCCTAACCCTAACCCTAACCCTAACCCTAACCCTAACCCTAACCCTAACCCTAACCCTAACCCTAACCCTAAACCCTAACCCTAACCCTAACCCTAACCCTAACCCTAACCCTAACCCTAACCCTAACCCTAACCCTAACCCTAACCCTAACCCTAACCCTAACCCTAACCCTAACCCTAACCCTAACCCTAACCCTAACCCTAACCCTAACCCTAACCCTAACCCTAACCCTAACCCTAACCCTAACCCTAACCCTAACCCTAACCCTAACCCTAACCCTAACCCTAACCCTAACCCTAACCCTAACCCTAACCCTAACCCTAACCCTAACCCTAACCCTAACCCTAACCCTAACCCTAACCCTAACCCTAACCCTAACCCTAACCCTAACCCTAACCCTAACCCTAACCCTAACCCTAACCCTAACCCTAACCCTAACCCTAACCCTAACCCTAACCCTAACCCTAACCCTAACCCTAACCCTAACCCTAACCCTAACCCTAACCCTAACCCTAACCCTAACCCTAACCCTAACCCTAACCCTAACCCTAACCCTAACCCTAACCCTAACCCTAACCCTAACCCTAACCCTAACCCTAACCCTAACCCTAACCCTAACCCTAACCCTAACCCTAACCCTAACCCTAACCCTAACCCTAACCCTAACCCTAACCCTAACCCTAACCCTAACCCTAACCCTAACCCTAACCCTAACCCTAACCCTAACCCTAACCTAACCCTAACCCTAACCCTAACCCTAACCCTAACCCTAACCCTAACCCTAACCCTAACCCTAACCCTAACCCTAACCCTAACCCTAACCCTAACCCTAACCCTAACCCTAACCCTAACCCTAACCCTAACCCTAACCCTAACCCTAACCCTAACCCTAACCCTAACCCTAACCCTAACCCTAACCCTAACCCTAACCCTAACCCTAACCCTAACCCTAACCCTAACCCTAACCCTAACCCTAACCCTAACCCTAACCCTAACCCTAACCCTAACCCTAACCCTAACCCTAACCCTAACCCTAACCCTAACCCTAACCCTAACCCTAACCCTAACCCTAACCCTAACCCTAACCCTAACCCTAACCCTAACCCTAACCCTAACCCTAACCCTAACCCTAACCCTAACCCTAACCCTAACCCTAACCCTAACCCTAACCCTAACCCTAACCCTAACCCTAACCCTAACCCTAACCCTAACCCTAACCCTAACCCTAACCCTAACCCTAACCCTAACCCTAACCCTAACCCTAACCCTAACCCTAACCCTAACCCTAACCCTAACCCTAACCCTAACCCTAACCCTAACCCTAACCCTAACCCTAACCCTAACCCTAACCCTAACCCTAACCCTAACCCTAACCCTAACCCTAACCCTAACCCTAACCCTAACCCTAACCCTAACCCTAACCCTAACCCTAACCCTAACCCTAACCCTAACCCTAACCCTAACCCTAACCCTAACCCTAACCCTAACCCTAACCCTAACCCTAACCCTAACCCTAACCCTAACCCTAACCCTAACCCTAACCCTAACCCTAACCCTAACCCTAACCCTAACCCTAACCCTAACCCTAACCCTAACCCTAACCCTAACCCTAACCCTAACCCTAACCCTAACCCTAACCCTAACCCTAACCCTAACCCTAACCCTAACCCCTAACCCTAACCCTAACCCTAACCCTAACCCTAACCCTAACCCTAACCCTAACCCTAACCCTAACCCTAACCCTAACCCTAACCCTAACCCTAACCCTAACCCTAACCCTAACCCTAACCCTAACCCTAACCCTAACCCTAACCCTAACCCTAACCCTAACCCTAACCCTAACCCTAACCCTAACCCTAACCCTAACCCTAACCCTAACCCTAACCCTAACCCTAACCCTAACCCTAACCCTAACCCTAACCCTAACCCTAACCCTAACCCTAACCCTAACCCTAACCCTAACCCTAACCCTAACCCTAACCCTAACCCTAACCCTAACCCTAACCCTAACCCTAACCCTAACCCTAACCCTAACCCTAACCCTAACCCTAACCCTAACCCTAACCCTAACCCTAACCCTAACCCTAACCCTAACCCTAACCCTAACCCTAACCCTAACCCTAACCCTAACCCTAACCCTAACCCTAACCCTAACCCTAACCCTAACCCTAACCCTAACCCTAACCCTAACCCTAACCCTAACCCTAACCCTAACCCTAACCCTAACCCTAACCCTAACCCTAACCCTAACCCTAACCCTAACCCTAACCCTAACCCTAACCCTAACCCTAACCCTAACCCTAACCCTAACCCTAACCCTAACCCTAACCCTAACCCTAACCCTAACCCTAACCCTAACCCTAACCCTAACCCTAACCCTAACCCTAACCCTAACCCTAACCCTAACCCTAACCCTAACCCTAACCCTAACCCTAACCCTAACCCTAACCCTAACCCTAACCCTAACCCTAACCCTAACCCTAACCCTAACCCTAACCCTAACCCTAACCCTAACCCTAACCCTAACCCCTAACCCTAACCCTAACCCTAACCCCTAACCCTAACCCTAACCCTAACCCCTAACCCTAACCCTAACCCTAACCCTGTATGTCGCTGAGAGGCAAAGTGCATAGCCCAGGCGTGTGTCAGCAGAAGCAGTCGGCTGGAACATTTGGCTGCTGGCACAGTGCTCTGTGTGCCAAGTAGGCGACGGTTCGACTCTGACAGAATGAAAGCGCGACATGGCTACTAAAGAGGCCGAACGAAGGCGAAGAGCACCGGGCTCGTGTCTGCAGCGTACAAACTGAGAAAGGAGCGTGGCTGGCGCTCGCCTGCCTGCCGACTTCACGTTAGCATTGAGAAGGAGGAAGTTCAACGGCAGCTACTTACTTGTGCTACAACTTATTCCTCTTCCAAGCATCCCTGGGAACACTGGCGCTTACCTTTGGGCTCCGAGATGCAGAAAACACAGTGGTCGATGCCAAGGAGAGGGGAAGTAGAGAGTGCAGCGGGGAGTTGAAGTGGCTTTACGTGAGGCAAGGGGAAGGTGCAGCCCAGCATTGGCTTTTCCTCCTAGTTCTTTTCTTCAGGAGAGCAGCTAGCAAGCGAGCTGCGAGAGCCAACAATGGGATGGCACGTCTTGTCAGAGAAGCCACGGTCTACAGTGCTGTAGAGTGCTGTGCACAGTTTGAATGCTGCCCTAAGTACACGGTACTTTTGGAACGGCTTCTCTCCTGACTCTCCCGTCTCTGTGAGCTCTAGCTGGCTTGAACTTGGCCACACTGAAGGTGTGTGCACGTGATTGCGCTGCGAGTATCAAGTCTTCCAGAGATGAGGGATAGTCAACAAATGCTTTCTCACCTGGCCCATCTCTCAGTCCCAACTGTGGCTGGAAACGCTGCGCTGCAAGGGTGGACTTAGCCACTCTGAGAGAATGTGATGACGCTCTGTAGATAGTTGCGAAGGAAAGTACTGCTCACTGCAATGTTTCGCCTAGTTTACAGACTTTAGAGGGACTCTGAAGGCCAACGCCTTCTTCTAGCATTTGTTCTCTGCGTGCAGCTGCTGGATATTTGGAAGGGCTTTGGGATCGGCGAGAGGTGGAGGGTAAGATGCTACCTAGAGCTTGAAGGAAAGTGCGTCTCTCCAGGACCTTTGATGCAGTTCAGTGGGTGCGAGTTCCATGTTGAGCATGTTCATGATGGCACAGAAAAGGTTCTGAAAGAAAGAGGCCGTGCTGCAGCTGCCTTGACTTTTGCCGCTTAGAAACTGCACAGCCAACAATGAAAAGATTCCTCTTGCTTCCCCGCTACGCGCAGGATCACATTCTTTTGTGTCTCCAAGAGGCAGGATGCACAGCGGAGCTCTTCCACCAACTGCTCGCACACGACTGGGGCCGAGCCAGCGAAACGCTTGGCTTTTTCCCCGGCACTGTCAGCGCTCCTCGAAACAAGCACACGATGGCGCTGACGACTTGCAAAAGAAGGCCAAGCACCTGGCGCTGCTCAAAACCACCCCAAGGGCAGAGGCAAGTTGCAAACGTCCCTGCACTCAAATCAACAACACATCAGGAGAAAAAGATTTCCCTCATCTTCCCCTTCCAAGAGCGGACTCTTCTTTATACCGCACTCCAAGAGGCAGACAAACCTCTTTGGCCCAAACCAATCTTTGCCCTCTCGCAGATTCTGCCCACCAACTTGAAACCATCTGGCAAAAACAGAGCTCAAAACAGTGCGGGCTGAGGAAGATCTTGCTGCCTGCAACTTCAACTGCACCCCTCAAACTAGCAGCACACACGCTGTTCTCAGCACTTTCCTTCTCAGCTCTAGGTACCATCCTAAGCCTTCCCTCTCCCAGAGTCAGCATCCAAAGACAACGGCACCATGGACTGCTCACACACTAAAGGCACCAGGACAAAAGGCTCACAAGCTTGGCCTTTGCATTCCCACGGACAGCTCAACAGCTCCAACCCGGAGAACTGCCTCTTGGGAAAAGCCTTTAAAATCCCTAAGAGCACCTGATGTGCACATCCAAACCTGCTCTCCTTGCCAAAGAGAGCAACTACAAGCCCATCTCCAAAGAAACGGCAACCCCTCCTCCAAAATACAACACATCCATCCACTGATCCACCTCCAGTATTGAATATGTCCAACAATTGCCCCTACACGCCCAGGGGCCAGAAGAGAAATGTCTTGCTGGACTATTCCTCCCCATGCTACCTTAACATCTGCTCCAGCAACACTGGCACTTATGTCCTTGCCTTGGCAAGGAAAGGCACTCCGAGTCTCTTGGCCTTGCCTTGCCTTCAGTACCTTGTCTAGTTCTTCTTAAGCTACCCTTGCTCTGCTTCCTTTGCCTACGTCTGCCTTGCCTCGCACTACTTACCACTTGCTGGCTTTGCTTTGCCCTGCCTACCACTCTTGCCCTTGCCTTCCATGCAGGCAAGGCGCTGCAAAGCAAGTGCAGGCAATTGTGGGCAAGTCAAGGGAGAGGTAAGCAAGGCCAGAGCAGTGAGGGGAAAGCAAATGGAGTGGTAGGCAAGAGAAGGCCCAGACGTTAGAGGCAAGGCTGGCCATAGGAAGGAAAGTCCACTGATGGGTAGGCCAGGCAGAAACAAGAAGGGCTCGGCAAGCCAAGGCCCTGGAGGAAAGCAGTAGGCAGGTCAAGGGTGGGGCATGGCTGTGCAAAGGAATGCAAGGCTCCAGAGAGCTAGCAGGGCAAGACAAGAAACTGTTGTGTTGCCAAGGCAAGGCAAGGATAGGCAAGGCAGGTGAGAAGTACATTCCAGGACTACTGGTACACAAAAGTGGCCAGGACCAACTGCTCTGTGTGGCCTTGCTTGACGAGGCGAGGCAGGGCAATGAGGGACCTAGAAGGAAAAGGAAAGGTGAGGCCAGACCTAGACGAATGTGAAAGGAAGTCAAGTGGGGGATGGGTGAGCAAGTCAATGCAAGGCAGGGGAGAAAAGGCAGGTTGAGGGAAGGCTACAGAGAGGGCAGCAAGGAAATGCAAGGCATGGGGAGGCATGTGAAGAGTGGGTGCTGCCAGCCGGCCGGGATGGCAGGGGCGGGGCCACTGCAAGTAGCATGGCAGGGATGTGGAGGGGGGTGTTAGTGTGCGGGAGGTGTGTGTGTGTGTGTGTGTGTGCAGCGGAGTGCAGGGTAAGTGCAGGTGTGTGTGTAGGTGCATAGGGGGGTTTTGTGCCAGGTGCTGTGCCGGGGGGAGCCATCCCACCACTAAGAAGGTGTGGGAGTGAAAGGAGTAACAGATGTGTCTTTACAAAGAGACCGTGTGAATCTGTCCTTAGACAAGGCTGGGAATTTACTGGTAGGGGAGTAACAGAAGAAAGTCTTAGTTCTAGAAACTGTTACTAATCGACAGAGACTGTTGCTCAGCCAAGGCTGTGTTAAATTCCTGAACCTAGAGCAAGGCAGCAAAGACTTAATAGCATTAGGAATAGTTTCGTTTTCTTCCTTTTCCATACCAAGAGGGGGGTGCATATTAGAGGGGAGCCTAGAGTAGGCAGTTCCGGAAGTCTGTAATTCCCGAGTACCTCCGAGGGTGCTGTTGCCAGGAACTTTGCATCAAAAGGGGGCTGCGTCCCGCAATCAGTTGAGAGACTCCATGGCAAAAGCCCCATGGCCTCTCCCTGTAGTTGAAGAAAGTTACAGGACTCCTGTGTCTACTTTTTGGTGGATGAAGAAAGTCAGAAAGCAACACTTCTGCCAGAACTCTCCAAGATGCCCCCTTTGCTCGCAGTGACTCCATCACTGGCTGGGAAGCTGTCTTTTCTCCCAGAGGAGTTCGAGATACAGTTAAAAGCCGTGTGGCAGAGAAAAAAGGCAATAATTGGTTTACAAGGGATGGCAAACAAGAGATACCAGAAGCTTTGGCCCTACCAATCTTAAAAGAACTCCGTGAAGAGAGTCCTTGCACCTCCTGATGATTGGCAGAAGCCTTCCTCATGCTGGATGTTGCTGGGGGTCTTTTTAGACTGGCAAAACGAGCTGTTGAAGGTTGCTTGATCTGTGCTAAAGCAAACAGCCAAGTTACAAAGGAACTTGCCAGGGGAGGGAGGCCTTGGGCTGCAGGTCCCTTCCAAAGATGTCAGGTGGATTTTCCTGAGATGCCCCAAGTGGGAAGGCTTCATCTCTTCTGGTAATGGTATGTCAGCTAGCAAGGTGGCTAGAAGCATTTCCAACTGCTTCAGCAACGACAGGATCAGGTATTAAGGCATTTTTGGAACAAATCATTCCAAGATACAGCATTGTAGAAGCAATAGACTCAGATAGGGGAACTCATTTTACAGGAAAGATCCTTCAAGGGGTTTTGGCTTCTTTAGGAACACAATGGAACCTCCATAGGCCCTGGCACCCCCAGAGCTCAGCTCGGGTAGAAAACAATGAATAGAGAAATAAATACCTTTTGAAGCTGGTAATAGAAACCAAGATGCCATGGCTAGGGCTTTGGACATTGGCTTTGGCGAGAATGAGAGCCCGAGCCAGAAGAGAGATTCCGTTCTCCCCCTTTCCGTCGTTGTTATGAATTACCCGGCTAAGTCTCAACCTAGTGGGGGAGTAGAGGTAAGTGATGTATATTTAAAACTGTCTGTGGCTAGGATACTGCTTCTTGTGGAACCCCTTCAACAGGAAGCTCAGCTGGCACAAGCCCCACCTTTGGACTTTGCTGCTTGTAACATCCAACCAGGAGATTGAGTCCTAGTTAAGGAGTAGAAAGAAGCGCCAGTGGTTCTGAAATGGCGTGGCCCATTCCAAGTGTCACTGATGACAGAAACAGCCATCAAGACAGCTGAACACTTAGGTCAAGGTCTCTGAAGCCTCAGAGATTTGCACATCTCAGCTGGAGGAGAAAGCTGGGAGGCCGTGACTGACACTCTGCAGGAGTGGGCCGGAGCAGTAGCCAGTACTTCGACATCAGAGGAAGCCCTGCGTGCCTACCCACAGACCATCTGCTGAAATAGTCTCTATGGGTATCCCTCCTCTAGAATCTCCACTCACTGGGGCACTAATACTTGCTGGATTATTTTATGTTAAGTGGTTTCTGTGTCTTCAATTGCCACAGATGGTGCAGAAGACAACGGGAAAATTAGACTAGCTAATTAGATCACATTATTAAAACATTTTCCTTACTAGTTCTACTTTTATATGGTCAGCTAAGTTTAGGCCAGGAGTGGGAGAATCAATTTGCAGCCTTAGCAGAAGAAGTAGCAAAAGTTTTTCACCTTAGCAATTGCTGGCTCTGTGGAGGGCCAGGAGGATCTGAAGAGTGGCCATGGTGGGCTAAGCCCAGCTGAACCTAAATGGTGGTTCAACACCCGACATGAGGTCCATACTAGGACGGGATTTTGGGCCAAAGAAGGAAGTCCATGGCTATAGGAGAAGGTTTCACGAAGGATGTCTGGACTTCAGGTGGCTCTCTTGAAAGCTGTTTATTGCATAGGCGAAGTTACAGCATTTCAGGGAGTGGCTATCCAGAGCCAGCCCTACAGCTGCCAGCTCTAGCTGTAGGCATACCTGAAGCCGCTTGCTGTTCAAGTTACAGAGCATTCTATACTTTTCTTTGCAGAGTATCTTAACACATAACAACCAATAAGCACCATACACAATACCTTGACATTGGCCTATAGCCTATCATAGCTACTACCATCACCATATTATAGTCATTATTATCCAATCACAAGAGTAAGTAAGTTACAATTTAAGCTTCCAGTGGAAAATTCTTAGACCGTTCTTCTTCTTGCTACATCAACATTTCTTGTTTGCCTGCCATATCTTTCTTTTTGCTAAAGACACCTTTTCTATTCACTTATGCTCTTCTTGAGACTTACTTACTTGGTGAAAAACATGTCTTTGTTTGTAATCACATACCTTTGTCCTGCTCCTAAAAATCTCCTTCCAACTCATCTCCAACCTTTGCCTTCTCAGTTACTCAGCGATCACTGTTTCAGCAAAACATCTTTTCTTCTATATCAAAACTTGCTTTCATTTCTACCTCATCCCCAGCTTCTACATTCTCAGACCTTGCTGCCAAGCCTACATACCTGTGAAACTTTCTTACCAAACTTTCATCCTCCCCAACACATGGCCACTTCATTCTTCTCCAACAGGCACTTATTGCCTAAACAGGACAGGGCAGGTCTATGTAGGAAAAGGCGTTTGTCAATTGAATTTCCCTCTGGCTTTAAACAATTGGGTTTAGCCCTCCAATTGCCCTCCTTACAATTGTTCCAAATATCAAGACAAATGCAATCAAATAGCTGTTCAGCTCACTAATGGTAGCTGCGTAAGGTGTTCTTACCACACTTACCAAAAACATTTGGAAGCCTGTAAAGCAATGGGGAGGGACAAGGGGATTTTTTGACCACCTATTTTTAAGCTGTCCCCACAAAAATCCCACAAGTAGAAGACATGTTGTTTGTGATTATCAGTGGGAATGGCAACAGCGGATTGGAACTCAAAGCCTTTTAGTGACTTCTGCTCCAAATCCAAGCAAGCAACTTGCAGATGTAAATGTAGATGGGAACCCTGTGTGGGAGCTTGGAAATGCAAATGCTGTGACCCTTATGGTGGGGCAGCTATTGTTGGAGGACCGTTAGGCCCGGGAATTCTGCTGTATTTTGACCCACCAATTGATGACCAAGGGTAAGAAGGCCCCTTTGCTAATGGAACACTGGCTTTGAAAGGACATTATTGGATTTGTGGCCAACATGCTTAACTCAGGTTACCTCCAAACTGGTCTGGGATATGGTGCATATCTTAGACTGTTGTTCTTTTTGCTACTACAAATTCAGGGAAATCGCTTAGGAATCCAAATCTGTGATGATTTAATTAGAGAAAAGCAGTCAGCTGATGCAGCCTTGGCTGCAGGGAGCACCCCAAAATGGGGAAAAGATGAATGGCCACCAGAACAAGTTACGCAACACGATGGACCAGCCACTTGGAAACCTAAGGAACTAATCCCAGATGCCTGGGAACCCATTTATCATTTGAATGAGATAATTAGGGTACAAGCTGTCTCAGAAATAATTACCAATCAGCCAGCCACAGCTCTTGACCGTCTTGCTGAGCAACCCACTTCAATGAGGAAAGTGGTATTTTCAACATTGGATGGTATTAGATTATCTGTTAGCAGAAGAAGGAGGAGTTTGTGGGAAATTAAATGACTCGAGCTGCTGTTTGCAAGCAGATGACAGGGACTGTTGATTAATCAAGGCCGTGTTAAATTCCTGAACCTAGAGCAAGGCAACAAAGACTTAATAGAATTAGGAATGGTTTCTTTTTCTTTCTTTTCGATGCCAAAAGGGGGGTGCATATTAGAGGAGGGCATAGAGTAGGCAGTTCCGGAAGTCTGTATCTCCCGAATACCTCAGCCAGTGGGGAAAAGGAAGAGGGTGCTGTGGCCAGGAACTTAGCATAAAAAAGGGGCTGCATCCCACAACCGTTTGACAGACCCCATGGGAAAAGCCCCATGGACTCTCCCTGTAGTTGTTGCAGGACTCCTCTGTCTCCTTTTCGGACATAAACCTCAGGCATGGTGGATTAATTTTCCCTAACGGCAGCGACCTGCTGCGTGGTCACCGTGCTCCTCCCCAGCCCCCCGGGAGGTGTAAAAGAGTTGCCGGCGGCTCCCACCGCGCGTTACAGACGGCTGCGCGGCGCCGGGGCTGCTCGCAGTGCTCCCCTGCCCCGCCAGGGCTGGCCGCGGGCTGCGGAGCCACCTCGCCACCGGCGCGGCCAGGGCCGGGGCCCTTCTCGACAGCAGCCGAGGGGCTGTGGAGCAGGCGGCTGCGGGACAATCAGCTATTTTATGCCGCGCGGTGCTGCCACCACCATCTAGCTCCCCATCGCGCCGCCGGCTGACCCCGCCTGGCGCGTTCACGCTCGGCCGCGCTCGCCGCCCGCCCAGCCTCGCCGGAAGCTCTCCCGCCCGGGCCGTGCCCCGGCTCCGCCTGCGGCTCGGCAGGGCCCGGCCGCACGCGTGCTGCGTGGCTCGGAGCACCCGCGTTGCGCCGCAGGCGACGGGGAAGGCGGGGCGGGCCGGCGCCATGGTGGTAGCGCGAGGAGAGGAGCGCCCGGGCGGGGCGGCGAGTGGCGCGGCCGTGAGCGCTTCTGCTTGCTGTCGCTCGGCTGCCGCCCACGGCAGGTGCCGTGTGACCCCGCGGAGCGGCGGGGCCGGCCGGGCGGTGCGCGGCGAGGCTTTCGGCCAGCGGCGGCCGCAGCGACAGTCTGCTGGCACTGCCCGTGCCGGTGGAGAGAGCGGGAATCCGAGGCTGGCCTTCCCAGAGCAACGAGGGGCGACCGCCTTTGCCGCGCTGCCCTCCGTGCAGCACGTGGCCGATTCCGGCGAAGCCGGGGTCTCCGCAGCGGCGCGGGCGGGAGGGAGTGGGGAGCGCGCTCGGTGCTCTGCCGGCCGCTCCCGCCCAGCACTGCGCTCCGCCGAGGCGTTTTCCCGCCCGTCCTGGGAAGGACACAAGGGACCCCGGAGTCGGAGCTTAGCTGTCAGGGGGAACAACTTCCCTCCATTGGCGACCTCCTTTTCCCTCTGATTCAGCTACCTTGTGGTAGGTGCGGTGGTGCTGAAGAAGAGTGGCGGCTTGGCACAGTTGCTGGCATAGGTGGTGCGAGAGCTCCACGCAAGCAGCTTGGAGTGGCATGTGTGAGGGTAGGAAGGTACGGCACCCACAGCTGAAGGCAAAAATGGTCAGGGCATGTCATCAGCCGCAATCGTGCTAAGTTGTTCATCTTTGCAAACTGCTTGCCGAGTTCTTCCTTTTCTTAGGTGAGGGGGTTTGTATCAACCAGAACTGCATATGGTCAGTATTTGCAGAGAAGGGTATTTGGACTGTTGTTGAAGTGAGTGTAGCAGTTTCTATGGCATTCTGCAAAAAAAGTGACAGGTCTCTCTGTGTTCCCCGATGTTGGGGAAGATGAAACAGGAAAGCCTTATAAATCTGATTGCCTGACAAAAGATTTTGGGAATATGAAAACTATAAGCGACATCGAAATGAAAGCCACCTTTGAGATACCAAGTCTTAGTTACTGAACAACTGGAAAACAATGGTATGGCCGACTGAAGGTAATCCCCTCTTGATTGAACAATACCCTCTGCTTGCAGGCAGGTCCAAGGGTCAGAGCAGACCCTACTAGCTCAGCAGAAGGGGTCCAAAGAGTAGTTTTTAGAAGTTAATGTAGGTACAAAAATGCTGTTAGTGAGGATCTTCTTGTTATTTTTCTAAGTCCGTGAGAGACTTTTCTCTCTCACAGAGGAGGTAGCAGGGAATGTAAACAACCAAGCCACCTGCAACCTTGGAAAGTCTTGTTTATGGTATAGTAGAAAATATTTTGATAATGGATGTTTTAGGATTTTGGCCAATCACCCCCAAGGGGTGGCTGGTCCTTTGTCCAATTAGACTATGAAGAAAAAAGTCTATAAAAGAGTTTGTAAAATAATTAAATAAATCAATCTTGCTGCACAATTCCTGCCTACTGGATCTTCTCCTCCTCCTCCTCCCTATGGCTGCGGGACACGGTGATATACCATAGGAACCAGGCCTGCGGTAATATTTGGTGCTGCCCGACGTGATTTGCACTCTCTGACGTGTCCTGCTGCTGCGAGCCAAGCCGAATTCCTGTAGAGGTACGCTGTTCCCCTTCCCCCCGGGACCGGGAGGTCCGACAGGACTGAGAAATGGCGAACAGCGGCTCACAGAACGACGCTGTCGTACTGGTCTGGAAAGGTGTGTTTAGCATATTGCGCACCTCCATTCCTGAAAACTCAGTTCGGGAATTATTAGACTTGGCTGCTTTAAAAGGGATTTCCATGGACAGAGATACTGCCCTGGACTTTTCCTTATGGCAAGAGCTCGGATGCACTGTCCGACACGAGCTCCCGACAGGGGAGCCGGCAGCGTTAGAATTATACAAAACCTGGCGTTCGTTATTTATTCTGCTGACAGCCCTTGACTGTGATAGCTGGGCTGGCTCGCCTGTCTCGGTGATGAGTGACGGAGGAATGTCCGAGGGGGGTCCCGCTGACTGGGCTTCCGGGGCAAGTGATGGTGGATTTGGAATAACCCCCCCCGGCTCCACAGGCAGAGCCTGCGCCGGCTCACCCTGCACAGTCGCAGGACTCCGCAGCCCCCAGGGACCCCGCGCCGCCAGAGGCGGGGGGGTCAGGGCAGAGGCAGGGCGCACAGCCTGCCTTGCCGTTCGGCTGGACGGCAGCCACGGCTTATCCAGGGCCGCAGATCAGCGGCTTAGCCAACTGGACCCCCAGAGCGGCTCCTAGTTCGGTTCCGTATGCACCTGGATCTAACTTAGCGGGCGTAGCGCCGGGCGTGCCCCTCCCTGGCGCTGGACTGTTCTGCGCAGTCGCAGAACCGAACCATGGACCTTTTTATGCAGCATTTGCCCTTTCTGGCAGAGCTACGAAACCTATCCCGTAGGATGGAGGACTTGCTCAACCTGTTAGAGCGGCGAATGCCTGAGCCCGCGCCGCAAGCGGTGCCAGCGCCGGCCGTGCCGTCCGCGCCGCCCGCGCCCCCCCCACCAGAAGCGGGAGCCGCGGCTCCGAGCCGAGAAACGGCGCGGCCAGCGGCGAAACCAGAAACAGCGCTGCCACGGGAAAACCCAGAAGCGGCGGCGGCTGCTGAGCGGCGGGCAGAGACGGCGGCGCCGGGAGCGTCCGCAGAGAACGGACCAGCAGCGGCGCCGGGCGCGTCCGCAGAGCGCCGGCCAGAGACGGCGGCGCCGAGCGTGCCCGGGGAGCGCGAAACAGCAGCGGAAGCAGCGACTGCGCCGAACGCGGCTGCTGTGCGGGAGACGGCCGCGGCGCCGGGCGCAGCCGTAGCCCCAAAGTCGGCTGCAGCTTCAGTACCGGCTCGGTCGGATCTGGCCGAGACGGCCTCCCGTAAAGAGACTGCTGTAAAAACTGCCGCGCAGCCAGCTGCAGTCTGTCCTGTCTGTTCTGGCTCTGGCGAACTTAGCCAAGGTGCCCCCCCTCCCCGTACGTTCCTGTTCTCTCCCAGCACCCCAAAGTTGCCTTTGCCTGATGACTCCTCGTCAGGCAGTGAGGCAGATGAGGTTCTGGCCCCAGGTCGTCAGGCGGCTGTAGCCGCGCGGCGAAGAAAAAGGCTGCGCCGGTCTCGCCCCTGGACCTTTCCGGACTGCACGGTAACAGTGCGTCCGACGCATTATAATCGCTTCCTAGAGTCTATTAAGATGCAAGCATTGGGGGAGGGTGACTGGAGGTTATTAGAAATCCTTGGAATGCCAAATAGATCTGAGGATTCTGGGGGTAACCGGGGAGCTGTTACACTCCATCCGCAGGCTGTGCCCGAAGTTCAGGATGGTACTGGTTCCCCAAAAGAGATCCATGCTTTCCCAGTGTATAAGGCTCTCCCAGATTCAGGAGAGCATGACAAGCATGAGGTAATTGCTTGGAAAGTTGCCCAGGACCTCCAATCCAAGGTGGCAAAATATGGGCTAGGTTCTGCTGAGGTTATGCAGATAATAAGGGTGATAAATACAGATTTGCTTTCTCCATTTGGTATCAGGCACTTAGGTCAAATTCTATTTCAACCTGTACAATTTACAGTTTTTGAAACAACCTGGAGAAAGCTGGCCAACAAGACTGCATTGGCAAATTTGCAGCTCCCTGCTGCTGATCCTAGACAGACAGCAGGAGTGGATGCTTTGATGGGGACTGGTCCCTTCTCTGATCCCAGTCTACAGGGTAACTTGCCCTCTAGCATCCTGCAGCAAGCTCAACAGGTCGGCATGGCTGCCCTGTTGAAAACTATAGAGTTGTCAGCACCCAGAAAGCGATATACTGAAATAGTTCAAGGCAAATCAGAGTCATTCCTTTCTTTTGTAGAGAAAGTTGCTGCTTCTCTCGAGAAGCAGGTTGAAGATGACAGGTTAAGGCAGTTGTTGTTGAGGCAGTTAGTGAGAGATAACGCAAACGAGGAATGCAGAAAAATCATAGATGCCTTACCAGGGGATCCTGAGGTAACAGACATGGTCGAAGCCTGCGCTAAGGTGGGATCTGGGAACCAGAGAAGGTCTGCTTTGGCTGCGTTCCTGCAGCCTGTTCACGCATCTTCCGGTCGTGAACCAAAGCAACCAAAACAGGTGAAAAAACGGAAGCGGCCTAAGCCGAGCCAAAAAGAAAACACACCGATCCCCCAGTGCAAGAGGTGTGGCAGGCCAGGGCATTGCACGGGCTACTGTAGATCCCGGACTCATGCCAATGGTCAGCCTTTGTCGGGAAACTTCCGCCGGGGTGCAAGGAGGGGGAATTGCTCTCCGATGCAGTCGCTCCCCCAGAGAGTGGCACAGGCACAGGCACAGGCCTACTCAGCCACCCTAGAGACAGCACCCACGGATCAGACGGGTTTGATGTCCACACCGCAGCCGCAGTCATCTTAGACTCTAGCGGTATTTATAAGGTTCCCTTGGACGCATATGGACCCTTAGGCCAGGGATCCAGTGCAATGCTGGTGGGAAAACCTGACATTGCCCATCAAGGAATCTTAGTGCACTCAGGAGTTATTGATGCTGACTTTAAAGGTCAGATTTGCGCTATGGTCTCCACGCAAAAACCCCCTGTCACTATTCCTGAAAAGACCTGCCTTGCTAAATTAGTGCCTTTTAAGTCTTGTGTCCCCAGGATAGAACAAACTCATGAAGATAACGGCAGTGGATCTACGGGACTTCCACAGGCCTTCTGGACTGCAGACATCTCTGACCAAAGGCCACAGATGACATGTACCCTGATCCTGCCGAACGCCCGGCCACCCCAAACTCAGCTTCGAGGTTTGATTGATACGGGTGCTGATGTAACTATCATCTCCTTCTCTGCATGGCCTCCCTCATGGCCTTTAGCCCCGGTGGGATCGGCCATCGCAGGATTAGGAGGAACCACACAAAGCTATTTAAGCGAACGGCCTGTGGTGGTGAAGGATTCAGAGGGGCACACAGCTACAATTAGGCCTTATGTTGCTACCACTTCCCTTAACCTTTGGGGACGGGACGTGTTGGCAGCTTGGGGCATACGGATTGGGACAAATTTTTAGCAGGGGTCACTGTGTGTAAGGGCGCACAGTATCCTACACTGCCTTTGCGGTGGTTGACTAACACACCAGTCTTTGAACCGCAGTGGCCCCTACCAAAAGAGAAGTTAGACGCCCTTCATCAGCTGGTTCAGGAACAGTTACAACAGGGGCACCTTGAACCTTCTACTAGCCCCTGGAACACTCCTGTTTTCGTAATTAAGAAGAAATCAGGGAAATGGAGGTTATTGCAGGACCTCCGGAAAGTTAATGCAGTAATGGAAGGTATGGGGGCATTGCAGCCTGGCATGCCCTCTCCCACCATGATTCCTATGGGGTGGGACATCCTGATCATTGATTTAAAGGATTGTTTTTTCACAATTCCTTTGCATCCTGATGACAAACCAAAATTTGCCTTTACTGTGCCTGCCATTAACAATGCTGAACCTGCTAAGAGATACCAATGGAAGGTCCTCCCTCAAGGGATGAGGAACAGCCCAATTATCTGTCAGTGGTATGTCGCCCAAGCTTTAGCCGGAGTTCGCAAGCAGTTTCCTGATGCATGCTGCTACCATTACATGGATGATATCCTGGTGGCAGCGTCCACACAGGACGAGCTGCTGAGAATACAGCCTCAGCTGCTCACTGCTCTGCATGCCTATGGATTAGAGGTAGCTCCGGAGAAAGTTCAACAGCATCCTCCTTGGAAATATTTAGGAGTGAAAATTTTGGACCAAACTATTCAACGCCAAGAGGTGCAATTCCCGGACTCAATTAAAACCTTGAATGATGCTCAAAAGCTGTTGGGTGTCATCAATTGGTTACGACCTTATTTAGGTCTAACTGCAAAGCAGCTTTCCCCTCTTTTTAATATATTAAAAGGGGACCCTGGTCTGAATTCACCTCGGGAGTTGACTCCGGAAGCGCGACAAGCGCTGCAGGAGGTTCAACGGGCTGTTTCCGCTTGTCAGGTTTATCGAGTGGATCCCTCCATTGCTATCACTGTTTTCATTACTATTCCAGATCTCCATCCTACAGGTATCATTGGCCAGTGGAATACACAATGGCCTGATCCTTTGCATATCCTAGAATGGGTCTTTTTGCCTCACCAGCCAAAAAGGACGGTGACCACAGTGTTTGAATTGGTCGCTTCTCTGATAATCAAATGCCGTCAACGGTGTTTGCAACTGATGGCTGCGGATCCTGCAGTAATTGTCATTCCGATCTCAAAGGAATACTTTGAGTGGAGCCTCATCCATAGTGCTCCTTTGCAAAGCACGCTGCAAAACTTTTCAGGGCAGATCACTTACCATCTGCCCAGCCATAAATTACTGCAATTGGCAAAATCGACCATACTTTCCTTGCGGCCGAGAAATAGCCGAGTGCCGGTGCAAGGACCCACCGTCTTTACAGATGGTTCAGGGAAAACTGGAAAAGCCATTGTTACCTGGAAGGAGGGATCGGAATGGCAGGTGCTGAAGGAACACGAGTCAGGCTCTGCTCAGTTCGTTGAATTAAGGGCTGTTACCATGGCTTTTCAGCGATTCTCACAGGAACCTTTGAATTTGGTTACTGACTCTGCTTATGTAGCAGATATCACCCAACGCTTAGATTGTTCACTTCTGAAGGAGGTGAACAATGCGGCTCTGTTTTCACTGTTGCAAACCTTGTGGTCTGCAATTCAGGCTCGAGTGCATCCGTATTACATTCTGCACATTCGAAGCCACACCAATTTACCAGGGTTTCTAACAGAAGGCAATGCCAGGGCTGACATGCTGGCCAACCCTGCGTGGGTAGGGCCTCAGCCTGACAAAATTGCACAAGCCAAGGCATCGCACGGTTTCTTCCATCAAAGTGCACATACCCTGCAGAAGCAGTTCCATTTAACGCCAACCGAGGCGCGCGACATTGTCAGCGCTTGCGTTGACTGTCACGGACTCGCTGCGCCTTTGCCAGCGGGGGTAAACCCCAGAGGGCTAAAAGCCTTGCAGATTTGGCAAACGGATGTAACTCACATCCCAGAATTTGGTCGGCTGAAATATGTGCACGTGTCTATTGACACTTTCTCCTCGGCTATATGGGCTACTGCTCACACTGGAGAGAAGGGCCGTGATGTCATTGCCCATTGGAAATTGGCTTTCTCAGTCCTGGGCGTGCCAGCTTCTGTGAAAACCGATAATGGTCCTGCCTACGCCTCGGAGAAGACGCGGCAGTTCTTACACCTATGGGGTGTAGACCATACCTTTGGTATCCCACATTCTCCTACTGGCCGAGCCATTGTCGAACGCGCTCATGGTACCTTGAAGTGTGTTTTGGACAAACAGAAAAGGGGGATGCATGGAGAAACTCCACAGAGCCGACTAGCAAAAGCTTTGTATACAATTAATCACCTTACAGTACCACAAAATTCAAATAATCCTGTTATTCTGAATCATTTTCTCTCATTGCAGTCTGCAGGCGACAGACAGCTGCCCCGGGCAAAAGTCTGGGTGCGGAATTTACTCACTAACCAGTGGGAAGGCCCACATGAGCTTATCGTTTCGGGTCGTGGGTATGCTTGCGTTTCCACAGATACTGGGGTACGGTGGCTACCTTCAAAATGCATTCGCCCTGACCTACGGCAGCAGAGGCAGAACAGGCAACCTCCAAATGATGGCCAGAACGCCAACCACCCGAATGGCGACCAGAATGTAGATCATCAGCCTAATGACTCTTCTGACGATGACCAGGATGTCAACCATCAGGCAGATGGTCCTTCCACAAGCAGAGACTGAACTTTAAATTTCTTGTTATGGAGTCAGATAGTTAAAGCCTTAAGGACATTTTTAGAATTAATAACTGATGTAGATTTCTATTTAGGATTAATAGTAGGGTTGTTATCTTATAAAACAAAAAGGGGGAATTGTAGGTACAAAAATGCTGTTAGTGAGGATCTTCTTGTTATTTTTCTAAGTCCGTGAGAGACTTTTCTCTCTCACAGAGGAGGTAGCAGGGAATGTAAACAACCAAGCCACCTGCAACCTTGGAAAGTCTTGTTTATGGTATAGTAGAAAATATTTTGATAATGGATGTTTTAGGATTTTGGCCAATCACCCCCAAGGGGTGGCTGGTCCTTTGTCCAATTAGACTATGAAGAAAAAAGTCTATAAAGAGTTTGTAAAATAATTAAATAAATCAATCTTGCTGCACAATTCCTGCCTACTGGATCTTCTCCTCCTCCTCCTCCCTATGGCTGCGGGACATGGTGATATACCATAGGAACCAGGCCTGCGGTAATAAGTTAAGATGTAACACTCTATGGTAATATAAGAACTCTTATAGGCTGTATGTAAATGCTATAGGATTTGTATCTTGTATTAGATTGGTTAGTGACAATTAGAATATTCAGTACAGAAGATGATTTATTGTATTGTAACCAGGACTTCAGACACTCTTACTATACACTCTCTTAATACACACTCTTACTATACACTCTCTTAATACACACTCTTACTATACACTCTCTTACTATAGACTCTTACTATTCTCTCTTACTATTCTCTCTCTTTACTTACCCACTTACTCTCTTGCTCTCTTGGGCCTGCTCAGAGCTGCCAGCTGCAGCTCTAAGCAGTGCCCCTGTACCCACGCCCTTTGCAATAAACCGCATGTTCTAAGATCTGACTACAGAGATCTCTCGTCTCCATCCGTCACCGTCCCAACCGTCCGAACCCGCACCGAGCACCTCCCAGATAGAGTTCCTACACCCCAATTCTTAACAAAAATGAAGTTAACAAAGCCCTGAAAAGAGGTTTTACAAAACTTCAGGGATTTTTTCCTACGAGTACTGTGGAGACAACCATAGTCACCTTGTCTTTCCAAAAGTGAAGGTTACATCTTTTTGTCCAAGAGCATCAAGTGCTTTTGATCAGCGTTTGTGTGCATGCATTAGCCTTGTTCTTGTTCTTCCTTGGAGAACTTTTACAATCCTCAGATGATCTGTGTAGGCTGCAGACTGCAGTGGTGAACTTGAAGGCTTCCAGCAGAAGGGAGATGCTGTCCACGTTTTGGATTTTCTTTAGTCTGAACTGATGATCTGTCATTTGCATGTTTGTTTAGCTGTGCTTAGAATAATGAGCAGAAACATTGATAAGTTGGTGTATAGAATAAAGACAATTACCAATTTCCTCCCTTTGTGGGAGCCCATCCAAAAGTCACGCAAGAAGCAACTTAGAGGTCACTAAAGTAATTAGAATTGTTAAAACTCAGAAAGGCATAAAGGTCAGAGTGAGGAAGATGAGTTACTTCATCTTCCTTAGGACCACTGACCCAATTCAAGACCACCGACTCCATTCAGATCACACGCTACGCATGCTTAATGACATGTAAGCTCATTTCCATACAAAGCGGAGAATGGGAGGTGTCAACACCATGAATACGCATTTTGTATTTTGGATATCCATAATACGTGGAAATAAAAGGTATCATGTTTGCTTGTATCAGGGCCTGCGACTTAGGGAGCTATCCCACGAAAAAATAAAACATACACTTTCTAACTCTAAACTGTTAAGAGTTTTTGTCCATCTCAGTTGGATATCGATATTAGATCGATATTCATATTTTGGTAAATCATAGTTAGCATAGGAGAAAGGCATGCTTGGTATGTACCTGGGATAGTTAGGGCTAGCTTTTAGTTCTGCAATGTTATTACGAAACATAGATACGGTCTTGGCCAGTTGCCCCTCGTTTCGAAAAAGGGCTATAAAGGGACTTTCTGAAATAACTGAGATGAGATCTCCCCACGGAAAGAAGACAAATCTATTGGCAGCAGAGCACGAGGACTTCGTCTCATCTGTTGGTAGCCATTGCCCCCCCTTTCTTCCTCTCTACTCTTTTACTTTGTTTTTCTTTCTCTCTCTCTCTCTCTTTCTCTCCTCTATCACATTACCATGTTGTGGGTACTTAACAAAGGTGAAAAGGTGATTAAAACTGAAATCCCTTGTGTCCTTTTGCACTCGGAGATCTGTAAACAAACCATCACGACCCTCACTTCTATTAGCAGATGGTGACATTAAACTGGCATCACGGACAGGATTTCTGACAGACAGAAGGGGTTGCAAGGTTGTGTGTAGTCTGTAATAGGGGAAGGACGTTTCACTGCAGCCGCACCTAGCCCGACACCCCGCAAAGGGTGAGCGGTGTCTAGAAAGCAAGGGGGACGACTCGAATTTCCCACAAACTGCACACGCCTAGGTGAAAAGCACCCCATACTCAACTGAGGGCTCTGTCTTCAGATTTTTCACAAAAAGATCTCTTAGTGTAAAAGGGGGAACTGTTTTGGTGGGCGTGTGTGAATTTGGACTGCTTGGTGTAGCGAAGAGACAACCGTAAGTAACTTAAGGAGTACCTCCCAGGCAGATTTTGGTCTCTTCACCCACCCAGGGAAGCGAAGGGCGACACGGCGAAGCTGTTTGTGTCGCAATGTGTAATTAGGTTTTACCTCCCTGTAGTGGTTTTGATCCCTTTATAAAATGACTGAAAACCCTAGTGCAAATCATAAAGCTGCATTTTATGCTCTGCTAGCAAAACATAATGCCCGGCCCTCTCCGGGAGGGGAAGAATGGGCTCAAAATAACTGGTTTAATTTGGAGAGTGTGACTGATAGAAGATGTTCATTCCAACATGAGACAAAGTTTAAATTTGGCCAAAATAAAACCATAATCTGCTCCTAAATCTGTTTCAGGAGCATGCCTTACAGCAGCTACAGATCACTGCTTTAAGCGATGTAGTGAAGAGAAAGCAATCACAGATTCCCTTCAAAACCTAGTGGAAATTTTACAGGGACAATCAGATGAAGAAAGGAATGAAAATCATTTGCTGCGGGCTGCTTTGAGGGAGGAATATTTTAAGAATTCAAAGAATGCTGACTCACCAAAAGAGAAAGAGGAAAAGAAAACTCCTCACATTAACCAAATATACCCCCAGGAAGAACTAGTGCTAGTGAAAAATTGTGGGGAAAACTGCTGCCCTCCTATGGGACCTCTAATTAAAACAGAATATAATTATATCAATGATGAAGATTTTGAACCGCATATCACCACTAAACAAATACCATACACTGCTCCTGAGTTGGCGAAGTTAAAAAAGGAGTACGGGCGGCTTCCCCACGAAGCTGAGACGGAATATGCCTTCCAAGTGTCTCTCACCGGAGGAGACCAAATTCAATTCACTGAACAGGAGGCCAGTGGATACTGGGGACATGGAGTTCTCTTAACAACAGGAGACAAATGTAACACATGGTCGCTGACTCGGCGCGCAGCTTTCTGGGCCGGGGGACTCAATCCTTTAGAAAGGGGAGACCCTTTTGCTACAGTTGGTACCCCTGATCAACTTCTAGAAAGCGTCCACAAAGCCGCCTGTCTGCAAATGATCCATGAAAGGAAATTAACTCCTGGATATGAATCCCCCACGCAATTACCTGTGAAACCTGAACTGATGACCCCTTTAATTCGAGGCCTTCCAGAATCACTCCAATCTACAGCAGCTGTCCTGCAAAAAACCATAGCTGCTGCAGGTCCTGTAGAGAGGTTGGACAGATTCCTTGGAAACCCGAGCGACCAAACTGCATCTACCGATCCTGGGTTTACTCCATATTCAACCCCCTCTCAGCCGCCAGGTTCACAATCAAATTCACCTGCCGGTGATTGCAAAGTTTGGACATGGAGTGAGGTTGAAGAAGATCTGATTAATTACAGTAGGAAATATGGACCGATAAAAATCCCAGAGGAAAAATCAGAAAAAACAAAAGGTGTCAGGTACATTAGGGCTCCTCATAGTGAAAAACCAAAGAATGTAACCAGAGATCCCTAACCGTCAGCATTGGTGCTTATTAGGTATCAAAAAGGGGGTCCCCAGAAATGCGATGGATGGCTTAGCCCTTGATCAGTTGAGTAAGGTAGTGTCTAACTGGCACTGCCAAAAGCCCCTTCTACCGAATCCGTCACTTCAACCCAGTGCACCCCTCCTCCCTCAGAATCTGGGCAGTGAGTCAAAGCCACTTCTCCCTCAAAGTCCGGCCAATGAGCTAGAACAGATTCTTCCTCAAAACCAGGGAAACTAGACCCTCTGTTTCTTGTCAGTGGGCAAAGAAACGGAGCATAGGTATACCTGAGAATGCTCACTAAAAATAAAACGGGAGATATAACGATCACAGCTATTACAAGTCCTAAACGGGCACCTGTAACTTTTCTGATTGACACTGGGGCACAAATTTCTGCGCTGACAAAGAAAGATGCCCAGAGGTGTGGAATTGTTCCAACAAAGAACCGATATTGTGTTTTAAGTGCCTTGGGCACAACAACAGAATCTATGAATGGGGCCTTAGTCAAGCTCCCTTTGCCTGGAGAGGAAAACCAACTCTCCATCCATGGGGTGATTGGAGATATTCCAACCAATGTATTAGGGCTGAATGCCCTTGCTAGGAGACAGTGGGAGGACTCAGAGGGTCTTCTGTGGTCTTTTGGCACACCACATTTTAACACCAGACTGCTCCAAGCTGCAGCCTCCCTACCATTCAGCAAAGTAACTAATGTGAAACAATACCTCCTTCCCCTGGGTGCCAAAGAGGGTATCAAGCCAGTGATACAGGAACTGCAAGAACAACAAGGAGTAATAATACCCATTCTCCTTCCAATTCTCTGGTGTGGCCACTGCGAAATCCTAATGGGAAGTGGAGGCTGACAATAGATTTTTGCAGGCTAAATGCCAACACAGACCCTCTTACAGCAGCAGTCCCAAATCTAGCAGAATTCATAACATTGATTCAAGAAAAGGCTCATTCAATCATGCCACCTGTAGATGTCAAAGACATGTTTTTTACGACACCTTTACAGCCAGAAGATATGGACCGTTTTGCTTTCGCATGGCAAGGACAGCAACACACTTTCACTAGGCTTCCCCAAGGGTACAAACATTCTCCTACCCTGGCTCATCACGCTTTAGCCCAAGAGTTCGAAAAAGTACCCAAAGCGGACAATCTAGCTGTTCATCAACACACTGATGAGACCCTTGTGGGAGGAGATGAAATAGAAGAAGTGAGAGATACCCAACAGAAAATAACCTCCCACTTAGAAAGCCTTGATTTGCAAATTCCCTCAGAAAAAACCCAAACCCCTTCACATGAAGTGAAATTGTTGGGAATTTGGTGGAAAGGAGGTATGACACGTATCCCACCTGATAGCCTAACCTCTTCAGATCAGATTAAAATGCCTGAATCCAAAAAAGATCTCCAACATGCTTTAGGATTATTAGTGCTCCGGAGAAAACACATCCCAGATTTTCCATAATTGCCAGACCTCTTTACAACTTGTTAAGAAAAGGGACAAAATGGGAATGGAGTGCTTCCCAAGAAGAAGCACGGCAATTGTTGGTTTTTGAAGCAACAGCCTCACCAAGCCCTGGGCCCTATTCATCCCACAGATGCTTTTCAGGTCTCCTCAGGGTTGTCAGTACACATATGGCAGCGGGGTCCTGAGGGTCCGAAGAAGCCTCTTGGTTTTTACTCCCGTGGCTTTAAAGATGCTGAAAAAAGGTACACTACCTGGGAGAAAGGATTGTTTGTGGTTAGCTTAGCTCTCCTAGAAGCGGAGAAGATTGCACAACAACAACCAATTGTTTTGAGAGGCCCTTTCAAAGTTATTAAGGCTGTCTCTACTGGCACCACCCCCACGTGACGGGGTGGCCCAGAGGACCTCAGTAAGGAAGTGGTATGCTCAGATTGAACATGATTGTAGCGTCTTCTCAAGAACTGAAGGAGCTGTAAAAAATCTGGCAATCCAAGAAACTGAAAACTTGGGTAGCAGCCAGGACAAACCTGCCTCAGTCATTAGAGTAGCCCCTCCTTTTTCCCCCAAACGGTCAGCAAATTCTTGGCTTACGGATGCTTCTGCCAAGCGAGAAGGAAAGGTGTGGAAACATAAGGCTGTAGCCCTCCACACTTCCTCAGGTGAAGGAATTATCACAGAGGGGGAAGGCAGTGCCCAAGTTGGCAAGCTGATAGCTGTTTGGAGTGTTTTCCAACGTGAGGCACAGAATACTTCTCCTGTCTGTATCTACACCGATTATTCCTATGCTGTGTTTAAGGGATGGACTGAGTGGCTTCCTTTTTGGCAGCAAAAGGATTGTGAAGTTAACAGAATCCCAGTATGGCAAAAGGAGAAGTAGCAAGAAATTCTAAGTATTGCAAGTCCAGGGAATTTTGCCGTGGAGTGGGTAGCCTCTCACCAGACAGATGGAAATCCAGCAGGAGAGTGGAACACTAGAGCTGACGAATTAGCAAGACTAAGTCCTGTGAAAAAAGATCGAATTACAGAGGACTGGGAGCACTTCTTAGAATGGTTGCATGTAAAAAGACAACGCACAGGTGCAAAAGATTTGTACAAAGAAGCCCTTGCTCGCGGTTGGTCTGTTACCAGAGAAATGTGTAAAACATGCATGTCAGCCTGTGAACAACGTCGCAGACGGCTAGAAAGACACCCTTTGGAAGATGACCCTCTGCATTTAAGAAAGGGTAAAGGCTTACGGGAAGCGTGGCCTTTTAAAAAGTCAGGAGGTAAACACTTTGGGCTGGTAGGAGTAGAGATGATATCTGGGTTAGTCCAGGCCAAAGCTTTTAAAAGAGCTACAGGAGATCATACTGTTCAAGCATTGCAGGCATGGTTTGGAACTTTCCCAAAACCACAAGAAATTCAATCTGATCACGGGTCTCACTTTACTGCCAAAGTTGTACAGGACTGGGCAAAAGGTGAAGGGATTAAACGGACTTTTCACACTCCTTACTACCCTCAAGCTAACGGCATTGTAGAAAGGACCAATGGTCTCTTGAAAGGACTTTTGAAACCACAGGAGGGAAATTGGGATGTTCGGCTATGGGAAGCTGTGAAAGGTGTGAATGATAGATGGGGGGTAAACGGGTGTCCCAAAATCACTGTCTTTTTCCCAACAGCTCCAAGCATAATTCTCTCACTGCAGGGACCAAATGATCCTAAGAATCCTGCACACTACCCTGGACAACCTGTTTCGGTAGATCTCCCTACCGTAGGAGAAGTACCACTAGTGCTAAAACGCCCTCTGAATAAATATGCATGGCTAGCCTCTGATGCCCTAGGGAGAGAGCATCGGATACATACACGCTGCATAATTCCATCATTCTAATTTTCTGCCTTTTGGTGGCAGACTCTGTTGTGTTCACTTTTCACAGAAGAACTCCGAGGGACATGAAGAAGAGCACATAAACCATGATAAGACTAGTGATACTTTTCTGCATCCTACCACAACACCAGGGCCAAAAACCAGCTGAGTGGCCATGGTCTGAAGCTACCATTAGGTACACTAGTGCTCTAGGATCCTATCCCAGAGATCGTTGCCCGAACCTAGCCACTGTAGCACTGCACGACTCTGAGGTATACCGTCCAAGTGAATGGGGATGGGACTTGAAGGATTGGACTAGAATCCTAAAAGGAACAGGAGGTGAACAAATTAAGGTAGGATGCAGAAAAGTAGAAGGATCGCTTTACCAGAAAGCTTCCACCATTGCAATCGCTGGAAATGTTCTAAAACCAGATGGGAAAAGTGATTTGCACCCCAACATTACGGCCAAACTCTGCCCTACAACGGAGTGGCTGTGTGACAAACAAACCCCCTTCATCCTGTGTGGTTGTCAGAAGAATGTCGGTAACTACACCTTAGGCCCCAGTACCAACAATGTGGAAATCACAAAGCTTCGCAGAAACAAACTAACTGACTGCTGGTATAACTTTCCTCTAACCAAACCAACCTATGCAACATGCAATTGGCAAAATAACCCGGCAGATCAGCCAAGTCTGACAGGTTTAACTTATAAATTCAAAATAAACGCCGCAGCAAAGCCCATACTGAGTGCAGTAATCACATACCACGGTATAAGTACCCCCCTTGTGTTAGATGACAAGAATAAAGTTTTTCCACCCTTTATGGTAACCCGAGGTGACGATGTTACAATACGATGTGGATTAATTGCTGAATTTTTTACCGAACCTGTACACAGTTATAGCATTGGACCTCATGGCCGTGTTTTGTTTGGTGAAATTCAAAATCAAGATTGCTGGCTAAACCTTAATTGCTGTACAATTTCCCCATAAAGTCACGTGTGGTAAAAACAATACAAAATACTGGGGGGAACTCAAAGTCGATGTTGCAATACCTACCACCCAACCACCGGTCATGCTAAGCCCGAGAATTTTTGAAATTGGACCACGTATAATCACAAAAACAGGCCAACAACAACTATTGCTCAATCCGGCATGGTCCCTTAAACAAGTCAAGTTGCTGATGCAAAACAATGTCTCAGAAATTCAGCCAGCTTGTTCACCTTTTCTGCAAACTTCCTTCAAGGGGCAGACAACCGGGTTGCAAAAGCGGAAGCCTTCTAAGAAACAGACGCAAAGAGACATAACCGGCGTTGTGGGAACAGGATTGGGAATCTTAAATAGTATTGATTCAGAAGTGCTAATGAATAAATTGGCTGCCACAACTACAGATTTGACTAAAATACAACAAGCCATCAGCGGTTGTTATCAAACATATTACCAAATTGAGAAAAGGTAAATGTGAATGACCACAAATTGATAATTGGCATGCTCCGTGCTACGCAAAAGAACATCTCTTTGGCTCTCAGCTGCGTCCAGGCTCAATTGTGGATGCAGTCCGTTGCTGCCTCAATTGTAAGAGAAGGCAAAGAAGGCACTTTTCCTACTGAAATTCGGAAAATAATCTGGGACGGTGCCACTGATTTTGAAAGAGAATTCCAATCCTGGTGGAATTTAGTGAATTTTACCTACAATCCCATCACAAACACAGCCACAGCCTTTGTACTAACCATACGGAATGCTTCAGTGCATTGGATAGTCCCTATCATTGCATTAGGGCTGACCCATGATGCAGCTATTCTCTACCCTTTCCAGCACAGAGAATGGGCCCGTCAAACTGGTAAGAAGTGGCAAACTGTTAATTTGGAAACTTGTATTGTCTGAGAACAACAAGGGTTTATCTGTGAAAGCAGTGCAATTAGACCTCAAGACATTTGTTTGGACACAGAACAAAATAGCTGTCCTTTTGAAATTCATCCTAACAAGATTCCTGAAACAGTGCTTGTGTATATAGGCAATGGATGTGCATGCTTAAGAACTGCATGTGATAAGGTATTTCTAGAAAATGTAGTTGTAGATACTAAAACTCATTCAAATTCTTGTGTTTGTAACTTGACTAAAAGCACAGGATGTGATTTCTCTTATTTAGCCCCACTTACTTCTTATTGTATTTTACAGTCCAATTACACAGTGATCCACCAGTTATTGCCTACCCCCACTGGGGTGAACCTTACTTAGGTAAAGCACTTGTTGCTTCACCAGGATTTCATTGGAATTTTGGAAAAGATCAAGAAAAACAGACAGAAAACCTTGGTAACTGTTCATCACAATGGGAAAGAAACACATTGTTTTCTAGACAGAGGAAAGAAAGATGCTGGACACAGCTGGTGGGATACTCCTTTTGGGTGCTCACCTACTGCTACAGGTGTCCTGAACAAATTGTGTCATCCCATCCTTGTTCTCTTGATTTTAGTTTTGATTGGGTTTGTTTTATCAGCAATCTTACACATCATGAATTGCAGAATGATGAAACGGTTGACATCTGTAATAGATGTGCACAATTTGGACACTATCCCATCCACTGTGGACACCCCTAAGGTTATTGACACAAGATGAACTACATGAGTATTAAAATAAGATAAGACATGATTAAAAATTACAGGTGTATTTTGATTAAAAATTACTTATTCCTTCTTTTTCCTTTTCTTTCTCTTTTCTTATTTTCTCTACCCTTTTCTGGGATATGCTACCAACATTAACGAGTCCTGAAGACTTCGCAACAACACTACGAAATCGTGTTGATGGAGCTCTCCTGATGACAATCGTGAGTCATGGGGTGGTGTAAGAGACGGTCTGAAGATCCCTCATCTGCCTCACGATCATCGCCGAGAACAGAGGCTAAACACAGGAGTTCCGACCTGCCTAAGGTGGGATGTCTGCCAACTGTTGCCTGCAGGTGTGCCCGCTGGGAACTGGTACGCATTCCTGAGGAAATTTGTGCAGGTCACAGTGGACTGCGCCGTTCTTGCTGCCCAGGCGGGAAGGACTGCGCTGAAGCGGAAAGGAATGACCCGTCCTCTACACCTGTCCTGTACCTGTTTCCCAAAGCAACGGGCCTCATAACAACGGCTGTAGATTTGCCCCACCTCTTGGGGAAAAGGGCGAGATGTGGGGATACAGCTAGAAAGCAGAAGCGAGAGCACTGCTAAACTCATGCCAGAAGTAGACGCGCTAACGCTGCTAGGCCGCAAACCATAGCAGGCAGTATAGTTAGCATAGGAGAAAGGCATGCTTGGTATGTACCTGGGATAGTTAGGGCTAGCTTTTAGTTTTGCAATGTTATTACAAAACACAGATATGGTCTTGGCCAGTTGGCCCTCGTTTCAAAAAAGGCCTATAAAGGGGCTTTCTGAAATAACTGAGATGAGATCTCCCCACGGAAAGAAGACAAATCTATTGGCAGCAGAGCACGAGGACTTCGTCTCATCCGTTGGTAGCCATTACCCCCCCTTTCTTCCTCTCTACTCTTTTACTTTGTTTTTCTTTCTCTCTCTCTCTCTTTCTCTCCTCTATCGCATTACCGTGTTGTGGGTACTTAACAAAGGTGCACTGTTTTGATTAAAACTGAAATCCCTTGTGTCTTTTTGCACTCGGAGATCTGTAAACAAACCATCACGACCCTTACTTGTATTAACGGATCGTGACACATGTCCAAAAGAAAAAATCACTGGAACAAAAAGAGCAAACTGATCCAAGGTGAACTGATCCACGGTGAAAAACAGAAGCCTACGAAAATCTGGGGGGAAAAAAAAAGGCAACTGACGTGCCCGATTCACAGATGCAACTCCTGCAAAACTTTTGAAGGCAGTCTCACTCCCTCTGCTGAACAATCAACTGGAGGAAATCCCACTCCAAATCTGTGGGAAACAACAAAAGTGGTGCAACAAGCACTTCATAGAATAAAAACTAAAACTCCACCTGAATAAATTAATGCAATTAACATTGCATTAATTTCACCTGGATTTTTTTTTTTTTTTTTTTTTGAGGAAATCTGTTTCTTTTCTCTTTTCTAAGAATGTCAAACATCCCTGCATTGACGATAAAGAAAGCAGTTTGAGGGCAGAGAAAGTGCAAGCAGCAGAATCACATCTAAATGTGATAACCATTTACTCACGTGGACGCTGTCCCTTTGTGTTAGCCCCAAGGAGTTGTACTTCTTTTTAATAATCGGTCTAGTGGGCCAAATTTTCACTTTTTAAGAACCTACCAACACATGGGATGGAGCTGCATGAAAACCAATGAAATGTAAAGTGTCACCATAATTGCTTGCATTGTCAGTTTGTTAACGTTTGTCATTTAAGAATTTATACATATTTGAAATCATACAAATATGTTCTAACCTTCCCAGTTCTGCCTCAGAAGACTTCAAAATTATTACCATTCAGCTAATTTTTTAAATTTACTATTTAGTGAATTAAAGAATCTTGACAAAACACAAGCAAATGCTAGAGAAGAAATGATTAAATCCCCCTTCCAGGGGATCCCAGGCGCTGACGGCTGCCACCGGCGTGCGCCAGGTCGGGACCGGCAGGCAGGGCTGCACCCTGCGTCTGCCACAACACCTGCAGCTTCTGCAGCCTGAAACACAGCTGGCTCAAGGGTTTCAATCAAGAGCCAAAAGATCTTGCTGGTCAATTTGGGGCAGAGAAAGGTCATCACTTCTAGCATGGCATAAGCCTGCCACTACATTTCTGTGAAGGACAATCACCTTGTTGCAGTGAAACTCCTGGGTAAAATACTGAAGCGCTTTCAGATTCATATTATCCGACATTTCGGTGACCTTCTTTTATACCTGCATTGCTTCATACTGCTGGTTGTGGGCACAAGTTCTTTGTACACTATCCTGGAAATTAAAAAGATCAGAAACAACACCCACCCCTCCCCCACCACCACCCCTTCCCCAGCCACAACCCTAACAAAACCAACCTCCAGAATGTTCAGGAGTTCAAATGAGAACAAGCATAGATGGGGCATAAAAAGATGGATCCTCCTTAGACATTTGTGCATGCAGTGCCCTGCAATCCACTAAGTTCTACTTCTCGTACACCAAATGCCTGTCTTCGGAACTCCTTGTTCTCCATTCAAACCCTTCTGGGAGGGTAATCGAGGAGATACTCTTACATATTTTTAGCACATCTTGCACTAGGCAATTAAATCCAGTGCGCAGCATTACCTGACGAACTGAGGCGGTGACAAGGTCAATTAAGACCTGTTCATATCTTCATTTGGAGCTCTTCCAACTGCTTGAAAAGTGAAGCCTTGGACATTCAAGGTTCAGACTAAGGAAAATCCAAAACGTGGACAGCATCTCCCTTCTGCTGGAAGCCTTCAAGTTCACCACTGCAGTCGGCAGCCTACACAGATCATCTGAGGATTGTAAAAGTTCTCCAAGGAAGAACAAGAACAAGGCTAATGCATGCACACAAACGCTGATCAAAAGCACTTGATGCTCTTGGACAAAAAGATGTAACCTTCACTTTTGGAAAGACAAGGTGACTATGGTTGTCTCCACAGTACTCGTAGGAAAAAATCCCTGAAGTTTTGTAAAACCTCTTTTCAGGGCTTTGTTAACTTCATTTTTGTTAAGAATTGGGGAACGCAGTGAGACCTGTCACTTTTTTTGCAGAATGCCATAGAAACTGCTACACTCACTTCAACAACAGTCCACGTAACTTTCTCTGCAAATGCTGACCATATGCAGTTCTGGTTGATACAAACCCCCATTACCTAAGAAAAGGAACAACTTGGCAAGCAGTTTGCAAAGATGAACAACTTAGCACGATTGCGGCTGATGACATGCCCTGACTTTTTTTACCTTCAGCTGTGGGTGCCGTACCTTCCTACCCTCACACATGCCACTCCAAGCTGCTTGCGTGGAGCTCTCGCACCACCTATGCCAGCAACTGTGCCCAGCCGCCACCCTTCTTCAGCACCATCGCACCTACCACAAGGTAGCTGAATCAGAGGGAAAAGGAGGTCGCCAATGGAGGGAAGTTGTTTCCCCTGACAGCTAAGCTCCAACTTTGGTGTCCCTTATGTCCTTCCCAGGATAGGCAGGAAAACGCCTCGGCGGAGCGCAGCGCTGGGCGGGAGCGGCCGGCAGAGCACCGAGCGCGCTCCCCACTCCCTCCCGCCCGCGCCGCTGCGGAGACCCCGGCTTCGCCGGAATCGGCCACGTGCTGCACGGAGGGCAGCGCGGCAAAGGCGGTCGCCCCTCGTTAGCCTAGGAAGGCCGGCCTCGGATCCCCGCTCTCTCCACCGGCACGGGCAGTGCCGGCAGACTGTCGCTGCGGCCGCCGCTGGCCGAAAGCCTCGCCGCGCACCGCCCGGCCGGCCCCGCCGCTCCGCGGGGTCACACGGCACCTGCCGTGGGCGGCAGCCGAGCGACAGCAAGCAGAAGCGCTCACGGCCGCGCCACTCGCCGCCCCGCCCGGGCGCTCCTCTCCTCGCGCTACCACCATGGCGCCGGCCCGCCCCGCCTTCCCCGTCGCCTGCGGCGCAACGCGGGTGCTCCGAGCCACGCAGCACGCGTGCGGCCGGGCCCTGCCGAGCCGCAGGCGGAGCCGGGGCACGGCCCGGGCGGGAGAGCTTCCGGCGAGGCTGGGCGGGCGGCGAGCGCGGCCGAGCGTGAACGCGCCAGGCGGGGTCGGCCGGCGGCGCGATGGGGAGCTAGATGGAGGCGGCAGCACCGCGCGGCATAAAAGAGCTGATCGTCCCGCAGCCGCCCGCTCCGCAGCCCCTCGGCTGCTGTCGAGAAGGGCCCCGGCCCTGGCCGCGCCGGTGGCGAGGTGGCTCCGCAGCCCGCGGCCAGCCCTGGCGGGGCAGGGGAGCACTGCGAGCAGCCCCGGCGCCGCGCAGCCGTCTGTAACGCGCGGTGGGAGCCGCCGGCAACTATTTGACACCTCCCGGGGGGCTGCGGAGGAGCACGGAGACCACGCAGCAGGTCGCTGCCGTTGGGGAAAATTAATCCACCATGCCTGAGGTTGATGTCCGAAAAGGAGACAGAGGAGTCCTGCAACATTCTTCGACTACAGGGAGAGTCCCTGGGGCTTTTCCCATGGGGTCTGTCAAACGGTTGCGGGATGCAGCCCCCTTTCGATGTCAAGTTCCCAGCCACAGCACCCTCTTCCTTTTCCCCACTGGCTGAGGTATTCGGGAGATACAGACTTCCAGAACTGCCTACTCTATGCCCTCCTCTAATATGCACCCCCCATTTGGCATCGAAAAGAAAGAAAAAGAAACCATTCCTAATTCTATTGTTGCCTTGCTCTAGGTTCAGGAATTTAACACGGCCTTGATTAATCAACAGTCTCTGATGATTAGTAACAGTTCTAGAGAACTAATACTATCTTCTGTTACTTCACTCCTTGTAAGTTCCTAGCCTTGTCTACAGGCCAATTCACACGGTCTGTTTGTAAAGACTCATCCATCTCATTCCTTTTAATCCCTCCTTTTTTTATTTAATCTGTATTTGTCTTTACAAACCTTAATTACCATTGATTTAATTTTTTCTTCTTGAGTCTTCTGGGCTTTTGCTATTATTTGCAGTGACATCCTTTTCTGTCCTTTTGTAGTCATTTCTGGATCAGGTAGGCATGGCTGCTAGCAGCATCCCCTTGACCACCTGCTGAAAGAGCTGCACCCAGCATGGTGTCACGCATGGTCAAAAGATTAGAGTTGCTATAGCATAGAAGAGGAGAAATGGTATTCATTTAGCCCATAGCTGGCCAGTTAACCATGAAAACATGTCCCATTACCATCTTTTCAACACTTGGACAGGTCCATGAGCTGAGGTTATTTCCTCTGTTATTTGACCACTTTTCCCCTGTCATCTGCTTGCAAACAGCAGCTCGAGTCATTTAATTTCCCACAAACTCCTCCTTCTTCTGCTAACAGATAATCTAATACCATCCAATGTTGAAAATGCCACTTTCCTCATTGAAGTGGGTTGCTCAGCAAGACGGTCAAGAGCTGTGGCTGGCTGGTTGGTAATTATTTCTGAGACAGCTTGTACCCTAATTATCTCATTCAAATGATAAATGGGTTTCCAGGCATCTGGGATGAATTCCTTAGGTTTCCAAGTGGCTGGTCCATCATGTTGCGTAACTTCTTCTGGTGGCCATTCATCTTTTCCCCGTTTTGGGGTGCTCCCTGCAGCCAAGGCTGCATCAGATGACTGCTTTTCTCTAATTAAATCATCACAGATTTGGATTCCTAAGCGATTTCCCTGAATTTGTAGTAGCAAAAAGAACAACAGTCTAATATACCCCAGGGATATACCATATCCCTGACCAGTTTGGAGGTAACCTGAGCTAAGCATGTTGGCCACAAATCCAATCATGTCCTTTCAAAGCCCGTGTTCCATTAGCAAAGGGGCCTTCCTACCCTTGGTCATCAATTGGTAGGTCAAAATACTGCGGGTTTCCCTGGCCTAACGGTCCTCCAACAATAGCTGCCCCACCATAAGGGTCACAGCATTTGCATTTCCAAGCTCCCACACAGGGTTCCCATCTACATTTACATCTGCAAGTTGCTTGCTTGGATTTGGAGCAGAACTCACTAAAAGGCTTTGAGTTCCAATCCGCTGTTGCCATTCCCACTGATAATCACAAACAACACGTCTTCTACTTGTGGGATTTTTGTGGGGACAGCTTAAAAATAGGTGGTCAAAAAATCCCCTTGTCCCTCCCCATTGCTTTACAGGCTTCCAAATGTTTTTGGTAAGTGTGGTAAGAACACCTTACGCAGCTACCATTAGTGAGCTGAACAGCTCTTTGATTGCAATTGTCTTGATATTTGGAACAATTTTAAGGAGGGCAATTGTGGGTCCAAACCCAATTGTTTAAAGCCAGAGGGAAAGTCAATTGACAAACGCCTTTTCCTACATAGACCCACCCTGTCCTGTTTAGGCAATAAGTGCCTGTTGGAGAAGAATGAAGTGGCCATGGACTTCCTTCTTTGGCCCCAAATCCCATCCCATTGTGGCCCTCACATTGACCCACCATTTAGGTTCAGCTGGGCTAGCCAACCATGGCCACTCTTCAGATCCTCCGGGCCCTCCACAGAGCCAGCAATTGCTAAGGTGAAAAACTTTTGCTACTTTTTCTGCTAAGAAGGCTGCAAATTGATTCTCACACTCCTGGCCTAAACTTAGCTGACCATATAAAAGTAGAGTTATTCAGGAAAATGTTTTAATAGTGTGATCTAATTAGCTAGTCTAATTTTCCCGTTGTCTTCTGCAGCACCTGTGGCAATTGAAGACACAGAAACCACTTAACATAAAAGAATCCAGCAAGTATTAGTGCCCCAGTGAGTGGAGATTCTAGAGGAGGGATACCCATAGAGACTATTTCAGCAGGTGGTCTGTGGGTAGGCACGCAGGGCTTCCTCTGATGTCGAAGCACTGGCTACTGCTCCGGCCCACTCCTGCAGAGTGTCAGTCACAGCCTCCCGGCCTTCTCCTCCAGCTGAGATGTGCAAATCTCTGAGGCTTCAGAGACCTTGACCCGAGAGTGACGGGTCCACCTGTGTCCAGCTGTCTTCATGGCTGTTTCTGTCGTCAGTGACACTTGGAATGGGCCACGCCATTTCAGAACCACTGGCACTTCTTTCTACTCCTTAACTAGGACTCAATCTCCTGGTTGGATGTTACAAGCAGCAAAGTCCAAAGGTGGGGCTTGTGCCAGCTGAGCTTCCTGTTGAAGGGGTTTCACAAGAAGCAGTATCCTGGCCACAGATGGTTTTAAATATACATCACTTACCTCTACTCCCCCACTAGGTTGAGACTTAGCCGGGTAATTCATAAGAACGACGGAAAGGGGGAGAACGGAATCTCTCTTCTGGGTCGGGCTCTCATTCTCACCAAAGCCAATGTCCAAAGCCCTAGCCATGGCATCTTGGTTTCTATTACCAGCTTCAAAAGGTGTTTATTTCTCTATTCATTGTTTTCTACCCGAGCCGAGCTCTGGGGGTGCCAGGGCCTATGGAGGTGCCATTGTGTTCCTAAAGAAGCCAAAACCCCTTGAAGGATCTTTCCTGTAAAATGAGTTCCCCTATCTGAGTCTATTGCTTCTACAATGCTGTATCTTGGAATGATTTGTTCCAAAAATGCCTTAATACCTGATCCTGTCGTTGCTGAAGCAGTTGGTAATGCTTCTGGCCACCTTGCTAGCTGACATACCATTACCAGAAGACATGAAGCCTTCCCACTTGGGGCATCTCAGGAAAATCCACCTGGCATCTTTGGAAGGGACCTGCAGCCCAAGGCCTCCCTCCCCTGGCAAGTTCCTTTGTAACTTGGCTGTTTGCTTTAGCACAGATCAAGCAACCTTCAACAGCTCGTTTTGCCAGTCTAAAAAGACCCCCAGCAACATCCAGCATGAGGAAGGCTTCTGCCAATCCTCAGGAGGTGCAAGGACTCTCTTCACGGAGTGCTTTTACTATTGGTAGGGCCAAAGCTTCTGGTATCTCTTGTTTGCCATCCCTTGTAAACCAATTATTGCCTTTTTTCTCTGCCACACGGCTTTTAACTGTATCTCAAACTCCTCTGGGAGAAAAGACAGCTTCCCGGCCAGTGATGGAGTCACTGCAAGCAAAGGGGGCATCTTGGAGAGTTCTGGCAGAAGTGTTGCTTTCTGACTTTCTTCATCCACCAAAAAGGAGACAGAGGAGGCCTGTAACATTCTTCAACTACAGGGAGAGGCCATGGGGCTTTTGCCATGGAGTCTCTCAACTGATTGCGGGACGCAGCCCCCTTTTGATGCAAAGTTCCTGGCAACAGCACCCTCGGAGGTACTCGGGAATTACAGACTTCCGGAACTGCCTACTCTAGGCTCCCCTCTAATATGCACCCCCCTCTTGGTATGGAAAAGGAAGAAAACGAAACTATTCCTAATGCTATGAAGTCTTTGCTGCCTTGCTCTAGGTTCAGGAATTTAACACGGCCTTGGCTGAGCAACAGTCTCTGTCGATTAGTAACAGTTTCTAGAACTAAGACTTTCTTCTGTTACGCCCCTACCAGTAAATTCCTAGCCTTGTCTAAGGACAGATTCACACGGTCTCTTTGTAAAGACACATCTATGTTACTCCTTTCACTCCCACACCTTCTTGGCGGTAGGACGGCTCCCCCCGGCACAGCACCTGGCACAAAACCCCCCTATGCACATACACACACACCTGCACTTACCCTGCACTCCGCTGCACACACACACACACACACACACCTCCCGCACACTAACACCCCCCTCCACATCCCTGCCATGCTACTTGCAGTGGCCCCGCCCCTGCCATCCCGGCCGGCTGGCAGCACTCACTCCTCACATGCCTTGCGTTTCCTTGCTGCCCCCTCTGTAGCCTTCCCTCAACCTGCCTTTTCTCCCTCCCCTGCCTTGCATTGACTTGCTCACCCATCCCCCACCTGACTTCCTTTCACATTCGTCTAGGTCTGGCCTCACCTTTCCTTTTCCTTCTAGGACCCTCATTGCCTTGCCTCGCCTCGCCAAGCAAGGCCACACAGAGCACTTGGTCCTGGCCGCTTTTGTGTGCCAGCAGTCCTCGAATGTACTTCTCACCTGCCTTGCCTGGCCTTGCCTTGGCAACACAACACTTTCCTTGTCTTGCCCTGCTAGCCCTCTGGAGCCCTCTGGAGCCTTGCATTCCTTTGCATGGCCATGCCCCGCCCTTGACCTGCCTACCGCTTTCCTCCAAGGCCTTGACTTGCCAAGCCCTTCCTGTTTCTGCCTGGCCTTCCCATCAGTGGACTTTCCTTCTTACGGCCAGCCTTGCCTCTAACGTCTGGGCCTTCTCTTGCCTACCACTCCGTTTGCTTTCCCCTCACTGCTCTGGCCTTGCTTACCTCTCCCTTGACTTGCCCACAATTGCCTGCACTTGCTTTGCAGCGCCTTGCCTGCATGGAAGGCGAGGGCAAGAGTGGTAGGCAGGGCAAAGCAAAGCCAGCAAGTTGTAGGTAGTGCAAGGCAAGGCAGCAGAGGCAAAGGAAGCAGAGCAAGGGTAGCTTAAGAAGAACTAGACAAGGTACTGAAGGCAAGGCAAGGCCAAGAGACTCGGAGTGCCTTTCCTTGCCAAGGCAAGGACATAGTGCCAGTGTTGCTGGAGCAGATGTTAAGGTAGCACGGGGAGGAATAGAAAGTGCTGAGAACAGCGTGTGTGCTGCTAGTTTGAGGGGTGCAGTTGAAGTTGCAGGCAGCAAGATCTTCCTCAGCCCGCACTGTTTTGAGCTCTGTTTTTGCCAGATGGTTTCAAGTTGGTGGGCAGAATCTGCGAGAGGGCAAAGATTGGTTTGGGCCAAAGAGGTTTGTCTGCCTCTTGGAGTGCGGTATAAAGAAGAGTCCGCTCTTGGAAGGGGAAGATGAGGGAAATCTTTTTGTCCTGAGGTGCTGTTGATTTGACTGCAGGGACGTTTGCAACTTGCCTCTGCCCTTGGGGTGGTTTCGAGCAGCGCCAGGCGCTTGGCCTTCTTTTGCAAGTCGTCAGCGCCATCATGTGCTTGTTTCGAGGAGCGCTGACAGTGCCGGGGAAAAAGCCAAGCGCTTCGCTGGCGCCGCCCCAAGTCGTGTGCGAGCAGTTGCTGGAAGAGCTCCGCTGTGCATCCTGCCTCTTGGAGACACAAAAGAATGTGATCCTGCGCGTAGCGGGGAAGCAAGAGGAGTCTTTTCATTGTTGGCTGTGCAGTTACTAAGCGGCAAAAGTCAAGGCAGCTCCAGCACGGCCTCTTTCTTTCAGAACCTTTTCTGTGCCATCATGAACATGCTCAACATGGAACTCGCACCCACTGAACTGCATCAAAGGTCCTGGAGAGACGCACTTTCCTTCAAGCTCTAGCTACCATCCTACCCTCCACCTCTCGCCGATCCCAAAGCCCTTCCGAACATGCAGCAGCTGCACGCAGAGAACAAGTGCTAGAAGAAGGCGTTGGCCTTCAGAGTCCCTCTAAAGTCTGTAAACTAGGCGAAACATTGCAGTGACCAGCACTTTCCTTCGCAACTATCTACAGAGCGTCATCACATTCTCTCAGAGTGGCTAAAGTCCACCCTTGCAGCACAGCAGCGTTTCCGGCCACAGTTGGGACTGAGAGATGGGCCAGGTGAGAAAGCATTTGTTGACTATCCCTCGTCTCTGGAAGACTTGATACTCGCAGCGCAATCACGTCCACACACCTTCAGTGTGGCCAAGTTCAAGCAGCTAGAGCTCACAGAGACGGGAGAGGCAGGAGAGAAGCCGTTCCAAAAGTACCGTGTACTTAGGGCAGCATTCAAACTGTGCACAGCACTCTACAGCACTGTAGACCGTGGCTTCTCTGACAAGACGTGCCATCCCATTGTTGGCTCTCGCAGCTCGCTTGCTAGCTGCTCTCCTGAAGAAAAGAACTAGGAGGAAAAGCCAATGCTGGGCTGCACCTTCCCCTTGCCTCCCGTAAAGCCACTTCAACTCCCCGCTGCACTCTCTACTTCCCCTCTCCTTGGCATCGACCACTGTGTTTTCTGCATCTCGGAGCCCAAAGGTAAGCGCCAGTGTTCCCAGGGATGCTTGGAAGAGGGAGAAGTAGTAGCACAAGTAGCTGCCGTTGAACTTCCTCCTTCTCAATGCTAACGTGAAGTCGGCAGGCAGGCGAGCGCCAGCCACGCTCCTTTCTCAGTTTGTACGCTGCGGACACGAGCCCGGTGCTCGGCGCCTTCGTTCGGCCTCTTTAGTAGCCATGTCGCGCTTTCATTCTGCCGGAGTCGAAGCGCCGTCTACTTGTGGCACAAAGAGCACGGTGCCGGCAGCCAAATGCTCCAGCCGACTGCTTCTGCCGACACACGCCTGGGCTATGCACTTTCCCTCTCAGCGACATACAGCAGCACATTCGCTCTAAATGTAAAGGGAAAGCTTCTCGGCTACGTCTGGCACAGAGAACAGTTTTAGTTCAACGGGCTTCCCCAGAGCATGCCCCCGGACGCGTGGAAACCTGTATTTGCACCACATTGCAGTGGCAGTCTTCTTTCCTTTACAGGCTGCACAACGCCGGCAGATGGCCCGTGCGCTCTGCACCTGCCTTCTCACTTCCAAGTAGCACCGCGCACATAAGAGCCTTGCAGGGAGAGAAGACACGGCTAGGCGTCTCGCCCTGAAGAACGTGGCAGGGCGAAAAGGTGTTCTTCTTTTGTCTTCCTCGTCGCCCAGAGTGTGCCGCTGTGTTGAAAGTCTTGGCCAGCGAAAAGCTACACCAGCAAGTGTTTCTCTCCTGATGCATTGCGCTGAGCGAGAGCTGAGGAAAATCCTTGCACAGCACCCTGTGGATGCGTGCAGTACACACGCTGAAGAGCGGCACGGCTAAAAGTCATGGCTGGGCTTCACTTCTGTCCAGACAGCAGAAGGCGAAGAACGAAGCAGCTGGGCACCGGCTGCATGTACTCAGTGGAGCGAATTTCACATGTCCAGCCAAGAGCTGCTTCACAAGCAGATTCAGCTGAGAATGCTCTGGCTGCTTCACAAAGGAAGGTGCTGTGTTGCACTCCTGGACACTACCTGGTCAGAAGCAGGTTCTTCCACCTTCAATGCTGCAGAGTCCATGCAGCTGGAGCTCACCCAGAAGGACTCGTCCAGCTAGAAGGCGTTCCTCAAGTACCCCCCTCTTCCAAGTAGCCTTGAAACTGAGCACAACACACTGCGGCTCAGCAGCTTCCTTCTCAGATAGACGTGCCGTCACACTATTCACTCTCACAGCTCCGTTGCCCGCTTGCAGCAGCTGCTCCCAAAGAAAAAGGCTCCAGAAGGAAAAGCCACTGCTGGACTGCCCTTTCCCCTTGCCTCACGTCAAGCACCAGAAACTGTCCGCTGCACTCTCTATTTCCTTTCTTCGTCGCATCTACCACTGTTATCTCTGCATCTCGAAGAATAAGCCCCGGCACAATTCTTTCCTGGGAAAGCTGGAAGACAAATAGGTAGCAGCACAAGTAGCTGCAAGTTGAACTTTAAGTTTCGAGCTGCTAACGTGAATCCGAAAACAAGCGAGTGGCAGGCACGCTTCCTCTTGCAGCCTGGGCGATGCCCACACCAGCTCGGTGCTCTGCCTTCATTCTTACGCCCTTCGTAGCAGGTCGCGCTTTCGTTTTGCTGGAGACGACCCGTCGTCTACTTCTCGCCCAGAGAGCACGGTGCCGGCAGCCAAATGCTGCAGGCTGCTGCTTCTGCCGAAACACACCTTGGCTATGCAATTTCTCTCTAGCGCTGAAGTAGCACCACATTCTCTTTGCTTTGTAGCCAGCATCTTTACGGAAAGCTTCTCGGCTACGTCTGGCACAGGGAACAGCTTTATTTTAACCGGCTTAGCCGGAGCTTGCACCGACGCGTGGGAACTTGTATTTGCACCACATTCCAGTGGCAGTCCTCTTTCCTTTACAGGCTGCACAACGCCGGCAGATGGCAGTGCTTCTCTGCACCTGCCTTCTCACTTCCAAGTAGCACCGCGCACATAAGAGCCTTGCAGGGAGAGAAGACGCGGCTAGGCGTCTCGCCCAGAAGAACGTGGCAGGGCGAAAAGGTGTTCTTCTTTTGTCTTCCTCGTCGCCCAGAGTGTGCTGCTGTGTTGAAAGTCTTGGCCAGCGAAAAGCTACACCAGCAAGTGTTTCTCTCCTGATGCATTGCGCTGAGCGAGAGCTGAGGAAAATCCTTGCACAGCACACTGTGGATGCGTGCAGTACACACGCTGAAGAGCGGCACGGCTAAAAGTCATCGCTGGGCTTCAGTTCTGTCCAGACAGCAGAAGGCGAAGAACGAAGCAGCTGGGCACCGGCTGCATGTACTCAGTGGAGCGAATTTCACATGTCCAGCCAAGAGCTGCTTCACAAGCAGATTCAGCTGAGAATGCTCTGGCTGCTTCACAAAGGAAGGCGCAGCTGTTGCACTCCTGGACACTACCTGGTCAGAAGCAGGTTCTTCCACCTTCAATGCTGCAGAGTCCATGCAGCTGGAGCACCCGCAGAAGGACGCGTCCAGCTAGAAGGCGTTCTTCAAGTACCCCCCTCTTCCAAGTAGCCTTGAAACTGAGCACAACACACTGCGGCTCGGCAGCTTTCTTCTCTCACACTATTCACTCTTGCAGCTCCCTTGCCCACTTGCAGCAGCTGCTCCCAAAGAAAAAAACTCCAGAAGTAAAAGCCACTGCTGGACTGCCCTTTCCCCTTGCCTCACGTCAAGCACCTGAAACTGTCCGCTGCACTCTCCTTTCTCCGCCGTATGGCGAAGCATAAACCTAACCGCAATTGTTTCCAGGGCAAAGCTGGAAGAGAAATAGGTAGCAGCACAAGTAGCTGCAAGTTGAACTTTAAGTTTCGAGCTGCTAACGTGAATCCGAAAACAAGCAAGTGACAGGCACGCTTCCTCTTGCAGCCTGCGCGATGCACACACCAGCTCCGTGCTCTGCCTTCATTCTTACGCCCTTCGTAGCAGGTATTTGCACCACATTCCAGTCGCAGTCCTCTTTCCTTTACAGGCTGCACAGCGCCGGCAGATCGCGGTGCTCTCTGCACCTGCCTTCTCACTTCCAAGTAGCACCGCGCACATAAGAGCCTTGCAGGGAGAGAAGACGCGGCTAGGCGTCTCGCACAGAAGAACGTGGCAGGGCGAAAAGATATTCTTCCTTTCTCTTTCTTCTTGCCCGAATTGTGCTGCTGTGTTGAAAGTCTTGGCCAGCGAAAAGCTACACCAGCAAGTGTTTCTCTCCTGACGCATTTCGCTGAGCGAGAGCTACGCGGACAGTTTGGACCCTGTGGAACAGCAAGAAAATGAATGTACGTCGAGCTGAGGAAAATCCGTGCACAGCGCACTGTGGCCGCGTGCAGTGTTCGCGCTGAAGAGCGGCAAAGCTCAAAGTCATCGCTGGGCTTCAGTTCTGTCCAGACCGCAGAAGGCGAAGAACGAAGCAGCTGAGCACCGGCTGCATGTGCTCAGTGAAGCGAATTTCACATGTCCAGCCAAGAGCTGCTTCACAAGCAGATTCAGCTGAGAATGCTCTGGCTGCTTCACAAAGGAAGGCGCAGCTGTTGCACTCCTGGACACTACCTGGCCAGTAGCAGTTTCTTACACCTTCAATGCTGCAGAGTCCATGCAGCTGGAGCACCCCCAGAAGGACGCGTCCAGCTAGAAGGCGTTCCTCAAGTACCCCCCTCTTCCAAGTAGCCTTGAAACTGAGCACAACACACTGCGGCTCGGCAGCTTTCTTCTCTCACACTATTCACTCTTGCAGCTCCCTTGCCCACTTGCAGCAGCTGCTCCCAAAGAAAAAGGCTCCAGAAGTAAAAGCCACTGCTGGACTGCCCTTTCCCCTTGCCTCACGTCAAGCACCTGAAACTGTCCGCTGCACTCTCTATTCCCATTCTCCGTCGCATCTACCACTGTAATGTCTGCATCTCGAAGCATAAGCCCCGGCACAATTCTTTCCAGGGAAAGCTGGAAGAGAAATAGGTAGCAGCACATGTAGCTGCAAGTTGAACTTTGTGTTTTCAACTGCTAATTCGAATCTGAAAACAAGCGAGTGGCAGCCACGCTTCCTCTTGCAGCCTGTGCTATGCACACACCAGCTAGGTGCTTCTGCCTTCATTCTTATGCTCTTCGTACCATTTCGTTCTTTTCATTCTGCCGGAGTCGAACCGTCGTCATCTTGTCGCACAGAGGGCACGCCGGCAGAGAAACCCTCCAGAGAAACGCTCCAGGTACTGTCTCTTCCGAAACACCCCTGGGCTGTGCACTTTCCTTCGCTGCCCTTGGTAGCACCACATTCTCTTTGCTTTGTAGCCTGAATGTAAAGGGAAAGAGTCTCAGCTACGTCTGGCACCGAGAACAGCTCTAGTTCAACGGGCTTACCCGGCGCTTACCCCGACGCGTGGGAACTCGTATTTGCACCACATTCCAGGGGTAGTCTTTCTTTCCTTTACAACCTGCACAGCGCCGGCAGATGGCAGTGCTTCTCTGCACCTGCCTTCTCACTTCCAAGTAGCACCGTGCACATTAGAGCCTTGCAGGGGGCAAAGACGTGGATAGATGTGTGGCAGAGAAAATCGTGCAAAGATGAAAAGATGGTCTTCTTTTGTCCTCCTCGTCGCCCAGATTGTGCTGCTGTGCTGAAAGCGTGCGGTTTATTACCCCTTCTCGCAGTAAGACTATGTGCTGCGTTGCAACTGTTGGCCAGCGGAAGGCTAATGCAACAAGTGCTTCTCTCCTGACACATTTCTCTGAGTGAGAGCTTGTGCGGCCAGTTGGGCTCTGCGAAGCAGAAAGGCTGTACTTGCACGTAGCGCTGAGGAAAATCCGTGCACTGCGCACCGTGGATGCGTGCAGTACACACACTGAAGAGAGCCAAAGCTGAATGCTGCAGTTCTGTCCAGCGCCGGTAAGGGAGAAGAACGCAGCCCCAGGCCACTGGGCTGGTGTGTGCGATGACTAGGAGCTTTGCCGCTCTTCTGCGTGTATACTGCACGCATGCACAGTGCGCAGTGCACGGATTTTCCTCAGCTCTTCGCTCAGCAAAATGCATCAGGAGGGAAGCACATGATGGATTAGCCTTGCACTGGCCAACAGTTCCAACGCAGCACCACAGTCTTCTTGCGAGAAGGGGTAATAAAACACATGTATTGTCCCGGAACAGTTCTCTGGGCGAGCCGTAGCCGAGAATCTTTCCCTTAAGATAAAGACCACAAGGCAGACAGAATGTTGTGCTACCTAGCGCTAGAGAGAAATTGCATAGCCCAGGCGTGTTTCGGCAGAAGCAGCAGCCTGCAGCTTTTGGCTGCCGGCACCGTGCTCTCTGCGCGAGATGTAGACGACGGGTCGTCTCCAGCAAAACGAAAGCGCGACCTGCTACGACGAGCGTAAGAACGAAGGCAGAGCAGCGGGCTGCTGTGGGCATCGCACAGGCTGCAAGAGGAAGCGTGCCTGCCACTCGCTTGTTTTCAGATTCATCTTAGCAGTCGGAAACTTGCAGCTACTTGTGCTGCTACCTATTTGTCTTCCAGCTTTCCCAGGAAAGAATTGTGCCGGGGTTTATGCTTCGAGATGCAGACATTACAGTGGTAGATGTGACGGAGAATGGAAATAGAGAGTGCAGCGGACAGTTTCTGGTGCTTGACGTGAGGCAAGGGGAAAGGGCAGTCCAGCAGTGGCTTTTCCTTCTGGAGCCTTTTTCTTTGGGAGCAGCTGCTGCAAGTGGGCAAGGGAGCTGCGAGAGTGAATAGTGTGACGGCACGTCTATCTGAGAAGGAAGCTGCCAAGGCGCAGTGTGTTGTGCTCAGTTTCAAGGCTACTTGGAAGAGGGGGGTACTTGAAGAACGCCTTCTAGCTGGACGCGTCCTTCTGGGCGTGCTCCAGCTGCATGGACTCTGCAGCATTGAAGGTGGAAGAACCTGCTTCTGACCAGGTAGTGTCCAGGAGTGCAACACAGCACCTTCCTTTGTGAAGCAGCCAGAGCATTCTCAGCTGAATCTGCTTGTGAAGCAGCTCTTGGCTGGACATGTGAAATTCGCTCCACTATGTACATGCAGCCGGTGCCCAGCTGCTTCATTCTTCGCCTTCTGCTGTCTGGACAGAACTGAAGCCCAGCGATGACTTTTAGCCGTGCCGCTCTTCAGCGTGTGTACTGCACGCATCCACAGGGTGCTGTGCAAGGATTTTCCTCAGCTCTCGCTCAGCGCAATGCATCAGGAGAGAAACACTTGCTGGTGTAGCTTTTCGCTGGCCAAGACTTTCAACACAGCGGCACACTCTGGGCGACGAGGAAGACAAAAGAAGAACACCTTTTCGCCCTGCCACGTTCTTCTGGGCGAGACGCCTAGCCGCGTCTTTGCTCCCTGCAAGGCTCTAATGTGCGCGGTGCTACTTGGAAGTGAGAAGGCAGGTGCAGAGCGCACGGCCATCTGCCGGCGCTGTGCAGGTTGTAAAGGAAAGAAAGACTACCCCTGGAATGTGGTGCAAATACGAGTTCCCACACGTCGGGGGCATGCTCTGGGGAAGCCCGTTGAACTAAAACTGTTCTCTGTGCCAGACGTAGCCGAGAAGCTTTCCCTTTACATTTAGAGCTGTATGTCGCTGAGAGGGAAAGTGCATAGCCCAGGCGTGTGTCGGCAGAAGCAGTCGGCTGGAGCATTTGGCTGCCGGCACCGTGCTCTCTGTGCCACAAGTAGACGACGCTTCGACTCCGGCAGAATGAAAGCGCGACATGGCTACTAAAGAGGCCGAACGAAGGCGCCGGAGCACCGGGCTCGTGTCCGCAGCGTCCAAACTGAGAAAGGAGCGTGGCTGGCGCTCGCCTGCCTGCCGACTTCACGTTAGCATTGAGAAGGAGGAAGTTCAACGGCAGCTACTTGTGCTACTACTTCTCCCTCTTCCAAGCATCCCTGGGAACACTGGCGCTTACCTTTGGGCTCCGAGATGCAGAAAACACAGTGGTCGATGCCAAGGAGAGGGGAAGTAGAGAGTGCAGCGGGGAGTTGAAGTGGCTTTACGGGAGGCAAGGGGAAGGTGCAGCCCAGCATTGGCTTTTCCTCCTAGTTCTTTTCTTCAGGAGAGCAGCTAGCAAGCGAGCTGCGAGAGCCAACAATGGGATGGCACGTCTTGTCAGAGAAGCCACGGTCTACAGTGCTGTAGAGTGCTGTGCACAGTTTGAATGCTGCCCTAAGTACACGGTACTTTTGGAACGGCTTCTCTCCTGACTCTCCCGTCTCTGTGAGCTCTAGCTGCTTGAACTTGGCCACACTGAAGGTGTGTGGACGTGATTGCGCTGCGAGTATCAAGTCTTCCAGAGACGAGGGATAGTCAACAAATGCTTTCTCACCTGGCCCATCTCTCAGTCCCAACTGTGGCCGGAAACGCTGCTGTGCTGCAAGGGTGGACTTTAGCCACTCTGAGAGAATGTGATGACGCTCTGTAGATAGTTGCGAAGGAAAGTGCTGGTCACTGCAATGTTTCGCCTAGTTTACAGACTTTAGAGGGACTCTGAAGGCCAACGCCTTCTTCTAGCACTTGTTCTCTGCGTGCAGCTGCTGCATGTTTGGTAGGGCTTTGGGATCGGCGAGAGGTGGAGGGTAGGATGGTAGCTAGAGCTTGAAGGAAAGTGCGTCTCTCCAGGACCTTTGATGCAGTTCAGTGGGTGCGAGTTGCATTTTGAGCATGTTCATGATGGCACAGAAAAGGTTCTGAAAGAAAGAGGCCGTGCTGGAGCTGCCTTGACTTTTGCCGCTTAGTAACTGCACAGCCAACAATGAAAAGATTCCTCTTGCTTCCCCGCTACGCGCAGGATCACATTCTTTTGTGTCTCCAAGAGGCAGGATGCACAGCGGAACTCTTCCAGCAACTGCTCGCACACGACTTGGGGCGGCGCCAGCGAAGCGCTTGGCTTTTTCCCCGGCACTGTCAGCGCTCCTCGAAACAAGCACACGATGGCGCTGACGACTTGCAAAAGAAGGCCAAGCGCCTGGCGCTGCTCGAAACCACCCCAAGGGCAGAGGCAAGTTGCAAACGTCCCTGCAGTCAAATCAACAGCACCTCAGGACAAAAAGATTTCCCTCATCTTCCCCTTCCAAGAGCGGACTCTTCTTTATACCGCACTCCAAGAGGCAGACAAACCTCTTTGGCCCAAACCAATCTTTGCCCTCTCGCAGATTCTGCGCACCAACTTGAAACCATCTGGCAAAAACAGAGCTCAAAACAGTGCGGGCTGAGGAAGATCTTGCTGCCTGCAACTTCAACTGCACCCCCCAAACTAGCAGCACACACGCTGTTCTCAGCACTTTCCTTCTCAGCTCTAGGTACCATCCTAAGCCTTCCCTCTCCCAGAGTCAGCATCCAAAGACAACGGCACCACGGACTGCTCACACACTAAAGGCACCAGGACAAAAGGCTCACAAGCTTGGCCTTTGCATTCCCACGGACAGCTCAACAGCTCTAAGCCAGAGAGAGCTCTGCCTCTTGGGAAAAGCCTTTAAAATCCCTAAGAGCACCTGATGTGCACATCCAAACCTGCTTTCCTTGCCAAAGAGAGCAACTACAAGCCCATCTCCAAAGAAACGGCAACCCCTCCTCCAAAATACAACACATCCATCCACTGATCCACCTCCAGTATAGAATAGATCCAACAATTGCCCCTACACGCCCAGGGGCCAGAAGAGAAATGTCTTGCTGGACTATTCCTCCCCATGCTACCTTAACATCTGCTCCAGCAACACTGGCACTATGTCCTTGCCTTGGCAAGGAAAGGCACTCCGAGTCTCTTGGCCTTGCCTTGCCTTCAGTACCTTGTCTAGTTCTTCTTAAGCTACCCTTGCTCTGCTTCCTTTGCCTCTGCTGCCTTGCCTTGCACTACCTACAACTTGCTGGCTTTGCTTTGCCCTGCCTACCACTCTTGCCCTCGCCTTCCATGCAGGCAAGGCGCTGCAAAGCAAGTGCAGGCAATTGTGGGCAAGTCAAGGGAGAGGTAAGCAAGGCCAGAGCAGTGAGGGGAAAGCAAATGGAGTGGTAGGCAAGAGAAGGCCCAGACGTTAGAGGCAAGGCTGGCCGTAGGAAGGGAAGTCCACTGATGGGAAGGCCAGGCAGAAACAAGAAGGGCTCGGCAAGCCAAGGCCCTGGAGGAAAGCAGTAGGCAGGTCAAGGGCGGGGCATGGACGTGCAAAGGAATGCAAGGCTCCAGAGAGCTAGCAGGGCAAGGCAAGGAAACTGTTGTGTTGCCAAGGCAAGGATAGGCAAGGCAGGTGAGAAGTACATTCGAGGACTGCTGGCACACAAAAGCGGCCAGGACCAAGTGCTCTGTGTGGCCTTGCTTGGCGAGGCGAGGCAAGGCAATGAGGGTCCTAGAAGGAAAAGGAAAAGTGAGGCCAGACCTAGACGAATGTGAAAGGAAGTCAGGTGGGGGATGGGTGAGCAAGTCAATGCAAGGCAGGGGAGAAAAGGCAGGTTGAGGGAAGGCTACAGAGAGGGCAGCAAGGAAATGCAAGGCATGGGGAAGCACGTGAGGAGTGAGTGCTGCCAGCCGGCCGGGATGGCAGGGGCGGGGCCACTGCAAGTAGCATGGCGGGGAGGTGGAGGGGGGTGTTAGTGTGCGGGAGGTGTGTGTGTGTGTGTGCAGCGGAGTGCAGGGTAAGTGCAGGTGTGTGTGTATGTGCATAGGGGGGTTTTGTGCCAGGTGCTGTGCCGGGGGGAGCCGTCCTACCGCCAAGAAGGTGTGGGAGTGAAAGGAGTAACATAGATGTGTCTTTACAAAGAGACCGTGTGAATCTGTCCTTAGACAAGGCTAGGAATTTACTGGTAGGGGCGTAACAGAAGAAAGTCTTAGTTCTAGAAACTGTTACTAATCGACAGAGACTGTTGCTCAGCCAAGGCCGTGTTAAATTCCTGAACCTAGAGCAAGGCAGCAAAGACTTCATAGCATTAGGAATAGTTTCGTTTTCTTCCTTTTCCATACCAAGAGGGGGGTGCATATTAGAGGGGAGCCTAGAGTAGGCAGTTCCGGAAGTCTGTAATTCCCGAGTACCTCCGAGGGTGCTGTTGCCAGGAACTTTGCATCAAAAGGGGGCTGCGTCCCGCAATCAGTTGAGAGACTCCATGGCAAAAGCCCCATGGCCTCTCCCTGTAGTTGAAGAATGTTACAGGCCTCCTCTGTCTCCTTTTTGGTGGATGAAGAAAGTCAGAAAGCAACACTTCTGCCAGAACTCTCCAAGATGCCCCCTTTGCTCCCAGTGACTCCATCACTGGCCGGGAAGCTGTCTTTTCTCCCAGAGGAGTTCGAGATACAGTTAAAAGCCGTGTGGCAGAGAAAAAAGGCAATAATTGGTTTACAAGGGATGGCAAACAAGAGATACCAGAAGCTTTGGCCCTACCAATAGTAAAAGAACTCCGTGAAGAGAGTCCTTGCACCTCCTGAGGATTGGCAGAAGCCTTCCTCATGCTGGATGTTGCTGGGGGTCTTTTTAGACTGGCAAAACGAGCTGTTGAAGGTTGCTTGATCTGTGCTAAAGCAAACAGCCAAGTTACAAAGGAACTTGCCAGGGGAGGGAGGCCTTGGGCTGCAGGTCCCTTCCAAAGATGCCAGGTGGATTTTCCTGAGATGCCCCAAGTGGGAAGGCTTCATGTCTTCTGGTAATGGTATGTCAGCTAGCAAGGTGGCCAGAAGCATTTCCAACTGCTTCAGCAACGACAGGATCAGGTATTAAGGCATTTTTGGAACAAATCTTTCCAAGATACAGCATTGTAGAAGCAATAGACTCAGATAGGGGAACTCATTTTACAGGAAAGATCCTTCAAGGGGTTTTGGCTTCTTTAGGAACACAATGGAACCTCCATAGGCCCTGGCACCCCCAGAGCTCGGCTCGGGTAGAAAACAATGAATAGAGAAATAAACACCTTTTGAAGCTGGTAATAGAAACCAAGATGCCATGGCTAGGGCTTTGGACATTGGCTTTGGTGAGAATGAGAGCCCGACCCAGAAGAGAGATTCCGTTCTCCCCCTTTCCGTCGTTGTTATGAATTACCCGGGTAAGTCTCAACCTAGTGGGGGAGTAGAGGTAAGTGATGTATATTTAAAACCATCTGTGGCCAGGATGCTGCTTCTTGTAAAACCCCTTCAACAGGAAGCTCAGCTGGCACAAGCCCCACCTTTGGACTTTGCTGCTTGTAACATCCAACCAGGAGATTGAGTCCTAGTTAAGGAGCAGAAAGAAGCGCCAGTGGTTCTGAAATGGCGTGGCCCATTCCAAGTGTCACTGACGACAGAAACAGCCATGAAGACAGCTGGACACAGGTGGACCCGTCACTCTCGGGTCAAGGTCTCTGAAGCCTCAGAGATTTGCACATCTCAGCTGGAGGAGAAGGCCGGGAGGCTGTGACTGCTGGAGTGGGCCGGAGCAGTAGCCAGTGCTTCGACATCAGAGGAAGCCCTGCGTGCCTACCCACAGACCACCTGCTGAAATAGTCTCTATGGGCATCCCTCCTCTAGAATCTCCACTCACTGGGGCGCTAATACTTGCTGGATTCTTTTATGTTAAGTGGTTTCTGTGTCTTCAATTGCCACAGGTGCTGCAGAAGACAACGGGAAAATTAGACTAGCTAATTAGATCACATTATTAAAATATTTTCCTTACTAGTTCTACTTTTATATGGTCAGCTAAGTTTAGGCCAGGAGTGGGAGAATCAGTTTGCAGCCTTAGCAGAAAAAGTAGCAAAAGTTTTTCACCTTAGCAATTGCTGGCTCTGTGGAGGGCCAGGAGGATCTGAAGAGTGCCTATGGTTGGCTAGCCCAGCTGAACCTAAGTGGTGGCTCAACACCTGACATGAGGTCCATACTAGGACAGGATTTGGGGCCAAAGAAGGAAGTCCATGGCTATAGGAGAAGGTTTCACGAAGGATGTCTGGACTTCAGGTGGCTCTCTTGAAAGCTGTTTATTGCATAGGTGAAGTTACAGCATTTCAGGGAGTGGCTATCCAGAGCCAGCCCTATAGCTGCCAGCTCCAGCTGTAGGCATACCTGAAGCCGCTTGCTGTTCAAGTTACAGAGCATTCTATACTTTTCTTTGCAGAGTATCTTAGCACCTAACAACCAATAAGCACCATACACAATACCTTGACATTGGCCTATAGCCTATCATAGCTACTACCATCACCATATTATAGTCATTATTATCCAATCACAAGAGTAAGTTACAATTTAAGCTTCCAGTGGAAAATTCTTAGACCTTTCTTCTTCTTGCTACATCAACATTTCTTGTTTGCCTGCCATATCTTTCTTTTTGCTAAAGACACCTTTTCTATTCACTTATGCTCTTCTTGAGACTTACTTACTTGGTGAAAAACATGTCTTTGTTTGTAATCACATACCTTTGTCCTGCTCCTAAAAATCTCCTTCCAACTCATCTCCAACCTTTGCCTTCTCAGTTACTCAGCGATCACTGTTTCAGCAAAACACCTTTTCTTCTATATCAAAACTTGCTTTCATTTCTACCTCATCCCCAGCTTCTACATTCTCAGACCTTGCTGCCAAGCCTACATACCTGTGAAACTTTCTTACCAAACTTTCATCCTCCCCAACACATGGCCACTTCATTCTTCTCCAACAGGCACTTATTGCCTAAACAGGACAGGGCGGGTCTATGTAGGAAAAGGTATTTGTCAATTGACTTTCCCTCTGGCTTTAAACAATTGGGTTTGGACCCACAATTGCCCTCCTTACAATTGTTCCAAATATCAAGACAATTGCAATCAAATAGCTCTTCAGCTCACTAATGGTAGCTGCGTAAGGTGTTCTTACCACACTTACCAAAACATTTGGAAGCCTGTAAAGCAATGCGGAGGGACAAGGGGTTTTTTTGACCACCTATTTTTAAGCTGTCCCCACAAAAATCCCACAAGTAGAAGACATGTTGTTTGTGATTATCAGTGGGAATGGCAACAGCGGATTGGAACTCAAAGCCTTTTAGTGAGTTCTGCTCCAAATCCAACCAAGCAACTTGCAGATGTAAATGTAGATGGGAACCCTGTGTGGGAGCTTGGAAATGCAAATGCTGTGACCCTTATGGTGGGGCAGCTATTGTTGGAGGACCATTAGGCCAGGGAAGCCTGCTGTATTTTGACCCACCAATTGATGACCAAGGGTAGGAAGGCCCCTTTGCTAATGGAACACGGGCTTTGAAAGGACATGATTGGATTTGTGGCCAACATGCTTAGCTCAGGTTACCTCCAAACTGGTCAGGGATATGGTATATCCCTGGGGTATATTAGACCGTTGTTCTTTTTGCTACTACAAATTCAGGGAAATCGCTTAGGAATCCAAATCTGTGATGATTTAATTCGAGAAAAGCAGTCATCTGATGCAGCCTTGGCTGCAGGGAGCACCCCAAAACGGGGAAAAGATGAATGGCCACCAGAAGAAGTTACGCAACATGATGGACCAGCCACTTGGAAACCTAAGGAATTAATCCCAGATGCCTGGGAACCCATTTATCATTTGAATGAGATAATTAGGGTACAAGCTGTCTCAGAAATAATTACCAACCAGCCAGCCACAGCTCTTGACCGTCTTGCTGAGCAATCCACTTCAATGAGGAAAGCGGTATTTCAACATTGGATGGTATTAGATTATCTGTTAGCAGAAGAAGGAGGAGTTTGTGGGAAATTAAATGACTCGAGCTGTTGTTTGCAAGCAGATGACAGCGGAAAATGGTCAAACAAATAACAGAGGAAATAACCTCAGCTCATGGACCTGTCCAAGTGTTGAAAGGATGGTAATGGGACATGTTTTCCTGGCTAACTGGCCAGCTATGGGCTAAATTGTTACAGCAGGGATTACTGTAACACGCCTATATCAAACCAGGAATCCCGTGGAAAAGAAGTAGATATGGACAGATTGGTGGTAGATGTTTCAGAGGTCTTTATTTCTCCAGCCACATGGCCGGGGCTCTGCTCAGGAACTCCCCCAGTCACGGGACCCGAGGGTCCTTGGCCACACTGGGGAACACAAACCAACCAAGGGGGAATGAAGCTGACCAGGGGCAGGGAAACCCCGTGTCTCCCCCCCAGGGCCCATCGCCCAGGGCTCCATGGCAGGGGGGGAGACCCCAACACTAAATGAATGCCATTTCTCCTCTTCTATGCTATAGCAACTCTAATCTTTTGACCATACGTGACACCATGCTGGGTGCAGCTCTTTCAGCAGGTAGCAGCCATGCCTACCTGATCCAGAAACGACTACAAAAGGACAGAAGAGGATGTCACTGCAAATAATAGCAAAAGCCCAGAAGACTCAAGAAGAAAAAATTAAATCAATGGTAATTAAGGTTTGTAAAGACAAATACAGATTAAATAAAAAAAGGAGGGATTAAAAGGAATGAGATGGATGAGTCTTTACAAACAGACCGTGTGAATCGGCCTGTAGACAAGGCTAGGAACTTATGCGGAGTGAAGTAACAGAAGAAACGATTAGTTCTCTAGAACTGTTACTAATCATCAGAGACTGTTGATTAATCAAGGCCGTGTTAAATTCCTGAACCTAGAGCAAGGCAACAAAGACGTAATAGAATTAGGAATGGTTTCTTTTTCTTTCTTTTCGATGCCAAAAGGGGGGTGCATATTAGAGGAGGGCATAGAGTAGGCAGTTCCGGAAGTCTGTATCCCCCTAATACCTCAGCCAGTGGAGAAAAGGAAGAGGGCGTTGTGGCCGGGAACTTGGCATCAAAAAGGGGCTGCATCCCGCAACCGTTTGACAGACCCCATGGGAAAAGCCCCAGGGACTCTCCCTGTAGTCGAAGAATGTTGCAGGACTCCTCTGTCTCCTTTTCGGACATCAACCTCAGGCATGGTGGATTAATTTTCCCTAACGGCAGCGACCTGCTGCGTGGTCTCCGTGCTCCTCCCCAGCCCCCCGGGAGGTGTCAAATAGTTGCCGGCGGCTCTCACCGCGCGTTACAGACGGCTGCGCGGCGCCGGGGCTGCTCGCAGTGCTCCCCTGCCCTGCCAGGGCTGCCTGAGGTCTGCGGAGCCACCTCGCCACCGGCGCGGCCAGGGCCGGGGCCCTTCTCGACAGCAGCCGAGGGGCTGCGGAGCGGGCGGCTGCGGGACGATCAGCTCTTTTATGCCGCGCGGTGCTGCCGCCTCCATCTAGCTCCCCATCGCGCCGCCGGCCGACCCCGCCTGGCGCGTTCACGCTCGGCCGCGCTCGCCGCCCGCCCAGCCTCGCCGGAAGCTCTCCCGCCCGGGCCGTGCCCCGGCTCCGCCTGCGGCTCGGCAGGGCCCGGCCGCACGCGTGCTGCGTGGCTCGGAGCACCCGCGTTGCGCCGCAGGCGACGGGGAAGGCGGGGCGGGCCGGCGCCATGGTGGTAGCGCGAGGAGAGGAGCGCCCGGGCGGGGCGGCGAGTGGCGCGGCCGTGAGCGCTTCTGCTTGCTGTCGCTCGGCTGCCGCCCACGGCAGGTGCCGTGTGACCCCGCGGAGCGGCGGGGCCGGCCGGGCGGTGCGCGGCGAGGCTTTCGGCCAGCGGCGGCCGCAGCGACAGTCTGCCGGCACTGCCCGTGCCGGCGGAGAGAGCGGGGATCCGAGGCCGGCCTTCCTAGGCTAACGAGGGGCGACCGCCTTTGCCGCGCTGCCCTCCGTGCAGCACGTGGCCGATTCCGGCGAAGCCGGGGTCTCCGCAGCGGCGCGGGCGGGAGGGAGTGGGGAGCGCGCTCGGTGCTCTGCCGGCCGCTCCCGCCCAGCGCTGCGCTCCGCCGAGGCGTTTTCCTGCCTATGCTGGGAAGGACATAAGGGACCCCGGAGTCGGAGCTTAGCTGTCAGGGGGAACAACTTCCCTCCATTGGCGACCTCCTTTTCCCTCTGATTCAGCTACCTTGTGGTAGGTGCGATGGTGCTGAAGAAGGGTGGCGGCTGGGCACAGTTGCTGGCATAGGTGGTGCGAGAGCTCCACGCAAGCAGCTTGGAGTGGCATGTGCGAGGGTAGGAAGGTACGGCACCCACAGCTGAAGGTAAAAAAAGTCAGGGCATGTCATCAGCCGCAGTCGTGCTAAGTTGTTCATCTTTGCAAACTGCTTGCCGAGTTGTTCCTTTTCTTAGGTAATGGGGGTTTGTATCAACCAGAACTGCATATGGTCAGTATTTGCAGAGAAAGTTACGTGGACTGTTGTTGAAGTGAGTGTAGCAGTTTCTATGGCATTCTGCAAAAAAGTGACAGGTCTCTCTGCGTTTCCCAATTCTTAACAAAAATGGAGTTCACAAAGCCCTGAAAAGAGGTTTTACAAAACTTCAGGGATTTTTTCCTACGAGTACTGTGGAGACAGCCATAGTCACCTTGTCTTTCCAAAAGTGAAGGTTACATCTTTTTGTCCAAGAGCATCAAGTGCTTTTGATCAGCGTTTGTGTGCATGCATTAGCCTTGTTCTTGTTCTTCCTTGGAGAACTTTTACAATCCTCAGATGATCTGTGTAGACTGCAGACTGCAGTGGTGAACTTGAAGGCTTCCAGCAGAAGGGAGATGCTGTCCACGTTTTGGATTTTCCTTAGTCTGAACTGATGATCTGTCATTTGCATGTTTGTTTAGCTGTGCTTAGAATAATTGATAAGTTGGTGTATAGAATAAAGACAATTACCAATTTCCTCCCTTTGTGGGAGCCCATCCAAAAGTCATGCAAGAAGAAACTTAGAGGTCACTAAAGTAATTAGAATTGTTAAAACTCAGAAAGGCATAAAGGTCAGAGTGAGGAAGATGAGTTACTTCATCTTCCTTAGGACCACTGACCCAATTCAAGACCACCGACTCCATTCAGATCACATGCTACGCATGCTTAATGACATGTAAGCTCATTTCCATACAAAGCGGAGAATGGGAGGTGCCAACACTATGAATACGCATTTTGTATTTTGGATATTCATAATACGTGGAAATAAAAGGTATCATGTTTGCTTGTATCAGGGCTTGCGACTTAGGGAGCTATCCCACGCAAAAATAAAACATACACTTTCTAACTCTAAACTGTTAAGAGTTTTTGTCCATCTCAGTTGGATATCGATATTAGATCGATATTCATATTTTGGTAAATCATAGTTAACATAGGAGAAAGGCATGCTTGGTATGTACCTGGGATAGTTAGGGCTAGCTTTTAGTTCTGCAATGTTATTACGAAACATAGATACGGTCTTGGCCAGTTGCCCCTCGTTTCGAAACAGGGCTATAAAGGGACTTTCTGAAATAACTGAGATAAGATCTCCCCACGGAAAGAAGACAAATCTATTGGCAGCAGAGCACGAGGACTTCGTCTCATCTGTTGGTAGCCATTGCCCCCCCTTTCTTCCTCTCTACTCTTTTACTTTGTTTTTCTTTCTCTCTCTCTCTCTCTTTCTCTCCTCTATCACATTACCATGTTGTGGGTACTTAACAAAGGTGAATAGGTGATTAAAACTGAAATCCCTTGTGTCCTTTTGCACTCGGAGATCTGTAAACAAACCATCACGACCCTCACTTCTATTAGCAGATGGTGACGTTAAACTGGCATCACGGACAGGATTTCTGACAGACAGAAGGGGTTGCAAGGTTGTGTGTAGTCTGTAATAGGGGAAGGACGTTTCACTCCAGCCGCACCTAGCCCGACACCCCGCAAAGGGTGAGCGGTGTCTAGAAAGCAAGGGGGACGACTCGAATTTCCCACAAACTGCACACGCCTAGGTGAAAAGCACCCCATACTCAACTGAGGGCTCTGTCTTCAGATTTTTCACAAAAAGATCTCAGTGTAAAAGGGGGAACTGTTTTGGTGGGCGTGTGTGAATTTGGACTGCTTGGTGTAGCGAAGAGACAACCGTAAGTAACTTAAGGAGTACCTCCCCGGCGGATTTTGGTCTCTTCACCCACCCAGGGAAGTGAAGGGCGACACGGCGAAGCTGTTTGTGTGGCAATGTGTAATTAGGTTTTACCTCCCTGTAGTGGTTTTGATCCCTTTATAAAATGACTGAAAACCCTAGTGCAAATCATAAAGCTGCATTTTATGCTCTGCTAGCAAAACATAATGCCCGGCCCTCTCCGGGAGGGGAAGAATGGGCTCAAAATAACTGGTTTAATTTGGAGTGTGACTGATAGAATATGTTCATTCCAACATGAGACAAAGTTTAAATTTGGCCAAAATAAAACCATAATCTGCTCCTAAATCTGTTTCAGGAGCATGCCTTACAGCAGCTATAGATCACTGCTTTAAGCGATGTAGTGAAGAGAAAGCAATCACAGATTCCCTTCAAAACCTAGTGGAAATTTTACAGGAACAATCAGATGAAGAAAGGAATGAAAATCATTTGCTGCGGGCTGCTTTGAGGGAGGAATATTTTAAGAATTCAAAGAATGCTGACTCACCAAAAGAGAAAGAGGAAAAGAAAACTCCTCACATTAACCAAATATACCCCCAGGAAGAACTAGTGCTAGTGAAAAATTGTGGGGAAAACTGCTGCCCTCCTATGGGACCTCTAATTAAAACAGAATAGAATTATATCAATGATGAAGATTTTGAACCGCATATCACCACTAAACAAATACCATACACTGCTCCTGAGTTGGCGAAGTTAAAAAAGGAGTACGGGCGGCTTCCCCACGAAGCTGAGACGGAATATGCCTTCCAAGTGTCTCTCACCGGAGGAGACCAAATTCAATTCACTGAACAGGAGGCCAGTGGATACTGGGGACATGGAGTTCTCTTAACAACAGGAGACAAACGTAACACATGGTCGCTGACTCGGCGCGCAGCTTTCTGGGCCGGGGGACTCAATCCTTTAGAAAGGGGAGACCCTTTTGCTACAGTTGGTACCCCTGATCAACTTCTAGAAAGCGTCCACAAAGCCGCCTGTCTGCAAATGATCCATGAAAGGAAATTAACTCCTGGATATGAATCCCCCACGCAATTACCTGTGAAACCTGAACTGATGACCCCTTTAATTCGAGGCCTTCCAGAATCACTCCAATCTACAGCAGCTGTCCTTCAAGAAACCATAGCTGCTGCAGGTCCTGTAGAGAGGTTGGACAGATTCCTTGGAAACCCAAGCGACCAAACTGCATCTACCGATCCTGGGTTTACTCCATATTCAACCCCCTCTCAGCCGCCAGGTTCACAATCAAATTCACCTGCCGGTGATTGCAAAGTTTGGACATGGAGTGAGGTTGAAGAAGATCTGATTAATTACAGTAGGAAATATGGACCGATAAAAATCCCAGAGGAAAAATCAGAAAAAACAAAAGGTGTCAGGCACATTAGGGCTCCTCATAGTGAAAAACCAAAGAATGTAACCAGAGATCCCTAACCGTCAGCATTGGTGCTTATTAGGTATCAAAAAGGGGGTCCCCAGAAATGCGATGGATGGCTTAGCCCTTGATCAGTTGAGTAAGGTAGTGTCTAACTGGCACTGCCAAAAGCCCCTTCTACCGAATCCGTCACTTCAACCCAGTGCACCCCTCCTCCCTCAGAATCTGGGCAGTGAGTCAAAGCCACTTCTCCCTCAAAGTCTGGCCAATGAGCTAGAACAGATTCTTCCTCAAAACCAGGGAAACTAGACCCTCTGTTTCTTGTCAGTGGGCAAAGAAACGGAGCATAGGTCTACCTGAGAATGCTCACTAAAAATAAAACGGGAGATATAACGATCACAGCTATTACAAGTCCTAAACGGGCACCTGTAACTTTTCTGATTGACACTGGGGCACAAATTTCTGCGCTGACAAAGAAAGATGCCCAGAGGTGTGGAATTGTTCCAACAAAGAACCGATATTGTGTTTTAAGTGCCTTGGGCACAACAACAGAATCTATGAATGGGGCCTTAGTCAAGCTCCCTTTGCCTGGAGAGGAAAACCAACTCTCCATCCATGGGGTGATTGGAGATATTCCAACCAATTTATTAGGGCTGAATGCCCTTGCTAGGAGGCAGTGGGAGGACTCAGAGGGTCTTCTGTGGTCTTTTGGCACACCACATTTTAACATCAGACTGCTCCAAGCTGCAGCCTCCCTACCATTCAGCAAAGTAACTAATGTGAAACAATACCTCCTTCCCCTGGGTGCCAAAGAGGCTATCAAGCCAGTGATACAGGAGCTACGACAACAAGGAGTAATACTTCATACCCATTCTCCTTTCAATTCTCCGGTGTGGCCAGTGCAAAATCCTAATGGGAAGTGGAGGCTGACAATAGATTTTCGTAGGCTAAATGCTAACACAGACCCTCTTACAGCAGCAGTCCCAAATCTAGCAGAATTCATAACATTGATTCAAGAAAAGGCTCATTCAATCATGCCACCTGTAGATGTCAAAGACATGTTTTTTACGACACCTTTACAGCCAGAAGATATGGACCGTTTTGCTTTCGCATGGCAAGGACAGCAACGCACTTTCACTAGGCTTCCCCAAGGGTACAAACATTCTCCTACCCTGGCTCATCACGCTTTAGCCCAAGAGTTCGACAAAGTACCCAAAGCGGACAATCTAGCTGTTCATCAACACACTGATGAGACCCTTGTGGGAGGAGATGAAATAGAAGAAGTGAGAGATACCCAACAGAAAATAACCTCCCACTTAGAAAGCCTTGATTTGCAAATTCCCTCAGAAAAAACCCAAACCCCTTCACATGAAGTGAAATTGTTGGGAATTTGGTGGAAAGGAGGTATGACACGTATCCCACCTGATAGCCTAACCTCTTCAGATCAGATTAAAATGCCTGAATCCAAAAAAGATCTCCAACATGCTTTAGGATTATTAGTGCTCCGGAGAAAACACATCCCAGATTTTCCATAATTGCCAGACCTCTTTACAACTTGTTAAGAAAAGGGACAAAATGGGAATGGAGTGCTTCCCAAGAAGAAGCACGGCAATTGTTGGTTTTTGAAGCAACAGCCTCACCAAGCCCTGGGCCCTATTCATCCCACAGATGCTTTTCAGGTCTCCTCAGGGTTGTCAGTACACATATGGCAGCGGGGTCCTGAGGGTCCGACGAAGCCTCTTGGTTTTTACTCCCGTGGCTTTAAAGATGCTGAAAAAAGGTACACTACCTGGGAGAAAGGATTGTTTGTGGTTAGCTTAGCTCTCCTAGAAGCGGAGAAGATTGCACAACAACAACCAATTGTTTTGAGAGGCCCTTTCAAAGTTATTAAGGCTGTCTCTACTGGCACCACCCCCACCTGACGGGGTGGCCCAGAGGACCTCAGTAAGGAAGTGGTATGCTCAGATTGAACATGATTGTAGCGTCTTCTCAAGAACTGAAGGAGCTGTAAAAAATCTGGCAATCCAAGAAACTGAAAACTTGGGTAGCAGCCAGGACAAACCTGCCTCAGTCATTAGAGTAGCCCCTCCTTTTTCCCCCAAACGGTCAGCAAATTCTTGGCTTACGGATGCTTCTGCCAAGCGAGAAGGAAAGGTGTGGAAACATAAGGCTGTAGCCCTCCACACTTCCTCAGGTGAAGGAATTATCACAGAGGGGGAAGGCAGTGCCCAAGTTGGCAAGCTGATAGCTGTTTGGAGTGTTTTCCAACGTGAGGCACAGAATACTTCTCCTGTCTGTATCTACACCGATTATTCCTATGCTGTGTTTAAGGGATGGACTGAGTGGCTTCCTTTTTGGCAGCAAAAGGATTGTGAAGTTAACAGAATCCCAGTATGGCAAAAGGAAAAGTAGCAAGAAATTCTAAGTATTGCAAGTCCAGGGAATTTTGCCGTGGAGTGGGTAGCCTCTCACCAGACAGATGGAAATCCAGCAGGAGAGTGGAACACTAGAGCTGACGAATTAGCAAGACTAAGTCCTGTGAAAAAAGATCAAATTACAGAGGACTGGGAGCACTTCTTAGAATGGTTGCATGTAAAAAGACAACGCACAGGTGCAAAAGATTTGTACAAAGAAGCCCTTGCTCGCGGTTGGTCTGTTACCAGAGAAATGTGTAAAACATGCATGTCAGCCTGTGAACAACGTCGCAGACGGCTAGAAAGACACCCTTTGGAAGATGACCCTCTGCATTTAAGAAAGGGTAAAGGCTTACGGGAAGCGTGGCAGGTAGATTATATCGGCCCCTTTAAAAAGTCAGGAAGTAAACACTTTGGGCTGGTAGGAGTAGAGATGATATCTGGGTTAGTCCAGGCCAATGCTTTTAAAAGAGCTACAGGAGATCATACTGTTCAAGCATTGCAGGCATGGTTTGGAACTTTCCCAAAACCACAAGAAATTCAATCTGATCACGGGTCTCACTTTACTGCCAAAGTTGTACAGGACTGGGCAAAAGGTGAAGGGATTAAACGGACTTTTCACACTCCTTACTACCCTCAAGCTAACGGCATTGTAGAAAGGACCAATGGTCTCTTGAAAGGACTTTTGAAACCACAGGAGGGAAATTGGGATGTTCGGCTATGGGAAGCTGTGAAAGGTGTGAATGATAGATGGGGGGTAAACGGGTGTCCCAAAATCACTGTCTTTTTCCCAACAGCTCCAAGCATAATTCTCTCACTGCAGGGACCAAATGATCCTAAGAATCCTGCACACTACCCTGGACAACCTGTTTCGGTAGATCTCCCTACCGTAGGAGAAGTACCACTAGTGCTAAAACGCCCTCTGAATAAATATGCATGGCTAGCCTCTGATGCCCTAGGGAGAGAGCATCGGATACATACACGCTGCATCATTCCATCATTCTAATTTTCTGCCTTTTGGTGGCAGACTCTGTTGTGTTCACTTTTCACAGAAGAACTCCGAGGGACATGAAGAAGAGCACATAAACCATGATAAGACTAGTGATACTTTTCTGCATCCTACCACAACACCAGGGCCAAAAACCAGCTGAGTGGCCATGGTCTGAAGCTACCATTAGGTACACTAGTGCTCTAGGATCCTATCCCAGAGATCGTTGCCCGAACCTAGCCACTGTAGCACTGCACGACTCTGAGGTATACCGTCCAAGTGAATGGGGATGGGACTTGAAGGATTGGACTAGAATCCTAAAAGGAACAAGAGGTGAACAAATTAAGGTAGGATGCAGAAAAGTAGAAGGATCTCTTTACCAGAAAGCTTCCACCATTGCAATCGCTGGAAATTTTCTAAAACCAGATGGGAAAAGTGATTTGCACCCCAACATTACGGCCAAACTCTGCCCTACAACGGAGTGGGTGTGTGACAAACAAACCCCCTTCATCCTGTGTGGTTGTCAGAAGAATGTCGGTAACTACACCTTAGGCCCCAGTACCAACAATGTTGAAATCACAAAGCTTCGCAGAAACAAACTAACTGACTGCTGGTATAACTTTCCTCTAACCAAACCGACCTATGCAACATGCAATTGGCAAAATAACCCGGCAGATCAGCCAAGTCTGACAGGTTTAACTTATAAATTCAAAATAAACGCCGCAGCAAAGCCCATACTGAATGCAGTAATCACATACCACGGTATAAGTACCCCCCTTGTGTTAGATGACAAGAATAAAGTTTTTCCACCCTTTATGGTAACCCGAGGTGACGATGTTACAATACGATGTGGATTAATTGCTGAATGTTTTACCGAACCTGTACACAGTTATAGCATTGGACCTCATGGCCGTGTTTTGTTTGGTGAAATTCAAAACCAAGATTGTTGGCTAAACCTTAATTGCTGTACAATTTCCCCATAAAGTCACGTGTGGTAAAAACAATACAAAATACTGGGGGGAACTCAAAGTCGATGTTGCAATACCTACCACCCAACCACCGGTCATGCTAAGCCCGAGAATTTTTGAAATTGGACCACGTATAACCACAAAAACAGGCCAACAACAACTATTGCTCAATCCGGCATGGTCCCTTAAACAAGTCAAGTTGCTGATGCAAAACAATGTCTCAGAAATTCAGCCAGCTTGTTCACCTTTTCTGCAGACTTCCTTCAAGGGGCAGACAACCGGGTTGCAAAAGCGGAACCCTTCTAAGAAACGGACGCAAAGAGACATAACCGGCGTTGTGGGAACAGGATTGGGAATCTTAAATAGTATTGATTCAGAAGTGCTAATGAATAAATTGGCTGCCACAACTACAGATTTGACTAAAATACAACAAGCCATCAGCGGTTGTTATCAAACATATTACCAAATTGAGAAAAGGTAAATGTGAATGACCACAAATTGATAATTGGCATGCTCCATGCTACGCAAAACAACATTTCTTTGGCTCTCAGCTGCGTCCAGGCTCAATTGTGGATGCAGTCCGTTGCTGCCTCAATTGTAAGAGAAGGCAAAGAAGGCACTTTTCCTACTGAAATTCGGAAAATAATCTGGGACGGTGCCACTGATTTTGAAAGAGAATTCCAATCCTGGTGGAATTTAGTGAATTTTACCTATAATCCCATCACAAACACAGCCACAGCCTTTGTACTAACCATACGGAATGCTTCAGTGCATTTGATAGTCCCTATCATTGCATTAGGGCTGACCCATGATGCAGCTATTCTCTACCCTTTCCAGCACAGAGAATGGGCCCGTCAAACTGGTAAGAAGTGGCAAACTGTTAATTTGGAAACTTGTATTGTCTGAGAACAACAAGGGTTTATCTGTGAAAGCAGTGCAATTAGACCTCAAGACATTTGTTTGGACACAGAACAAAATATCTGTCCTTTTGAAATTCATCCTAACAAGATTCCTGAAACACTGCTTGTGTATATAGGCAATGGATGTGCATGCTTAAGAACTGCATGTGATAAGGTATTTCTAGAAAATTTAGTTGTAGATACTAAAACTCATTCAAATTCTTGTGTTTGTAACTTGACTAAAAGCACAGGATGTGATTTCTCTTATTTAGCCCCACTTACTTCTTATTGTATTTTACAGTCCAATTACACAGTGATCCACCAATTATTGCCTACCCCCGCTGGGATGAACCTTACTTAGGTAAAGCACTTGTTGCTTCACCAGGATTTCATTGGAATTTTGGAAAAGATCAAGAAAAACAGACAGAAAACCTTGGTAACTGTTCATCACAATGGGAAAGAAACACATTGTTTTCTAGACAGAGGAAAGAAAGATGCTGGACACAGCTGGTGGGATACTCCTTTTGGGTGCTCACCTACTGCTACAGGTGTCCTGAACAAATTGTGTCATCCCATCCTTGTTCTCTTGATTTTAGTTTTGATTGGGTTTGTTTTATCAGCAATCTTACACATCATGAATTGCAGAATGATGAAACGGTTGACATCTGTAATAGATGTGCACAATTTGGACACTATCCCATCCACTGTGGACACCCCTAAGGTTATTGACACAAGATGAACTACATGAGTATTAAAATAAGATAAGACATGATTAAAAATTACAGGTGTATTTTGATTAAAAATTACTTATTCCTTCTTTTTCCTTTTCTTTCTCTTTTCTTATTTTCTCTACCCTTTTCTGGGATATGCTACCAACATTAACGAGTCCTGAAGACTTCGCAACAACACTACGAAATCGTGCTGATGGAGCTCTCCTGATGACAATCGTGAGTCATGGGGTGGTGTAAGAGACGGTCTGAAGATCCCTCATCTGCCTCACGATCATCGCCGAGGACAGAGGCTAAACACAGGAGTTCCGACCTGCCTAAGGTGGGATGTCTGCCAACTGTTGCCTGCAGGTGTGCCCGCTGGGAACTGGTACGCATTCCTGAGGAAATTTGTGCAGGTCACAGTGGACTGCGCCGTTCTTGCTGCCCAGGCGGGAAGGACTGCGCTGAAGCGGAAAGGAATGACCTGTCCTCTACACCTGTCCTGTACCTGTTTCCCAAAGCAACGAGCCTCATAACAACGGCTGTAGATTTGCCCCACCTCTTGGGGAAAAGGGCGAGATGTGGGGATACAGCTAGAAAGCAGAAGCGAGAGCACTGCTAAACTCATGCCAGAAGTAGACGCGCTAACGCTGCTAGGCCGCAAACCATAGCAGGCAGTATAGTTAGCATAGGAGAAAGGCATGCTTGGTATGTACCTGGGATAGTTAGGGCTAGCTTTTAGTTCTGCAATGTTATTACGAAACACAGATATGGTCTTGGCCAGTTGGCCCTCGTTTCAAAAAAGGCCTATAAAGGGACTTTCTGAAATAACTGAGATGAGATCTCCCCACGGAAAGAAGACAAATCTATTGGCAGCAGAGCACGAGGACTTCGTCTCATCCGTTGGTAGCCATTGCCCCCCCTTTCTTCCTCTCTACTCTTTTACTTTGTTTTTCTTTCTCTCTCTCTCTCTTTCTCTCCTCTATCGCATTACCGTGTTGTGGGTACTTAACAAAGGTGCACTGTTTTGATTAAAACTGAAATCCCTTGTGTCCTTTTGCACTCGGAGATCTGTAAACAAACCATCACGACCCTTACTTGTATTAACGGATCGTGACACATGTCCAAAAGAAAAAATCACTGGAACAAAAAGAGCAAACTGATCCAAGGTGAACTGATCCACGGTGAAAAACAGAAGCCTACGAAAATCTGGGGGGGAAAAAAAAAGGCAACTCACGTGCCCGATTCACAGATGCAACTCCTGCAAAACTTTTGAAGGCAGTCTCACTCCCTCTGCTGAACAATCAACTGGAGGAAATCCCACTCCAAATCTGTGGGAAACAACAAAAGTGGTGCAACAAGCACTTCATAGAATAAAAACTAAAACTCCACCTGAATAAATTAATGCAATTAACATTGCATTAATTTCACCTGGCTTTTTTTTTTTTTCTTTTTTTTTTTTTTTTGAGGAAATCTGTTTCTTTTCTCTTTTCTAAGAATGTCAAACATCCCTGCATTGACGATAAAGAAAGCAGTTTGAGGGCAGAGAAAGTGCAAGCAGCAGAATCACATCTAAATGTGATAACCATTTACTCACGTGGACGCTGTCCCTTTGTGTTAGCCCCAAGGAGTTGTACTTCTTTTTAATAATCGGTCTAGTGGGCCAAATTTTCACTTTTTAAGAACCTACCAACACATGGGATGGAGCTGCATGAAAACCAATGAAATGTAAAGTGTCACCATAATTGCTTGCATTGTCAGTTTGTTAACGTTTGTCATTTAAGAATTTATACATATTTGAAATCATACAAATATGTTCTAACCTTCCCAGTTCTGCCTCAGAAGACTTCAAAATTATTACCATTCAGCTAATTTTTTAAATTTACTATTTAGTGAATTAAAGAATCTTGACAAAACACAAGCAAATGCTAGAGAAGAAATGATTAAATCCCCCTTCCAGGGGATCCCAGGCGCTGACGGCTGCCACCGGCGTGCGCCAGGTCGGGACCGGCAGGCAGGGCTGCACCCCGCGTCTGCCACAACACCTGCAGCTTCTGCAGCCTGAAACACAGCTGGCTCAGGGGTTTCAATCAAGAGCCAAAAGATCTTGCTGGTCAATTTGGGGCAGAGAAAGGTCATCACTTCTAGCATGGCATAAGCCTGCCACTACATTTCTGTGAAGGACAATCACCTTGTTGCAGTGAAACTCCTGGGTAAAATACTGAAGCGCTTTCAGATTCATATTATCCGACATTTCGGTGACCTTCTTTTATACCTGCATTGCTTCATACTGCTGGTTGTGGGCACAAGTTCTTTGTACACTATCCTGGAAATTAAAAAGATCAGAAACAACACCCACCCCTCCCCCACCACCACCCCTTCCCCAGCCACAACCCTAACAAAACCAACCTCCAGAATGTTCAGGAGTTCAAATGAGAACAAGCATAGATGGGGCATAAAAAGATGGATCCTCCTTAGACATTTGTGCATGCAGTGCCCTGCAATCCACTAAGTTCTACTTCTCGTACACCAAATACCTGTCTTCGGAACTCCTTGTTCTCCATTCAAACCCTTCTGGGAGGGTAATCGAGGAGATACTCTTACATATTTTTAGCACATCTTGCACTAGGCAATTAAATCCAGTGCGCAGCATTACCTGACCAACTGAGGCGGTGACAAGGTCAATTAAGACCTGTTCATATCTTCATTTGGAGCTCTTCCAACTGCTTGAAAAGTGAAGCCTTGGACATTCAAGGTTCAGACTAAGGAAAATCCAAAACGTGGACAGCATCTCCCTTCTGCTGGAAGCCTTCAAGTTCACCACTGCAGTCTGCAGCCTACACAGATCATCTGAGGATTGTAAAAGTTCTCCAAGGAAGAACAAGAACAAGGCTCATGCATGCACACAAACGCTGATCAAAAGCACTTGATGCTCTTGGACAAAAAGATGTAACCTTCACTTTTGGAAAGACAAGGTGACTATGGCTGTCTCCACAGTACTCGCAGGAAAAAATCCCTGAAGTTTTGTAAAACCTCTTTTCAGGGCTTTGTGAACTCCATTTTTGTTAAGAATTGGGGAACACAGAGAGACCTGTCACTTTTTTTGCAGAATGCCATAGAAACTGCTACACTCACTTCAACAACAGTCCACGTAACCTTCTCTGCAAATACTGACCATATGCAGTTCTGGTTGATACAAACCCCCATTACCTAAGAAAAGGAACAACTCGGCAAGCAGTTTGCAAAGATGAACAACTTAGCACGATTGCGGCTGATGACATGCCCTGACTTTTTTTACCTTCAGCTGTGGGTGCCGTACCTTCCTACCCTCGCACATGCCACTCCAAGCTGCTTGCGTGGAGCTCTCGCACCACCTATGCCAGCAACTGTGCCCAGCCGCCACCCTTCTTCAGCACCATCGCACCTACCACAAGGTAGCTGAATCAGAGGGAAAAGGAGGTCGCCAATGGAGGGAAGTTGTTCCCCCTGACAGCTAAGCTCCGACTCCGGGGTCCCTTATGTCCTTCCCAGGATAGGCAGGAAAACGCCTCGGCGGAGCGCAGCGCTGGGCGGGAGCGGCCGGCAGAGCACCGAGCGCGCTCCCCACTCCCTCCCGCCCGCGCCGCTGCGGAGACCCCGGCTTCGCCGGAATCGGCCACGTGCTGCACGGAGGGCAGCGCGGCAAAGGCGGTCGCCCCTCGTTAGCCTAGGAAGGCCGGCCTCGGATCCCCGCTCTCTCCGCCGGCACGGGCAGTGCCGGCAGACTGTCGCTGCGGCCGCCGCTGGCCGAAAGCCTCGCCGCGCACCGCCCGGCCGGCCCCGCCGCTCCGCGGGGTCACACGGCACCTGCCGTGGGCGGCAGCCGAGCGACAGCAAGCAGAAGCGCTCACCGCCGCGCCACTCGCCGCCCCGCCCGGGCGCTCCTCTCCTCGCGCTACCACCATGGCGCCGGCCCGCCCCGCCTTCCCCGTCGCCTGCGGCGCAACGCGGGTGCTCCGAGCCACGCAGCACGCGTGCGGCCGGGCCCTGCCGAGCCGCAGGCGGAGCCGGGGCACGGCCCGGGCGGGAGAGCTTCCGGCGAGGCTGGGCGGGCGGCGAGCGCGGCCGAGCGTGAACGCGCCAGGCGGGGTCGGCCGGCGGCGCGATGGGGAGCTAGATGGAGGCGGCAGCACCGCGCGGCATAAAAGAGCTGATCGTCCCGCAGCCGCCCGCTCCGCAGCCCCTCGGCTGCTGTCGAGAAGGGCCCCGGCCCTGGCCGCGCCGGTGGCGAGGTGGCTCCGCAGACCTCAGGCAGCCCTGGCAGGGCAGGGGAGCACTGCGAGCAGCCCCGGCGCCGCGCAGCCGTCTGTAACGCGCGGTGAGAGCCGCCGGCAACTATTTGACACCTCCCGGGGGGCTGGGGAAGAGCACGGAGACCACGCAGCAGGTCGCTGCCGTTAGGGAAAATTAATCCACCATGCCTGAGGTTTATGTCCGAAAAGGAGACAGAGGAGTCCTGCAACATTCTTCGACTACAGGGAGAGTCCCTGGGGCTTTTCCCATGGGGTCTGTCAAACGGTTGCGGGATGCAGCCCCCTTTTGATGTCAAGTTCCCAGCCACAGCACCCTCTTCCTTTTCCCCACTGGCTGAGGTATTCGGGAGATACAGACTTCCGGAACTGCCTACTCTATGCCCTCCTCTAATATGCACCCCCCTTTTGGCATCGAAAAGGAAGAAAAAAAACCATTTCTAATTCTATTAAGTCTTTGTTGCCTTGCTCTAGGTTCAGGAATTTAACACGGCCCTGATTAATCAACAGTCTCTGATGATTAGTAACAGTTCTAGAGAACTAATCGTTTCTTCTGTTACTTCACTCCGCATAAGTTCCTAGCCTTGTCTACAGGCCGATTCACACGGTCTGTTTGTAAAGACTCATCCATCTCATTCCTTTTAATCCCTCCTTTTTTTATTTAATCTGTATTTGTCTTTACAAACCTTAATTACCATTGATTTAATTTTTTCTTCTGGAGTCTTCTGGGCTTTTGCTATTATTTGCAGTGACATCCTTTTCTGTCCTTTTGTAGTCATTTCTGGATCAGGTAGGCATGGCTGCTAGCAGCATCCCCTTGACCACCTGCTGAAAGAGCTGCACCCAGCATGGTGTCACGCATGGTCAAAAGATTAGAGTTGCTATAGAACAGAAGAGGAGAAATGGTATTCATTTAGCCCAGAGCTGGCCAGTTAACCATGAAAACATGTCCCATTACCATCTTTTCAACACTTGGACAGGTCCATGAGCTGAGGTTATTTCCTCTGTTATTTGACCACTTTTCCGCTGTCATCTGCTTGCAAACAGCAGCTCGAGTCATTTAATTTCCCACAAACTCCTCCTTCTTCTGCTAACAGATAATCTAATACCATCCAATGTTGAAAATGCCACTTTCCTCATTGAAGTGGGTTGCTCAGCAAGACGGTCAAGAGCTGTGGCTGGCTGGTTGGTAATTATTTCTGAGACAGCTTGTACCCTAATTATCTCATTCAAATGATAAATGGGTTCCCAGGCATCTGGGATTAATTCCTTAGGTTTCCAAGTGGCTGGTCCATCATGTTGCGCAACTTCTTCTGGTGGCCATTCATCTTTTCCCCGTTTTGGGGTGCTCCCTGCAGCCAAGGCTGCATCAGCTGACTGCTTTTCTCGAATTAAATCATCACAGATTTGGATTCCTAAGCGATTTCCCTGAATTTGTAGTAGCAAAAAGAACAACGGTCTAATATACCCCAGGGATATACCATATCCCTGACCAGTTTGGAGGTAACCTGAGCTAAGCATGTTGGCCACAAATCCAATCATGTCCTTTCAAAGCCCGTGTTCCATTAGCAAAGGGGCCTTCCTACCCTTGGTCATCAATTGGTAGGTCAAAATACTGCGGGTTTCCCTGGCCTAACGGTCCTCCAACAATAGCTGCCCCACCATAAGGGTCACAGCATTTGCATTTCCAAGCTCCCACACAGGGTTCCCATCTACATTTACATCTGCAAGTTGCTTGCTTGGATTTGGAGCAGAACTCACTAAAAGGCTTTGAGTTCCAATCCGCTGTTGCCATTCCCACTGATAATCACAAACAACATGTCTTCTACTTGTGGGATTTTTGTGGGGACAGCTTAAAAATAGGTGGTCAAAAAAACCCCTTGTCCCTCCGCATTGCTTTACAGGCTTCCAAATGTTTTTGGTAAGAACACCTTACGCAGCTACCATTAGTGAGCTGAACAGCTATTTGATTGCAGTTGTCTTGATATTTGGAACAATTGTAAGGAGGGCAACTGTGGGTCCAAACCCAATTGTTTAAAGCCAGAGGGAAAGTCAATTGACAAACGCCTTTTCCTACATAGACCCGCCCTGTCCTGTTTAGGCAATAAGTGCCTGTTGGAGAAGAATGAAGTGGCCATGGACTTCCTTCTTTGGCCCCAAATCCCATCCTATTGTGGCCCTCACATTGACCCACCATTTAGGTTCAGCTGGGCTAGCCAACCGTAGGCACTCTTCAGATCCTCCTGGCCCTCCACAGAGCCAGCAATTGCTAAGGTGAAAAACTTTTGCTACTTCTTCTGCTAAGGCTGCAAATTGATTCTCCCACTCCTGGCCTAAACTTAGCTGACCATATAAAAGTAGAGTTATTAAGGAAAATGTTTTAATAGTGTGATCTAATTAGCTAGTCTAATTTTCCCGTTGTCTTCTGCACCATCTGTGGCAATTGAAGACACAGAAACTACTTAACGTGAAACAATGGCTGCAAGTATTAGCTCCCCAGTGAGTGGAGATTCTAGAGGAGGGATACCCATAGAGACTATTTCAGCAGGTGGTCTGTGGGTAGGCACGCAGGGCTTCCTCTGATGTCGAAGCACTGGCCCACTCCTGCAGAGTGTCACAGCCTCCCGGCCTTCTCCTCCAGCTGAGATGTGCAAATCTCTGAGGCTTCAGAGACCTTGACCCGAGAGTGACGGGTCCACCTGTGTCCAGCTGTCTTCATGGCTGTTTCTGTCGTCAGTGACACTTGGAATGGGCCACGCCATTTCAGAACCACTGGCGCTTCTTTCTACTCCTTAACTAGGACTCAATCTCCTGGTTGGATGTTACAAGCAGCAAAGTCCAAAGGTGGGGCTTGTGCCAGCTGAGCTTCCTGTTGAAGGGGTTTCACAAGAAGCAGTATCCTGGCCACAGATGGTTTTAAATATACATCACTTACCTCTACTCCCCCACTAGGTTGAGACTTACCCGGGTAATTCATAAGAACGACGGAAAGGGGGAGAACGGAATCCCTCTTCTGGGTCGGGCTCTCATTCTCACCAAAGCCAATGTCCAAAGCCCTAGCCATGGCATCTTGGTTTCTATTACCAGCTTCAAAAGGTATTTTTTTCTCTATTCATTGTTTTCTACCCGAGCTGAGCTCTGGGGGTGCCAGGGCCTATGGAGGTTCCATTGTGTTCCTAAAGAAGCCAAAACCCCTTGAAGGATCTTTCCTGTAAAATGAGTTCCCCTATCTGAGTCTATTGCTTCTACAATGCTGTATCTTGGAAAGATTTGTTCCAAAAATGCCTTAATACCTGATCCTGTCGTTGCTGAAGCAGTTGGAAATGCTTCTGGCCACCTTGCTAGCTGACATACCATTACCAGAAGACATGAAGCCTTCCCACTTGGGGCATCTCAGGAAAATCCACCTGGCATCTTTGGAAGGGACCTGCAGCCCAAGGCCTCCCTCCCCTGGCAAGTTCCTTTGTAACTTGGCTGTTTGCTTTAGCACAGATCAAGCAACCTTCAACAGCTCGTTTTGCCAGTCTAAAAAGACCCCCAGCAACATCCAGCATGAGGAAGGCTTCTGCCAATCCTCAGGAGGTGCAAGGACTCTCTTCACGGAGTGCTTTTACTATTGGTAGGGCCAAAGCTTCTGGTATCTCTTGTTTGCCATCCCTTGTAAACCAATTATTGCCTTTTTTCTCTGCCACACGGCTTTTAACTGTATCTCAAACTCCTCTGGGAGAAAAGACAGCTTCCCAGCCAGTGATGGAGTCACTGCGAGCAAAGGGGGCATCTTGGAGAGTTCTGGCAGAAGTGTTGCTTTCTGACTTTCTTCATTCACCAAAAAGGAGACAGAGGAGGCCTGTAACATTCTTCAACTACCGGGAGAGGCCATGGGGCTTTTGCCATGGAGTCTCTCAACTGATTGCGGGACGCAGCCCCCTTTTGATGCGAAGTTCCTGGCAACAGCACCCTCGGAGGTACTCGGGAATTACAGACTTCTGGAACTGCCTACTCTAGGCTCCCCTCTAATATGCACCCCCCTCTTGGTATGGAAAAGGAAGAAAACGAAACTATTCCTAATGCTATGAAGTCTTTGCTGCCTTGCTCTAGGTTCAGGAATTTAACACGGCCTTGGCTGAGCAACAGTCTCTGTCGATTAGTAACAGTTTCTAGAACTAAGACTTTCTTCTGTTACGCCCCTACCAGTAAATTCCTAGCCTTGTCTAAGGACGGATTCACACGGTCTCTTTGTAAAGACACATCTATGTTACTCCTTTCACTCCCACACCTTCTTGGCGGTGGGATGGCTCCCCCCGGCACAGCACCTGGCACAAAACCCCCCTATGCGCACACGCACACCTGCACTTACCCTGCACTCCGCTGCACACACACACACACACACCTCCCGCACACTAACACCCCCCTCCACATCCCTGCCATGCTACTTGCAGTGGCCCCGCCCCTGCCATCCCGGCCTGCTGGCAGCACTTACTCCTCACATGCCTTGCGTTTCCTTACTGCCCCCTCTGTAGCCTTCCCTCAACCTGCCTTTTCTCCCCTGCCTTGCATTGACTTGCTCACCCATCCCCCACCTGACTTCCTTTCACATTCGTCTAGGTCTGGCCTCACCTTTCCTTTTCCTTCTAGGACCCTCATTGCCTTGCCTCGCCTCGCCTCGCCAAGCCACCACTTGCCTTGCCCTGCCCTTGAAGCCCTCCCTTGCCTTGCATGACCTTGCTCACCCCTCCCCCACCTGGAATTCAAGACCCCTTTTCAATGCCATTTCATGGCCTTGCCCTGCCCTTTCTGCTCCTCCTAGGAATCTCAAAGCTCTCAAGCATCTCCCGTGTTTCAGGATCACAGGAGAGGAAGACCAGGGGACGACGCGTGTTGCCACACTCATCTCTATGGGCAGCCTTGGTCTGGGAGCAATCCTTGCATGTCTTGAATCTTGCAAGGGCAATTCACATTTTGCCCTTGAGCTCGGGGACCAGAATGAGAGTTCTTTTGCCTACAAAGGAAAGCAGGTAGCTCAAGTCTTTGAGGTGCAGAGGAGACATGACCCACGTGGGATCAAGGCCACACAAAGCACTTGGTCCTGGCTACTTTTGTGTACCAGCAGTCCTTGAATGTACTTCTCACCTGCCTTGCCTGGCCTTGCCTTGGCAACACAACACTTTCCTTGTCTTGCCCTGCTAGCCCTCTGGAGCCCTCTGGAGCCTTGCATTCCTTTGCATGGCCATGCCCCGCCCTTGACCTGCCTACCGCTTTCCTCCAAGGCCTTGACTTGCCAAGCCCTTCCTGTTTCTGCCTGGCCTTCCCATCAGTGGACTTTCCTTCTTACGGCCAGCCTTGCCTCTAACGTCTGGGCCTTCTCTTGCCTACCACTCCGTTTGCTTTCCCCTCACTGCTCTGGCCTTGCTTACCCCTCCCTTGACTTGCCCACAATTGCCTGCACTTGCTTTGCAGCGCCTTGCCTGCATGGAAGGCGAGGGCAAGAGTGGTAGGCAGGGCAAAGCAAAGCCAGCAAGTTGTAGGTAGTGCAAGGCAAGGCAGCAGAGGCAAAGGAAGCAGAGCAAGGGTAGCTTAAGAAGAACTAGACAAGGTACTGAAGGCAAGGCAAGGCCAAGAGACTCGGAGTGCCTTTCCTTGCCAAGGCAAGGACATAGTGCCAGTGTTGCTGGAGCAGATGTTAAGGTAGCATGGGGAGGAATAGAAAGTGCTGAGAACAGCGTGTGTGCTGCTAGTTTGAGGGGTGCAGTTGAAGTTGCAGGCAGCAAGATCTTCCTCAGCCCGCACTGTTTTGAGCTCTGTTTTTGCCAGATGGTTTCAAGTTGGTGCGCAGAATCTGCGAGAGGGCAAAGATTGGTTTGGGCCAAAGAGGTTTGTCTGCCTCTTGGAGTGCGGTATAAAGAAGAGTCCGCTCTTGGAAGGGGAAGATGAGGGAAATCTTTTTGTCCTGAGGTGCTGTTGATTTGACTGCAGGGACGTTTGCAACTTGCCTCTGCCCTTGGGGTGGTTTCGAGCAGCGCCAGGCGCTTGGCCTTCTTTTGCAAGTCGTCAGCGCCATCGTGTGCTTGTTTCGAGGAGCGCTGACAGTGCCGGGGAAAAAGCCAAGCGCTTCGCTGGCGCCGCCCCAAGTCGTGTGCGAGCAGTTGCTGGAAGAGCTCCGCTGTGCATCCTGCCTCTTGGAGACACAAAAGAATGTGATCCTGCGCGTAGCGGGGAAGCAAGAGGAGTCTTTTCATTGTTGGCTGTGCAGTTACTAAGCGGCAAAAGTCAAGGCAGCTGCAGCACGGCCTCTTTCTTTCAGAACCTTTTCTGTGCCATCATGAACATGCTCAACATGGAACTCGCACCCACTGAACTGCATCAAAGGTCCTGGAGAGACGCACTTTCCTTCAAGCTCTAGCTACCATCCTACCCTCCACCTCTCGCCGATCCCAAAGCCCTTCCGAACATGCAGCAGCTGCACGCAGAGAACAAGTGCTAGAAGAAGGCGTTGGCCTTCAGAGTCCCTCTAAAGTCTGTAAACTAGGCGAAACATTGCAGTGACCAGCACTTTCCTTCGCAACTATCTACAGAGCGTCATCACATTCTCTCAGAGTGGCTAAAGTCCACCCTTGCAGCACAGCAGCGTTTCCGGCCACAGTTGGGACTGAGAGATGGGCCAGGTGAGAAAGCATTTGTTGACTATCCCTCGTCTCTGGAAGACTTGATACTCGCAGCGCAATCACGTCCACACACCTTCAGTGTGGCCAAGTTCAAGCAGCTAGAGCTCACAGAGACGGGAGAGTCAGGAGAGAAGCCGTTCCAAAAGTACCGTGTACTTAGGGCAGCATTCAAACTGTGCACAGCACTCTACAGCACTGTAGACCGTGGCTTCTCTGACAAGACGTGCCATCCCATTGTTGGCTCTCGCAGCTCGCTTGCTAGCTGCTCTCCTGAAGAAAAGAACTAGGAGGAAAAGCCAATGCTGGGCTGCACCTTCCCCTTGCCTCCCGTAAAGCCACTTCAACTCCCCGCTGCACTCTCTACTTCCCCTCTCCTTGGCATCGACCACTGTGTTTTCTGCATCTCGGAGCCCAAAGGTAAGCGCCAGTGCTCCCAGGGATGCTTGGAAGAGGGAGAAGTAGTAGCACAAGTAGCTGCCGTTGAACTTCCTCCTTCTCAATGCTAACGTGAAGTCGGCAGGCAGGCGAGCGCCAGCCACGCTCCTTTCTCAGTTTGGACGCTGCGGACACGAGCCCGGTGCTCCGGCGCCTTCGTTCGGCCTCTTTAGTAGCCGTGTCGCGCTTTCATTCTGCCGGAGTCGAAGCGTCGTCTACTTGTGGCACAAAGAGCACGGTGCCGGCAGCCAAATGCTCCAGCCGACTGCTTCTGCCGACACACGCCTGGGCTATGCACTTTCCCTCTCAGCGCCATACAGCAGCACATTCGCTCTAAATGTAAAGGGAAAGCTTCTCGGCTACGTCTGGCACAGAGAACAGTTTTAGTTCAACGGGCTTCCCCAGAGCATGCCCCCGGACGCGTGGAAACCTGTATTTGCACCACATTGCAGTGGCAGTCTTCTTTCCTTTACAGGCTGCACAACGCCGGCAGATGGCCCGTGCGCTCTGCACCTGCCTTCTCACTTCCAAGTAGCACCGCGCACATAAGAGCCTTGCAGGGAGAGAAGACACGGCTAGGCGTCTCGCCCTGAAGAACGTGGCAGGGCGAAAAGGTGTTCTTCTTTTGTCTTCCTCGTCGGCCAGAGTGTGCCGCTGTGTTGAAAGTCTTGGCCAGCGAAAAGCTACACCAGCAAGTGTTTCTCTCCTGATGCATTGCGCTGAGCGAGAGCTGAGGAAAATCCTTGCACAGCACCCTGTGGATGCGTGCAGTACACACGCTGAAGAGCGGCACGGCTAAAAGTCATGGCTGGGCTTCACTTCTGTCCAGACAGCAGAAGGCGAAGAACGAAGCAGCTGGGCACCGGCTGCATGTACTCAGTGGAGCGAATTTCACATGTGCAGCCAAGAGCTGCTTCACAAGCAGATTCAGCTGAGAATGCTCTGGCTGCTTCACAAAGGAAGGTGCTGTGTTGCACTCCTGGACACTACCTGGTCAGAAGCAGGTTCTTCCACCTTCAATGCTGCAGAGTCCATGCAGCTGGAGCACAGGCAGAAGGACTCGTCCAGCTAGAAGGCGTTCCTCAAGTACCCCCCTCTTCCAAGTAGCCTTGAAACTGAGCACAACACACTGCGCCTTGGCAGCTTCCTTCTCAGATAGACGTGCCGTCACACTATTCACTCTCGCAGCTCCGTTGCCCACTTGCAGCAGCTGCTCCCAAAGAAAAAGGCTCCAGAAGGAAAAGCCACTGCTGGGCTGCCCTTTCCCCTTGCCTCACGTCAAGCACCAGAAACTGTCCGCTGCACTCTCTATTTCCTTTCTTCGTCGCATCTACCACTGTTATCTCTGCATCTCGGAGAATAAGCCCCGGCACAATTCTTTCCTGGGAAAGCTGGAAGACAAATAGGTGGCAGCACAAGTAGCTGCAAGTTGAACTTTAAGTTTCGAGCTGCTAACGTGAATCCGAAAACAAGCGAGTGGCAGGCACGCTTCCTCTTGCAGCCTGGGCGATGCCCACAGCAGCTCGGTGCTCTGCCTTCATTCTTACGCCCTTCGTAGCAGGTCGCGCTTTCGTTTTGCTGGAGACGACCCGTCGTCTACTTCTCGCGCAGAGAGCACGGTGCCGGCAGCCAAAAGCTGCAGGCTGCTGCTTCTGCCGAAACACACCTTGGCTATGCAATTTCTCTCTAGCGCTGAAGTAGCACCACATTCTCTTTGCTTTGCAGCCAGCATCTTTACGGAAAGCTTCTCGGCTACGTCTGGCACAGGGAACAGCTTTATTTTAACCGGCTTAGCCGGAGCTTGCACCGACGCGTGGGAACTTGTATTTGCACCACATTCCAGTGGCAGTCCTCTTTCCTTTACAGGCTGCACAACGCCGGCAGATGGCAGTGCTTCTCTGCACCTGCCTTCTCACTTCCAAGTAGCACCGCGCACATAAGAGCCTTGCAGGGAGAGAAGACGCGGCTAGGCGTCTCGCCCAGAAGAACGTGGCAGGGCGAAAAGGTGTTCTTCTTTTGTCTTCCTCGTCGCCCAGAGTGTGCTGCTGTGTTGAAAGTCTTGGCCAGCGAAAAGCTACACCAGCAAGTGTTTCTCTCCTGATGCATTGCGCTGAGCGAGAGCTGAGGAAAATCCTTGCACAGCACCCTGTGGATGCGTGCAGTACACACGCTGAAGAGCGGCACGGCTAAAAGTCATCGCTGGGCTTCAGTTCTGTCCAGACAGCAGAAGGCGAAGAACGAAGCAGCTGGGCACCGGCTGCATGTACTCAGTGGAGCGAATTTCACATGTCCAGCCAAGAGCTGCTTCACAAGCAGATTCAGCTGAGAATGCTCTGGCTGCTTCACAAAGGAAGGCGCAGCTGTTGCACTCCTGGACACTACCTGGTCAGAAGCAGGTTCTTCCACCTTCAATGCTGCAGAGTCCATGCAGCTGGAGCACCCGCAGAAGGACGCGTCCAGCTAGAAGGCGTTCTTCAAGTACCCCCCTCTTCCAAGTAGCCTTGAAACTGAGCACAACACACTGCGGCTCGGCAGCTTTCTTCTCTCACACTATTCACTCTTGCAGCTCCCTTGCCCACTTGCAGCAGCTGCTCCCAAAGAAAAAAACTCCAGAAGTAAAAGCCACTGCTGGATTGCCCTTTCCCCTTGCCTCACGTCAAGCACCTGAAACTGTCCGCTGCACTCTCCTTTCTCCGCCGTATGGCGAAGCATAAACCTAACCGCAATTGTTTCCAGGGCAAAGCTGGAAGAGAAATAGGTAGCAGCACAAGTAGCTGCAAGTTGAACTTTAAGTTTCGAGCTGCTAACGTGAATCCGAAAACAAGCAAGTGACAGGCACGCTTCCTCTTGCAGCCTGCGCGATGCACACACCAGCTCCGTGCTCTGCCTTCATTCTTACGCCCTTCGTAGCAGGTATTTGCACCACATTCCAGTCGCAGTCCTCTTTCCTTTACAGGCTGCACAGCGCCGGCAGATCGCGGTGCTCTCTGCACCTGCCTTCTCACTTCCAAGTAGCACCGCGCACATAAGAGCCTTGCAGGGAGAGAAGACGCGGCTAGGCGTCTCGCACAGAAGAACGTGGCAGGGCGAAAAGATATTCTTCCTTTCTCTTTCTTCTTGCCCGAATTGTGCTGCTGTGTTGAAAGTCTTGGCCAGCGAAAAGCTACACCAGCAAGTGTTTCTCTCCTGACGCATTTCGCTGAGCGAGAGCTACGCGGACAGTTTGGACCCTGTGGAACAGCAAGAAAATGAATGTACGTCGAGCTGAGGAAAATCCGTGCACAGCGCACTGTGGCCGCGTGCAGTGTTCGCGCTGAAGAGCGGCAAAGCTCAAAGTCATCGCTGGGCTTCAGTTCTGTCCAGACCGCAGAAGGCGAAGAACGAAGCAGCTGAGCACCGGCTGCATGTGCTCAGTGAAGCGAATTTCACATGTCCAGCCAAGAGCTGCTTCACAAGCAGATTCAGCTGAGAATGCTCTGGCTGCTTCACAAAGGAAGGCGCAGCTGTTGCACTCCTGGACACTACCTGGCCAGTAGCAGTTTCTTACACCTTCAATGCTGCAGAGTCCATGCAGCTGGAGCACCCGCAGAAGGACGCGTCCAGCTAGAAGGCGTTCCTCAAGTACCCCCCTCTTCCAAGTAGCCTTGAAACTGAGCACAACACACTGCGGCTCGGCAGCTTTCTTCTCTCACACTATTCACTCTTGCAGCTCCCTTGCCCACTTGCAGCAGCTGCTCCCAAAGAAAAAGGCTCCAGAAGTAAAAGCCACTGCTGGACTGCCCTTTCCCCTTGCCTCACGTCAAGCACCTGAAACTGTCCGCTGCACTCTCTATTCCCATTCTCCGTCGCATCTACCACTGTAATGTCTGCATCTCGAAGCATAAGCCCCGGCACAATTCTTTCCAGGGAAAGCTGGAAGAGAAATAGGTAGCAGCACATGTAGCTGCAAGTTGAACTTTGTGTTTTCAACTGCTAATTCGAATCTGAAAACAAGCGAGTGGCAGCCACGCTTCCTCTTGCAGCCTGTGCTATGCACACACCAGCTAGGTGCTTCTGCCTTCATTCTTATGCTCTTCGTACCATTTCGTTCTTTTCATTCTGCCGGAGTCGAACCGTCGTCATCTTGTCGCACAGAGGGCACGCCGGCAGAGAAACCCTCCAGAGAAACGCTCCAGGTACTGTCTCTTCCGAAACACCCCTGGGCTGTGCACTTTCCTTCGCTGCCCTTGGTAGCACCACATTCTCTTTGCTTTGTAGCCTGAATGTAAAGGGAAAGAGTCTCAGCTACGTCTGGCACCGAGAACAGCTCTAGTTCAACGGGCTTACCCGGCGCTTACCCCGACGCGTGGGAACTCGTATTTGCACCACATTCCAGGGGTAGTCTTTCTTTCCTTTACAACCTGCACAGCGCCGGCAGATGGCAGTGCTTCTCTGCACCTGCCTTCTCACTTCCAAGTAGCACCGTGCACATTAGAGCCTTGCAGGGGGCAAAGACGTGGATAGATGTGTGGCAGAGAAAATCGTGCAAAGACGAAAAGATGGTCTTCTTTTGTCCTCCTCGTCGCCCAGATTGTGCTGCTGTGCTGAAAGCGTGCGGTTTATTACCCCTTCTCGCAGTAAGACTATGTGCTGCGTTGCAACTGTTGGCCAGCGGAAGGCTAATGCAACAAGTGCTTCTCTCCTGACACATTTCTCTGAGTGAGAGCTTGTGCGGCCAGTTGGGCTCTGCGAAGCAGAAAGGCTGTACTTGCACGTAGCGCTGAGGAAAATCCGTGCACTGCGCACCGTGGATGCGTGCAGTACACACACTGAAGAGAGCCAAAGCTGAATGCTGCAGTTCTGTCCAGCGCCGGTAAGGGAGAAGAACGCAGCCCCAGGCCACTGGGCTGGTGTGTGCGATGACTAGGAGCTTTGCCGCTCTTCTGCGTGTATACTGCACGCATGCACAGTGCGCAGTGCACGGATTTTCCTCAGCTCTTCGCTCAGCAAAATGCATCAGGAGGGAAGCACATGATGGATTAGCCTTGCACTGGCCAACAGTTCCAACGCAGCACCACAGTCTTCTTGCGAGAAGGGGTAATAAAACACATGTATTGTCCCGGAACAGTTCTCTGGGCGAGCCGTAGCCGAGAATCTTTCCCTTAAGATAAAGACCACAAGGCAGACAGAATGTTGTGCTACCTAGCGCTAGAGAGAAATTGCATAGCCCAGGCGTGTTTCGGCAGAAGCAGCAGCCTGCAGCATTTCGCTGCCGGCACCGTGCTCTCTGCGCGAGATGTAGACGACGGGTCGTCTCCAGCAAAACGAAAGCGCGACCTGCTACGACGAGCGTAAGAACGAAGGCAGAGCAGCGGGCTGCTGTGGGCATCGCACAGGCTGCAAGAGGAAGCGTGCCTGCCACTCGCTTGTTTTCAGATTCATCTTAGCAGTCGGAAACTTGCAGCTACTTGTGCTGCTACCTATTTGTCTTCCAGCTTTCCCAGGAAAGAATTGTGCCGGGGTTTATGCTTCGAGATGCAGACATTACAGTGGTAGATGTGACGGAGAATGGAAATAGAGAGTGCAGCGGACAGTTTCTGGTGCTTGACGTGAGGCAAGGGGAAAGGGCAGTCCAGCAGTGGCTTTTCCTTCTGGAGCCTTTTTCTTTGGGAGCAGCTGCTGCAAGTGGGCAAGGGAGCTGCGAGAGTGAATAGTGTGACGGCACGTCTATCTGAGAAGGAAGCTGCCAAGGCGCAGTGTGTTGTGCTCAGTTTCAAGGCTACTTGGAAGAGGGGGGTACTTGAAGAACGCCTTCTAGCTGGACGCGTCCTTCTGGGCGTGCTCCAGCTGCATGGACTCTGCAGCATTGAAGGTGGAAGAACCTGCTTCTGACCAGGTAGTGTCCAGGAGTGCAACACAGCACCTTCCTTTGTGAAGCAGCCAGAGCATTCTCAGCTGAATCTGCTTGTGAAGCAGCTCTTGGCTGGACATGTGAAATTCGCTCCACTATGTACATGCAGCCGGTGCCCAGCTGCTTCATTCTTCGCCTTCTGCTGTCTGGACAGAACTGAAGCCCAGCGATGACTTTTAGCCGTGCCGCTCTTCAGCGTGTGTACTGCACGCATCCACAGGGTGCTGTGCAAGGATTTTCCTCAGCTCTCGCTCAGCGCAATGCATCAGGAGAGAAACACTTGCTGGTGTAGCTTTTCGCTGGCCAAGACTTTCAACACAGCGGCACACTCTGGGCGACGAGGAAGACAAAAGAAGAACACCTTTTCGCCCTCCCACGTTCTTCTGGGCGAGACGCCTAGCCGCGTCTTTGCTCCCTGCAAGGCTCTAATGTGCGCGGTGCTACTTGGAAGTGAGAAGGCAGGTGCAGAGCGCACGGCCATCTGCCGGCGCTGTGCAGGTTGTAAAGGAAAGAAAGACTACCCCTGGAATGTGGTGCAAATACGAGTTCCCACACGTCGGGGGCATGCTCTGGGGAAGCCCGTTGAACTAAAACTGTTCTCTGTGCCAGACGTAGCCGAGAATCTTTCCCTTTACATTTAGAGCTGTATGTCGCTGAGAGGGAAAGTGCATAGCCCAGGCGTGTGTCGGCAGAAGCAGTCGGCTGGAGCATTTGGCTGCCGGCACCGTGCTCTTTGTGCCACAAGTAGACGACGCTTCGACTCCGGCAGAATGAAAGCGCGACATGGCTACTAAAGAGGCCGAACGAAGGCGCCGGAGCACCGGGCTCGTGTCCGCAGCGTCCAAACTGAGAAAGGAGCGTGGCTGGCGCTCGCCTGCCTGCCGACTTCACGTTAGCATTGAGAAGGAGGAAGTTCAACGGCAGCTACTTGTGCTACTACTTCTCCCTCTTCCAAGCATCCCTGGGAACACTGGCGCTTACCTTTGGGCTCCGAGATGCAGAAAACACAGTGGTCGATGCCAAGGAGAGGGGAAGTAGAGAGTGCAGCGGGGAGTTGAAGTGGCTTTACGGGAGGCAAGGGGAAGGTGCAGCCCAGCATTGGCTTTTCCTCCTAGTTCTTTTCTTCAGGAGAGCAGCTAGCAAGCGAGCTGCGAGAGCCAACAATGGGATGGCACGTCTTGTCAGAGAAGCCACGGTCTACAGTGCTGTAGAGTGCTGTGCACAGTTTGAATGCTGCCCTAAGTACACGGTACTTTTGGAACGGCTTCTCTCCTGACTCTCCCGTCTCTGTGAGCTCTAGCTGCTTGAACTTGGCCACACTGAAGGTGTGTGGACGTGATTGCGCTGCGAGTATCAAGTCTTCCAGAGACGAGGGATAGTCAACAAATGCTTTCTCACCTGGCCCATCTCTCAGTCCCAACTGTGGCCGGAAACGCTGCTGTGCTGCAAGGGTGGACTTTAGCCACTCTGAGAGAATGTGATGACGCTCTGTAGATAGTTGCGAAGGAAAGTGCTGGTCACTGCAATGTTTCGCCTAGTTTACAGACTTTAGAGGGACTCTGAAGGCCAACGCCTTCTTCTAGCACTTGTTCTCTGCGTGCAGCTGCTGCATGTTTGGTAGGGCTTTGGGATCGGCGAGAGGTGGAGGGTAGGATGGTAGCTAGAGCTTGAAGGAAAGTGCGTCTCTCCAGGACCTTTGATGCAGTTCAGTGGGTGCGAGTTGCATTTTGAGCATGTTCATGATGGCACAGAAAAGGTTCTGAAAGAAAGAGGCCGTGCTGCAGCTGCCTTGACTTTTGCCGCTTAGTAACTGCACAGCCAACAATGAAAAGATTCCTCTTGCTTCCCCGCTACGCGCAGGATCACATTCTTTTGTGTCTCCAAGAGGCAGGATGCACAGCGGAACTCTTCCAGCAACTGCTCGCACACGACTTGGGGCGGCGCCAGCGAAGCGCTTGGCTTTTTCCCCGGCACTGTCAGCGCTCCTCGAAACAAGCACACGATGGCGCTGACGACTTGCAAAAGAAGGCCAAGCGCCTGGCGCTGCTCGAAACCACCCCAAGGGCAGAGGCAAGTTGCAAACGTCCCTGCACTCAAATCAACAGCACCTCAGGACAAAAAGATTTCCCTCATCTTCCCCTTCCAAGAGCGGACTCTTCTTTATACCGCACTCCAAGAGGCAGACAAACCTCTTTGGCCCAAACCAATCTTTGCCCTCTCGCAGATTCTGCGCACCAACTTGAAACCATCTGGCAAAAACAGAGCTCAAAACAGTGGCAGCTGAGGAAGATCTTGCTGCCTGCAACTTCAACTGCACCCCCCAAACTAGCAGCACACACGCTGTTCTCAGCACTTTCCTTCTCAGCTCTAGGTACCATCCTAAGCCTTCCCTCTCCCAGAGTCAGCATCCAAAGACAACGGCACCACGGACTGCTCACACACTAAAGGCACCAGGACAAAAGGCTCACAAGCTTGGCCTTTGCATTCCCACGGACAGCTCAACAGCTCTAAGCCAGAGAGAGCTCTGCCTCTTGGGAAAAGCCTTTAAAATCCCTAAGAGCACCTGATGTGCACATCCAAACCTGCTTTCGTTGCCAAAGAGAGCAACTACAAGCCCATCTCCAAAGAAACAGCATCCCCTCCTCCAAAATACAACACATCCATCCACTGATCCACCTCCAGTATAGAATAGATCCAACAATTGCCCCTACACGCCCAGGGGCCAGAAGAGAAATGTCTTGCTGGACTATTCCTCCCCATGCTACCTTAACATCTGCTCCAGCAACACTGGCACTATGTCCTTGCCTTGGCAAGGAAAGGCACTCCGAGTCTCTTGGCCTTGCCTTGCCTTCAGTACCTTGTCTAGTTCTTCTTAAGCTACCCTTGCTCTGCTTCCTTTGCCTCTGCTGCCTTGCCTTGCACTACCTACAACTTGCTGGCTTTGCTTTGCCCTGCCTACCACTCTTGCCCTCGCCTTCCATGCAGGCAAGGCGCTGCAAAGCAAGTGCAGGCAATTGTGGGCAAGTCAAGGGAGAGGTAAGCAAGGCCAGAGCAGTGAGGGGAAAGCAAATGGAGTGGTAGGCAAGAGAAGGCCCAGACGTTAGAGGCAAGGCTGGCCGTAGGAAGGGAAGTCCACTGATGGGAAGGCCAGGCAGAAACAAGAAGGGCTCGGCAAGCCAAGGCCCTGGAGGAAAGCAGTAGGCAGGTCAAGGGCGGGGCATGGACGTGCAAAGGAATGCAAGGCTCCAGAGAGCTAGCAGGGCAAGGCAAGGAAACTGTTGTGTTGCCAAGGCAAGGATAGGCAAGGCAGGTGAGAAGTACATTCGAGGACTGCTGGCACACAAAAGCGGCCAGGACCAAGTGCTCTGTGTGGCCTTGCTTGGCGAGGCGAGGCAAGGCAATGAGGGTCCTAGAAGGAAAAGGAAAAGTGAGGCCAGACCTAGACGAATGTGAAAGGAAGTCAGGTGGGGGATGGGTGAGCAAGTCAATGCAAGGCAGGGGAGAAAAGGCAGGTTGAGGGAAGGCTACAGAGAGGGCAGCAAGGAAATGCAAGGCATGGGGAAGCACGTGAGGAGTGAGTGCTGCCAGCCGGCCGGGATGGCAGGGGCGGGGCCACTGCAAGTAGCATGGCGGGGAGGTGGAGGGGGGTGTTAGTGTGCGGGAGGTGTGTGTGTGTGTGTGCAGCGGAGTGCAGGGTAAGTGCAGGTGTGTGTGTATGTGCATAGGGGGGTTTTGTGCCAGGTGCTGTGCCGGGGGGAGCCGTCCTACCGCCAAGAAGGTGTGGGAGTGAAAGGAGTAACATAGATGTGTCTTTACAAAGAGACCGTGTGAATCTGTCCTTAGACAAGGCTAGGAATTTACTGGTAGGGGCGTAACAGAAGAAAGTCTTAGTTCTAGAAACTGTTACTAATCGACAGAGACTGTTGCTCAGCCAAGGCCGTGTTAAATTCCTGAACCTAGAGCAAGGCAGCAAAGACTTCATAGCATTAGGAATAGTTTCGTTTTCTTCCTTTTCCATACCAAGAGGGGGGTGCATATTAGAGGGGAGCCTAGAGTAGGCAGTTCCGGAAGTCTGTAATTCCCGAGTACCTCCGAGGGTGCTGTTGCCAGGAACTTTGCATCAAAAGGGGGCTGCGTCCCGCAATCAGTTGAGAGACTCCATGGCAAAAGCCCCATGGCCTCTCCCTGTAGTTGAAGAATGTTACAGGCCTCCTCTGTCTCCTTTTTGGTGGATGAAGAAAGTCAGAAAGCAACACTTCTGCCAGAACTCTCCAAGATGCCCCCTTTGCTCCCAGTGACTCCATCACTGGCCGGGAAGCTGTCTTTTCTCCCAGAGGAGTTCGAGATACAGTTAAAAGCCGTGTGGCAGAGAAAAAAGGCAATAATTGGTTTACAAGGGATGGCAAACAAGAGATACCAGAAGCTTTGGCCCTACCAATAGTAAAAGAACTCCGTGAAGAGAGTCCTTGCACCTCCTGAGGATTGGCAGAAGCCTTCCTCATGCTGGATGTTGCTGGGGGTCTTTTTAGACTGGCAAAACGAGCTGTTGAAGGTTGCTTGATCTGTGCTAAAGCAAACAGCCAAGTTACAAAGGAACTTGCCAGGGGAGGGAGGCCTTGGGCTGCAGGTCCCTTCCAAAGATGCCAGGTGGATTTTCCTGAGATGCCCCAAGTGGGAAGGCTTCATGTCTTCTGGTAATGGTATGTCAGCTAGCAAGGTGGCCAGAAGCATTTCCAACTGCTTCAGCAACGACAGGATCAGGTATTAAGGCATTTTTGGAACAAATCTTTCCAAGATACAGCATTGTAGAAGCAATAGACTCAGATAGGGGAACTCATTTTACAGGAAAGATCCTTCAAGGGGTTTTGGCTTCTTTAGGAACACAATGGAACCTCCATAGGCCCTGGCACCCCCAGAGCTCGGCTCGGGTAGAAAACAATGAATAGAGAAATAAACACCTTTTGAAGCTGGTAATAGAAACCAAGATGCCATGGCTAGGGCTTTGGACATTGGCTTTGGTGAGAATGAGAGCCCGACCCAGAAGAGAGATTCCGTTCTCCCCCTTTCCGTCGTTGTTATGAATTACCCGGGTAAGTCTCAACCTAGTGGGGGAGTAGAGGTAAGTGATGTATATTTAAAACCATCTGTGGCCAGGATGCTGCTTCTTGTAAAACCCCTTCAACAGGAAGCTCAGCTGGCACAAGCCCCACCTTTGGACTTTGCTGCTTGTAACATCCAACCAGGAGATTGAGTCCTAGTTAAGGAGCAGAAAGAAGCGCCAGTGGTTCTGAAATGGCGTGGCCCATTCCAAGTGTCACTGACGACAGAAACAGCCATGAAGACAGCTGGACACAGGTGGACCCGTCACTCTCGGGTCAAGGTCTCTGAAGCCTCAGAGATTTGCACATCTCAGCTGGAGGAGAAGGCCGGGAGGCTGTGACTGCTGGAGTGGGCCGGAGCAGTAGCCAGTGCTTCGACATCAGAGGAAGCCCTGCGTGCCTACCCACAGACCACCTGCTGAAATAGTCTCTATGGGCATCCCTCCTCTAGAATCTCCACTCACTGGGGCGCTAATACTTGCTGGATTCTTTTATGTTAAGTGGTTTCTGTGTCTTCAATTGCCACAGGTGCTGCAGAAGACAACGGGAAAATTAGACTAGCTAATTAGATCACATTATTAAAATATTTTCCTTACTAGTTCTACTTTTATATGGTCAGCTAAGTTTAGGCCAGGAGTGGGAGAATCAGTTTGCAGCCTTAGCAGAAAAAGTAGCAAAAGTTTTTCACCTTAGCAATTGCTGGCTCTGTGGAGGGCCAGGAGGATCTGAAGAGTGCCTATGGTTGGCTAGCCCAGCTGAACCTAAGTGGTGGCTCAACACCTGACATGAGGTCCATACTAGGACAGGATTTGGGGCCAAAGAAGGAAGTCCATGGCTATAGGAGAAGGTTTCACGAAGGATGTCTGGACTTCAGGTGGCTCTCTTGAAAGCTGTTTATTGCATAGGTGAAGTTACAGCATTTCAGGGAGCGGCTATCCAGAGCCAGCCCTATAGCTGCCAGCTCCAGCTGTAGGCATACCTGAAGCCGCTTGCTGTTCAAGTTACAGAGCATTCTATACTTTTCTTTGCAGAGTATCTTAGCACCTAACAACCAATAAGCACCATACACAATACCTTGACATTGGCCTATAGCCTATCATAGCTACTACCATCACCATATTATAGTCATTATTATCCAATCACAAGAGTAAGTTACAATTTAAGCTTCCAGTGGAAAATTCTTAGACCTTTCTTCTTCTTGCTACATCAACATTTCTTGTTTGCCTGCCATATCTTTCTTTTTGCTAAAGACACCTTTTCTATTCACTTATGCTCTTCTTGAGACTTACTTACTTGGTGAAAAACATGTCTTTGTTTGTAATCACATACCTTTGTCCTGCTCCTAAAAATCTCCTTCCAACTCATCTCCAACCTTTGCCTTCTCAGTTACTCAGCGATCACTGTTTCAGCAAAACACCTTTTCTTCTATATCAAAACTTGCTTTCATTTCTACCTCATCCCCAGCTTCTACATTCTCACACCTTGCTGCCAAGCCTACATACCTGTGAAACTTTCTTACCAAACTTTCATCCTCCCCAACACATGGCCACTTCATTCTTCTCCAACAGGCACTTATTGCCTAAACAGGACAGGGCGGGTCTATGTAGGAAAAGGTATTTGTCAATTGACTTTCCCTCTGGCTTTAAACAATTGGGTTTGGACCCACAATTGCCCTCCTTACAATTGTTCCAAATATCAAGACAATTGCAATCAAATAGCTGTTCAGCTCACTAATGGTAGCTGCGTAAGGTGTTCTTACCACACTTACCAAAACATTTGGAAGCCTGTAAAGCAATGCGGAGGGACAAGGGGTTTTTTTGACCACCTATTTTTAAGCTGTCCCCACAAAAATCCCACAAGTAGAAGACATGTTGTTTGTGATTATCAGTGGGAATGGCAACAGCGGATTGGAACTCAAAGCCTTTTAGTGAGTTCTGCTCCAAATCCAAGCAAGCAACTTGCAGATGTAAATGTAGATGGGAACCCTGTGTGGGAGCTTGGAAATGCAAATGCTGTGACCCTTATGGTGGGGCAGCTATTGTTGGAGGACCATTAGGCCAGGGAAGCCTGCTGTATTTTGACCCACCAATTGATGACCAAGGGTAGGAAGGCCCCTTTGCTAATGGAACACGGGCTTTGAAAGGACATGATTGGATTTGTGGCCAACATGCTTAGCTCAGGTTACCTCCAAACTGGTCAGGGATATGGTATATCCCTGGGGTATATTAGACCGTTGTTCTTTTTGCTACTACAAATTCAGGGAAATCGCTTAGGAATCCAAATCTGTGATGATTTAATTCGAGAAAAGCAGTCATCTGATGCAGCCTTGGCTGCAGGGAGCACCCCAAAACGGGGAAAAGATGAATGGCCACCAGAAGAAGTTATGCAACATGATGGACCAGCCACTTGGAAACCTAAGGAATTAATCCCAGATGCCTGGGAACCCATTTATCATTTGAATGAGATAATTAGGGTACAAGCTGTCTCAGAAATAATTACCAACCAGCCAGCCACAGCTCTTGACCGTCTTGCTGAGCAATCCACTTCAATGAGGAAAGCGGTATTTCAACATTGGATGGTATTAGATTATCTGTTAGCAGAAGAAGGAGGAGTTTGTGGGAAATTAAATGACTCGAGCTGTTGTTTGCAAGCAGATGACAGCGGAAAATGGTCAAACAAATAACAGAGGAAATAACCTCAGCTCATGGACCTGTCCAAGTGTTGAAAGGATGGTAATGGGACATGTTTTCCTGGCTAACTGGCCAGCTATGGGCTAAATTGTTACAGCAGGGATTACTGTAACACGCCTATATCAAACCAGGAATCCCGTGGAAAAGAAGTAGATATGGACAGATTGGTGGTAGATGTTTCAGAGGTCTTTATTTCTCCAGCCACATGGCCGGGGCTCTGCTCAGGAACTCCCCCAGTCACGGGACCCGAGGGTCCTTGGCCACACTGGGGAACACAAACCAACCAAGGGGGAATGAAGCTGACCAGGGGCAGGGAAACCCCGTGTCTCCCCCCCAGGGCCCATCGCCCAGGGCTCCATGGCAGGGGGGGAGACCCCAACACTAAATGAATGCCATTTCTCCTCTTCTATGCTATAGCAACTCTAATCTTTTGACCATACGTGACACCATGCTGGGTGCAGCTCTTTCAGCAGGTAGCAGCCATGCCTACCTGATCCAGAAACGACTACAAAAGGACAGAAGAGGATGTCACTGCAAATAATAGCAAAAGCCCAGAAGACTCAAGAAGAAAAAATTAAATCAATGGTAATTAAGGTTTGTAAAGACAAATACAGATTAAATAAAAAAAGGAGGGATTAAAAGGAATGAGATGGATGAGTCTTTACAAACAGACCGTGTGAATCGGCCTGTAGACAAGGCTAGGAACTTATGCGGAGTGAAGTAACAGAAGAAACGATTAGTTCTCTAGAACTGTTACTAATCATCAGAGACTGTTGATTAATCACAGGCCGTGTTAAATTCCTGAACCTAGAGCAAGGCAACAAAGACGTAATAGAATTAGGAATGGTTTCTTTTTCTTTCTTTACGATGCCAAAAGGGGGGTGCATATTAGAGGAGGGCATAGAGTAGGCAGTTCCGGAAGTCTGTATCCCCCTAATACCTCAGCCAGTGGAGAAAAGGAAGAGGGCGTTGTGGCCGGGAACTTGGCATCAAAAAGGGGCTGCATCCCGCAACCGTTTGACAGACCCCATGGGAAAAGCCCCAGGGACTCTCCCTGTAGTCGAAGAATGTTGCAGGACTCCTCTGTCTCCTTTTCGGACATCAACCTCAGGCATGGTGGATTAATTTTCCCTAACGGCAGCGACCTGCTGCGTGGTCTCCGTGCTCCTCCCCAGCCCCCCGGGAGGTGTCAAATAGTTGCCGGCGGTTCTCACCGCGCGTTACAGACGGCTGCGCGGCGCCGGGGCTGCTCGCAGTGCTCCCCTGCCCCGCCAGGGCTGCCTGAGGTCTGCGGAGCCACCTCGCCACCGGCGCGGCCAGGGCCGGGGCCCTTCTCGACAGCAGCCGAGGGGCTGCGGAGCGGGCGGCTGCGGGACGATCAGCTCTTTTATGCCGCGCGGTGCTGCCGCCTCCATCTAGCTCCCCATCGCGCCGCCGGCCGACCCCGCCTGGCGCGTTCACGCTCGGCCGCGCTCGCCGCCCGCCCAGCCTCGCCGGAAGCTCTCCCGCCCGGGCCGTGCCCCGGCTCCGCCTGCGGCTCGGCAGGGCCCGGCCGCACGCGTGCTGCGTGGCTCGGAGCACCCGCGTTGCGCCGCAGGCGACGGGGAAGGCGGGGCGGGCCGGCGCCATGGTGGTAGCGCGAGGAGAGGAGCGCCCGGGCGGGGCGGCGAGTGGCGCGGCCGTGAGCGCTTCTGCTTGCTGTCGCTCGGCTGCCGCCCACGGCAGGTGCCGTGTGACCCCGCGGAGCGGCGGGGCCGGCCGGGCGGTGCGCGGCGAGGCTTTCGGCCAGCGGCGGCCGCAGCGACAGTCTGCCGGCACTGCCCGTGCCGGCGGAGAGAGCGGGGATCCGAGGCCGGCCTTCCTAGGGTAACGAGGGGCGACCGCCTTTGCCGCGCTGCCCTCCGTGCAGCACGTGGCCGATTCCGGCGAAGCCGGGGTCTCCGCAGCGGCGCGGGCGGGAGGGAGTGGGGAGCGCGCTCGGTGCTCTGCCGGCCGCTCCCGCCCAGCGCTGCGCTCCGCCGAGGCGTTTTCCTGCCTATCCTGGGAAGGACATAAGGGACCCCGGAGTCGGAGCTTAGCTGTCAGGGGGAACAACTTCCCTCCATTGGCGATCTCCTTTTCCCTCTGATTCAGCTACCTTGTGGTAGGTGCGATGGTGCTGAAGAAGGGTGGCGGCTGGGCACAGTTGCTGGCATAGGTGGTGCGAGAGCTCCACGCAAGCAGCTTGGAGTGGCATGTGCGAGGGTAGGAAGGTACGGCACCCACAGCTGAAGGTAAAAAAAGTCAGGGCATGTCATCAGCCGCAGTCGTGCTAAGTTGTTCATCTTTGCAAACTGCTTGCCGAGTTGTTCCTTTTCTTAGGTAATGGGGGTTTGTATCAACCAGAACTGCATATGGTCAGTATTTGCAGAGAAAGTTACGTGGACTGTTGTTGAAGTGAGTGTAGCAGTTTCTATGGCATTCTGCAAAAAAGTGACAGGTCTCTCTGCGTTTCCCAATTCTTAACAAAAATGGAGTTCACAAAGCCCTGAAAAGAGGTTTTACAAAACTTCAGGGATTTTTTCCTACGAGTACTGTGGAGACAGCCATAGTCACCTTGTCTTTCCAAAAGTGAAGGTTACATCTTTTTGTCCAAGAGCATCAAGTGCTTTTGATCAGCGTTTGTGTGCATGCATTAGCCTTGTTCTTGTTCTTCCTTGGAGAACTTTTACAATCCTCAGATGATCTGTGTAGACTGCAGACTGCAGTGGTGAACTTGAAGGCTTCCAGCAGAAGGGAGATGCTGTCCACGTTTTGGATTTTCCTTAGTCTGAACTGATGATCTGTCATTTGCATGTTTGTTTAGCTGTGCTTAGAATAATTGATAAGTTGGTGTATAGAATAAAGACAATTACCAATTTCCTCCCTTTGTGGGAGCCCATCCAAAAGTCATGCAAGAAGAAACTTAGAGGTCACTAAAGTAATTAGAATTGTTAAAACTCAGAAAGGCATAAAGGTCAGAGTGAGGAAGATGAGTTACTTCATCTTCCTTAGGACCACTGACCCAATTCAAGACCACCGACTCCATTCAGATCACATGCTACGCATGCTTAATGACATGTAAGCTCATTTCCATACAAAGCGGAGAATGGGAGGTGCCAACACTATGAATACGCATTTTGTATTTTGGATATTCATAATACGTGGAAATAAAAGGTATCATGTTTGCTTGTATCAGGGCTTGCGACTTAGGGAGCTATCCCACGCAAAAATAAAACATACACTTTCTAACTCTAAACTGTTAAGAGTTTTTGTCCATCTCAGTTGGATATCGATATTAGATCGATATTCATATTTTGGTAAATCATAGTTAACATAGGAGAAAGGCATGCTTGGTATGTACCTGGGATAGTTAGGGCTAGCTTTTAGTTCTGCAATGTTATTACGAAACATAGATACGGTCTTGGCCAGTTGCCCCTCGTTTCGAAACAGGGCTATAAAGGGACTTTCTGAAATAACTGAGATAAGATCTCCCCACGGAAAGAAGACAAATCTATTGGCAGCAGAGCACGAGGACTTCGTCTCATCTGTTGGTAGCCATTGCCCCCCCTTTCTTCCTCTCTACTCTTTTACTTTGTTTTTCTTTCTCTCTCTCTCTCTCTTTCTCTCCTCTATCACATTACCATGTTGTGGGTACTTAACAAAGGTGAATAGGTGATTAAAACTGAAATCCCTTGTGTCCTTTTGCACTCGGAGATCTGTAAACAAACCATCACGACCCTCACTTCTATTAGCAGATGGTGACGTTAAACTGGCATCACGGACAGGATTTCTGACAGACAGAAGGGGTTGCAAGGTTGTGTGTAGTCTGTAATAGGGGAAGGACGTTTCACTCCAGCCGCACCTAGCCCGACACCCCGCAAAGGGTGAGCGGTGTCTAGAAAGCAAGGGGGACGACTCGAATTTCCCACAAACTGCACACGCCTAGGTGAAAAGCACCCCATACTCAACTGAGGGCTCTGTCTTCAGATTTTTCACAAAAAGATCTCAGTGTAAAAGGGGGAACTGTTTTGGTGGGCGTGTGTGAATTTGGACTGCTTGGTGTAGCGAAGAGACAACCGTAAGTAACTTAAGGAGTACCTCCCCGGCGGATTTTGGTCTCTTCACCCACCCAGGGAAGTGAAGGGCGACACGGCGAAGCTGTTTGTGTGGCAATGTGTAATTAGGTTTTACCTCCCTGTAGTGGTTTTGATCCCTTTATAAAATGACTGAAAACCCTAGTGCAAATCATAAAGCTGCATTTTATGCTCTGCTAGCAAAACATAATGCCCGGCCCTCTCCGGGAGGGGAAGAATGGGCTCAAAATAACTGGTTTAATTTGGAGTGTGACTGATAGAATATGTTCATTCCAACATGAGACAAAGTTTAAATTTGGCCAAAATAAAACCATAATCTGCTCCTAAATCTGTTTCAGGAGCATGCCTTACAGCAGCTATAGATCACTGCTTTAAGCGATGTAGTGAAGAGAAAGCAATCACAGATTCCCTTCAAAACCTAGTGGAAATTTTACAGGAACAATCAGATGAAGAAAGGAATGAAAATCATTTGCTGCGGGCTGCTTTGAGGGAGGAATATTTTAAGAATTCAAAGAATGCTGACTCACCAAAAGAGAAAGAGGAAAAGAAAACTCCTCACATTAACCAAATATACCCCCAGGAAGAACTAGTGCTAGTGAAAAATTGTGGGGAAAACTGCTGCCCTCCTATGGGACCTCTAATTAAAACAGAATAGAATTATATCAATGATGAAGATTTTGAACCGCATATCACCACTAAACAAATACCATACACTGCTCCTGAGTTGGCGAAGTTAAAAAAGGAGTACGGGCGGCTTCCCCACGAAGCTGAGACGGAATATGCCTTCCAAGTGTCTCTCACCAGAGGAGACCAAATTCAATTCACTGAACAGGAGGCCAGTGGATACTGGGGACATGGAGTTCTCTTAACAACAGGAGACAAATGTAACACATGGTCGCTGACTCAGCGCGCAGCTTTCTGGGCCGGGGGACTCAATCCTTTAGAAAGGGGAGACCCTTTCGCTACAGTTGGTACCCCTGATCAACTTCTAGAAAGCGTCCACAAAGCCGCCTGTCTGCAAATGATCCATGAAAGGAAATTAACTCCTGGATATGAATCCCCCATGCAATTACCTGTGAAACCTGAACTGATGACCCCTTTAATTCGAGGCCTTCCAGAATCACTCCAATCTACAGCAGCTGTCCTTCAAGAAACCATAGCTGCTGCAGGTCCTGTAGAGAGGTTGGACAGATTCCTTGGAAACCCGAGCGACCAAACTGCATCTACCGATCCTGGGTTTACTCCATATTCAACCCCCTCTCAGCCGCCAGGTTCACAATCAAATTCACCTGCCGGTGATTGCAAAGTTTGGACATGGAGTGAGGTTGAAGAAGATCTGATTAATTACAGTAGGAAATATGGACCGATAAAAATCCCAGAGGAAAAATCAGAAAAAACAAAAGGTGTCAGGCACATTAGGGCTCCTCATAGTGAAAAACCAAAGAATGTAACCAGAGATCCCTAACCGTCAGCATTGGTGCTTATTAGGTATCAAAAAGGGGGTCCCCAGAAATGCGATGGATGGCTTAGCCCTTGATCAGTTGAGTAAGGTAGTGTGTAACTGGCACTGCCAAAAGCCCCTTCTACCGAATCCGTCACTTCAACCCAGTGCACCCCTCCTCCCTCAGAATCTGGGCAGTGAGTCAAAGCCACTTCTCCCTCAAAGTCTGGCCAATGAGCTAGAACAGATTCTTCCTCAAAACCAGGGAAACTAGACCCTCTGTTTCTTGTCAGTGGGCAAAGAAACGGAGCATAGGTCTACCTGAGAATGCTCACTAAAAATAAAACGGGAGATATAACGATCACAGCTATTACAAGTCCTAAACGGGCACCTGTAACTTTTCTGATTGACACTGGGGCACAAATTTCTGCGCTGACAAAGAAAGATGCCCAGAGGTGTGGAATTGTTCCAACAAAGAACCGATATTGTGTTTTAAGTGCCTTGGGCACAACAACAGAATCTATGAATGGGGCCTTAGTCAAGCTCCCTTTGCCTGGAGAGGAAAACCAACTCTCCATCCATGGGGTGATTGGAGATATTCCAACCAATTTATTAGGGCTGAATGCCCTTGCTAGGAGGCAGTGGGAGGACTCAGAGGGTCTTCTGTGGTCTTTTGGCACACCACATTTTAACATCAGACTGCTCCAAGCTGCAGCCTCCCTACCATTCAGCAAAGTAACTAATGTGAAACAATACCTCCTTCCCCTGGGTGCCAAAGAGGCTATCAAGCCAGTGATACAGGAGCTACGACAACAAGGAGTAATACTTCATACCCATTCTCCTTTCAATTCTCCGGTGTGGCCAGTGCAAAATCCTAATGGGAAGTGGAGGCTGACAATAGATTTTCGTAGGCTAAATGCTAACACAGACCCTCTTACAGCAGCAGTCCCAAATCTAGCAGAATTCATAACATTGATTCAAGAAAAGGCTCATTCAATCATGCCACCTGTAGATGTCAAAGACATGTTTTTTACGACACCTTTACAGCCAGAAGATATGGACCGTTTTGCTTTCGCATGGCAAGGACAGCAACGCACTTTCACTAGGCTTCCCCAAGGGTACAAACATTCTCCTACCCTGGCTCATCACGCTTTAGCCCAAGAGTTCGACAAAGTACCCAAAGCGGACAATCTAGCTGTTCATCAACACACTGATGAGACCCTTGTGGGAGGAGATGAAATAGAAGAAGTGAGAGATACCCAACAGAAAATAACCTCCCACTTAGAAAGCCTTGATTTGCAAATTCCCTCAGAAAAAACCCAAACCCCTTCACATGAAGTGAAATTGTTGGGAATTTGGTGGAAAGGAGGTATGACACGTATCCCACCTGATAGCCTAACCTCTTCAGATCAGATTAAAATGCCTGAATCCAAAAAAGATCTCCAACATGCTTTAGGATTATTAGTGCTCCGGAGAAAACACATCCCAGATTTTCCATAATTGCCAGACCTCTTTACAACTTGTTAAGAAAAGGGACAAAATGGGAATGGAGTGCTTCCCAAGAAGAAGCACGGCAATTGTTGGTTTTTGAAGCAACAGCCTCACCAAGCCCTGGGCCCTATTCATCCCACAGATGCTTTTCAGGTCTCCTCAGGGTTGTCAGTACACATATGGCAGCGGGGTCCTGAGGGTCCGACGAAGCCTCTTGGTTTTTACTCCCGTGGCTTTAAAGATGCTGAAAAAAGGTACACTACCTGGGAGAAAGGATTGTTTGTGGTTAGCTTAGCTCTCCTAGAAGCGGAGAAGATTGCACAACAACAACCAATTGTTTTGAGAGGCCCTTTCAAAGTTATTAAGGCTGTCTCTACTGGCACCACCCCCACGTGACGGGGTGGCCCAGAGGACCTCAGTAAGGAAGTGGTATGCTCAGATTGAACATGATTGTAGCGTCTTCTCAAGAACTGAAGGAGCTGTAAAAAATCTGGCAATCCAAGAAACTGAAAACTTGGGTAGCAGCCAGGACAAACCTGCCTCAGTCATTAGAGTAGCCCCTCCTTTTTCCCCCAAACGGTCAGCAAATTCTTGGCTTACGGATGCTTCTGCCAAGCGAGAAGGAAAGGTGTGGAAACATAAGGCTGTAGCCCTCCACACTTCCTCAGGTGAAGGAATTATCACAGAGGGGGAAGGCAGTGCCCAAGTTGGCAAGCTGATAGCTGTTTGGAGTGTTTTCCAACGTGAGGCACAGAATACTTCTCCTGTCTGTATCTACACCGATTATTCCTATGCTGTGTTTAAGGGATGGACTGAGTGGCTTCCTTTTTGGCAGCAAAAGGATTGTGAAGTTAACAGAATCCCAGTATGGCAAAAGGAAAAGTAGCAAGAAATTCTAAGTATTGCAAGTCCAGGGAATTTTGCCGTGGAGTGGGTAGCCTCTCACCAGACAGATGGAAATCCAGCAGGAGAGTGGAACACTAGAGCTGACGAATTAGCAAGACTAAGTCCTGTGAAAAAAGATCAAATTACAGAGGACTGGGAGCACTTCTTAGAATGGTTGCATGTAAAAAGACAACGCACAGGTGCAAAAGATTTGTACAAAGAAGCCCTTGCTCGCGGTTGGTCTGTTACCAGAGAAATGTGTAAAACATGCATGTCAGCCTGTGAACAACGTCGCAGACGGCTAGAAAGACACCCTTTGGAAGATGACCCTCTGCATTTAAGAAAGGGTAAAGGCTTACGGGAAGCGTGGCAGGTAGATTATATCGGCCCCTTTAAAAAGTCAGGAAGTAAACACTTTGGGCTGGTAGGAGTAGAGATGATATCTGGGTTAGTCCAGGCCAATGCTTTTAAAAGAGCTACAGGAGATCATACTGTTCAAGCATTGCAGGCATGGTTTGGAACTTTCCCAAAACCACAAGAAATTCAATCTGATCACGGGTCTCACTTTACTGCCAAAGTTGTACAGGACTGGGCAAAAGGTGAAGGGATTAAACGGACTTTTCACACTCCTTACTACCCTCAAGCTAACGGCATTGTAGAAAGGACCAATGGTCTCTTGAAAGGACTTTTGAAACCACAGGAGGGAAATTGGGATGTTCGGCTATGGGAAGCTGTGAAAGGTGTGAATGATAGATGGGGGGTAAACGGGTGTCCCAAAATCACTGTCTTTTTCCCAACAGCTCCAAGCATAATTCTCTCACTGCAGGGACCAAATGATCCTAAGAATCCTGCACACTACCCTGGACAACCTGTTTCGGTAGATCTCCCTACCGTAGGAGAAGTACCACTAGTGCTAAAACGCCCTCTGAATAAATATGCATGGCTAGCCTCTGATGCCCTAGGGAGAGAGCATCGGATACATACACGCTGCATCATTCCATCATTCTAATTTTCTGCCTTTTGGTGGCAGACTCTGTTGTGTTCACTTTTCACAGAAGAACTCCGAGGGACATGAAGAAGAGCACATAAACCATGATAAGACTAGTGATACTTTTCTGCATCCTACCACAACACCAGGGCCAAAAACCAGCTGAGTGGCCATGGTCTGAAGCTACCATTAGGTACACTAGTGCTCTAGGATCCTATCCCAGAGATCGTTGCCCGAACCTAGCCACTGTAGCACTGCACGACTCTGAGGTATACCGTCCAAGTGAATGGGGATGGGACTTGAAGGATTGGACTAGAATCCTAAAAGGAACAAGAGGTGAACAAATTAAGGTAGGATGCAGAAAAGTAGAAGGATCTCTTTACCAGAAAGCTTCCACCATTGCAATCGCTGGAAATTTTCTAAAACCAGATGGGAAAAGTGATTTGCACCCCAACATTACGGCCAAACTCTGCCCTACAACGGAGTGGGTGTGTGACAAACAAACCCCCTTCATCCTGTGTGGTTGTCAGAAGAATGTCGGTAACTACACCTTAGGCCCCAGTACCAACAATGTTGAAATCACAAAGCTTCGCAGAAACAAACTAACTGACTGCTGGTATAACTTTCCTCTAACCAAACCGACCTATGCAACATGCAATTGGCAAAATAACCCGGCAGATCAGCCAAGTCTGACAGGTTTAACTTATAAATTCAAAATAAACGCCGCAGCAAAGCCCATACTGAATGCAGTAATCACATACCACGGTATAAGTACCCCCCTTGTGTTAGATGACAAGAATAAAGTTTTTCCACCCTTTATGGTAACCCGAGGTGACGATGTTACAATACGATGTGGATTAATTGCTGAATGTTTTACCGAACCTGTACACAGTTATAGCATTGGACCTCATGGCCGTGTTTTGTTTGGTGAAATTCAAAACCAAGATTGTTGGCTAAACCTTAATTGCTGTACAATTTCCCCATAAAGTCACGTGTGGTAAAAACAATACAAAATACTGGGGGGAACTCAAAGTCGATGTTGCAATACCTACCACCCAACCACCGGTCATGCTAAGCCCGAGAATTTTTGAAATTGGACCACGTATAACCACAAAAACAGGCCAACAACAACTATTGCTCAATCCGGCATGGTCCCTTAAACAAGTCAAGTTGCTGATGCAAAACAATGTCTCAGAAATTCAGCCAGCTTGTTCACCTTTTCTGCAGACTTCCTTCAAGGGGCAGACAACCGGGTTGCAAAAGCGGAACCCTTCTAAGAAACGGACGCAAAGAGACATAACCGGCGTTGTGGGAACAGGATTGGGAATCTTAAATAGTATTGATTCAGAAGTGCTAATGAATAAATTGGCTGCCACAACTACAGATTTGACTAAAATACAACAAGCCATCAGCGGTTGTTATCAAACATATTACCAAATTGAGAAAAGGTAAATGTGAATGACCACAAATTGATAATTGGCATGCTCCATGCTACGCAAAACAACATTTCTTTGGCTCTCAGCTGCGTCCAGGCTCAATTGTGGATGCAGTCCGTTGCTGCCTCAATTGTAAGAGAAGGCAAAGAAGGCACTTTTCCTACTGAAATTCGGAAAATAATCTGGGACGGTGCCACTGATTTTGAAAGAGAATTCCAATCCTGGTGGAATTTAGTGAATTTTACCTATAATCCCATCACAAACACAGCCACAGCCTTTGTACTAACCATACGGAATGCTTCAGTGCATTTGATAGTCCCTATCATTGCATTAGGGCTGACCCATGATGCAGCTATTCTCTACCCTTTCCAGCACAGAGAATGGGCCCGTCAAACTGGTAAGAAGTGGCAAACTGTTAATTTGGAAACTTGTATTGTCTGAGAACAACAAGGGTTTATCTGTGAAAGCAGTGCAATTAGACCTCAAGACATTTGTTTGGACACAGAACAAAATATCTGTCCTTTTGAAATTCATCCTAACAAGATTCCTGAAACACTGCTTGTGTATATAGGCAATGGATGTGCATGCTTAAGAACTGCATGTGATAAGGTATTTCTAGAAAATGTAGTTGTAGATACTAAAACTCATTCAAATTCTTGTGTTTGTAACTTGACTAAAAGCACAGGATGTGATTTCTCTTATTTAGCCCCACTTACTTCTTATTGTATTTTACAGTCCAATTACACAGTGATCCACCAATTATTGCCTACCCCCGCTGGGATGAACCTTACTTAGGTAAAGCACTTGTTGCTTCACCAGGATTTCATTGGAATTTTGGAAAAGATCAAGAAAAACAGACAGAAAACCTTGGTAACTGTTCATCACAATGGGAAAGAAACACATTGTTTTCTAGACAGAGGAAAGAAAGATGCTGGACACAGCTGGTGGGATACTCCTTTTGGGTGCTCACCTACTGCTACAGGTGTCCTGAACAAATTGTGTCATCCCATCCTTGTTCTCTTGATTTTAGTTTTGATTGGGTTTGTTTTATCAGCAATCTTACACATCATGAATTGCAGAATGATGAAACGGTTGACATCTGTAATAGATGTGCACAATTTGGACACTATCCCATCCACTGTGGACACCCCTAAGGTTATTGACACAAGATGAACTACATGAGTATTAAAATAAGATAAGACATGATTAAAAATTACAGGTGTATTTTGATTAAAAATTACTTATTCCTTCTTTTTCCTTTTCTTTCTCTTTTCTTATTTTCTCTACCCTTTTCTGGGATATGCTACCAACATTAACGAGTCCTGAAGACTTCGCAACAACACTACGAAATCGTGCTGATGGAGCTCTCCTGATGACAATCGTGAGTCATGGGGTGGTGTAAGAGACGGTCTGAAGATCCCTCATCTGCCTCACGATCATCGCCGAGGACAGAGGCTAAACACAGGAGTTCCGACCTGCCTAAGGTGGGATGTCTGCCAACTGTTGCCTGCAGGTGTGCCCGCTGGGAACTGGTACGCATTCCTGAGGAAATTTGTGCAGGTCACAGTGGACTGCGCCGTTCTTGCTGCCCAGGCGGGAAGGACTGCGCTGAAGCGGAAAGGAATGACCTGTCCTCTACACCTGTCCTGTACCTGTTTCCCAAAGCAACGAGCCTCATAACAACGGCTGTAGATTTGCCCCACCTCTTGGGGAAAAGGGCGAGATGTGGGGATACAGCTAGAAAGCAGAAGCGAGAGCACTGCTAAACTCATGCCAGAAGTAGACGCGCTAACGCTGCTAGGCCGCAAACCATAGCAGGCAGTATAGTTAGCATAGGAGAAAGGCATGCTTGGTATGTACCTGGGATAGTTAGGGCTAGCTTTTAGTTCTGCAATGTTATTACGAAACACAGATATGGTCTTGGCCAGTTGGCCCTCGTTTCAAAAAAGGCCTATAAAGGGACTTTCTGAAATAACTGAGATGAGATCTCCCCACGGAAAGAAGACAAATCTATTGGCAGCAGAGCACGAGGACTTCGTCTCATCCGTTGGTAGCCATTGCCCCCCCTTTCTTCCTCTCTACTCTTTTACTTTGTTTTTCTTTCTCTCTCTCTCTCTTTCTCTCCTCTATCGCATTACCGTGTTGTGGGTACTTAACAAAGGTGCACTGTTTTGATTAAAACTGAAATCCCTTGTGTCCTTTTGCACTCGGAGATCTGTAAACAAACCATCACGACCCTTACTTGTATTAACGGATCGTGACACATGTCCAAAAGAAAAAATCACTGGAACAAAAAGAGCAAACTGATCCAAGGTGAACTGATCCACGGTGAAAAACAGAAGCCTACGAAAATCTGGGGGGGAAAAAAAAAGGCAACTCACGTGCCCGATTCACAGATGCAACTCCTGCAAAACTTTTGAAGGCAGTCTCACTCCCTCTGCTGAACAATCAACTGGAGGAAATCCCACTCCAAATCTGTGGGAAACAACAAAAGTGGTGCAACAAGCACTTCATAGAATAAAAACTAAAACTCCACCTGAATAAATTAATGCAATTAACATTGCATTAATTTCACCTGGATTTTTTTTTTTTTTTTTTTTTTTTTTTGAGGAAATCTGTTTCTTTTCTCTTTTCTAAGAATGTCAAACATCCCTGCATTGACGATAAAGAAAGCAGTTTGAGGGCAGAGAAAGTGCAAGCAGCAGAATCACATCTAAATGTGATAACCATTTACTCACGTGGACGCTGTCCCTTTGTGTTAGCCCCAAGGAGTTGTACTTCTTTTTAATAATCGGTCTAGTGGGCCAAATTTTCACTTTTTAAGAACCTACCAACACATGGGATGGAGCTGCATGAAAACCAATGAAATGTAAAGTGTCACCATAATTGCTTGCATTGTCAGTTTGTTAACGTTTGTCATTTAAGAATTTATACATATTTGAAATCATACAAATATGTTCTAACCTTCCCAGTTCTGCCTCAGAAGACTTCAAAATTATTACCATTCAGCTAATTTTTTAAATTTACTATTTAGTGAATTAAAGAATCTTGACAAAACACAAGCAAATGCTAGAGAAGAAATGATTAAATCCCCCTTCCAGGGGATCCCAGGCGCTGACGGCTGCCACCGGCGTGCGCCAGGTCGGGACCGGCAGGCAGGGCTGCACCCCGCGTCTGCCACAACACCTGCAGCTTCTGCAGCCTGAAACACAGCTGGCTCAGGGGTTTCAATCAAGAGCCAAAAGATCTTGCTGGTCAATTTGGGGCAGAGAAAGGTCATCACTTCTAGCATGGCATAAGCCTGCCACTACATTTCTGTGAAGGACAATCACCTTGTTGCAGTGAAACTCCTGGGTAAAATACTGAAGCGCTTTCAGATTCATATTATCCGACATTTCGGTGACCTTCTTTTATACCTGCATTGCTTCATACTGCTGGTTGTGGGCACAAGTTCTTTGTACACTATCCTGGAAATTAAAAAGATCAGAAACAACACCCACCCCTCCCCCACCACCACCCCTTCCCCAGCCACAACCCTAACAAAACCAACCTCCAGAATGTTCAGGAGTTCAAATGAGAACAAGCATAGATGGGGCATAAAAAGATGGATCCTCCTTAGACATTTGTGCATGCAGTGCCCTGCAATCCACTAAGTTCTACTTCTCGTACACCAAATACCTGTCTTCGGAACTCCTTGTTCTCCATTCAAACCCTTCTGGGAGGGTAATCGAGGAGATACTCTTACATATTTTTAGCACATCTTGCACTAGGCAATTAAATCCAGTGCGCAGCATTACCTGACCAACTGAGGCGGTGACAAGGTCAATTAAGACCTGTTCATATCTTCATTTGGAGCTCTTCCAACTGCTTGAAAAGTGAAGCCTTGGACATTCAAGGTTCAGACTAAGGAAAATCCAAAACGTGGACAGCATCTCCCTTCTGCTGGAAGCCTTCAAGTTCACCACTGCAGTCTGCAGCCTACACAGATCATCTGAGGATTGTAAAAGTTCTCCAAGGAAGAACAAGAACAAGGCTCATGCATGCACACAAACGCTGATCAAAAGCACTTGATGCTCTTGGACAAAAAGATGTAACCTTCACTTTTGGAAAGACAAGGTGACTATGGCTGTCTCCACAGTACTCGCAGGAAAAAATCCCTGAAGTTTTGTAAAACCTCTTTTCAGGGCTTTGTGAACTCCATTTTTGTTAAGAATTGGGGAACACAGAGAGACCTGTCACTTTTTTTGCAGAATGCCATAGAAACTGCTACACTCACTTCAACAACAGTCCACGTAACCTTCTCTGCAAATACTGACCATATGCAGTTCTGGTTGATACAAACCCCCATTACCTAAGAAAAGGAACAACTCGGCAAGCAGTTTGCAAAGATGAACAACTTAGCACGATTGCGGCTGATGACATGCCCTGACTTTTTTTACCTTCAGCTGTGGGTGCCGTACCTTCCTACCCTCGCACATGCCACTCCAAGCTGCTTGCGTGGAGCTCTCGCACCACCTATGCCAGCAACTGTGCCCAGCCGCCACCCTTCTTCAGCACCATCGCACCTACCACAAGGTAGCTGAATCAGAGGGAAAAGGAGGTCGCCAATGGAGGGAAGTTGTTCCCCCTGACAGCTAAGCTCCGACTCCGGGGTCCCTTATGTCCTTCCCAGGATAGGCAGGAAAACGCCTCGGCGGAGCGCAGCGCTGGGCGGGAGCGGCCGGCAGAGCACCGAGCGCGCTCCCCACTCCCTCCCGCCCGCGCCGCTGCGGAGACCCCGGCTTCGCCGGAATCGGCCACGTGCTGCACGGAGGGCAGCGCGGCAAAGGCGGTCGCCCCTCGTTACCCTAGGAAGGCCGGCCTCGGATCCCCGCTCTCTCCACCGGCACGGGCAGTGCCAGCAGACTGTCGCTGCGGCCGCCGCTGGCCGAAAGCCTCGCCGCGCACCGCCCGGCCGGCCCCGCCGCTCCGCGGGGTCACACGGCACCTGCCGTGGGCGGCAGCCGAGCGACAGCAAGCAGAAGCGCTCACGGCCGCGCCACTCGCCGCCCCGCCCGGGCGCTCCTCTCCTCGCGCTACCACCATGGCGCCGGCCCGCCCCGCCTTCCCCGTCGCCTGCGGCGCAACGCGGGTGCTCCGAGCCACGCAGCACGCGTGCGGCCGGGCCCTGCCGAGCCGCAGGCGGAGCCGGGGCACGGCCCGGGCGGGAGAGCTTCCGGCGAGGCTGGGCGGGCGGCGAGCGCGGCCGAGCGTGAACGCGCCAGGCGGGGTCGGCCGGCGGCGCGATGGGGAGCTAGATGGAGGCGGCAGCACCGCGCGGCATAAAAGAGCTGATCGTCCCGCAGCCGCCCGCTCCGCAGCCCCTCGGCTGCTGTCGAGAAGGGCCCCGGCCCTGGCCGCGCCGGTGGCGAGGTGGCTCCGCAGACCTCAGGCAGCCCTGGCAGGGCAGGGGAGCACTGCGAGCAGCCCCGGCGCCGCGCAGCCGTCTGTAACGCGCGGTGAGAGCCGCCGGCAACTATTTGACACCTCCCGGGGGGCTGGGGAAGAGCACGGAGACCACGCAGCAGGTCGCTGCCGTTAGGGAAAATTAATCCACCATGCCTGAGGTTTATGTCCGAAAAGGAGACAGAGGAGTCCTGCAACATTCTTCGACTACAGGGAGAGTCCCTGGGGCTTTTCCCATGGGGTCTGTCAAACGGTTGCGGGATGCAGCCCCCTTTTGATGTCAAGTTCCCAGCCACAGCACCCTCTTCCTTTTCCCCACTGGCTGAGGTATTCGGGAGATACAGACTTCCGGAACTGCCTACTCTATGCCCTCCTCTAATATGCACCCCCCTTTTGGCATCGAAAAGGAAGAAAAAAAACCATTTCTAATTCTATTAAGTCTTTGTTGCCTTGCTCTAGGTTCAGGAATTTAACACGGCCCTGATTAATCAACAGTCTCTGATGATTAGTAACAGTTCTAGAGAACTAATCGTTTCTTCTGTTACTTCACTCCGCATAAGTTCCTAGCCTTGTCTACAGGCCGATTCACACGGTCTGTTTGTAAAGACTCATCCATCTCATTCCTTTTAATCCCTCCTTTTTTTATTTAATCTGTATTTGTCTTTACAAACCTTAATTACCATTGATTTAATTTTTTCTTCTTGAGTCTTCTGGGCTTTTGCTATTATTTGCAGTGACATCCTTTTCTGTCCTTTTGTAGTCATTTCTGGATCAGGTAGGCATGGCTGCTAGCAGCATCCCCTTGACCACCTGCTGAAAGAGCTGCACCCAGCATGGTGTCACGCATGGTCAAAAGATTAGAGTTGCTATAGCACAGAAGAGGAGAAATGGTATTCATTTAGCCCAGAGCTGGCCAGTTAACCATGAAAACATGTCCCATTACCATCTTTTCAACACTTGGACAGGTCCATGAGCTGAGGTTATTTCCTCTGTTATTTGACCACTTTTCCGCTGTCATCTGCTTGCAAACAGCAGCTCGAGTCATTTAATTTCCCACAAACTCCTCCTTCTTCTGCTAACAGATAATCTAATACCATCCAATGTTGAAAATGCCACTTTCCTCATTGAAGTGGGTTGCTCAGCAAGACGGTCAAGAGCTGTGGCTGGCTGGTTGGTAATTATTTCTGAGACAGCTTGTACCCTAATTATCTCATTCAAATGATAAATGGGTTCCCAGGCATCTGGGATTAATTCCTTAGGTTTCCAAGTGGCTGGTCCATCATGTTGCGCAACTTCTTCTGGTGGCCATTCATCTTTTCCCCGTTTTGGGGTGCTCCCTGCAGCCAAGGCTGCATCAGCTGACTGCTTTTCTCGAATTAAATCATCACAGATTTGGATTCCTAAGCGATTTCCCTGAATTTGTAGTAGCAAAAAGAACAACGGTCTAATATACCCCAGGGATATACCATATCCCTGACCAGTTTGGAGGTAACCTGAGCTAAGCATGTTGGCCACAAATCCAATCATGTCCTTTCAAAGCCCGTGTTCCATTAGCAAAGGGGCCTTCCTACCCTTGGTCATCAATTGGTAGGTCAAAATACTGCGGGTTTCCCTGGCCTAACGGTCCTCCAACAATAGCTGCCCCACCATAAGGGTCACAGCATTTGCATTTCCAAGCTCCCACACAGGGTTCCCATCTACATTTACATCTGCAAGTTGCTTGCTTGGATTTGGAGCAGAACTCACTAAAAGGCTTTGAGTTCCAATCCGCTGTTGCCATTCCCACTGATAATCACAAACAACATGTCTTCTACTTGTGGGATTTTTGTGGGGACAGCTTAAAAATAGGTGGTCAAAAAAACCCCTTGTCCCTCCGCATTGCTTTACAGGCTTCCAAATGTTTTTGGTAAGAACACCTTACGCAGCTACCATTAGTGAGCTGAACAGCTATTTGATTGCAGTTGTCTTGATATTTGGAACAATTGTAAGGAGGGCAACTGTGGGTCCAAACCCAATTGTTTAAAGCCAGAGGGAAAGTCAATTGACAAACGCCTTTTCCTACATAGACCCGCCCTGTCCTGTTTAGGCAATAAGTGCCTGTTGGAGAAGAATGAAGTGGCCATGGACTTCCTTCTTTGGCCCCAAATCCCATCCTATTGTGGCCCTCACATTGACCCACCATTTAGGTTCAGCTGGGCTAGCCAACCGTAGGCACTCTTCAGATCCTCCTGGCCCTCCACAGAGCCAGCAATTGCTAAGGTGAAAAACTTTTGCTACTTCTTCTGCTAAGGCTGCAAATTGATTCTCCCACTCCTGGCCTAAACTTAGCTGACCATATAAAAGTAGAGTTATTAAGGAAAATGTTTTAATAGTGTGATCTAATTAGCTAGTCTAATTTTCCCGTTGTCTTCTGCACCATCTGTGGCAATTGAAGACACAGAAACTACTTAACGTGAAACAATGGCTGCAAGTATTAGCTCCCCAGTGAGTGGAGATTCTAGAGGAGGGATACCCATAGAGACTATTTCAGCAGGTGGTCTGTGGGTAGGCACGCAGGGCTTCCTCTGATGTCGAAGCACTGGCCCACTCCTGCAGAGTGTCACAGCCTCCCGGCCTTCTCCTCCAGCTGAGATGTGCAAATCTCTGAGGCTTCAGAGACCTTGACCCGAGAGTGACGGGTCCACCTGTGTCCAGCTGTCTTCATGGCTGTTTCTGTCGTCAGTGACACTTGGAATGGGCCACGCCATTTCAGAACCACTGGCGCTTCTTTCTACTCCTTAACTAGGACTCAATCTCCTGGTTGGATGTTACAAGCAGCAAAGTCCAAAGGTGGGGCTTGTGCCAGCTGAGCTTCCTGTTGAAGGGGTTTCACAAGAAGCAGTATCCTGGCCACAGATGGTTTTAAATATACATCACTTACCTCTACTCCCCCACTAGGTTGAGACTTACCCGGGTAATTCATAAGAACGACGGAAAGGGGGAGAACGGAATCCCTCTTCTGGGTCGGGCTCTCATTCTCACCAAAGCCAATGTCCAAAGCCCTAGCCATGGCATCTTGGTTTCTATTACCAGCTTCAAAAGGTATTTTTTTCTCTATTCATTGTTTTCTACCCGAGCTGAGCTCTGGGGGTGCCAGGGCCTATGGAGGTTCCATTGTGTTCCTAAAGAAGCCAAAACCCCTTGAAGGATCTTTCCTGTAAAATGAGTTCCCCTATCTGAGTCTATTGCTTCTACAATGCTGTATCTTGGAAAGATTTGTTCCAAAAATGCCTTAATACCTGATCCTGTCGTTGCTGAAGCAGTTGGAAATGCTTCTGGCCACCTTGCTAGCTGACATACCATTACCAGAAGACATGAAGCCTTCCCACTTGGGGCATCTCAGGAAAATCCACCTGGCATCTTTGGAAGGGACCTGCAGCCCAAGGCCTCCCTCCCCTGGCAAGTTCCTTTGTAACTTGGCTGTTTGCTTTAGCACAGATCAAGCAACCTTCAACAGCTCGTTTTGCCAGTCTAAAAAGACCCCCAGCACCATCCAGCATGAGGAAGGCTTCTGCCAATCCTCAGGAGGTGCAAGGACTCTCTTCACGGAGTGCTTTTACTATTGGTAGGGCCAAAGCTTCTGGTATCTCTTGTTTGCCATCCCTTGTAAACCAATTATTGCCTTTTTTCTCTGCCACACGGCTTTTAACTGTATCTCAAACTCCTCTGGGAGAAAAGACAGCTTCCCAGCCAGTGATGGAGTCACTGCGAGCAAAGGGGGCATCTTGGAGAGTTCTGGCAGAAGTGTTGCTTTCTGACTTTCTTCATTCACCAAAAAGGAGACAGAGGAGGCCTGTAACATTCTTCAACTACCGGGAGAGGCCATGGGGCTTTTGCCATGGAGTCTCTCAACTGATTGCGGGACGCAGCCCCCTTTTGATGCGAAGTTCCTGGCAACAGCACCCTCGGAGGTACTCGGGAATTACAGACTTCTGGAACTGCCTACTCTAGGCTCCCCTCTAATATGCACCCCCCTCTTGGTATGGAAAAGGAAGAAAACGAAACTATTCCTAATGCTATGAAGTCTTTGCTGCCTTGCTCTAGGTTCAGGAATTTAACACGGCCTTGGCTGAGCAACAGTCTCTGTCGATTAGTAACAGTTTCTAGAACTAAGACTTTCTTCTGTTACGCCCCTACCAGTAAATTCCTAGCCTTGTCTAAGGACGGATTCACACGGTCTCTTTGTAAAGACACATCTATGTTACTCCTTTCACTCCCACACCTTCTTGGCGGTGGGATGGCTCCCCCCGGCACAGCACCTGGCACAAAACCCCCCTATGCGCACACGCACACCTGCACTTACCCTGCACTCCGCTGCACACACACACACACACACACACCTCCCGCACACTAACACCCCCCTCCACATCCCTGCCATGCTACTTGCAGTGGCCCCGCCCCTGCCATCCCGGCCGGCTGGCAGCACTTACTCCTCACATGCCTTGCGTTTCCTTACTGCCCCCTCTGTAGCCTTCCCTCAACCTGCCTTTTCTCCCCTGCCTTGCATTGACTTGCTCACCCATCCCCCACCTGACTTCCTTTCACATTCGTCTAGGTCTGGCCTCACCTTTCCTTTTCCTTCTAGGACCCTCATTGCCTTGCCTCGCCTCGCCTCGCCAAGCCACCACTTGCCTTGCCCTGCCCTTGAAGCCCTCCCTTGCCTTGCATGACCTTGCTCACCCCTCCCCCACCTGGAATTCAAGACCCCTTTTCAATGCCATTTCATGGCCTTGCCCTGCCCTTTCTGCTCCTCCTAGGAATCTCAAAGCTCTCAAGCATCTCCCGTGTTTCAGGATCACAGGAGAGGAAGACCAGGGGAGGACGCGTGTTGCCACACTCATCTCTATGGGCAGCCTTGGTCTGGGAGCAATCCTTGCATGTCTTGAATCTTGCAAGGGCAATTCACATTTTGCCCTTGAGCTCGGGGACCAGAATGAGAGTTCTTTTGCCTACAAAGGAAAGCAGGTAGCTCAAGTCTTTGAGGTGCAGAGGAGACATGACCCACGTGGGATCAAGGCCACACAAAGCACTTGGTCCTGGCTACTTTTGTGTACCAGCAGTCCTTGAATGTACTTCTCACCTGCCTTGCCTGGCCTTGCCTTGGCAACACAACAGTTTCCTTGTCTTGCCCTGCTAGCCCTCTGGAGCCCTCTGGAGCCTTGCATTCCTTTGCATGGCCATGCCCCGCCCTTGACCTGCCTACCGCTTTCCTCCAAGGCCTTGACTTGCCAAGCCCTTCCTGTTTCTGCCTGGCCTTCCCATCAGTGGACTTTCCTTCTTACGGCCAGCCTTGCCTCTAACGTCTGGGCCTTCTCTTGCCTACCACTCCGTTTGCTTTCCCCTCACTGCTCTGGCCTTGCTTACCCCTCCCTTGACTTGCCCACAATTGCCTGCACTTGCTTTGCAGCGCCTTGCCTGCATGGAAGGCGAGGGCAAGAGTGGTAGGCAGGGCAAAGCAAAGCCAGCAAGTTGTAGGTAGTGCAAGGCAAGGCAGCAGAGGCAAAGGAAGCAGAGCAAGGGTAGCTTAAGAAGAACTAGACAAGGTACTGAAGGCAAGGCAAGGCTAAGAGACTCGGAGTGCCTTTCCTTGCCAAGGCAAGGACATAGTGCCAGTGTTGCTGGAGCAGATGTTAAGGTAGCATGGGGAGGAATAGAAAGTGCTGAGAACAGCGTGTGTGCTGCTAGTTTGAGGGGTGCAGTTGAAGTTGCAGGCAGCAAGATCTTCCTCAGCCCGCACTGTTTTGAGCTCTGTTTTTGCCAGATGGTTTCAAGTTGGTGCGCAGAATCTGCGAGAGGGCAAAGATTGGTTTGGGCCAAAGAGGTTTGTCTGCCTCTTGGAGTGCGGTATAAAGAAGAGTCCGCTCTTGGAAGGGGAAGATGAGGGAAATCTTTTTGTCCTGAGGTGCTGTTGATTTGAGTGCAGGGACGTTTGCAACTTGCCTCTGCCCTTGGGGTGGTTTCGAGCAGCGCCAGGCGCTTGGCCTTCTTTTGCAAGTCGTCAGCGCCATCGTGTGCTTGTTTCGAGGAGCGCTGACAGTGCCGGGGAAAAAGCCAAGCGCTTCGCTGGCGCCGCCCCAAGTCGTGTGCGAGCAGTTGCTGGAAGAGTTCCGCTGTGCATCCTGCCTCTTGGAGACACAAAAGAATGTGATCCTGCGCGTAGCGGGGAAGCAAGAGGAGTCTTTTCATTGTTGGCTGTGCAGTTACTAAGCGGCAAAAGTCAAGGCAGCTGCAGCACGGCCTCTTTCTTTCAGAACCTTTTCTGTGCCATCATGAACATGCTCAACATGGAACTCGCACCCACTGAACTGCATCAAAGGTCCTGGAGAGACGCACTTTCCTTCAAGCTCTAGCTACCATCCTACCCTCCACCTCTCGCCGATCCCAAAGCCCTTCCGAACATGCAGCAGCTGCACGCAGAGAACAAGTGCTAGAAGAAGGCGTTGGCCTTCAGAGTCCCTCTAAAGTCTGTAAACTAGGCGAAACATTGCAGTGACCAGCACTTTCCTTCGCAACTATCTACAGAGCGTCATCACATTCTCTCAGAGTGGCTAAAGTCCACCCTTGCAGCACAGCAGCGTTTCCGGCCACAGTTGGGACTGAGAGATGGGCCAGGTGAGAAAGCATTTGTTGACTATCCCTCGTCTCTGGAAGACTGGATACTCGCAGCGCAATCACGTCCACACACCTTCAGTGTGGCCAAGTTCAAGCAGCTAGAGCTCACAGAGACGGGAGAGTCAGGAGAGAAGCCGTTCCAAAAGTACCGTGTACTTAGGGCAGCATTCAAACTGTGCACAGCACTCTACAGCACTGTAGACCGTGGCTTCTCTGACAAGACGTGCCATCCCATTGTTGGCTCTCGCAGCTCGCTTGCTAGCTGCTCTCCTGAAGAAAAGAACTAGGAGGAAAAGCCAATGCTGGGCTGCACCTTCCCCTTGCCTCCCGTAAAGCCACTTCAACTCCCCGCTGCACTCTCTACTTCCCCTCTCCTTGGCATCGACCACTGTGTTTTCTGCATCTCGGAGCCCAAAGGTAAGCGCCAGTGCTCCCAGGGATGCTTGGAAGAGGGAGAAGTAGTAGCACAAGTAGCTGCCGTTGAACTTCCTCCTTCTCAATGCTAACGTGAAGTCGGCAGGCAGGCGAGCGCCAGCCACGCTCCTTTCTCAGTTTGGACGCTGCGGACACGAGCCCGGTGCTCCGGCGCCTTCGTTCGGCCTCTTTAGTAGCCATGTCGCGCTTTCATTCTGCCGGAGTCGAAGCGTCGTCTACTTGTGGCACAAAGAGCACGGTGCCGGCAGCCAAATGCTCCAGCCGACTGCTTCTGCCGACACACGCCTGGGCTATGCACTTTCCCTCTCAGCGCCATACAGCAGCACATTCGCTCTAAATGTAAAGGGAAAGCTTCTCGGCTACGTCTGGCACAGAGAACAGTTTTAGTTCAACGGGCTTCCCCAGAGCATGCCCCCGGACGCGTGGAAACCTGTATTTGCACCACATTGCAGTGGCAGTCTTCTTTCCTTTACAGGCTGCACAACGCCGGCAGATGGCCCGTGCGCTCTGCACCTGCCTTCTCACTTCCAAGTAGCACCGCGCACATAAGAGCCTTGCAGGGAGAGAAGACACGGCTAGGCGTCTCGCCCTGAAGAACGTGGCAGGGCGAAAAGGTGTTCTTCTTTTGTCTTCCTCGTCGGCCCGAGTGTGCCGCTGTGTTGAAAGTCTTGGCCAGCGAAAAGCTACACCAGCAAGTGTTTCTCTCCTGATGCATTGCGCTGAGCGAGAGCTGAGGAAAATCCTTGCACAGCACCCTGTGGATGCGTGCAGTACACACGCTGAAGAGCGGCACGGCTAAAAGTCATGGCTGGGCTTCACTTCTGTCCAGACAGCAGAAGGCGAAGAACGAAGCAGTTGGGCACCGGCTGCATGTACTCAGTGGAGCGAATTTCACATGTGCAGCCAAGAGCTGCTTCACAAGCAGATTCAGCTGAGAATGCTCTGGCTGCTTCACAAAGGAAGGTGCTGTGTTGCACTCCTGGACACTACCTGGTCAGAAGCAGGTTCTTCCACCTTCAATGCTGCAGAGTCCATGCAGCTGGAGCACAGGCAGAAGGACTCGTCCAGCTAGAAGGCGTTCCTCAAGTACCCCCCTCTTCCAAGTAGCCTTGAAACTGAGCACAACACACTGCGCCTTGGCAGCTTCCTTCTCAGATAGACGTGCCGTCACACTATTCACTCTCGCAGCTCCCTTGCCCACTTGCAGCAGCTGCTCCCAAAGAAAAAGGCTCCAGAAGGAAAAGCCACTGCTGGGCTGCCCTTTCCCCTTGCCTCACGTCAAGCACCAGAAACTGTCCGCTGCACTCTCTATTTCCTTTCTTCGTCGCATCTACCACTGTTATCTCTGCATCTCGGAGAATAAGCCCCGGCACAATTCTTTCCTGGGAAAGCTGGAAGACAAATAGGTGGCAGCACAAGTAGCTGCAAGTTGAACTTTAAGTTTCGAGCTGCTAACGTGAATCCGAAAACAAGCGAGTGGCAGGCACGCTTCCTCTTGCAGCCTGGGCGATGCCCACAGCAGCTCGGTGCTCTGCCTTCATTCTTACGCCCTTCGTAGCAGGTCGCGCTTTCGTTTTGCTGGAGACGACCCGTCGTCTACTTCTCGCGCAGAGAGCACGGTGCCGGCAGCCAAAAGCTGCAGGCTGCTGCTTCTGCCGAAACACACCTTGGCTATGCAATTTCTCTCTAGCGCTGAAGTAGCACCACATTCTCTTTGCTTTGCAGCCAGCATCTTTACGGAAAGCTTCTCGGCTACGTCTGGCACAGGGAACAGCTTTATTTTAACCGGCTTAGCCGGAGCTTGCACCGACGCGTGGGAACTTGTATTTGCACCACATTCCAGTGGCAGTCCTCTTTCCTTTACAGGCTGCACAACGCCGGCAGATGGCAGTGCTTCTCTGCACCTGCCTTCTCACTTCCAAGTAGCACCGCGCACATAAGAGCCTTGCAGGGAGAGAAGACGCGGCTAGGCGTCTCGCCCAGAAGAACGTGGCAGGGCGAAAAGGTGTTCTTCTTTTGTCTTCCTCGTCGCCCAGAGTGTGCTGCTGTGTTGAAAGTCTTGGCCAGCGAAAAGCTACACCAGCAAGTGTTTCTCTCCTGATGCATTGCGCTGAGCGAGAGCTGAGGAAAATCCTTGCACAGCACCCTGTGGATGCGTGCAGTACACACGCTGAAGAGCGGCACGGCTAAAAGTCATCGCTGGGCTTCAGTTCTGTCCAGACAGCAGAAGGCGAAGAACGAAGCAGCTGGGCACCGGCTGCATGTACTCAGTGGAGCGAATTTCACATGTCCAGCCAAGAGCTGCTTCACAAGCAGATTCAGCTGAGAATGCTCTGGCTGCTTCACAAAGGAAGGCGCAGCTGTTGCACTCCTGGACACTACCTGGTCAGAAGCAGGTTCTTCCACCTTCAATGCTGCAGAGTCCATGCAGCTGGAGCACCCGCAGAAGGACGCGTCCAGCTAGAAGGCGTTCTTCAAGTACCCCCCTCTTCCAAGTAGCCTTGAAACTGAGCACAACACACTGCGGCTCGGCAGCTTTCTTCTCTCACACTATTCACTCTTGCAGCTCCCTTGCCCACTTGCAGCAGCTGCTCCCAAAGAAAAAAACTCCAGAAGTAAAAGCCACTGCTGGATTGCCCTTTCCCCTTGCCTCACGTCAAGCACCTGAAACTGTCCGCTGCACTCTCCTTTCTCCGCCGTATGGCGAAGCATAAACCTAACCGCAATTGTTTCCAGGGCAAAGCTGGAAGAGAAATAGGTAGCAGCACAAGTAGCTGCAAGTTGAACTTTAAGTTTCGAGCTGCTAACGTGAATCCGAAAACAAGCAAGTGACAGGCACGCTTCCTCTTGCAGCCTGCGCGATGCACACACCAGCTCCGTGCTCTGCCTTCATTCTTACGCCCTTCGTAGCAGGTATTTGCACCACATTCCAGTCGCAGTCCTCTTTCCTTTACAGGCTGCACAGCGCCGGCAGATCGCGGTGCTCTCTGCACCTGCCTTCTCACTTCCAAGTAGCACCGCGCACATAAGAGCCTTGCAGGGAGAGAAGACGCGGCTAGGCGTCTCGCACAGAAGAACGTGGCAGGGCGAAAAGATATTCTTCCTTTCTCTTTCTTCTTGCCCGAATTGTGCTGCTGTGTTGAAAGTCTTGGCCAGCGAAAAGCTACACCAGCAAGTGTTTCTCTCCTGACGCATTTCGCTGAGCGAGAGCTACGCGGACAGTTTGGACCCTGTGGAACAGCAAGAAAATGAATGTACGTCGAGCTGAGGAAAATCCGTGCACAGCGCACTGTGGCCGCGTGCAGTGTTCGCGCTGAAGAGCGGCAAAGCTCAAAGTCATCGCTGGGCTTCAGTTCTGTCCAGACCGCAGAAGGCGAAGAACGAAGCAGCTGAGCACCGGCTGCATGTGCTCAGTGAAGCGAATTTCACATGTCCAGCCAAGAGCTGCTTCACAAGCAGATTCAGCTGAGAATGCTCTGGCTGCTTCACAAAGGAAGGCGCAGCTGTTGCACTCCTGGACACTACCTGGCCAGTAGCAGTTTCTTACACCTTCAATGCTGCAGAGTCCATGCAGCTGGAGCACCCGCAGAAGGACGCGTCCAGCTAGAAGGCGTTCCTCAAGTACCCCCCTCTTCCAAGTAGCCTTGAAACTGAGCACAACACACTGCGGCTCGGCAGCTTTCTTCTCTCACACTATTCACTCTTGCAGCTCCCTTGCCCACTTGCAGCAGCTGCTCCCAAAGAAAAAGGCTCCAGAAGTAAAAGCCACTGCTGGACTGCCCTTTCCCCTTGCCTCACGTCAAGCACCTGAAACTGTCCGCTGCACTCTCTATTCCCATTCTCCGTCGCATCTACCACTGTAATGTCTGCATCTCGAAGCATAAGCCCCGGCACAATTCTTTCCAGGGAAAGCTGGAAGAGAAATAGGTAGCAGCACATGTAGCTGCAAGTTGAACTTTGTGTTTTCAACTGCTAATTCGAATCTGAAAACAAGCGAGTGGCAGCCACGCTTCCTCTTGCAGCCTGTGCTATGCACACACCAGCTAGGTGCTTCTGCCTTCATTCTTATGCTCTTCGTACCATTTCGTTCTTTTCATTCTGCCGGAGTCGAACCGTCGTCATCTTGTCGCACAGAGGGCACGCCGGCAGAGAAACCCTCCAGAGAAACGCTCCAGGTACTGTCTCTTCCGAAACACCCCTGGGCTGTGCACTTTCCTTCGCTGCCCTTGGTAGCACCACATTCTCTTTGCTTTGTAGCCTGAATGTAAAGGGAAAGAGTCTCAGCTACGTCTGGCACCGAGAACAGCTCTAGTTCAACGGGCTTACCCGGCGCTTACCCCGACGCGTGGGAACTCGTATTTGCACCACATTCCAGGGGTAGTCTTTCTTTCCTTTACAACCTGCACAGCGCCGGCAGATGGCAGTGCTTCTCTGCACCTGCCTTCTCACTTCCAAGTAGCACCGTGCACATTAGAGCCTTGCAGGGGGCAAAGACGTGGATAGATGTGTGGCAGAGAAAATCGTGCAAAGACGAAAAGATGGTCTTCTTTTGTCCTCCTCGTCGCCCAGATTGTGCTGCTGTGCTGAAAGCGTGCGGTTTATTACCCCTTCTCGCAGTAAGACTATGTGCTGCGTTGCAACTGTTGGCCAGCGGAAGGCTAATGCAACAAGTGCTTCTCTCCTGACACATTTCTCTGAGTGAGAGCTTGTGCGGCCAGTTGGGCTCTGCGAAGCAGAAAGGCTGTACTTGCACGTAGCGCTGAGGAAAATCCGTGCACTGCGCACCGTGGATGCGTGCAGTACACACACTGAAGAGAGCCAAAGCTGAATGCTGCAGTTCTGTCCAGCGCCGGTAAGGGAGAAGAACGCAGCCCCAGGCCACTGGGCTGGTGTGTGCGATGACTAGGAGCTTTGCCGCTCTTCTGCGTGTATACTGCACGCATGCACAGTGCGCAGTGCACGGATTTTCCTCAGCTCTTCGCTCAGCAAAATGCATCAGGAGGGAAGCACATGATGGATTAGCCTTGCACTGGCCAACAGTTCCAACGCAGCACCACAGTCTTCTTGCGAGAAGGGGTAATAAAACACATGTATTGTCCCGGAACAGTTCTCTGGGCGAGCCGTAGCCGAGAATCTTTCCCTTAAGATAAAGACCACAAGGCAGACAGAATGTTGTGCTACCTAGCGCTAGAGAGAAATTGCATAGCCCAGGCGTGTTTCGGCAGAAGCAGCAGCCTGCAGCATTTGGCTGCCGGCACCGTGCTCTCTGCGCGAGAAGTAGACGACGGGTCGTCTCCAGCAAAACGAAAGCGCGACCTGCTACGACGAGCGTAAGAACGAAGGCAGAGCAGCGGGCTGCTGTGGGCATCGCACAGGCTGCAAGAGGAAGCGTGCCTGCCACTCGCTTGTTTTCAGATTCATCTTAGCAGTCGGAAACTTGCAGCTACTTGTGCTGCTACCTATTTGTCTTCCAGCTTTCCCAGGAAAGAATTGTGCCGGGGTTTATGCTTCGAGATGCAGACATTACAGTGGTAGATGTGACGGAGAATGGAAATAGAGAGTGCAGCGGACAGTTTCTGGTGCTTGACGTGAGGCAAGGGGAAAGGGCAGTCCAGCAGTGGCTTTTCCTTCTGGAGCCTTTTTCTTTGGGAGCAGCTGCTGCAAGTGGGCAAGGGAGCTGCGAGAGTGAATAGTGTGACGGCACGTCTATCTGAGAAGGAAGCTGCCAAGGCGCAGTGTGTTGTGCTCAGTTTCAAGGCTACTTGGAAGAGGGGGGTACTTGAAGAACGCCTTCTAGCTGGAGGCGTCCTTCTGGGGGTGCTCCAGCTGCATGGACTCTGCAGCATTGAAGGTGGAAGAACCTGCTTCTGACCAGGTAGTGTCCAGGAGTGCAACACAGCACCTTCCTTTGTGAAGCAGCCAGAGCATTCTCAGCTGAATCTGCTTGTGAAGCAGCTCTTGGCTGGACATGTGAAATTCGCTCCACTATGTACATGCAGCCGGTGCCCAGCTGCTTCATTCTTCGCCTTCTGCTGTCTGGACAGAACTGAAGCCCAGCGATGACTTTTAGCCGTGCCGCTCTTCAGCGTGTGTACTGCACGCATCCACAGGGTGCTGTGCAAGGATTTTCCTCAGCTCTCGCTCAGCGCAATGCATCAGGAGAGAAACACTTGCTGGTGTAGCTTTTCGCTGGCCAAGACTTTCAACACAGCGGCACACTCTGGGCGACGAGGAAGACAAAAGAAGAACACCTTTTCGCCCTCCCACGTTCTTCTGGGCGAGACGCCTAGCCGCGTCTTTGCTCCCTGCAAGGCTCTAATGTGCGCGGTGCTACTTGGAAGTGAGAAGGCAGGTGCAGAGCGCACGGCCATCTGCCGGCGCTGTGCAGGTTGTAAAGGAAAGAAAGACTACCCCTGGAATGTGGTGCAAATACGAGTTCCCACACGTCGGGGGCATGCTCTGGGGAAGCCCGTTGAACTAAAACTGTTCTCTGTGCCAGACGTAGCCGAGAATCTTTCCCTTTACATTTAGAGCTGTATGTCGCTGAGAGGGAAAGTGCATAGCCCAGGCGTGTGTCGGCAGAAGCAGTCGGCTGGAGCATTTGGCTGCCGGCACCGTGCTCTTTGTGCCACAAGTAGACGACGCTTCGACTCCGGCAGAATGAAAGCGCGACATGGCTACTAAAGAGGCCGAACGAAGGCGCCGGAGCACCGGGCTCGTGTCCGCAGCGTCCAAACTGAGAAAGGAGCGTGGCTGGCGCTCGCCTGCCTGCCGACTTCACGTTAGCATTGAGAAGGAGGAAGTTCAACGGCAGCTACTTGTGCTACTACTTCTCCCTCTTCCAAGCATCCCTGGGAACACTGGCGCTTACCTTTGGGCTCCGAGATGCAGAAAACACAGTGGTCGATGCCAAGGAGAGGGGAAGTAGAGAGTGCAGCGGGGAGTTGAAGTGGCTTTACGGGAGGCAAGGGGAAGGTGCAGCCCAGCATTGGCTTTTCCTCCTAGTTCTTTTCTTCAGGAGAGCAGCTAGCAAGCGAGCTGCGAGAGCCAACAATGGGATGGCACGTCTTGTCAGAGAAGCCACGGTCTACAGTGCTGTAGAGTGCTGTGCACAGTTTGAATGCTGCCCTAAGTACACGGTACTTTTGGAACGGCTTCTCTCCTGACTCTCCCGTCTCTGTGAGCTCTAGCTGCTTGAACTTGGCCACACTGAAGGTGTGTGGACGTGATTGCGCTGCGAGTATCAAGTCTTCCAGAGACGAGGGATAGTCAACAAATGCTTTCTCACCTGGCCCATCTCTCAGTCCCAACTGTGGCCGGAAACGCTGCTGTGCTGCAAGGGTGGACTTTAGCCACTCTGAGAGAATGTGATGACGCTCTGTAGATAGTTGCGAAGGAAAGTGCTGGTCACTGCAATGTTTCGCCTAGTTTACAGACTTTAGAGGGACTCTGAAGGCCAACGCCTTCTTCTAGCACTTGTTCTCTGCGTGCAGCTGCTGCATGTTTGGTAGGGCTTTGGGATCGGCGAGAGGTGGAGGGTAGGATGGTAGCTAGAGCTTGAAGGAAAGTGCGTCTCTCCAGGACCTTTGATGCAGTTCAGTGGGTGCGAGTTGCATTTTGAGCATGTTCATGATGGCACAGAAAAGGTTCTGAAAGAAAGAGGCCGTGCTGGAGCTGCCTTGACTTTTGCCGCTTAGTAACTGCACAGCCAACAATGAAAAGATTCCTCTTGCTTCCCCGCTACGCGCAGGATCACATTCTTTTGTGTCTCCAAGAGGCAGGATGCACAGCGGAACTCTTCCAGCAACTGCTCGCACACGACTTGGGGCGGCGCCAGCGAAGCGCTTGGCTTTTTCCCCGGCACTGTCAGCGCTCCTCGAAACAAGCACACGATGGCGCTGACGACTTGCAAAAGAAGGCCAAGCGCCTGGCGCTGCTCGAAACCACCCCAAGGGCAGAGGCAAGTTGCAAACGTCCCTGCACTCAAATCAACAGCACCTCAGGACAAAAAGATTTCCCTCATCTTCCCCTTCCAAGAGCGGACTCTTCTTTATACCGCACTCCAAGAGGCAGACAAACCTCTTTGGCCCAAACCAATCTTTGCCCTCTCGCAGATTCTGCGCACCAACTTGAAACCATCTGGCAAAAACAGAGCTCAAAACAGTGGCAGCTGAGGAAGATCTTGCTGCCTGCAACTTCAACTGCACCCCCCAAACTAGCAGCACACACGCTGTTCTCAGCACTTTCCTTCTCAGCTCTAGGTACCATCCTAAGCCTTCCCTCTCCCAGAGTCAGCATCCAAAGACAACGGCACCACGGACTGCTCACACACTAAAGGCACCAGGACAAAAGGCTCACAAGCTTGGCCTTTGCATTCCCACGGACAGCTCAACAGCTCTAAGCCAGAGAGAGCTCTGCCTCTTGGGAAAAGCCTTTAAAATCCCTAAGAGCACCTGATGTGCACATCCAAACCTGCTTTCGTTGCCAAAGAGAGCAACTACAAGCCCATCTCCAAAGAAACGGCATCCCCTCCTCCAAAATACAACACATCCATCCACTGATCCACCTCCAGTATAGAATAGATCCAACAATTGCCCCTACACGCCCAGGGGCCAGAAGAGAAATGTCTTGCTGGACTATTCCTCCCCATGCTACCTTAACATCTGCTCCAGCAACACTGGCACTATGTCCTTGCCTTGGCAAGGAAAGGCACTCCGAGTCTCTTGGCCTTGCCTTGCCTTCAGTACCTTGTCTAGTTCTTCTTAAGCTACCCTTGCTCTGCTTCCTTTGCCTCTGCTGCCTTGCCTTGCACTACCTACAACTTGCTGGCTTTGCTTTGCCCTGCCTACCACTCTTGCCCTCGCCTTCCATGCAGGCAAGGCGCTGCAAAGCAAGTGCAGGCAATTGTGGGCAAGTCAAGGGAGAGGTAAGCAAGGCCAGAGCAGTGAGGGGAAAGCAAATGGAGTGGTAGGCAAGAGAAGGCCCAGACGTTAGAGGCAAGGCTGGCCGTAGGAAGGGAAGTCCACTGATGGGAAGGCCAGGCAGAAACAAGAAGGGCTCGGCAAGCCAAGGCCCTGGAGGAAAGCAGTAGGCAGGTCAAGGGCGGGGCATGGACGTGCAAAGGAATGCAAGGCTCCAGAGAGCTAGCAGGGCAAGGCAAGGAAACTGTTGTGTTGCCAAGGCAAGGATAGGCAAGGCAGGTGAGAAGTACATTCGAGGACTGCTGGCACACAAAAGCGGCCAGGACCAAGTGCTCTGTGTGGCCTTGCTTGGCGAGGCGAGGCAAGGCAATGAGGGTCCTAGAAGGAAAAGGAAAAGTGAGGCCAGACCTAGACGAATGTGAAAGGAAGTCAGGTGGGGGATGGGTGAGCAAGTCAATGCAAGGCAGGGGAGAAAAGGCAGGTTGAGGGAAGGCTACAGAGAGGGCAGCAAGGAAATGCAAGGCATGGGGAAGCACGTGAGGAGTGAGTGCTGCCAGCCGGCCGGGATGGCAGGGGCGGGGCCACTGCAAGTAGCATGGCGGGGAGGTGGAGGGGGGTGTTAGTGTGCGGGAGGTGTGTGTGTGTGTGTGCAGCGGAGTGCAGGGTAAGTGCAGGTGTGTGTGTATGTGCATAGGGGGGTTTTGTGCCAGGTGCTGTGCCGGGGGGAGCCGTCCTACCGCCAAGAAGGTGTGGGAGTGAAAGGAGTAACATAGATGTGTCTTTACAAAGAGACCGTGTGAATCTGTCCTTAGACAAGGCTAGGAATTTACTGGTAGGGGCGTAACAGAAGAAAGTCTTAGTTCTAGAAACTGTTACTAATCGACAGAGACTGTTGCTCAGCCAAGGCCGTGTTAAATTCCTGAACCTAGAGCAAGGCAGCAAAGACTTCATAGCATTAGGAATAGTTTCGTTTTCTTCCTTTTCCATACCAAGAGGGGGGTGCATATTAGAGGGGAGCCTAGAGTAGGCAGTTCCGGAAGTCTGTAATTCCCGAGTACCTCCGAGGGTGCTGTTGCCAGGAACTTTGCATCAAAAGGGGGCTGCGTCCCGCAATCAGTTGAGAGACTCCATGGCAAAAGCCCCATGGCCTCTCCCTGTAGTTGAAGAATGTTACAGGCCTCCTCTGTCTCCTTTTTGGTGGATGAAGAAAGTCAGAAAGCAACACTTCTGCCAGAACTCTCCAAGATGCCCCCTTTGCTCCCAGTGACTCCATCACTGGCCGGGAAGCTGTCTTTTCTCCCAGAGGAGTTCGAGATACAGTTAAAAGCCGTGTGGCAGAGAAAAAAGGCAATAATTGGTTTACAAGGGATGGCAAACAAGAGATACCAGAAGCTTTGGCCCTACCAATAGTAAAAGAACTCCGTGAAGAGAGTCCTTGCACCTCCTGAGGATTGGCAGAAGCCTTCCTCATGCTGGATGTTGCTGGGGGTCTTTTTAGACTGGCAAAACGAGCTGTTGAAGGTTGCTTGATCTGTGCTAAAGCAAACAGCCAAGTTACAAAGGAACTTGCCAGGGGAGGGAGGCCTTGGGCTGCAGGTCCCTTCCAAAGATGCCAGGTGGATTTTCCTGAGATGCCCCAAGTGGGAAGGCTTCATGTCTTCTGGTAATGGTATGTCAGCTAGCAAGGTGGCCAGAAGCATTTCCAACTGCTTCAGCAACGACAGCATCAGGTATTAAGGCATTTTTGGAACAAATCTTTCCAAGATACAGCATTGTAGAAGCAATAGACTCAGATAGGGGAACTCATTTTACAGGAAAGATCCTTCAAGGGGTTTTGGCTTCTTTAGGAACACAATGGAACCTCCATAGGCCCTGGCACCCCCAGAGCTCGGCTCGGGTAGAAAACAATGAATAGAGAAATAAACACCTTTTGAAGCTGGTAATAGAAACCAAGATGCCATGGCTAGGGCTTTGGACATTGGCTTTGGTGAGAATGAGAGCCCGACCCAGAAGAGAGATTCCGTTCTCCCCCTTTCCGTCGTTGTTATGAATTACCCGGGTAAGTCTCAACCTAGTGGGGGAGTAGAGGTAAGTGATGTATATTTAAAACCATCTGTGGCCAGGATGCTGCTTCTTGTAAAACCCCTTCAACAGGAAGCTCAGCTGGCACAAGCCCCACCTTTGGACTTTGCTGCTTGCAACATCCAACCAGGAGATTGAGTCCTAGTTAAGGAGCAGAAAGAAGCGCCAGTGGTTCTGAAATGGCGTGGCCCATTCCAAGTGTCACTGACGACAGAAACAGCCATGAAGACAGCTGGACACAGGTGGACCCGTCACTCTCGGGTCAAGGTCTCTGAAGCCTCAGAGATTTGCACATCTCAGCTGGAGGAGAAGGCCGGGAGGCTGTGACTGCTGGAGTGGGCCGGAGCAGTAGCCAGTGCTTCGACATCAGAGGAAGCCCTGCGTGCCTACCCACAGACCACCTGCTGAAATAGTCTCTATGGGCATCCCTCCTCTAGAATCTCCACTCACTGGGGCGCTAATACTTGCTGGATTCTTTTATGTTAAGTGGTTTCTGTGTCTTCAATTGCCACAGGTGCTGCAGAAGACAACGGGAAAATTAGACTAGCTAATTAGATCACATTATTAAAATATTTTCCTTACTAGTTCTACTTTTATATGGTCAGCTAAGTTTAGGCCAGGAGTGGGAGAATCAGTTTGCAGCCTTAGCAGAAAAAGTAGCAAAAGTTTTTCACCTTAGCAATTGCTGGCTCTGTGGAGGGCCAGGAGGATCTGAAGAGTGCCTATGGTTGGCTAGCCCAGCTGAACCTAAGTGGTGGCTCAACACCTGACATGAGGTCCATACTAGGACAGGATTTGGGGCCAAAGAAGGAAGTCCATGGCTATAGGAGAAGGTTTCACGAAGGATGTCTGGACTTCAGGTGGCTCTCTTGAAAGCTGTTTATTGCATAGGTGAAGTTACAGCATTTCAGGGAGCGGCTATCCAGAGCCAGCCCTATAGCTGCCAGCTCCAGCTGTAGGCATACCTGAAGCCGCTTGCTGTTCAAGTTACAGAGCATTCTATACTTTTCTTTGCAGAGTATCTTAGCACCTAACAACCAATAAGCACCATACACAATACCTTGACATTGGCCTATAGCCTATCATAGCTACTACCATCACCATATTATAGTCATTATTATCCAATCACAAGAGTAAGTTACAATTTAAGCTTCCAGTGGAAAATTCTTAGACCTTTCTTCTTCTTGCTACATCAACATTTCTTGTTTGCCTGCCATATCTTTCTTTTTGCTAAAGACACCTTTTCTATTCACTTATGCTCTTCTTGAGACTTACTTACTTGGTGAAAAACATGTCTTTGTTTGTAATCACATACCTTTGTCCTGCTCCTAAAAATCTCCTTCCAACTCATCTCCAACCTTTGCCTTCTCAGTTACTCAGCGATCACTGTTTCAGCAAAACACCTTTTCTTCTATATCAAAACTTGCTTTCATTTCTACCTCATCCCCAGCTTCTACATTCTCAGACCTTGCTGCCAAGCCTACATACCTGTGAAACTTTCTTACCAAACTTTCATCCTCCCCAACACATGGCCACTTCATTCTTCTCCAACAGGCACTTATTGCCTAAACAGGACAGGGCGGGTCTATGTAGGAAAAGGCGTTTGTCAATTGACTTTCCCTCTGGCTTTAAACAATTGGGTTTGGACCCACAGTTGCCCTCCTTACAATTGTTCCAAATATCAAGACAATTGCAATCAAAGAGCTGTTCAGCTCACTAATGGTAGCTGCGTAAGGTGTTCTTACCACACTTACCAAAACATTTGGAAGCCTGTAAAGCAATGCGGAGGGACAAGGGGTTTTTTTGACCACCTATTTTTAAGCTGTCCCCACAAAAATCCCACAAGTAGAAGACATGTTGTTTGTGATTATCAGTGGGAATGGCAACAGCGGATTGGAACTCAAAGCCTTTTAGTGAGTTCTGCTCCAAATCCAACCAAGCAACTTGCAGATGTAAATGTAGATGGGAACCCTGTGTGGGAGCTTGGAAATGCAAATGCTGTGACCCTTATGGTGGGGCAGCTATTGTTGGAGGACCATTAGGCCAGGGAAGCCTGCTGTATTTTGACCCACCAATTGATGACCAAGGGTAGGAAGGCCCCTTTGCTAATGGAACACGGGCTTTGAAAGGACATGATTGGATTTGTGGCCAACATGCTTAGCTCAGGTTACCTCCAAACTGGTCAGGGATATGGTATATCCCTGGGGTATATTAGACCGTTGTTCTTTTTGCTACTACAAATTCAGGGAAATCGCTTAGGAATCCAAATCTGTGATGATTTAATTCGAGAAAAGCAGTCAGCTGATGCAGCCTTGGCTGCAGGGAGCACCCCAAAACGGGGAAAAGATGAATGGCCACCAGAAGAAGTTACGCAACATGATGGACCAGCCACTTGGAAACCTAAGGAATTAATCCCAGATGCCTGGGAACCCATTTATCATTTGAATGAGATAATTAGGGTACAAGCTGTCTCAGAAATAATTACCAACCAGCCAGCCACAGCTCTTGACCGTCTTGCTGAGCAATCCACTTCAATGAGGAAAGCGGTATTTCAACATTGGATGGTATTAGATTATCTGTTAGCAGAAGAAGGAGGAGTTTGTGGGAAATTAAATGACTCGAGCTGTTGTTTGCAAGCAGATGACAGCGGAAAATGGTCAAACAAATAACAGAGGAAATAACCTCAGCTCATGGACCTGTCCAAGTGTTGAAAGGATGGTAATGGGACATGTTTTCCTGGCTAACTGGCCAGCTATGGGCTAAATTGTTACAGCAGGGATTACTGTAACACGCCTATATCAAACCAGGAATCCCGTGGAAAAGAAGTAGATATGGACAGATTGGTGGTAGATGTTTCAGAGGTCTTTATTTCTCCAGCCACATGGCCGGGGCTCTGCTCAGGAACTCCCCCAGTCACGGGACCCGAGGGTCCTTGGCCACACTGGGGAACACAAACCAACCAAGGGGGAATGAAGCTGACCAGGGGCAGGGAAACCCCGTGTCTCCCCCCCAGGGCCCGTCGCCCAGGGCTCCATGGCAGGGGGGGAGACCCCAACACTAAATGAATGCCATTTCTCCTCTTCTATGCTATAGCAACTCTAATCTTTTGACTATACGTGACACCATGCTGGGTGCAGCTCTTTCAGCAGGTAGCAGCCATGCCTACCTGATCCAGAAACGACTACAAAAGGACAGAAGAGGATGTCACTGCAAATAATAGCAAAAGCCCAGAAGACTCAAGAAGAAAAAATTAAATCAATGGTAATTAAGGTTTGTAAAGACAAATACAGATTAAATAAAAAAAGGAGGGATTAAAAGGAATGAGATGGATGAGTCTTTACAAACAGACCGTGTGAATCGGCCTGTAGACAAGGCTAGGAACTTATGCGGAGTGAAGTAACAGAAGAAACGATTAGTTCTCTAGAACTGTTACTAATCATCAGAGACTGTTGATTAATCAAGGCCGTGTTAAATTCCTGAACCTAGAGCAAGGCAACAAAGACGTAATAGAATTAGGAATGGTTTCTTTTTCTTTCTTTTCGATGCCAAAAGGGGGGTGCATATTAGAGGAGGGCATAGAGTAGGCAGTTCCGGAAGTCTGTATCCCCCTAATACCTCAGCCAGTGGAGAAAAGGAAGAGGGCGTTGTGGCCGGGAACTTGGCATCAAAAAGGGGCTGCATCCCGCAACCGTTTGACAGACCCCATGGGAAAAGCCCCAGGGACTCTCCCTGTAGTCGAAGAATGTTGCAGGACTCCTCTGTCTCCTTTTCGGACATCAACCTCAGGCATGGTGGATTAATTTTCCCTAACGGCAGCGACCTGCTGCGTGGTCTCCGTGCTCCTCCCCAGCCCCCCGGGAGGTGCAAAATAGTTCCCGGCGGCTCTCACCGCGCGTTACAGACGGCTGCGCGGCCCCAGGGCTGCCCGCAGTGCTCCCCTGCCCCGCCAGGGCTGCCTGAGGTCTGCGGAGCCACCTCGCCACCAGCGCGGCCAGGGCCGGGGCCCTTCTCGACAGCAGCCGAGGGGCTGCGGAGCGGGCGGCTGCGGGACGATCAGCTCTTTTATGCCGCGCGGTGCTGCCGCCTCCATCTAGCTCCCCATCGCGCCGCCGGCCGACCCCGCCTAGCGCGTTCACGCTCGGCCGCGCTCGCCGCCCGCCCAGCCTCGCCGGAAGCTCTCCCGCCCGGGCCGTGCCCCGGCTCCGCCTGCGGCTCGGCAGGGCCCGGCCGCACGCGTGCTGCGTGGCTCGGAGCACCCGCGTTGCGCCGCAGGCGACGGGGAAGGCGGGGCGGGCCGGCGCCATGGTGGTAGCGCGAGGAGAGGAGCGCCCGGGCGGGGCGGCGAGTGGCGCGGCGGTGAGCGCTTCTGCTTGCTGTCGCTCGGCTGCCGCCCACGGCAGGTGCCGTGTGACCCCGCGGAGCGGCGGGGCCGGCCGGGCGGTGCGCGGCGAGGCTTTCGGCCAGCGGCGGCCGCAGCGACAGTCTGCCGGCACTGCCCGTGCCGGTGGAGAGAGCGGGGATCCGAGGCCGGCCTTCCTAGGGTAACGAGGGGCGACCGCCTTTGCCGCGCTGCCCTCCGTGCAGCACGTGGCCGATTCCGGCGAAGCCGGGGTCTCCGCAGCGGCGCGGGCGGGAGGGAGTGGGGAGCGCGCTCGGTGCTCTGCCGGCCGCTCCCGCCCAGCGCTGCGCTCCGCCGAGGCGTTTTCCTGCCTATCCTGGGAAGGACATAAGGGACCCCGGAGTCGGAGCTTAGCTGTCAGGGGGAACAACTTCCCTCCATTGGCGACCTCCTTTTCCCTCTGATTCAGCTACCTTGTGGTAGGTGCGATGGTGCTGAAGAAGGGTGGCGGCTGGGCACAGTTGCTGGCATAGGTGGTGCGAGAGCTCCACGCAAGCAGCTTGGAGTGGCATGTGCGAGGGTAGGAAGGTACGGCACCCACAGCTGAAGGTAAAAAAAGTCAGGGCATGTCATCAGCCGCAGTCGTGCTAAGTTGTTCATCTTTGCAAACTGCTTGCCGAGTTGTTCCTTTTCTTAGGTAATGGGGGTTTGTATCAACCAGAACTGCATATGGTCAGTATTTGCAGAGAAAGTTACGTGGACTGTTGTTGAAGTGAGTGTAGCAGTTTCTATGGCATTCTGCAAAAAAGTGACACGTCTCTCTGCGTTTCCCAATTCTTAACAAAAATGGAGTTCACAAAGCCCTGAAAAGAGGTTTTACAAAACTTCAGGGATTTTTTCCTACGAGTACTGTGGAGACAGCCATAGTCACCTTGTCTTTCCAAAAGTGAAGGTTACATCTTTTTGTCCAAGAGCATCAAGTGCTTTTGATCAGCATTTGTGTGCATGCATTAGCCTTGTTCTTGTTCTTCCTTGGAGAACTTTTACAATCCTCAGATGATCTGTGTAGACTGCAGACTGCAGTGGTGAACTTGAAGGCTTCCAGCAGAAGGGAGATGCTGTCCACGTTTTGGATTTTCCTTAGTCTGAACTGATGATCTGTCATTTGCATGTTTGTTTAGCTGTGCTTAGAATAATTGATAAGTTGGTGTATAGAATAAAGACAATTACCAATTTCCTCCCTTTGTGGGAGGCCATCCAAAAGTCATGCAAGAAGAAACTTAGAGGTCACTAAAGTAATTAGAATTGTTAAAACTCAGAAAGGCATAAAGGTCAGAGTGAGGAAGATGAGTTACTTCATCTTCCTTAGGACCACTGACCCAATTCAAGACCACCGACTCCATTCAGATCACATGCTACGCATGCTTAATGACATGTAAGCTCATTTCCATACAAAGCGGAGAATGGGAGGTGCCAACACTATGAATACGCATTTTGTATTTTGGATATTCATAATACGTGGAAATAAAAGGTATCATGTTTGCTTGTATCAGGGCTTGCGACTTAGGGAGCTATCCCACGCAAAAATAAAACATACACTTTCTAACTCTAAACTGTTAAGAGTTTTTGTCCATCTCAGTTGGATATCGATATTAGATCGATATTCATATTTTGGTAAATCATAGTTAACATAGGAGAAAGGCATGCTTGGTATGTACCTGGGATAGTTAGGGCTAGCTTTTAGTTCTGCAATGTTATTACGAAACATAGATACGGTCTTGGCCAGTTGCCCCTCGTTTCGAAACAGGGCTATAAAGGGACTTTCTGAAATAACTGAGATAAGATCTCCCCACGGAAAGAAGACAAATCTATTGGCAGCAGAGCACGAGGACTTCGTCTCATCTGTTGGTAGCCATTGCCCCCCCTTTCTTCCTCTCTACTCTTTTACTTTGTTTTTCTTTCTCTCTCTCTCTCTCTTTCTCTCCTCTATCACATTACCATGTTGTGGGTACTTAACAAAGGTGAATAGGTGATTAAAACTGAAATCCCTTGTGTCCTTTTGCACTCGGAGATCTGTAAACAAACCATCACGACCCTCACTTCTATTAGCAGATGGTGACGTTAAACTGGCATCACGGACAGGATTTCTGACAGACAGAAGGGGTTGCAAGGTTGTGTGTAGTCTGTAATAGGGGAAGGACGTTTCACTCCAGCCGCACCTAGCCCGACACCCCGCAAAGGGTGAGCGGTGTCTAGAAAGCAAGGGGGACGACTCGAATTTCCCACAAACTGCACACGCCTAGGTGAAAAGCACCCCATACTCAACTGAGGGCTCTGTCTTCAGATTTTTCACAAAAAGATCTCAGTGTAAAAGGGGGAACTGTTTTGGTGGGCGTGTGTGAATTTGGACTGCTTGGTGTAGCGAAGAGACAACCGTAAGTAACTTAAGGAGTACCTCCCCGGCGGATTTTGGTCTCTTCACCCACCCAGGGAAGTGAAGGGCGACACGGCGAAGCTGTTTGTGTGGCAATGTGTAATTAGGTTTTACCTCCCTGTAGTGGTTTTGATCCCTTTATAAAATGACTGAAAACCCTAGTGCAAATCATAAAGCTGCATTTTATGCTCTGCTAGCAAAACATAATGCCCGGCCCTCTCCGGGAGGGGAAGAATGGGCTCAAAATAACTGGTTTAATTTGGAGTGTGACTGATAGAATACGTTCATTCCAACATGAGACAAAGTTTAAATTTGGCCAAAATAAAACCATAATCTGCTCCTAAATCTGTTTCAGGAGCATGCCTTACAGCAGCTATAGATCACTGCTTTAAGCGATGTAGTGAAGAGAAAGCAATCACAGATTCCCTTCAAAACCTAGTGGAAATTTTACAGGAACAATCAGATGAAGAAAGGAATGAAAATCATTTGCTGCGGGCTGCTTTGAGGGAGGAATATTTTAAGAATTCAAAGAATGCTGACTCACCAAAAGAGAAAGAGGAAAAGAAAACTCCTCACATTAACCAAATATACCCCCAGGAAGAACTAGTGCTAGTGAAAAATTGTGGGGAAAACTGCTGCCCTCCTATGGGACCTCTAATTAAAACAGAATATAATTATATCAATGATGAAGATTTTGAACCGCATATCACCACTAAACAAATACCATACACTGCTCCTGAGTTGGCGAAGTTAAAAAAGGAGTACGGGCGGCTTCCCCACGAAGCTGAGACGGAATATGCCTTCCAAGTGTCTCTCACCGGAGGAGACCAAATTCAATTCACTGAACAGGAGGCCAGTGGATACTGGGGACATGGAGTTCTCTTAACAACAGGAGACAAATGTAACACATGGTCGCTGACTCAGCGCGCAGCTTTCTGGGCCGGGGGACTCAATCCTTTAGAAAGGGGAGACCCTTTCGCTACAGTTGGTACCCCTGATCAACTTCTAGAAAGCGTCCACAAAGCCGCCTGTCTGCAAATGATCCATGAAAGGAAATTAACTCCTGGATATGAATCCCCCATGCAATTACCTGTGAAACCTGAACTGATGACCCCTTTAATTCGAGGCCTTCCAGAATCACTCCAATCTACAGCAGCTGTCCTTCAAGAAACCATAGCTGCTGCAGGTCCTGTAGAGAGGTTGGACAGATTCCTTGGAAACCCGAGCGACCAAACTGCATCTACCGATCCTGGGTTTACTCCATATTCAACCCCCTCTCAGCCGCCAGGTTCACAATCAAATTCACCTGCCGGTGATTGCAAAGTTTGGACATGGAGTGAGGTTGAAGAAGATCTGATTAATTACAGTAGGAAATATGGACCGATAAAAATCCCAGAGGAAAAATCAGAAAAAACAAAAGGTGTCAGGCACATTAGGGCTCCTCATAGTGAAAAACCAAAGAATGTAACCAGAGATCCCTAACCGTCAGCATTGGTGCTTATTAGGTATCAAAAAGGGGGTCCCCAGAAATGCGATGGATGGCTTAGCCCTTGATCAGTTGAGTAAGGTAGTGTCTAACTGGCACTGCCAAAAGCCCCTTCTACCGAATCCATCACTTCAACCCAGTGCACCCCTCCTCCCTCAGAATCTGGGCAGTGAGTCAAAGCCACTTCTCCCTCAAAGTCTGGCCAATGAGCTAGAACAGATTCTTCCTCAAAACCAGGGAAACTAGACCCTCTGTTTCTTGTCAGTGGGCAAAGAAACGGAGCATAGGTCTACCTGAGAATGCTCACTAAAAATAAAACGGGAGATATAACGATCACAGCTATTACAAGTCCTAAACGGGCACCTGTAACTTTTCTGATTGACACTGGGGCACAAATTTCTGCGCTGACAAAGAAAGATGCCCAGAGGTGTGGAATTGTTCCAACAAAGAACCGATATTGTGTTTTAAGTGCCTTGGGCACAACAACAGAATCTATGAATGGGGCCTTAGTCAAGCTCCCTTTGCCTGGAGAGGAAAACCAACTCTCCATCCATGGGGTGATTGGAGATATTCCAACCAATTTATTAGGGCTGAATGCCCTTGCTAGGAGGCAGTGGGAGGACTCAGAGGGTCTTCTGTGGTCTTTTGGCACACCACATTTTAACATCAGACTGCTCCAAGCTGCAGCCTCCCTACCATTCAGCAAAGTAACTAATGTGAAACAATACCTCCTTCCCCTGGGTGCCAAAGAGGCTATCAAGCCAGTGATACAGGAGCTACGACAACAAGGAGTAATACTTCATACCCATTCTCCTTTCAATTCTCCGGTGTGGCCAGTGCAAAATCCTAATGGGAAGTGGAGGCTGACAATAGATTTTCGTAGGCTAAATGCTAACACAGACCCTCTTACAGCAGCAGTCCCAAATCTAGCAGAATTCATAACATTGATTCAAGAAAAGGCTCATTCAATCATGCCACCTGTAGATGTCAAAGACATGTTTTTTACGACACCTTTACAGCCAGAAGATATGGACCGTTTTGCTTTCGCATGGCAAGGACAGCAACGCACTTTCACTAGGCTTCCCCAAGGGTACAAACATTCTCCTACCCTGGCTCATCACGCTTTAGCCCAAGAGTTCGACAAAGTACCCAAAGCGGACAATCTAGCTGTTCATCAACACACTGATGAGACCCTTGTGGGAGGAGATGAAATAGAAGAAGTGAGAGATACCCAACAGAAAATAACCTCCCACTTAGAAAGCCTTGATTTGCAAATTCCCTCAGAAAAAACCCAAACCCCTTCACATGAAGTGAAATTGTTGGGAATTTGGTGGAAAGGAGGTATGACACGTATCCCACCTGATAGCCTAACCTCTTCAGATCAGATTAAAATGCCTGAATCCAAAAAAGATCTCCAACATGCTTTAGGATTATTAGTGCTCCGGAGAAAACACATCCCAGATTTTCCATAATTGCCAGACCTCTTTACAACTTGTTAAGAAAAGGGACAAAATGGGAATGGAGTGCTTCCCAAGAAGAAGCACGGCAATTGTTGGTTTTTGAAGCAACAGCCTCACCAAGCCCTGGGCCCTATTCATCCCACAGATGCTTTTCAGGTCTCCTCAGGATTGTCAGTACACATATGGCAGCGGGGTCCTGAGGGTCCGACGAAGCCTCTTGGTTTTTACTCCCGTGGCTTTAAAGATGCTGAAAAAAGGTACACTACCTGGGAGAAAGGATTGTTTGTGGTTAGCTTAGCTCTCCTAGAAGCGGAGAAGATTGCACAACAACAACCAATTGTTTTGAGAGGCCCTTTCAAAGTTATTAAGGCTGTCTCTACTGGCACCACCCCCACGTGACGGGGTGGCCCAGAGGACCTCAGTAAGGAAGTGGTATGCTCAGATTGAACATGATTGTAGCGTCTTCTCAAGAACTGAAGGAGCTGTAAAAAATCTGGCAATCCAAGAAACTGAAAACTTGGGTAGCAGCCAGGACAAACCTGCCTCAGTCATTAGAGTAGCCCCTCCTTTTTCCCCCAAACGGTCAGCAAATTCTTGGCTTACGGATGCTTCTGCCAAGCGAGAAGGAAAGGTGTGGAAACATAAGGCTGTAGCCCTCCACACTTCCTCAGGTGAAGGAATTATCACAGAGGGGGAAGGCAGTGCCCAAGTTGGCAAGCTGATAGCTCTTTGGAGTGTTTTCCAACGTGAGGCACAGAATACTTCTCCTGTCTGTATCTACACCGATTATTCCTATGCTGTGTTTAAGGGATGGACTGAGTGGCTTCCTTTTTGGCAGCAAAAGGATTGTGAAGTTAACAGAATCCCAGTATGGCAAAAGGAAAAGTAGCAAGAAATTCTAAGTATTGCAAGTCCAGGGAATTTTGCCGTGGAGTGGGTAGCCTCTCACCAGACAGATGGAAATCCAGCAGGAGAGTGGAACACTAGAGCTGACGAATTAGCAAGACTAAGTCCTGTGAAAAAAGATCAAATTACAGAGGACTGGGAGCACTTCTTAGAATGGTTGCATGTAAAAAGACAACGCACAGGTGCAAAAGATTTGTACAAAGAAGCCCTTGCTCGCGGTTGGTCTGTTACCAGAGAAATGTGTAAAACATACATGTCAGCCTGTGAACAACGTCGCAGACGGCTAGAAAGACACCCTTTGGAAGATGACCCTCTGCATTTAAGAAAGGGTAAAGGCTTACGGGAAGCGTGGCAGGTAGATTATATCGGCCCCTTTAAAAAGTCAGGAAGTAAACACTTTGGGCTGGTAGGAGTAGAGATGATATCTGGGTTAGTCCAGGCCAATGCTTTTAAAAGAGCTACAGGAGATCATACTGTTCAAGCATTGCAGGCATGGTTTGGAACTTTCCCAAAACCACAAGAAATTCAATCTGATCACGGGTCTCACTTTACTGCCAAAGTTGTACAGGACTGGGCAAAAGGTGAAGGGATTAAACGGACTTTTCACACTCCTTACTACCCTCAAGCTAACGGCATTGTAGAAAGGACCAATGGTCTCTTGAAAGGACTTTTGAAACCACAGGAGGGAAATTGGGATGTTCGGCTATGGGAAGCTGTGAAAGGTGTGAATGATAGATGGGGGGTAAACGGGTGTCCCAAAATCACTGTCTTTTTCCCAACAGCTCCAAGCATAATTCTCTCACTGCAGGGACCAAATGATCCTAAGAATCCTGCACACTACCCTGGACAACCTGTTTCGGTAGATCTCCCTACCGTAGGAGAAGTACCACTAGTGCTAAAACGCCCTCTGAATAAATATGCATGGCTAGCCTCTGATGCCCTAGGGAGAGAGCATCGGATACATACACGCTGCATCATTCCATCATTCTAATTTTCTGCCTTTTGGTGGCAGACTCTGTTGTGTTCACTTTTCACAGAAGAACTCCGAGGGACATGAAGAAGAGCACATAAACCATGATAAGACTAGTGATACTTTTCTGCATCCTACCACAACACCAGGGCCAAAAACCAGCTGAGTGGCCATGGTCTGAAGCTACCATTAGGTACACTAGTGCTCTAGGATCCTATCCCAGAGATGGTTGCCCGAACCTAGCCACTGTAGCACTGCACGACTCTGAGGTATACCGTCCAAGTGAATGGGGATGGGACTTGAAGGATTGGACTAGAATCCTAAAAGGAACAAGAGGTGAACAAATTAAGGTAGGATGCAGAAAAGTAGAAGGATCTCTTTACCAGAAAGCTTCCACCATTGCAATCGCTGGAAATTTTCTAAAACCAGATGGGAAAAGTGATTTGCACCCCAACATTACGGCCAAACTCTGCCCTACAACGGAGTGGGTGTGTGACAAACAAACCCCCTTCATCCTGTGTGGTTGTCAGAAGAATGTCGGTAACTACACCTTAGGCCCCAGTACCAACAATGTGGAAATCACAAAGCTTCGCAGAAACAAACTAACTGACTGCTGGTATAACTTTCCTCTAACCAAACCGACCTATGCAACATGCAATTGGCAAAATAACCCGGCAGATCAGCCAAGTCTGACAGGTTTAACTTATAAATTCAAAATAAACGCCGCAGCAAAGCCCATACTGAATGCAGTAATCACATACCACGGTATAAGTACCCCCCTTGTGTTAGATGACAAGAATAAAGTTTTTCCACCCTTTATGGTAACCCGAGGTGACGATGTTACAATACGATGTGGATTAATTGCTGAATGTTTTACCGAACCTGTACACAGTTATAGCATTGGACCTCATGGCCGTGTTTTGTTTGGTGAAATTCAAAACCAAGATTGTTGGCTAAACCTTAATTGCTGTACAATTTCCCCATAAAGTCACGTGTGGTAAAAACAATACAAAATACTGGGGGGAACTCAAAGTCGATGTTGCAATACCTACCACCCAACCACCGGTCATGCTAAGCCCGAGAATTTTTGAAATTGGACCACGTATAACCACAAAAACAGGCCAACAACAACTATTGCTCAATCCGGCATGGTCCCTTAAACAAGTCAAGTTGCTGATGCAAAACAATGTCTCAGAAATTCAGCCAGCTTGTTCACCTTTTCTGCAGACTTCCTTCAAGGGGCAGACAACCGGGTTGCAAAAGCGGAACCCTTCTAAGAAACGGACGCAAAGAGACATAACCGGCCTTGTGGGAACAGGATTGGGAATCTTAAATAGTATTGATTCAGAAGTGCTAATGAATAAATTGGCTGCCACAACTACAGATTTGACTAAAATACAACAAGCCATCAGCGGTTGTTATCAAACATATTACCAAATTGAGAAAAGGTAAATGTGAATGACCACAAATTGATAATTGGCATGCTCCGTGCTACGCAAAACAACATCTCTTTGGCTCTCAGCTGCGTCCAGGCTCAATTGTGGATGCAGTCCGTTGCTGCCTCAATTGTAAGAGAAGGCAAAGAAGGCACTTTTCCTACTGAAATTCGGAAAATAATCTGGGACGGTGCCACTGATTTTGAAAGAGAATTCCAATCCTGGTGGAATTTAGTGAATTTTACCTACAATCCCATCACAAACACAGCCACAGCCTTTGTACTAACCATACGGAATGCTTCAGTGCATTGGATAGTCCCTATCATTGCATTAGGGCTGAACCATGATGCAGCTATTCTCTACCCTTTCCAGCACAGAGAATGGGCCCGTCAAACTGGTAAGAAGTGGCAAACTGTTAATTTGGAAACTTGTATTGTCCGAGAACAACAAGGGTTTATCTGTGAAAGCAGTGCAATTAGACCTCAAGACATTTGTTTGGACACAGAACAAAATATCTGTCCTTTTGAAATTCATCCTAACAAGATTCCTGAAACACTGCTTGTGTATATAGGCAATGGATGTGCATGCTTAAGAACTGCATGTGATAAGGTATTTCTAGAAAATTTAGTTGTAGATACTAAAACTCATTCAAATTCTTGTGTTTGTAACTTGACTAAAAGCACAGGATGTGATTTCTCTTATTTAGCCCCACTTACTTCTTATTGTATTTTACAGTCCAATTACACAGTGATCCACCAGTTATTGCCTACCCCCGCTGGGATGAACCTTACTTAGGTAAAGCACTTGTTGCTTCACCAGGATTTCATTGGAATTTTGGAAAAGATCAAGAAAAACAGACAGAAAACCTTGGTAACTGTTCATCACAATGGGAAAGAAACACATTGTTTTCTAGACAGAGGAAAGAAAGATGCTGGACACAGCTGGTGGGATACTCCTTTTGGGTGCTCACCTACTGCTACAGGTGTCCTGAACAAATTGTGTCATCCCATCCTTGTTCTCTTGATTTTAGTTTTGATTGGGTTTGTTTTATCAGCAATCTTACACATCATGAATTGCAGAATGATGAAACGGTTGACATCTGTAATAGATGTGCACAATTTGGACACTATCCCATCCACTGTGGACACCCCTAAGGTTATTGACACAAGATGAACTACATGAGTATTAAAATAAGATAAGACATGATTAAAAATTACAGGTGTATTTTGATTAAAAATTACTTATTCCTTCTTTTTCCTTTTCTTTCTCTTTTCTTATTTTCTCTACCCTTTTCTGGGATATGCTACCAACATTAACGAGTCCTGAAGACTTCGCAACAACACTACGAAATCGTGCTGATGGAGCTCTCCTGATGACAATCGTGAGTCATGGGGTGGTGTAAGAGACGGTCTGAAGATCCCTCATCTGCCTCACGATCATCGCCGAGGACAGAGGCTAAACACAGGAGTTCCGACCTGCCTAAGGTGGGATGTCTGCCAACTGTTGCCTGCAGGTGTGCCCGCTGGGAACTGGTACGCATTCCTGAGGAAATTTGTGCAGGTCACAGTGGACTGCGCCGTTCTTGCTGCCCAGGCGGGAAGGACTGCGCTGAAGCGGAAAGGAATGACCTGTCCTCTACACCTGTCCTGTACCTGTTTCCCAAAGCAACGAGCCTCATAACAACGGCTGTAGATTTGCCCCACCTCTTGGGGAAAAGGGCGAGATGTGGGGATACAGCTAGAAAGCAGAAGCGAGAGCACTGCTAAACTCATGCCAGAAGTAGACGCGCTAACGCTGCTAGGCCGCAAACCATAGCAGGCAGTATAGTTAGCATAGGAGAAAGGCATGCTTGGTATGTACCTGGGATAGTTAGGGCTAGCTTTTAGTTCTGCAATGTTATTACGAAACACAGATATGGTCTTGGCCAGTTGGCCCTCGTTTCAAAAAAGGCCTATAAAGGGACTTTCTGAAATAACTGAGATGAGATCTCCCCACGGAAAGAAGACAAATCTATTGGCAGCAGAGCACGAGGACTTCGTCTCATCCGTTGGTAGCCATTGCCCCCCCTTTCTTCCTCTCTACTCTTTTACTTTGTTTTTCTTTCTCTCTCTCTCTCTTTCTCTCCTCTATCGCATTACCGTGTTGTGGGTACTTAACAAAGGTGCACTGTTTTGATTAAAACTGAAATCCCTTGTGTCCTTTTGCACTCAGAGATCTGTAAACAAACCATCATGACCCTTACTTGTATTAACGGATCGTGACACATGTCCAAAAGAAAAAAATCACTGGAACAAAAAGAGCAAACTGATCCAAGGTGAACTGATCCACGGTGAAAAACAGAAGCCTACGAAAATCTGGGGGGGAAAAAAAAAGGCAACTCACGTGCCCGATTCACAGATGCAACTCCTGCAAAACTTTTGAAGGCAGTCTCACTCCCTCTGCTGAACAATCAACTGGAGGAAATCCCACTCCAAATCTGTGGGAAACAACAAAAGTGGTGCAACAAGCACTTCATAGAATAAAAACTAAAACTCCACCTGAATAAATTAATGCAATTAACATTGCATTAATTTCACCTGGATTTTTTTTTTTTTTTTTTTTTTTGAGGAAATCTGTTTCTTTTCTCTTTTCTAAGAATGTCAAACATCCCTGCATTGACGATAAAGAAAGCAGTTTGAGGGCAGAGAAAGTGCAAGCAGCAGAATCACATCTAAATGTGATAACCATTTACTCACGTGGACGCTGTCCCTTTGTGTTAGCCCCAAGGAGTTGTACTTCTTTTTAATAATCGGTCTAGTGGGCCAAATTTTCACTTTTTAAGAACCTACCAACACATGGGATGGAGCTGCATGAAAACCAATGAAATGTAAAGTGTCACCATAATTGCTTGCATTGTCAGTTTGTTAACGTTTGTCATTTAAGAATTTATACATATTTGAAATCATACAAATATGTTCTAACCTTCCCAGTTCTGCCTCAGAAGACTTCAAAATTATTACCATTCAGCTAATTTTTTAAATTTACTATTTAGTGAATTAAAGAATCTTGACAAAACACAAGCAAATGCTAGAGAAGAAATGATTAAATCCCCCTTCCAGGGGATCCCAGGCGCTGACGGCTGCCACCGGCGTGCGCCAGGTCGGGACCGGCAGGCAGGGCTGCACCCCGCGTCTGCCACAACACCTGCAGCTTCTGCAGCCTGAAACACAGCTGGCTCAGGGGTTTCAATCAAGAGCCAAAAGATCTTGCTGGTCAATTTGGGGCAGAGAAAGGTCATCACTTCTAGCATGGCATAAGCCTGCCACTACATTTCTGTGAAGGACAATCACCTTGTTGCAGTGAAACTCCTGGGTAAAATACTGAAGCGCTTTCAGATTCATATTATCCGACATTTCGGTGACCTTCTTTTATACCTGCATTGCTTCATACTGCTGGTTGTGGGCACAAGTTCTTTGTACACTATCCTGGAAATTAAAAAGATCAGAAACAACACCCACCCCTCCCCCACCACCACCCCTTCCCCAGCCACAACCCTAACAAAACCAACCTCCAGAATGTTCAGGAGTTCAAATGAGAACAAGCATAGATGGGGCATAAAAAGATGGATCCTCCTTAGACATTTGTGCATGCAGTGCCCTGCAATCCACTAAGTTCTACTTCTCGTACACCAAATACCTGTCTTCGGAACTCCTTGTTCTCCATTCAAACCCTTCTGGGAGGGTAATCGAGGAGATACTCTTACATATTTTTAGCACATCTTGCACTAGGCAATTAAATCCAGTGCGCAGCATTACCTGACCAACTGAGGCGGTGACAAGGTCAATTAAGACCTGTTCATATCTTCATTTGGAGCTCTTCCAACTGCTTGAAAAGTGAAGCCTTGGACATTCAAGGTTCAGACTAAGGAAAATCCAAAACGTGGACAGCATCTCCCTTCTGCTGGAAGCCTTCAAGTTCACCACTGCAGTCTGCAGCCTACACAGATCATCTGAGGATTGTAAAAGTTCTCCAAGGAAGAACAAGAACAAGGCTAATGCATGCACACAAACGCTGATCAAAAGCACTTGATGCTCTTGGACAAAAAGATGTAACCTTCACTTTTGGAAAGACAAGGTGACTATGGCTGTCTCCACAGTACTCGCAGGAAAAAATCCCTGAAGTTTTGTAAAACCTCTTTTCAGGGCTTTGTGAACTCCATTTTTGTTAAGAATTGGGGAACACAGAGAGACCTGTCACTTTTTTTGCAGAATGCCATAGAAACTGCTACACTCACTTCAACAACAGTCCACGTAACTTTCTCTGCAAATACTGACCATATGCAGTTCTGGTTGATACAAACCCCCATTACCTAAGAAAAGGAACAACTCGGCAAGCAGTTTGCAAAGATGAACAACTTAGCACGATTGCGGCTGATGACATGCCCTGACTTTTTTTACCTTCAGCTGTGGGTGCCGTACCTTCCTACCCTCGCACATGCCACTCCAAGCTGCTTGCGTGGAGCTCTCGCACCACCTATGCCAGCAACTGTGCCCAGCCGCCACCCTTCTTCAGCACCATCGCACCTACCACAAGGTAGCTGAATCAGAGGGAAAAGGAGGTCGCCAATGGAGGGAAGTTGTTCCCCCTGACAGCTAAGCTCCGACTCCGGGGTCCCTTATGTCCTTCCCAGGATAGGCAGGAAAACGCCTCGGCGGAGCGCAGCGCTGGGCGGGAGCGGCCGGCAGAGCACCGAGCGCGCTCCCCACTCCCTCCCGCCCGCGCCGCTGCGGAGACCCCGGCTTCGCCGGAATCGGCCACGTGCTGCACGGAGGGCAGCGCGGCAAAGGCGGTCGCCCCTCGTTACCCTAGGAAGGCCGGCCTCGGATCCCCGCTCTCTCCGCCGGCACGGGCAGTGCCGGCAGACTGTCGCTGCGGCCGCCGCTGGCCGAAAGCCTCGCCGCGCACCGCCCGGCCGGCCCCGCCGCTCCGCGGGGTCACACGGCACCTGCCGTGGGCGGCAGCCGAGCGACAGCAAGCAGAAGCGCTCACCGCCGCGCCACTCGCCGCCCCGCCCGGGCGCTCCTCTCCTCGCGCTACCACCATGGCGCCGGCCCGCCCCGCCTTCCCCGTCGCCTGCGGCGCAACGCGGGTGCTCCGAGCCACGCAGCACGCGTGCGGCCGGGCCCTGCCGAGCCGCAGGCGGAGCCGGGGCACGGCCCGGGCGGGAGAGCTTCCGGCGAGGCTGGGCGGGCGGCGAGCGCGGCCGAGCGTGAACGCGCCAGGCGGGGTCGGCCGGCGGCGCGATGGGGAGCTAGATGGAGGCGGCAGCACGGCGCGGCATAAAAGAGCTGATCGTCCCGCAGCCGCCCGCTCCGCAGCCCCTCGGCTGCTGTCGAGAAGGGCCCCGGCCCTGGCCGCGCCGGTGGCGAGGTGGCTCCGCAGACCTCAGGCAGCCCTGGCAGGGCAGGGGAGCACTGCGAGCAGCCCCGGCGCCGCGCAGCCGTCTGTAACGCGCGGTGAGAGCCGCCGGCAACTATTTGACACCTCCCGGGGGGCTGGGGAAGAGCACGGAGACCACGCAGCAGGTCGCTGCCGTTAGGGAAAATTAATCCACCATGCCTGAGGTTGATGTCCGAAAAGGAGACAGAGGAGTCCTGCAACATTCTTCGACTACAGGGAGAGTCCCTGGGGCTTTTCCCATGGGGTCTGTCAAACGGTTGCGGGATGCAGCCCCCTTTTGATGTCAAGTTCCCAGCCACAGCACCCTCTTCCTTTTCCCCACTGGCTGAGGTATTCGGGAGATACAGACTTCCGGAACTGCCTACTCTATGCCCTCCTCTAATATGCACCCCCCTTTTGGCATCGAAAAGGAAGAAAAAAAACCATTTCTAATTCTATTAAGTCTTTGTTGCCTTGCTCTAGGTTCAGGAATTTAACACGGCCCTGATTAATCAACAGTCTCTGATGATTAGTAACAGTTCTAGAGAACTAATCGTTTCTTCTGTTACTTCACTCCGCATAAGTTCCTAGCCTTGTCTACAGGCCGATTCACACGGTCTGTTTGTAAAGACTCATCCATCTCATTCCTTTTAATCCCTCCTTTTTTAATTTAACCTGTATTTGTCTTTACAAACCTTAATTACCATTGATTTAATTTTTTCTTCTTGAGTCTTCTGGGCTTTTGCTATTATTTGCAGTGACATCCTTTTCTGTCCTTTTGTAGTCATTTCTGGATCAGGTAGGCATGGCTGCTAGCAGCATCCCCTTGACCACCTGCTGAAAGAGCTGCACCCAGCATGGTGTCACGCATGGTCAAAAGATTAGAGTTGCTATAGCACAGAAGAGGAGAAATGGTATTCATTTAGCCCAGAGCTGGCCAGTTAACCATGAAAACATGTCCCATTACCATCTTTTCAACACTTGGACAGGTCCATGAGCTGAGGTTATTTCCTCTGTTATTTGACCACTTTTCCCCTGTCATCTGCTTGCAAACAGCAGCTCGAGTCATTTAATTTCCCACAAACTCCTCCTTCTTCTGCTAACAGATAATCTAATACCATCCAATGTTGAAAATGCCACTTTCCTCATTGAAGTGGGTTGCTCAGCAAGACGGTCAAGAGCTGTGGCTGGCTGGTTGGTAATTATTTCTGAGACAGCTTGTACCCTAATTATCTCATTCAAATGATAAATGGGTTCCCAGGCATCTGGGATTAATTCCTTAGGTTTCCAAGTGGCTGGTCCATCATGTTGCGCAACTTCTTCTGGTGGCCATTCATCTTTTCCCCGTTTTGGGGTGCTCCCTGCAGCCAAGGCTGCATCAGCTGACTGCTTTTCTCGAATTAAATCATCACAGATTTGGATTCCTAAGCGATTTCCCTGAATTTGTAGTAGCAAAAAGAACAACGGTCTAATATACCCCAGGGATATACCATATCCCTGACCAGTTTGGAGGTAACCTGAGCTAAGCATGTTGGCCACAAATCCAATCATGTCCTTTCAAAGCCCGTGTTCCATTAGCAAAGGGGCCTTCCTACCCTTGGTCATCAATTGGTAGGTCAAAATACTGCGGGTTTCCCTGGCCTAACGGTCCTCCAACAATAGCTGCCCCACCATAAGGGTCACAGCATTTGCATTTCCAAGCTCCCACACAGGGTTCCCATCTACATTGACATCTGCAAGTTGCTTGCTTGGATTTGGAGCAGAACTCACTAAAAGGCTTTGAGTTCCAATCCGCTGTTGCCATTCCCACTGATAATCACAAACAACATGTCTTCTACTTGTGGGATTTTTGTGGGGACAGCTTAAAAATAGGTGGTCAAAAAAACCCCTTGTCCCTCCGCATTGCTTTACAGGCTTCCAAATGTTTTTGGTAAGAACACCTTACGCAGCTACCATTAGTGAGCTGAACAGCTATTTGATTGCAGTTGTCTTGATATTTGGAACAATTGTAAGGAGGGCAACTGTGGGTCCAAACCCAATTGTTTAAAGCCAGAGGGAAAGTCAATTGACAAACGCCTTTTCCTACATAGACCCGCCCTGTCCTGTTTAGGCAATAAGTGCCTGTTGGAGAAGAATGAAGTGGCCATGGACTTCCTTCTTTGGCCCCAAATCCCATCCTATTGTGGCCCTCACATTGACCCACCATTTAGGTTCAGCTGGGCTAGCCAACCGTAGGCACTCTTCAGATCCTCCTGGCCCTCCACAGAGCCAGCAATTGCTAAGGTGAAAAACTTTTGCTACTTCTTCTGCTAAGGCTGCAAATTGATTCTCCCACTCCTGGCCTAAACTTAGCTGACCATATAAAAGTAGAGTTATTAAGGAAAATGTTTTAATAGTGTGATCTAATTAGCTAGTCTAATTTTCCCATTGTCTTCTGCACCATCTGTGGCAATTGAAGACACAGAAACTACTTAACGTGAAACAATGGCTGCAAGTATTAGCTCCCCAGTGAGTGGAGATTCTAGAGGAGGGATACCCATAGAGACTATTTCAGCAGGTGGTCTGTGGGTAGGCACGCAGGGCTTCCTCTGATGTCGAAGCACTGGCCCACTCCTGCAGAGTGTCACAGCCTCCCGGCCTTCTCCTCCAGCTGAGATGTGCAAATCTCTGAGGCTTCAGAGACCTTGACCCGAGAGTGACGGGTCCACCTGTGTCCAGCTGTCTTCATGGCTGTTTCTGTCGTCAGTGACACTTGGAATGGGCCACGCCATTTCAGAACCACTGGCGCTTCTTTCTACTCCTTAACTAGGACTCAATCTCCTGGTTGGATGTTACAAGCAGCAAAGTCCAAAGGTGGGGCTTGTGCCAGCTGAGCTTCCTGTTGAAGGGGTTTCACAAGAAGCAGTATCCTGGCCACAGATGGTTTTAAATATACATCACTTACCTCTACTCCCCCACTAGGTTGAGACTTACCCGGGTAATTCATAAGAACGACGGAAAGGGGGAGAACGGAATCCCTCTTCTGGGTCGGGCTCTCATTCTCACCAAAGCCAATGTCCAAAGCCCTAGCCATGGCATCTTGGTTTCTATTACCAGCTTCAAAAGGTATTTTTTTCTCTATTCATTGTTTTCTACCCGAGCCCAGCTCTGGGGGTGCCAGGGCCTATGGAGGTTCCATTGTGTTCCTAAAGAAGCCAAAACCCCTTGAAGGATCTTTCCTGTAAAATGAGTTCCCCTATCTGAGTCTATTGCTTCTACAATGCTGTATCTTGGAAAGATTTGTTCCAAAAATGCCTTAATACCTGATGCTGTCGTTGCTGAAGCAGTTGGAAATGCTTCTGGCCACCTTGCTAGCTGACATACCATTACCAGAAGACATGAAGCCTTCCCACTTGGGGCATCTCAGGAAAATCCACCTGGCATCTTTGGAAGGGACCTGCAGCCCAAGGCCTCCCTCCCCTGGCAAGTTCCTTTGTAACTTGGCTGTTTGCTTTAGCACAGATCAAGCAACCTTCAACAGCTCGTTTTGCCAGTCTAAAAAGACCCCCAGCAACATCCAGCATGAGGAAGGCTTCTGCCAATCCTCAGGAGGTGCAAGGACTCTCTTCACGGAGTGCTTTTACTATTGGTAGGGCCAAAGCTTCTGGTATCTCTTGTTTGCCATCCCTTGTAAACCAATTATTGCCTTTTTTCTCTGCCACACGGCTTTTAACTGTATCTCGAACTCCTCTGGGAGAAAAGACAGCTTCCCGGCCAGTGATGGAGTCACTGCGAGCAAAGGGGGCATCTTGGAGAGTTCTGGCAGAAGTGTTGCTTTCTGACTTTCTTCATTCACCAAAAAGGAGACAGAGGAGGCCTGTAACATTTTTCAACTACCGGGAGAGGCCATGGGGCTTTTGCCATGGAGTCTCTCAACTGATTGCGGGACGCAGCCCCCTTTTGATGCAAAGTTCCTGGCAACAGCACCCTCGGAGGTACTCGGGAATTACAGACTTCTGGAACTGCCTACTCTATGCTCCCCTCTAATATGCACCCCCCTCTTGGTATGGAAAAGGAAGAAAACGAAACTATTCCTAATGCTATGAAGTCTTTGCTGCCTTGCTCTAGGTTCAGGAATTTAACACGGCCTTGGCTGAGCAACAGTCTCTGTCGATTAGTAACAGTTTCTAGAACTAAGACTTTCTTCTGTTACGCCCCTACCAGTAAATTCCTAGCCTTGTCTAAGGACGGATTCACACGGTCTCTTTGTAAAGACACATCTATGTTACTCCTTTCACTCCCACACCTTCTTGGCGGTGGGATGGCTCCCCCCGGCACAGCACCTGGCACAAAACCCCCCTATGCGCACACGCACACCTGCACTTACCCTGCACTCCGCTGCACACACACACACACACACACACCTCCCGCACACTAACACCCCCCTCCACATCCCTGCCATGCTACTTGCAGTGGCCCCGCCCCTGCCATCCCGGCCTGCTGGCAGCACTTACTCCTCACATGCCTTGCATTTCCTTACTGCCCCCTCTGTAGCCTTCCCTCAACCTGCCTTTTCTCCCCTGCCTTGCATTGACTTGCTCACCCATCCCCCACCTGACTTCCTTTCACATTCGTCTAGCTCTGGCCTCACCTTTCCTTTTCCTTCTAGGACCCTCATTGCCTTGCCTCGCCTCGCCTCGCCAAGCCACCACTTGCCTTGCCCTGCCCTTGAAGCCCTCCCTTGCCTTGCATGACCTTGCTCACCCCTCCCCCACCTGGAATTCAAGACCCCTTTTCAATGCCATTTCATGGCCTTGCCCTGCCCTTTCTGCTCCTCCTAGGAATCTCAAAGCTCTCAAGCATCTCCCGTGTTTCAGGATCACAGGAGAGGAAGACCAGGGGACGACGCGTGTTGCCACACTCATCTCTATGGGCAGCCTTGGTCTGGGAGCAATCCTTGCATGTCTTGAATCTTGCAAGGGCAATTCACATTTTGCCCTTGAGCTCGGGGACCAGAATGAGAGTTCTTTTGCCTACAAAGGAAAGCAGGTAGCTCAAGTCTTTGAGGTGCAGAGGAGACATGACCCACGTGGGATCAAGGCCACACAAAGCACTTGGTCCTGGCTACTTTTGTGTACCAGCAGTCCTTGAATGTACTTCTCACCTGCCTTGCCTGGCCTTGCCTTGGCAACACAACAGTTTCCTTGTCTTGCCCTGCTAGCCCTCTGGAGCCCTCTGGAGCCTTGCATTCCTTTGCATGGCCATGCCCCGCCCTTGACCTGCCTACCGCTTTCCTCCAAGGCCTTGACTTGCCAAGCCCTTCCTGTTTCTGCCTGGCCTTCCCATCAGTGGACTTTCCTTCTTACGGCCAGCCTTGCCTCTAACGTCTGGGCCTTCTCTTGCCTACCACTCCGTTTGCTTTCCCCTCACTGCTCTGGCCTTGCTTACCTCTCCCTTGACTTGCCCACAATTGCCTGCACTTGCTTTGCAGCGCCTTGCCTGCATGGAAGGCGAGGGCAAGAGTGGTAGGCAGGGCAAAGCAAAGCCAGCAAGTTGTAGGTAGTGCAAGGCAAGGCAGCAGAGGCAAAGGAAGCAGAGCAAGGGTAGCTTAAGAAGAACTAGACAAGGTACTGAAGGCAAGGCAAGGCCAAGAGACTCGGAGTGCCTTTCCTTGCCAAGGCAAGGACATAGTGCCAGTGTTGCTGGAGCAGATGTTAAGGTAGCACGGGGAGGAATAGAAAGTGCTGAGAACAGCGTGTGTGCTGCTAGTTTGAGGGGTGCAGTTGAAGTTGCAGGCAGCAAGATCTTCCTCAGCTGCCACTGTTTTGAGCTCTGTTTTTGCCAGATGGTTTCAAGTTGGTGGGCAGAATCTGCGAGAGGGCAAAGATTGGTTTGGGCCAAAGAGGTTTGTCTGCCTCTTGGAGTGCGGTATAAAGAAGAGTCCGCTCTTGGAAGGGGAAGATGAGGGAAATCTTTTTGTCCTGAGGTGCTGTTGATTTGACTGCAGGGACGTTTGCAACTTGCCTCTGCCCTTGGGGTGGTTTCGAGCAGCGCCAGGCGCTTGGCCTTCTTTTGCAAGTCGTCAGCGCCATCGTGTGCTTGTTTCGAGGAGCGCTGACAGTGCCGGGGAAAAAGCCAAGCGCTTCGCTGGCGCCGCCCTAAGTCGTGTGCGAGCAGTTGCTGGAAGAGCTCCGCTGTGCATCCTGCCTCTTGGAGACACAAAAGAATGTGATCCTGCGCGTAGCGGGGAAGCAAGAGGAGTCTTTTCATTGTTGGCTGTGCAGTTACTAAGCGGCAAAAGTCAAGGCAGCTCCAGCACGGCCTCTTTCTTTCAGAACCTTTTCTGTGCCATCATGAACATGCTCAACATGGAACTCGCACCCACTGAACTGCATCAAAGGTCCTGGAGAGACGCACTTTCCTTCAAGCTCTAGCTACCATCCTACCCTCCACCTCTCGCCGATCCCAAAGCCCTTCCGAACATGCAGCAGCTGCACGCAGAGAACAAGTGCTAGAAGAAGGCGTTGGCCTTCAGAGTCCCTCTAAAGTCTGTAAACTAGGCGAAACATTGCAGTGACCAGCACTTTCCTTCGCAACTATCTACAGAGCGTCATCACATTCTCTCAGAGTGGCTAAAGTCCACCCTTGCAGCACAGCAGCGTTTCCGGCCACAGTTGGGACTGAGAGATGGGCCAGGTGAGAAAGCATTTGTTGACTATCCCTCGTCTCTGGAAGACTGGATACTCGCAGCGCAATCACGTCCACACACCTTCAGTGTGGCCAAGTTCAAGCAGCTAGAGCTCACAGAGACGGGAGAGGCAGGAGAGAAGCCGTTCCAAAAGTACCGTGTACTTAGGGCAGCATTCAAACTGTGCACAGCACTCTACAGCACTGTAGACCGTGGCTTCTCTGACAAGACGTGCCATCCCATTGTTGGCTCTCGCAGCTCGCTTGCTAGCTGCTCTCCTGAAGAAAAGAACTAGGAGGAAAAGCCAATGCTGGGCTGCACCTTCCCCTTGCCTCCCGTAAAGCCACTTCAACTCCCCGCTGCACTCTCTACTTCCCCTCTCCTTGGCATCGACCACTGTGTTTTCTGCATCTCGGAGCCCAAAGGTAAGCGCCAGTGCTCCCAGGGATGCTTGGAAGAGGGAGAAGTAGTAGCACAAGTAGCTGCCCTTGAACTTCCTCCTTCTCAATGCTAACGTGAAGTCGGCAGGCAGGCGAGCGCCAGCCACGCTCCTTTCTCAGTTTGGACGCTGCGGACACGAGCCCGGTGCTCGGCGCCTTCGTTCGGCCTCTTTAGTAGCCATGTCGCGCTTTCATTCTGCCGGAGTCGAAGCGTCGTCTACTTGTGGCACAAAGAGCACGGTGCCGGCAGCCAAATGCTCCAGCCGACTGCTTCTGCCGACACACGCCTGGGCTATGCACTTTCCCTCTCAGCGCCATACAGCAGCACATTCGCTCTAAATGTAAAGGGAAAGCTTCTCGGCTACGTCTGGCACAGAGTTCCCCAGAGCATGCCCCCGGACGCGTGGAAACCTGTATTTGCACCACATTGCAGTGGCAGTCTTCTTTCCTTTACAGGCTGCACAACGCCGGCAGATGGCCCGTGCGCTCTGCACCTGCCTTCTCACTTCCAAGTAGCACCGCGCACATAAGAGCCTTGCAGGGAGAGAAGACACGGCTAGGCGTCTCGCCCAGAAGAACGTGGCAGGGCGAAAAGGTGTTCTTCTTTTGTCTTCCTCGTCGCCCAGAGTGTGCTGCTGTGTTGAAAGTCTTGGCCAGCGAAAAGCTACACCAGCAAGTGTTTCTCTCCTGATGCATTGCGCTGAGCGAGAGCTGAGGAAAATCCTTGCACAGCACCCTGTGGATGCGTGCAGTACACACGCTGAAGAGCGGCACGGCTAAAAGTCATCGCTGGGCTTCAGTTCTGTCCAGACAGCAGAAGGCGAAGAACGAAGCAGCTGGGCACCGGCTGCATGTACTCAGTGGAGCGAATTTCACATGTCCAGCCAAGAGCTGCTTCACAAGCAGATTCAGCTGAGAATGCTCTGGCTGCTTCACAAAGGAAGGCGCAGCTGTTGCACTCCTGGACACTACCTGGTCAGAAGCAGGTTCTTCCACCTTCAATGCTGCAGAGTCCATGCAGCTGGAGCACCCGCAGAAGGACGCGTCCAGCTAGAAGGCGTTCTTCAAGTACCCCCCTCTTCCAAGTAGCCTTGAAACTGAGCACAACACACTGCGGCTCGGCAGCTTTCTTCTCTCACACTATTCACTCTTGCAGCTCCCTTGCCCACTTGCAGCAGCTGCTCCCAAAGAAAAAAACTCCAGAAGTAAAAGCCACTGCTGGACTGCCCTTTCCCCTTGCCTCACGTCAAGCACCAGAAACTGTCCGCTGCACTCTCCTTTCTCCGCCGTATGGCGAAGCATAAACCTAACCGCAATTGTTTCCAGGGCAAAGCTGGAAGAGAAATAGGTAGCAGCACAAGTAGCTGCAAGTTGAACTTTAAGTTTCGAGCTGCTAACGTGAATCCGAAAACAAGCAAGTGACAGGCACGCTTCCTCTTGCAGCCTGCGCGATGCACACACCAGCTCCGTGCTCTGCCTTCATTCTTACGCCCTTCGTAGCAGGTATTTGCACCACATTCCAGTCGCAGTCCTCTTTCCTTTACAGGCTGCACAGCGCCGGCAGATCGCGGTGCTCTCTGCACCTGCCTTCTCACTTCCAAGTAGCACCGCGCACATTAGAGCCTTGCAGGGAGAGAAGACGCGGCTAGGCGTCTCGCACAGAAGAACGTGGCAGGGCGAAAAGATATTCTTCCTTTCTCTTTCTTCTTGCCCGAATTGTGCTGCTGTGTTGAAAGTCTTGGCCAGCGAAAAGCTACACCAGCAAGTGTTTCTCTCCTGACGCATTTCGCTGAGCGAGAGCTACGCGGACAGTTTGGACCCTGTGGAACAGCAAGAAAATGAATGTACGTCGAGCTGAGGAAAATCCGTGCACAGCGCACTGTGGCCGCGTGCAGTGTTCGCGCTGAAGAGCGGCAAAGCTCAAAGTCATCGCTGGGCTTCAGTTCTGTCCAGACCGCAGAAGGCGAAGAACGAAGCAGCTGAGCACCGGCTGCATGTGCTCAGTGAAGCGAATTTCACATGTCCAGCCAAGAGCTGCTTCACAAGCAGATTCAGCTGAGAATGCTCTGGCTGCTTCACAAAGGAAGGCGCAGCTGTTGCACTCCTGGACACTACCTGGCCAGTAGCAGTTTCTTACACCTTCAATGCTGCAGAGTCCATGCAGCTGGAGCACCCCCAGAAGGACGCGTCCAGCTAGAAGGCGTTCCTCAAGTACCCCCCTCTTCCAAGTAGCCTTGAAACTGAGCACAACACACTGCGGCTCGGCAGCTTTCTTCTCTCACACTATTCACTCTTGCAGCTCCCTTGCCCACTTGCAGCAGCTGCTCCCAAAGAAAAAGGCTCCAGAAGTAAAAGCCACTGCTGGACTGCCCTTTCCCCTTGCCTCACGTCAAGCACCAGAAACTGTCCGCTGCACTCTCTATTCCCATTCTCCGTCGCATCTACCACTGTAATGTCTGCATCTCGAAGCATAAGCCCCGGCACAATTCTTTCCAGGGAAAGCTGGAAGAGAAATAGGTAGCAGCACATGTAGCTGCAAGTTGAACTTTGTGTTTTCAACTGCTAATTCGAATCTGAAAACAAGCGAGTGGCAGCCACGCTTCCTCTTGCAGCCTGTGCTATGCACACACCAGCTAGGTGCTTCTGCCTTCATTCTTATGCTCTTCGTACCATTTCGTTCTTTTCATTCTGCCGGAGTCGAACCGTCGTCATCTTGTCGCACAGAGGGCACGCCGGCAGAGAAACCCTCCAGAGAAACGCTCCAGGTTGCTGTCTCTTCCGAAACACCCCTGGGCTGTGCACTTTCCTTCGCTGCCCTTGGTAGCACCACATTCTCTTTGCTTTGTAGCCTGAATGTAAAGGGAAAGAGTCTCAGCTACGTCTGGCACCGAGAACAGCTCTAGTTCAACGGGCTTACCCGGCGCTTACCCCGACGCGTGGGAACTCGTATTTGCACCACATTCCAGGGGTAGTCTTTCTTTCCTTTACAACCTGCACAGCGCCGGCAGATGGCAGTGCTTCTCTGCACCTGCCTTCTCACTTCCAAGTAGCACCGTGCACATTAGAGCCTTGCAGGGGGCAAAGACGTGGATAGATGTGTGGCAGAGAAAATCGTGCAAAGACGAAAAGATGGTCTTCTTTTGTCCTCCTCGTCGCCCAGATTGTGCTGCTGTGCTGAAAGCGTGCGGTTTATTACCCCTTCTCGCAGTAAGACTATGTGCTGCGTTGCAACTGTTGGCCAGCGGAAGGCTAATGCAACAAGTGCTTCTCTCCTGACACATTTCTCTGAGTGAGAGCTTGTGCGGCCAGTTGGGCTCTGCGAAGCAGAAAGGCTGTACTTGCACGTAGCGCTGAGGAAAATCCGTGCACTGCGCACCGTGGATGCGTGCAGTACACACACTGAAGAGAGCCAAAGCTGAATGCTGCAGTTCTGTCCAGCGCCGGTAAGGGAGAAGAACGCAGCCCCAGGCCACTGGGCTGGTGTGTGCGATGACTAGGAGCTTTGCCGCTCTTCTGCGTGTATACTGCACGCATGCACAGTGCGCAGTGCACGGATTTTCCTCAGCTCTTCGCTCAGCAAAATGCATCAGGAGGGAAGCACATGATGGATTAGCCTTGCACTGGCCAACAGTTCCAACGCAGCACCACAGTCTTCTTGCGAGAAGGGGTAATAAAACACATGTATTGTCCCGGAACAGTTCTCTGGGCGAGCCGTAGCCGAGAATCTTTCCCTTAAGATAAAGACCACAAGGCAGACAGAATGTTGTGCTACCTAGCGCTAGAGAGAAATTGCATAGCCCAGGCGTGTTTCGGCAGAAGCAGCAGCCTGCAGCTTTTGGCTGCCGGCACCGTGCTCTCTGCGCGAGATGTAGACGACGGGTCGTCTCCAGCAAAACGAAAGCGCGACCTGCTACGACGAGCGTAAGAACGAAGGCAGAGCAGCGGGCTGCTGTGGGCATCGCACAGGCTGCAAGAGGAAGCGTGCCTGCCACTCGCTTGTTTTCAGATTCATCTTAGCAGTCGGAAACTTGCAGCTACTTGTGCTGCTACCTATTTGTCTTCCAGCTTTCCCAGGAAAGAATTGTGCCGGGGTTTATGCTTCGAGATGCAGACATTACAGTGGTAGATGTGACGGAGAATGGAAATAGAGAGTGCAGCGGACAGTTTCTGGTGCTTGACGTGAGGCAAGGGGAAAGGGCAGCCCAGCAGTGGCTTTTCCTTCTGGAGCCTTTTTCTTTGGCAGCAGCTGCTGCAAGTGGGCAAGGGAGCTGCGAGAGTGAATAGTGTGACGGCACGTCTATCTGAGAAGGAAGCTGCCAAGGCGCAGTGTGTTGTGCTCAGTTTCAAGGCTACTTGGAAGAGGGGGGTACTTGAGGAACGCCTTCTAGCTGGACGCGTCCTTCTGGGCGTGCTCCAGCTGCATGGACTCTGCAGCATTGAAGGTGGAAGAACCTGCTTCTGACCAGGTAGTGTCCAGGAGTGCAACACAGCACCTTCCTTTGTGAAGCAGCCAGAGCATTCTCAGCTGAATCTGCTTGTGAAGCAGCTCTTGGCTGGACATGTGAAATTCGCTCCACTATGTACATGCAGCCGGTGCCCAGCTGCTTCATTCTTCGCCTTCTGCTGTCTGGACAGAACTGAAGCCCAGCGATGACTTTTAGCCGTGCCGCTCTTCAGCGTGTGTACTGCACGCATCCACAGTGTGCTGTGCAAGGATTTTCCTCAGCTCTCGCTCAGCGCAATGCATCAGGAGAGAAACACTTGCTGGTGTAGCTTTTCGCTGGCCAAGACTTTCAACACAGCGGCACACTCTGGGCGACGAGGAAGACAAAAGAAGAACACCTTTTCGCCCTGCCACGTTCTTCTGGGCGAGACGCCTAGCCGCGTCTTTGCTCCCTGCAAGGCTCTAATGTGCGCGGTGCTACTTGGAAGTGAGAAGGCAGGTGCAGAGCGCACGGCCATCTGCCGGCGCTGTGCAGGTTGTAAAGGAAAGAAGACTACCCCTGGAATGTGGTGCAAATACGAGTTCCCACACGTCGGGGGCATGCTCTGGGGAAGCCCGTTGAACTAAAACTGTTCTCTGTGCCAGACGTAGCCGAGAATCTTTCCCTTTACATTTAGAGCTGTATGTCGCTGAGAGGGAAAGTGCATAGCCCAGGCGTGTGTCGGCAGAAGCAGTCGGCTGGAGCATTTGGCTGCCGGCACCGTGCTCTCTGTGCCACAAGTAGACGACGCTTCGACTCCGGCAGAATGAAAGCGCGACATGGCTACTAAAGAGGCCGAACGAAGGCGCCGGAGCACCGGGCTCGTGTCCGCAGCGTCCAAACTGAGAAAGGAGCGTGGCTGGCGCTCGCCTGCCTGCCGACTTCACGTTAGCATTGAGAAGGAGGAAGTTCAAGGGCAGCTACTTGTGCTACTACTTCTCCCTCTTCCAAGCATCCCTGGGAACACTGGCGCTTACCTTTGGGCTCCGAGATGCAGAAAACACAGCGGTCGATGCCAAGGAGAGGGGAAGTAGAGAGTGCAGCGGGGAGTTGAAGTGGCTTTACGGGAGGCAAGGGGAAGGTGCAGCCCAGCATTGGCTTTTCCTCCTAGTTCTTTTCTTCAGGAGAGCAGCTAGCAAGCGAGCTGCGAGAGCCAACAATGGGATGGCACGTCTTGTCAGAGAAGCCACGGTCTACAGTGCTGTAGAGTGCTGTGCACAGTTTGAATGCTGCCCTAAGTACACGGTACTTTTGGAACGGCTTCTCTCCTGCCTCTCCCGTCTCTGTGAGCTCTAGCTGCTTGAACTTGGCCACACTGAAGGTGTGTGGACGTGATTGCGCTGCGAGTATCAAGTCTTCCAGAGACTAGGGATAGTCAACAAATGCTTTCTCACCTGGCCCATCTCTCAGTCCGAACTGTGGCCGGAAACGCTGCTGTGCTGCAAGGGTGGACTTTAGCCACTCTGAGAGAATGTGATGACGCTCTGTAGATAGTTGCGAAGGAAAGTGCTGGTCACTGCAATGTTTCGCCTAGTTTACAGACTTTAGAGGGACTCTGAAGGCCAACGCCTTCTTCTAGCACTTGTTCTCTGCGTGCAGCTGCTGGATGTTTGGAAGGGCTTTGGGATCGGCGAGAGGTGGAGGGTAGGATGGTAGCTAGAGCTTGAAGGAAAGTGCGTCTCTCCAGGACCTTTGATGCAGTTCAGTGGGTGCGAGTTCCATGTTGAGCATGTTCATGATGGCACAGAAAAGGTTCTGAAAGAAAGAGGCCGTGCTGGAGCTGCCTTGACTTTTGCCGCTTAGTAACTGCACAGCCAACAATGAAAAGATTCCTCTTGCTTCCCCGCTACGCGCAGGATCACATTCTTTTGTGTCTCCAAGAGGCAGGATGCACAGCGGAGCTCTTCCAGCAACTGCTCGCACACGACTTAGGGCGGCGCCAGCGAAGCGCTTGGCTTTTTCCCCGGCACTGTCAGCGCTCCTCGAAACAAGCACACGATGGCGCTGACGACTTGCAAAAGAAGGCCAAGCGCCTGGCGCTGCTCGAAACCACCCCAAGGGCAGAGGCAAGTTGCAAACGTCCCTGCACTCAAATCAACAGCACATCAGGACAAAAAGATTTCCCTCATCTTCCCCTTCCAAGAGCGGACTCTTCTTTATACCGCACTCCAAGAGGCAGACAAACCTCTTTGGCCCAAACCAATCTTTGCCCTCTCGCAGATTCTGCCCACCAACTTGAAACCATCTGGCAAAAACAGAGCTCAAAACAGTGCGGGCTGAGGAAGATCTTGCTGCCTGCAACTTCAACTGCACCCTCCAAACTAGCAGCACACACGCTGTTCTCAGCACTTTCCTTCTCAGCTCTAGGTACCATCCTAAGCCTTCCCTCTCCCAGAGTCAGCATCCAAAGACAACGGCACCACGGACTGCTCACACACTAAAGGCACCAGGACAAAAGGCTCACAAGCTTGGCCTTTGCATTCCCACGGACAGCTCAACAGCTCTAAGCCAGAGAGAGCTCTGCCTCTTGGGAAAAGCCTTTAAAATCCCTAAGAGCACCTGATGTGCACATCCAAACCTGCTTTCGTTGCCAAAGAGAGCAACTACAAGCCCATCTCCAAAGAAACGGCATCCCCTCCTCCAAAATACAACACATCCATCCACTGATCCACCTCCAGTATAGAATAGATCCAACAGTTGCCCCTACACGCCCAGGGGCCAGAAGAGAAATGTCTTGGCTGGACTATTCCTCCCCATGCCACCTTAACATCTGCTCCAGCAACACTGGCACTATGTCCTTGCCTTGGCAAGGAAAGGCACTCCGAGTCTCTTGGCCTTGCCTTGCCTTCAGTACCTTGTCTAGTTCTTCTTAAGCTACCCTTGCTCTGCTTCCTTTGCCTCTGCTGCCTTGCCTTGCACTACCTACAACTTGCTGGCTTTGCTTTGCCCTGCCTACCACTCTTGCCCTCGCCTTCCATGCAGGCAAGGCGCTGCAAAGCAAGTGCAGGCAATTGTGGACAAGTCAAGGGAGAGGTAAGCAAGGCCAGAGCAGTGAGGGGAAAGCAAATGGAGTGGTAGGCAAGAGAAGGCCCAGACGTTAGAGGCAAGGCTGGCCGTAGGAAGGGAAGTCCACTGATGGGAAGGCCAGGCAGAAACAAGAAGGGCTCGGCAATCCAAGGCCCTGGAGGAAAGCAGTAGGCAGGTCAAGGGCGGGGCATGGACGTGCAAAGGAATGCAAGGCTCCAGAGAGCTAGCAGGGCAAGGCAAGGAAACTGTTGTGTTGCCAAGGCAAGGCAAGGATAGGCAAGGCAGGTGAGAAGTACATTCGAGGACTGCTGGCACACAAAAGCGGCCAGGACCAAGTGCTCTGTGTGGCCTTGCTTGGCGAGGCGAGGCAGGGCAATGAGGGTCCTAGAAGGAAAAGGAAAGGTGAGGCCAGACCTAGACGAATGTGAAAGGAAGTCAGGTGGGGGATGGGTGAGCAAGTCAATGCAAGGCAGGGGAGGGAGAAAAGGCAGGTTGAGGGAAGGCTACAGAGAGGGCAGCAAGGAAATGCAAGGCATGGGGAAGCACGTGAGGAGTGAGTGCTGCCAGCCGGCCGGGATGGCAGGGGCGGGGCCACTGCAAGTAGCATGGCGGGGAGGTGGAGGGGGGTGTTAGTGTGCGGGAGGTGTGTGTGTGTGTGTGCAGCGGAGTGCAGGGTAAGTGCAGGTGTGTGTGTATGTGCATAGGGGGGTTTTGTGCCAGGTGCTGTGCCGGGGGGAGCCGTCCTACCGCCAAGAAGGTGTGGGAGTGAAAGGAGTAACAGAGATGTGTCTTTACAAAGAGACCGTGTGAATCCGTCCTTAGACAAGGCTAGGAATTTACTGGTAGGGGCGTAACAGAAGAAAGTCTTAGTTCTAGAAACTGTTACTAATCGACAGAGACTGTTGCTCAGCCAAGGCCGTGTTAAATTCCTGAACCTAGAGCAAGGCAGCAAAGACTTCATAGCATTAGGAATAGTTTCGTTTTCTTCCTTTTCCATACCAAGAGGGGGGTGCATATTAGAGGGGAGCCTAGAGTAGGCAGTTCCAGAAGTCTGTAATTCCCGAGTACCTCCGAGGGTGCTGTTGCCAGGAACTTTGCATCAAAAGGGGGCTGCGTCCCGCAATCAGTTGAGAGACTTCATGGCAAAAGCCCCATGGCCTCTCCCTGTAGTTGAAGAATGTTACAGGCCTCCTCTGTCTCCTTTTTGGTGAATGAAGAAAGTCAGAAAGCAACACTTCTGCCAGAACTCTCCAAGATGCCCCCTTTGCTCGCAGTGACTCCATCACTGGCCGGGAAGCTGTCTTTTCTCCCAGAGGAGTTTGAGATACAGTTAAAAGCCGTGTGGCAGAGAAAAAGGGCAATAATTGGTTTACAAGGGATGGCAAACAAGAGATACCAGAAGCTTTGGCCCTACCAATAGTAAAAGCACTCCGTGAAGAGAGTCCTTGCACCTCCTGAGGATTGGCAGAAGCCTTCCTCATGCTGGATGTTGCTGGGGGTCTTTTTAGACTGGCAGAACGAGCTGTTGAAGGTTGCTTGATCTGTGCTAAAGCAAACAGCCAAGTTACAAAGGAACTTGCCAGGGGAGGGAGGCCTTGAGCTGCAGGTCCCTTCCAAAGATGCCAGGTGGATTTTCCTGAGATGCCCCAAGTGGGAAGGCTTCATCTCTTCTGGTAATGGTATGTCAGCTAGCAAGTTGGCCAGAAGCATTTCCAACTGCTTCAGCAACGACAGCATCAGGTATTAAGGCATTTTTGGAACAAATCTTTCCAAGATACAGCATTGTAGAAGCAATAGACTCAGATAGGGGAACTCATTTTACAGGAAAGATCCTTCAAGGGGTTTTGGCTTCTTTAGGAACACAATGGAACCTCCATAGGCCCTGGCACCCCCAGAGCTCGGCTCGGGTAGAAAACAATGAATAGAGAAAAAAATACCTTTTGAAGCTGGTAATAGAAACCAAGATGCCATGGCTAGGGCTTTGGACATTGGCTTTGGCGAGAATGAGAGCCCGACCCAGAAGAGGGATTCCGTTCTCCCCCTTTCCGTCGTTGTTATGAATTACCCGGGTAAGTCTCAACCTAGTGGGGGAGTAGAGGTAAGTGATGTATATTTAAAACCATCTGTGGCCAGGATGCTGCTTCTTGTAAAACCCCTTCAACAGGAAGCTCAGCTGGCACAAGCCCCACCTTTGGACTTTGCTGCTTGTAACATCCAACCAGGAGATTGAGTCCTAGTTAAGGAGCAGAAAGAAGCGCCAGTGGTTCTGAAATGGCGTGGCCCATTCCAAGTGTCACTGACGACAGAAACAGCCATGAAGACAGCTGGACACAGGTGGACCCGTCACTCTCGGGTCAAGGTCTCTGAAGCCTCAGAGATTTGCACATCTCAGCTGGAGGAGAAGGCCGGGAGGCTGTGACTGCTGGAGTGGGCCGGAGCAGTAGCCAGTGCTTCGACATCAGAGGAAGCCCTGCGTGCCTACCCACAGACCACCTGCTGAAATAGTCTCTATGGGCATCCCTCCTCTAGAATCTCCACTCACTGGGGCGCTAATACTTGCTGGATTCTTTTATGTTAAGTGGTTTCTGTGTCTTCAATTGCCACAGGTGCTGCAGAAGACAACGGGAAAATTAGACTAGCTAATTAGATCACATTATTAAAATATTTTCCTTACTAGTTCTACTTTTATATGGTCAGCTAAGTTTAGGCCAGGAGTGGGAGAATCAGTTTGCAGCCTTAGCAGAAAAAGTAGCAAAAGTTTTTCACCTTAGCAATTGCTGGCTCTGTGGAGGGCCAGGAGGATCTGAAGAGTGCCTATGGTTGGCTAGCCCAGCTGAACCTAAGTGGTGGCTCAACACCTGACATGAGGTCCATACTAGGACGGGATTTGGGGCCAAAGAAGGAAGTCCATGGCTATAGGAGAAGGTTTCACGAAGGATGTCTGGACTTCAGGTGGCTCTCTTGAAAGCTGTTTATTGCATAGGTGAAGTTACAGCATTTCAGGGAGCAGCTATCCAGAGCCAGCCCTATAGCTGCCAGCTCCAGCTGTAGGCATACCTGAAGCCGCTTGCTGTTCAAGTTACAGAGCATTCGATACTTTTCTTTGCAGAGTATCTTAGCACGTAACAACCAATAAGCACCATACACAATACCTTGACATTGGCCTATAGCCTATCATAGCTACTACCATCACCATATTATAGTCATTATTATCCAATCACAAGAGTAAGTTACAATTTAAGCTTCCAGTGGAAAATTCTTAGACCTTTCTTCTTCTTGCTACATCAACATTTCTTGTTTGCCTGCCATATCTTTCTTTTTGCTAAAGACACCTTTTCTATTCACTTATGCTCTTCTTGAGACTTACTTACTTGGTGAAAAACATGTCTTTGTTTGTAATCACATACCTTTGTCCTGCTCCTAAAAATCTCCTTCCAACTCATCTCCAACCTTTGCCTTCTCAGTTACTCAGCGATCACTGTTTCAGCAAAACACCTTTTCTTCTATATCAAAACTTGCTTTCATTTCTACCTCATCCCCAGCTTCTACATTCTCACACCTTGCTGCCAAGCCTACATACCTGTGAAACTTTCTTACCAAACTTTCATCCTCCCCAACACATGGCCACTTCATTCTTCTCCAACAGGCACTTATTGCCTAAACAGGACAGGGCGGGTCTATGTAGGAAAAGGCGTTTGTCAATTGACTTTCCCTCTGGCTTTAAACAATTGGGTTTGGACCCACAGTTGCCCTCCTTACAATTGTTCCAAATATCAAGACAATTGCAATCAAAGAGCTGTTCAGCTCACTAATGGTAGCTGCGTAAGGTGTTCTTACCACACTTACCAAAACATTTGGAAGCCTGTAAAGCAATGCGGAGGGACAAGGGGTTTTTTTGACCACCTATTTTTAAGCTGTCCCCACAAAAATCCCACAAGTAGAAGACATGTTGTTTGTGATTATCAGTGGGAATGGCAACAGCGGATTGGAACTCAAAGCCTTTTAGTGAGTTCTGCTCCAAATCCAAGCAAGCAACTTGCAGATGTAAATGTAGATGGGAACCCTGTGTGGGAGCTTGGAAATGCAAATGCTGTGACCCTTATGGTGGGGCAGCTATTGTTGGAGGACCGTTAGGCCAGGGAATCCTGCTGTATTTGGTAGGAAGGCCCCTTTGCTAATGGAACACGGGCTTTGAAAGGACATGATTGGATTTGTGGCCAACATGCTTAGCTCAGGTTACCTCCAAACTGGTCAGGGATATGGTATATCCCTGGGGTATATTAGACCGTTGTTCTTTTTGCTACTACAAATTCAGGGAAATCGCTTAGGAATCCAAATCTGTGATGATTTAATTCGAGAAAAGCAGTCAGCTGATGCAGCCTTGGCTGCAGGGAGCACCCCAAAACGGGGAAAAGATGAATGGCCACCAGAAGAAGTTACGCAACATGATGGACCAGCCACTTGGAAACCTAAGGAATTAATCCCAGATGCCTGGGAACCCATTTATCATTTGAATGAGATAATTAGGGTACAAGCTGTCTCAGAAATAATTACCAACCAGCCAGCCACAGCTCTTGACCGTCTTGCTGAGCAATCCACTTCAATGAGGAAAGCGGTATTTCAACATTGGATGGTATTAGATTATCTGTTAGCAGAAGAAGGAGGAGTTTGTGGGAAATTAAATGACTCGAGCTGTTGTTTGCAAGCAGATGACAGCGGAAAATGGTCAAACAAATAACAGAGGAAATAACCTCAGCTCATGGACCTGTCCAAGTGTTGAAAGGATGGTAATGGGACATGTTTTCCTGGCTAACTGGCCAGCTATGGGCTAAATTGTTACAGCAGGGATTACTGTAACACGCCTATATCAAACCAGGAATCCCGTGGAAAAGAAGTAGATATGGACAGATTGGTGGTAGATGTTTCAGAGGTCTTTATTTCTCCAGCCACATGGCCGGGGCTCTGCTCAGGAACTCCCCCAGTCACGGGACCCGAGGGTCCTTGGCCACACCGGGGAACACAAACCAACCAAGGGGGAATGAAGCTGACCAGGGGCAGGGAAACCCCGTGTCTCCCCCCCAGGGCCCATCGCCCAGGGCTCCATGGCAGGGGGGGAGACCCCAACACTAAATGAATGCCATTTCTCCTCTTATATGCTATAGCAACTCTAATCTTTTGACCATACGTGACACCATGCTGGGTGCAGCTCTTTCAGCAGGTAGCAGCCATGCCTACCTGATCCAGAAACGACTACAAAAGGACAGAAGAGGATGTCACTGCAAATAATAGCAAAAGCCCAGAAGACTCAAGAAGAAAAAATTAAATCAATGGTAATTAAGGTTTGTAAAGACAAATACAGATTAAATAAAAAAAGGAGGGATTAAAAGGAATGAGATGGATGAGTCTTTACAAACAGACCGTGTGAATCGGCCTGTAGACAAGGCTAGGAACTTATGCGGAGTGAAGTAACAGAAGAAACGATTAGTTCTCTAGAACTGTTACTAATCATCAGAGACTGTTGATTAATCAAGGCCGTGTTAAATTCCTGAACCTAGAGCAAGGCAACAAAGACGTAATAGAATTAGGAATGGTTTCTTTTTCTTCCTTTTCGATGCCAAAAGGGGGGTGCATATTAGAGGAGGGCATAGAGTAGGCAGTTCCGGAAGTCTGTATCCCCCTAATACCTCAGCCAGTGGAGAAAAGGAAGGGGGCGTTGTGGCCGGGAACTTGGCATAAAAAAGGGGCTGCATCCCGCAACCGTTTGACAGACCCCATGGGAAAAGCCCCAGGGACTCTCCCTGTAGTCGAAGAATGTTGCAGGACTCCTCTGTCTCCTTTTCGGACATCAACCTCAGGCATGGTGGATTAATTTTCCCTAACGGCAGCGACCTGCTGCGTGGTCTCCGTGCTCCTCCCCAGCCCCCCGGGAGGTGCAAAATAGTTCCCGGCGGCTCCCACCGCGCGTTACAGACGGCTGCGCGGCCCCAGGGCTGCTCGCAGTGCTCCCCTGCCCCGCCAGGGCTGCCTGAGGTCTGCGGAGCCACCTCGCCACCAGCGCGGCCAGGGCCGGGGCCCTTCTCGACAGCAGCCGAGGGGCTGCGGAGCGGGCGGCTGCGGGACGATCAGCTCTTTTATGCCGCGCGGTGCTGCCGCCTCCATCTAGCTCCCCATCGCGCCGCCGGCCGACCCCGCCTAGCGCGTTCACGCTCGGCCGCGCTCGCCGCCCGCCCAGCCTCGCCGGAAGCTCTCCCGCCCGGGCCGTGCCCCGGCTCCGCCTGCGGCTCGGCAGGGCCCGGCCGCACGCGTGCTGCGTGGCTCGGAGCACCCGCGTTGCGCCGCAGGCGACGGGGAAGGCGGGGCGGGCCGGCGCCATGGTGGTAGCGCGAGGAGAGGAGCGCCCGGGCGGGGCGGCGAGTGGCGCGGCGGTGAGCGCTTCTGCTTGCTGTCGCTCGGCTGCCGCCCACGGCAGGTGCCGTGTGACCCCGCGGAGCGGCGGGGCCGGCCGGGCGGTGCGCGGCGAGGCTTTCGGCCAGCGGCGGCCGCAGCGACAGTCTGCCGGCACTGCCCGTGCCGGCGGAGAGAGCGGGGATCCGAGGCCGGCCTTCCTAGGGTAACGAGGGGCGACCGCCTTTGCCGCGCTGCCCTCCGTGCAGCACGTGGCCGATTCCGGCGAAGCCGGGGTCTCCGCAGCGGCGCGGGCGGGAGGGAGTGGGGAGCGCGCTCGGTGCTCTGCCGGCCGCTCCCGCCCAGCGCTGCGCTCCGCCGAGGCGTTTTCCTGCCTATCCTGGGAAGGACATAAGGGACCCCGGAGTCGGAGCTTAGCTGTCAGGGGGAACAACTTCCCTCCATTGGCGACCTCCTTTTCCCTCTGATTCAGCTACCTTGTGGTAGGTGCGATGGTGCTGAAGAAGGGTGGCGGCTTGGCACAGTTGCTGGCATAGGTGGTGCGAGAGCTCCACGCAAGCAGCTTGGAGTGGCATGTGCGAGGGTAGGAAGGTACGGCACCCACAGCTGAAGGTAAAAAAAGTCAGGGCATGTCATCAGCCGCAGTCGTGCTAAGTTGTTCATCTTTGCAAACTGCTTGCCGAGTTGTTCCTTTTCTTAGGTAATGGGGGTTTGTATCAACCAGAACTGCATATGGTCAGTATTTGCAGAGAAAGTTACGTGGACTGTTGTTGAAGTGAGTGTAGCAGTTTCTATGGCATTCTGCAAAAAAGTGACAGGTCTCTCTGCGTTCCCCAATTCTTAACAAAAATGGAGTTCACAAAGCCCTGAAAAGAGGTTTTACAAAACTTCAGGGATTTTTTCCTGCGAGTACTGTGGAGACAGCCATAGTCACCTTGTCTTTCCAAAAGTGAAGGTTACATCTTTTTGTCCAAGAGCATCAAGTGCTTTTGATCAGCGTTTGTGTGCATGCATGAGCCTTGTTCTTGTTCTTCCTTGGAGAACTTTTACAATCCTCAGATGATCTGTGTAGGCTGCAGACTGCAGTGGTGAACTTGAAGGCTTCCAGCAGAAGGGAGATGCTGTCCACGTTTTGGATTTTCCTTAGTCTGAACTGATGATCTGTCATTTGCATGTTTGTTTAGCTGTGCTTAGAATAATTGATAAGTTGGTGTATAGAATAAAGACAATTACCAATTTCCTCCCTTTGTGGGAGCCCATCCAAAAGTCACGCAAGAAGCAACTTAGAGGTCACTAAAGTAATTAGAATTGTTAAAACTCAGAAAGGCATAAAGGTCAGAGTGAGGAAGATGAGTTACTTCATCTTCCTTAGGACCACTGACCCAATTCAAGACCACCGACTCCATTCAGATCACACGCTACGCATGCTTAATGACATGTAAGCTCATTTCCATACAAAGCGGAGAATGGGAGGTGCCAACACTATGAATACGCATTTTGTATTTTGGATATTCATAATACGTGGAAATAAAAGGTATCATGTTTGCTTGTATCAGGGCCTGCGACTTAGGGAGCTATCCCACGCAAAAATAAAACATACACTTTCTAACTCTAAACTGTTAAGAGTTTTTGTCCATCTCAGTTGGATATCGATATTAGATCGATATTCATATTTTGGTAAATCATAGTTAGCATAGGAGAAAGGCATGCTTGGTATGTACCTGGGATAGTTAGGGCTAGCTTTTAGTTCTGCAATGTTATTACGAAACATAGATACGGTCTTGGCCAGTTGCCCCTCGTTTCGAAACAGGGCTATAAAGGGACTTTCTGAAATAACTGAGATAAGATCTCCCCACGGAAAGAAGACAAATCTATTGGCAGCAGAGCACGAGGACTTCGTCTCATCTGTTGGTAGCCATTGCCCCCCCTTTCTTCCTCTCCACTCTTTTACTTTGTTTTTCTTTCTCTCTCTCTCTCTCTTTCTCTCCTCTATCACATTACCATGTTGTGGGTACTTAACAAAGGTGAATAGGTGATTAAAACTGAAATCCCTTGTGTCCTTTTGCACTCGGAGATCTGTAAACAAACCATCACGACCCTCACTTCTATTAGCAGATCGTGACATTAAACTGGCATCACGGACAGGATTTCTGACAGACAGAAGGGGTTGCAAGGTTGTGTGTAGTCTGTAATAGGGGAAGGACGTTTCACTGCAGCCGCACCTAGCCCGACACCCCGCAAAGGGTGAGCGGTGTCTAGAAAGCAAGGGGGACGACTCGAATTTCCCACAAACTGCACACGCCTAGGTGAAAAGCACCCCATACTCAACTGAGGGCTCTGTCTTCAGATTTTTCACAAAAAGATCTCTTAGTGTAAAAGGGGGAACTGTTTTGGTGGGCGTGTGTGAATTTGGACTGCTTGGTGTAGCGAAGAGACAACCGTAAGTAACTTAAGGAGTACCTCCCAGGCAGATTTTGGTCTCTTCACCCACCCAGGGAAGCGAAGGGCGACACGGCGAAGCTGTTTGTGTCGCAATGTGTAATTAGGTTTTACCTCCCTGTAGTGGTTTTGATCCCTTTATAAAATGACTGAAAACCCTAGTGCAAATCATAAAGCTGCATTTTATGCTCTGCTAGCAAAACATAATGCCCGGCCCTCTCCGGGAGGGGAAGAATGGGCTCAAAATAACTGGTTTAATTTGGAGTGTGACTGATAGAATACGTTCATTCCAACATGAGACAAAGTTTAAATTTGGCCAAAATAAAACCATAATCTGCTCCTAAATCTGTTTCAGGAGCATGCCTTACAGCAGCTATAGATCACTGCTTTAAGCGATGTAGTGAAGAGAAAGCAATCACAGATTCCCTTCAAAAGCTAGTGGAAATTTTACAGGAACAATCAGATGAAGAAAGGAATGAAAATCATTTGCTGCGGGCTGCTTTGAGGGAGGAATATTTTAAGAATTCAAAGAATGCTGACTCACCAAAAGAGAAAGAGGAAAAGAAAACTCCTCACATTAACCAAATATACCCCCAGGAAGAACTAGTGCTAGTGAAAAATTGTGGGGAAAACTGCTGCCCTCCTATGGGACCTCTAATTAAAACAGAATATAATTATATCAATGATGAAGATTTTGAACCGCATATCACCACTAAACAAATACCATACACTGCTCCTGAGTTGGCGAAGTTAAAAAAGGAGTACGGGCGGCTTCCCCACGAAGCTGAGACGGAATATGCCTTCCAAGTGTCTCTCACCGGAGGAGACCAAATTCAATTCACTGAACAGGAGGCCAGTGGATACTGGGGACATGGAGTTCTCTTAACAACAGGAGACAAATGTAACACATGGTCGCTGACTCAGCGCGCAGCTTTCTGGGCCGGGGGACTCAATCCTTTAGAAAGGGGAGACCCTTTCGCTACAGTTGGTACCCCTGATCAACTTCTAGAAAGCGTCCACAAAGCCGCCTGTCTGCAAATGATCCATGAAAGGAAATTAACTCCTGGATATGAATCCCCCATGCAATTACCTGTGAAACCTGAACTGATGACCCCTTTAATTCGAGGCCTTCCAGAATCACTCCAATCTACAGCAGCTGTCCTTCAAAAAACCATAGCTGCTGCAGGTCCTGTAGAGAGGTTGGACAGATTCCTTGGAAACCCGAGCGACCAAACTGCATCTACCGATCCTGGGTTTACTCCATATTCAACCCCCTCTCAGCCGCCAGGTTCACAATCAAATTCACCTGCCGGTGATTGCAAAGTTTGGACATGGAGTGAGGTTGAAGAAGATCTGATTAATTACAGTAGGAAATATGGACCGATAAAAATCCCAGAGGAAAAATCAGAAAAAACAAAAGGTGTCAGGCACATTAGGGCTCCTCATAGTGAAAAACCAAAGAATGTAACCAGAGATCCCTAACCGTCAGCATTGGTGCTTATTAGGTATCAAAAAGGGGGTCCCCAGAAATGCGATGGATGGCTTAGCCCTTGATCAGTTGAGTAAGGTAGTGTGTAACTGGCACTGCCAAAAGCCCCTTCTACCGAATCCGTCACTTCAACCCAGTGCACCCCTCCTCCCTCAGAATCTGGGCAGTGAGTCAAAGCCACTTCTCCCTCAAAGTCTGGCCAATGAGCTAGAACAGATTCTTCCTCAAAACCAGGGAAACTAGACCCTCTGTTTCTTGTCAGTGGGCAAAGAAACGGAGCATAGGTCTACCTGAGAATGCTCACTAAAAATAAAACGGGAGATATAACGATCACAGCTATTACAAGTCCTAAACGGGCACCTGTAACTTTTCTGATTGACACTGGGGCACAAATTTCTGCGCTGACAAAGAAAGATGCCCAGAGGTGTGGAATTGTTCCAACAAAGAACCGATATTGTGTTTTAAGTGCCTTGGGCACAACAACAGAATCTATGAATGGGGCCTTAGTCAAGCTCCCTTTGCCTGGAGAGGAAAACCAACTCTCCATCCATGGGGTGATTGGAGATATTCCAACCAATTTATTAGGGCTGAATGCCCTTGCTAGGAGGCAGTGGGAGGACTCAGAGGGTCTTCTGTGGTCTTTTGGCACACCACATTTTAACATCAGACTGCTCCAAGCTGCAGCCTCCCTACCATTCAGCAAAGTAACTAATGTGAAACAATACCTCCTTCCCCTGGGTGCCAAAGAGGCTATCAAGCCAGTGATACAGGAGCTACGACAACAAGGAGTAATACTTCATACCCATTCTCCTTTCAATTCTCCGGTGTGGCCAGTGCAAAATCCTAATGGGAAGTGGAGGCTGACAATAGATTTTCGTAGGCTAAATGCTAACACAGACCCTCTTACAGCAGCAGTCCCAAATCTAGCAGAATTCATAACATTGATTCAAGAAAAGGCTCATTCAATCATGCCACCTGTAGATGTCAAAGACATGTTTTTTACGACACCTTTACAGCCAGAAGATATGGACCGTTTTGCTTTCGCATGGCAAGGACAGCAACGCACTTTCACTAGGCTTCCCCAAGGGTACAAACATTCTCCTACCCTGGCTCATCACGCTTTAGCCCAAGAGTTCGACAAAGTACCCAAAGCGGACAATCTAGCTGTTCATCAACACACTGATGAGACCCTTGTGGGAGGAGATGAAATAGAAGAAGTGAGAGATACCCAACAGAAAATAACCTCCCACTTAGAAAGCCTTGATTTGCAAATTCCCTCAGAAAAAACCCAAACCCCTTCACATGAAGTGAAATTGTTGGGAATTTGGTGGAAAGGAGGTATGACACGTATCCCACCTGATAGCCTAACCTCTTCAGATCAGATTAAAATGCCTGAATCCAAAAAAGATCTCCAACATGCTTTAGGATTATTAGTGCTCCGGAGAAAACACATCCCAGATTTTCCATAATTGCCAGACCTCTTTACAACTTGTTAAGAAAAGGGACAAAATGGGAATGGAGTGCTTCCCAAGAAGAAGCACGGCAATTGTTGGTTTTTGAAGCAACAGCCTCACCAAGCCCTGGGCCCTATTCATCCCACAGATGCTTTTCAGGTCTCCTCAGGGTTGTCAGTACACATATGGCAGCGGGGTCCTGAGGGTCCGACGAAGCCTCTTGGTTTTTACTCCCGTGGCTTTAAAGATGCTGAAAAAAGGTACACTACCTGGGAGAAAGGATTGTTTGTGGTTAGCTTAGCTCTCCTAGAAGCGGAGAAGATTGCACAACAACAACCAATTGTTTTGAGAGGCCCTTTCAAAGTTATTAAGGCTGTCTCTACTGGCACCACCCCCACGTGACGGGGTGGCCCAGAGGACCTCAGTAAGGAAGTGGTATGCTCAGATTGAACATGATTGTAGCGTCTTCTCAAGAACTGAAGGAGCTGTAAAAAATCTGGCAATCCAAGAAACTGAAAACTTGGGTAGCAGCCAGGACAAACCTGCCTCAGTCATTAGAGTAGCCCCTCCTTTTTCCCCCAAACGGTCAGCAAATTCTTGGCTTACGGATGCTTCTGCCAAGCGAGAAGGAAAGGTGTGGAAACATAAGGCTGTAGCCCTCCACACTTCCTCAGGTGAAGGAATTATCACAGAGGGGGGAAGGCAGTGCCCAAGTTGGCAAGCTGATAGCTGTTTGGAGTGTTTTCCAACGTGAGGCACAGAATACTTCTCCTGTCTGTATCTACACCGATTATTCCTATGCTGTGTTTAAGGGATGGACTGAGTGGCTTCCTTTTTGGCAGCAAAAGGATTGTGAAGTTAACAGAATCCCAGTATGGCAAAAGGAAAAGTAGCAAGAAATTCTAAGTATTGCAAGTCCAGGGAATTTTGCCGTGGAGTGGGTAGCCTCTCACCAGACAGATGGAAATCCAGCAGGAGAGTGGAACACTAGAGCTGACGAATTAGCAAGACTAAGTCCTGTGAAAAAAGATCAAATTACAGAGGACTGGGAGCACTTCTTAGAATGGTTGCATGTAAAAAGACAACGCACAGGTGCAAAAGATTTGTACAAAGAAGCCCTTGCTCGCGGTTGGTCTGTTACCAGAGAAATGTGTAAAACATGCATGTCAGCCTGTGAACAACGTCGCAGACGGCTAGAAAGACACCCTTTGGAAGATGACCCTCTGCATTTAAGAAAGGGTAAAGGCTTACGGGAAGCGTGGCAGGTAGATTATATCGGCCCCTTTAAAAAGTCAGGAAGTAAACACTTTGGGCTGGTAGGAGTAGAGATGATATCTGGGTTAGTCCAGGCCAATGCTTTTAAAAGAGCTACAGGAGATCATACTGTTCAAGCATTGCAGGCATGGTTTGGAACTTTCCCAAAACCACAAGAAATTCAATCTGATCACGGGTCTCACTTTACTGCCAAAGTTGTACAGGACTGGGCAAAAGGTGAAGGGATTAAACGGACTTTTCACACTCCTTACTACCCTCAAGCTAACGGCATTGTAGAAAGGACCAATGGTCTCTTGAAAGGACTTTTGAAACCACAGGAGGGAAATTGGGATGTTCGGCTATGGGAAGCTGTGAAAGGTGTGAATGATAGATGGGGGGTAAACGGGTGTCCCAAAATCACTGTCTTTTTCCCAACAGCTCCAAGCATAATTCTCTCACTGCAGGGACCAAATGATCCTAAGAATCCTGCACACTACCCTGGACAACCTGTTTCGGTAGATCTCCCTACCGTAGGAGAAGTACCACTAGTGCTAAAACGCCCTCTGAATAAATATGCATGGCTAGCCTCTGATGCCCTAGGGAGAGAGCATCGGATACATACACGCTGCATCATTCCATCATTCTAATTTTCTGCCTTTTGGTGGCAGACTCTGTTGTGTTCACTTTTCACAGAAGAACTCCGAGGGACATGAAGAAGAGCACATAAACCATGATAAGACTAGTGATACTTTTCTGCATCCTACCACAACACCAGGGCCAAAAACCAGCTGAGTGGCCATGGTCTGAAGCTACCATTAGGTACACTAGTGCTCTAGGATCCTATCCCAGAGATCGTTGCCCGAACCTAGCCACTGTAGCACTGCACGACTCTGAGGTATACCGTCCAAGCGAATGGGGATGGGACTTGAAGGATTGGACTAGAATCCTAAAAGGAACAAGAGGTGAACAAATTAAGGTAGGATGCAGAAAAGTAGAAGGATCTCTTTACCAGAAAGCTTCCACCATTGCAATCGCTGGAAATGTTCTAAAACCAGATGGGAAAAGTGATTTGCACCCCAACATTACGGCCAAACTCTGCCCTACAACGGAGTGGGTGTGTGACAAACAAACCCCCTTCATCCTGTGTGGTTGTCAGAAGAATGTCGGTAACTACACCTTAGGCCCCAGTACCAACAATGTGGAAATCACAAAGCTTCGCAGAAACAAACTAACTGACTGCTGGTATAACTTTCCTCTAACCAAACCGACCTATGCAACATGCAATTGGCAAAATAACCCGGCAGATCAGCCAAGTCTGACAGGTTTAACTTATAAATTCAAAATAAACGCCGCAGCAAAGCCCATACTGAGTGCAGTAATCACATACCACGGTATAAGTACCCCCCTTGTGTTAGATGACAAGAATAAAGTTTTTCCACCCTTTATGGTAACCCGAGGTGACGATGTTACAATACGATGTGGATTAATTGCTGAATTTTTTACCGAACCTGTACACAGTTATAGCATTGGACCTCATGGCCGTGTTTTGTTTGGTGAAATTCAAAACCAAGATTGTTGGCTAAACCTTAATTGCTGTACAATTTCCCCATAAAGTCACGTGTGGTAAAAACAATACAAAATACTGGGGGGAACTCAAAGTCGATGTTGCAATACCTACCACCCAACCACCGGTCATGCTAAGCCCGAGAATTTTTGAAATTGGACCACGTATAACCACAAAAACAGGCCAACAACAACTATTGCTCAATCCGGCATGGTCCCTTAAACAAGTCAAGTTGCTGATGCAAAACAATGTCTCAGAAATTCAGCCAGCTTGTTCACCTTTTCTGCAGACTTCCTTCAAGGGGCAGACAACCGGGTTGCAAAAGCGGAACCCTTCTAAGAAACGGACGCAAAGAGACATAACCGGCATTGTGGGAACAGGATTGGGAATCTTAAATAGTATTGATTCAGAAGTGCTAATGAATAAATTGGCTGCCACAACTACAGATTTGACTAAAATACAACAACCCATCAGCGGTTGTTATCAAACATATTACCAAATTGAGAAAAGGTAAATGTGAATGACCACAAATTGATAATTGGCATGCTCCGTGCTACACAAAACAACATCTCTTTGGCTCTCAGCTGCGTCCAGGCTCAATTGTGGATGCAGTCCGTTGCTGCCTCAATTGTAAGAGAAGGCAAAGAAGGCACTTTTCCTACTGAAATTCGGAAAATAATCTGGGACGGTGCCACTGATTTTGAAAGAGAATTCCAATCCTGGTGGAATTTAGTGAATTTTACCTACAATCCCATCACAAACACAGCCACAGCCTTTGTACTAACCATACGTAATGCTTCAGTGCATTGGATAGTCCCTATCATTGCATTAGGGCTGACCCATGATGCAGCTATTCTCTACCCTTTCCAGCACAGAGAATGGGCCCGTCAAACTGGTAAGAAGTGGCAAACTGTTAATTTGGAAACTTGTATTGTCCGAGAACAACAAGGGTTTATCTGTGAAAGCAGTGCAATTAGACCTCAAGACATTTGTTTGGACACAGAACAAAATATCTGTCCTTTTGAAATTCATCCTAACAAGATTCCTGAAACACTGCTTGTGTATATAGGCAATGGATGTGCATGCTTAAGAACTGCATGTGATAAGGTATTTCTAGAAAATTTAGTTGTAGATACTAAAACTCATTCAAATTCTTGTGTTTGTAACTTGACTAAAAGCACAGGATGTGATTTCTCTTATTTAGCCCCACTTACTTCTTATTGTATTTTACAGTCCAATTACACAGTGATCCACCAGTTATTGCCTACCCCCGCTGGGATGAACCTTACTTAGGTAAAGCACTTGTTGCTTCACCAGGATTTCATTGGAATTTTGGAAAAGATCAAGAAAAACAGACAGAAAACCTTGGTAACTGTTCATCACAATGGGAAAGAAACACATTGTTTTCTAGACAGAGGAAAGAAAGATGCTGGACACAGCTGGTGGGATACTCCTTTTGGGTGCTCACCTACTGCTACAGGTGTCCTGAACAAATTGTGTCATCCCATCCTTGTTCTCTTGATTTTAGTTTTGATTGGGTTTGTTTTATCAGCAATCTTACACATCATGAATTGCAGAATGATGAAACGGTTGACATCTGTAATAGATGTGCACAATTTGGACACTATCCCATCCACTGTGGACACCCCTAAGGTTATTGACACAAGATGAACTACATGAGTATTAAAATAAGATAAGACATGATTAAAAATTACAGGTGTATTTTGATTAAAAATTACTTATTCCTTCTTTTTCCTTTTCTTTCTCTTTTCTTATTTTCTCTACCCTTTTCTGGGATATGCTACCAACATTAACGAGTCCTGAAGACTTCGCAACAACACTACGAAATCGTGCTGATGGAGCTCTCCTGATGACAATCGTGAGTCATGGGGTGGTGTAAGAGACGGTCTGAAGATCCCTCATCTGCCTCACGATCATCGCCGAGGACAGAGGCTAAACACAGGAGTTCCGACCTGCCTAAGGTGGGATGTCTGCCAACTGTTGCCTGCAGGTGTGCCCGCTGGGAACTGGTACGCATTCCTGAGGAAATTTGTGCAGGTCACAGTGGACTGCGCCGTTCTTGCTGCCCAGGCGGGAAGGACTGCGCTGAAGCGGAAAGGAATGACCTGTCCTCTACACCTGTCCTGTACCTGTTTCCCAAAGCAACGAGCCTCATAACAACGGCTGTAGATTTGCCCCACCTCTTGGGGAAAAGGGCGAGATGTGGGGATACAGCTAGAAAGCAGAAGCGAGAGCACTGCTAAACTCATGCCAGAAGTAGACGCGCTAACGCTGCTAGGCTGCAAACCATAGCAGGCGGTATAGTTAGCATAGGAGAAAGGCATGCTTGGTATGTACCTGGGATAGTTAGGGCTAGCTTTTAGTTCTGCAATGTTATTACGAAACACAGATATGGTCTTGGCCAGTTGGCCCTCGTTTCAAAAAAGGCCTATAAAGGGACTTTCTGAAATAACTGAGATGAGATCTCCCCACGGAAAGAAGACAAATCTATTGGCAGCAGAGCACGAGGACTTCGTCTCATCCGTTGGTAGCCATTGCCCCCCCTTTCTTCCTCTCTACTCTTTTACTTTGTTTTTCTTTCTCTCTCTCTCTCTTTCTCTCCTCTATCGCATTACCGTGTTGTGGGTACTTAACAAAGGTGCACTGTTTTGATTAAAACTGAAATCCCTTGTGTCCTTTTGCACTCAGAGATCTGTAAACAAACCATCACGACCCTTACTTGTATTAACGGATCGTGACACATGTCCAAAAGAAAAAATCACTGGAACAAAAAGAGCAAACTGATCCAAGGTGAACTGATCCACGGTGAAAAACAGAAGCCTACGAAAATCTGGGGGGGAAAAAAAAAGGCAACTCACGTGCCCGATTCACAGATGCAACTCCTGCAAAACTTTTGAAGGCAGTCTCACTCCCTCTGCTGAACAATCAACTGGAGGAAATCCCACTCCAAATCTGTGGGAAACAACAAAAGTGGTGCAACAAGCACTTCATAGAATAAAAACTAAAACTCCACCTGAATAAATTAATGCAATTAACATTGCATTAATTTCACCTGGCTTTTTTTTTTTTTTTTTTTTTTGAGGAAATCTGTTCTCTTTTCTAAGAATGTCAAACATCCCTGCATTGACGATAAAGAAAGCAGTTTGAGGGCAGAGAAAGTGCAAGCAGCAGAATCACATCTAAATGTGATAACCATTTACTCACGTGGACGCTGTCCCTTTGTGTTAGCCCCAAGGAGTTGTACTTCTTTTTAATAATCGGTCTAGTGGGCCAAATTTTCACTTTTTAAGAACCTACCAACACATGGGATGGAGCTGCATGAAAACCAATGAAATGTAAAGTGTCACCATAATTGCTTGCATTGTCAGTTTGTTAACGTTTGTCATTTAAGAATTTATACATATTTGAAATCATACAAATATGTTCTAACCTTCCCAGTTCTGCCTCAGAAGACTTCAAAATTATTACCATTCAGCTAATTTTTTAAATTTACTATTTAGTGAATTAAAGAATCTTGACAAAACACAAGCAAATGCTAGAGAAGAAATGATTAAATCCCCCTTCCAGGGGACCCCAGGCGCTGACGGCTGCCACCGGCATGCGCCAGGTCGGGACCGGCAGGCAGGGCTGCACCCCGCGTCTGCCACAACACCTGCAGCTTCTGCAGCCTGAAACACAGCTGGCTCAGGGGTTTCAATCAAGAGCCAAAAGATCTTGCTGGTCAATTTGGGGCAGAGAAAGGTCATCACTTCTAGCATGGCATAAGCCTGCCACTACATTTCTGTGAAGGACAATCACCTTGTTGCAGTGAAACTCCTGGGTAAAATACTGAAGCGCTTTCAGATTCATATTATCCGACATTTCGGTGACCTTCTTTTATACCTGCATTGCTTCATACTGCTGGTTGTGGGCACAAGTTCTTTGTACACTATCCTGGAAATTAAAAAGATCAGAAACAACACCCACCCCTCCCCCACCACCACCCCTTCCCCAGCCACAACCCTAACAAAACCAACCTCCAGAATGTTCAGGAGTTCAAATGAGAACAAGCATAGATGGGGCATAAAAAGATGGATCCTCCTTAGACATTTGTGCATGCAGTGCCCTGCAATCCACTAAGTTCTACTTCTCGTACACCAAATGCCTGTCTTCGGAACTCCTTGTTCTCCATTCAAACCCTTCTGGGAGGGTAATCGAGGAGATACTCTTACATATTTTTAGCACATCTTGCACTAGGCAATTAAATCCAGTGCGCAGCATTACCTGACGAACTGAGGCGGTGACAAGGTCAATTAAGACCTGTTCATATCTTCATTTGGAGCTCTTCCAACTGCTTGAAAAGTGAAGCCTTGGACATTGAAGGTTCAGACTAAGGAAAATCCAAAACGTGGACAGCATCTCCCTTCTGCTGGAAGCCTTCAAGTTCACCACTGCAGTCTGCAGCCTACACAGATCATCTGAGGATTGTAAAAGTTCTCCAAGGAAGAACAAGAACAAGGCTCATGCATGCACACAAACGCTGATCAAAAGCACTTGATGCTCTTGGACAAAAAGATGTAACCTTCACTTTTGGAAAGACAAGGTGACTATGGCTGTCTCCACAGTACTCGCAGGAAAAAATCCCTGAAGTTTTGTAAAACCTCTTTTCAGGGCTTTGTGAACTTCATTTTTGTTAAGAATTGGGGAACACAGAGAGACCTGTCACTTTTTTTGCAGAATGCCATAGAAACTGCTACACTCACTTCAACAACAGTCCACGTAACCTTCTCTGCAAATACTGACCATATGCAGTTCTGGTTGATACAAACCCCCATTACCTAAGAAAAGGAACAACTCGGCAAGCAGTTTGCAAAGATGAACAACTTAGCACGATTGCGGCTGATGACATGCCCTGACTTTTTTTACCTTCAGCTGTGGGTGCCGTACCTTCCTACCCTCGCACATGCCGCTCCAAGCTGCTTGCGTGGAGCTCTCGCACCACCTATGCCAGCAACTGTGCCCAGCCGCCACCCTTCTTCAGCACCATCGCACCTACCACAAGGTAGCTGAATCAGAGGGAAAAGGAGGTCGCCAATGGAGGGAAGTTGTTCCCCCTGACAGCTAAGCTCCGACTCCGGGGTCCCTTATGTCCTTCCCAGGATAGGCAGGAAAACGCCTCGGCGGAGCGCAGCGCTGGGCGGGAGCGGCCGGCAGAGCACCGAGCGCGCTCCCCACTCCCTCCCGCCCGCGCCGCTGCGGAGACCCCGGCTTCGCCGGAATCGGCCACGTGCTGCACGGAGGGCAGCGCGGCAAAGGCGGTCGCCCCTCGTTACCCTAGGAAGGCCGGCCTCGGATCCCCGCTCTCTCCGCCGGCACGGGCAGTGCCGGCAGACTGTCGCTGCGGCCGCCGCTGGCCGAAAGCCTCGCCGCGCACCGCCCGGCCGGCCCCGCCGCTCCGCGGGGTCACACGGCACCTGCCGTGGGCGGCAGCCGAGCGACAGCAAGCAGAAGCGCTCACGGCCGCGCCACTCGCCGCCCCGCCCGGGCGCTCCTCTCCTCGCGCTACCACCATGGCGCCGGCCCGCCCCGCCTTCCCCGTCGCCTGCGGCGCAACGCGGGTGCTCCGAGCCACGCAGCACGCGTGCGGCCGGGCCCTGCCGAGCCGCAGGCGGAGCCGGGGCACGGCCCGGGCGGGAGAGCTTCCGGCGAGGCTGGGCGGGCGGCGAGCGCGGCCGAGCGTGAACGCGCCAGGCGGGGTCGGCCGGCGGCGCGATGGGGAGCTAGATGGAGGCGGCAGCACGGCGCGGCATAAAAGAGCTGATCGTCCCGCAGCCGCCCGCTCCGCAGCCCCTCGGCTGCTGTCGAGAAGGGCCCCGGCCCTGGCCGCGCCGGTGGCGAGGTGGCTCCGCAGACCTCAGGCAGCCCTGGCAGGGCAGGGGAGCACTGCGAGCAGCCCCGGCGCCGCGCAGCCGTCTGTAACGCGCGGTGGGAGCCGCCGGGAACTATTTTGCACCTCCCGGGGGGCTGGGGAAGAGCACGGAGACCACGCAGCAGGTCGCTGCCGTTAGGGAAAATTAATCCACCATGCCTGAGGTTGATGTCCGAAAAGGAGACAGAGGAGTCCTGCAACATTCTTCGACTACAGGGAGAGTCCCTGGGGCTTTTCCCATGGGGTCTGTCAAACGGTTGCGGGATGCAGCCCCCTTTTGATGTCAAGTTCCCAGCCACAGCACCCTCTTCCTTTTCCCCACTGGCTGAGGTATTCGGGAGATACAGACTTCCGGAACTGCCTACTCTATGCCCTCCTCTAATATGCACCCCCCTTTTGGCATCGAAAAGGAAGAAAAAAAACCATTTCTAATTCTATGAAGTCTTTGTTGCCTTACTCTAGGTTCAGGAATTTAACACGGCCCTGATTAATCAACAGTCTCTGATGATTAGTAACAGTTCTAGAGAACTAATCGTTTCTTCTGTTACTTCACTCCGCATAAGTTCCTAGCCTTGTCTACAGGCCGATTCACACGGTCTGTTTGTAAAGACTCATCCATCTCATTCCTTTTAATCCCTCCTTTTTTTATTTAATCTGTATTTGTCTTTACAAACCTTAATTACCATTGATTTAATTTTTTCTTCTTGAGTCTTCTGGGCTTTTGCTATTATTTGCAGTGACATCCTCTTCTGTCCTTTTGTAGTCGTTTCTGGATCAGGTAGGCATGGCTGCTAGCAGCATCCCCTTGACCACCTGCTGAAAGAGCTGCACCCAGCATGGTGTCACGCATGGTCAAAAGATTAGAGTTGCTATAGCATAGAAGAGGAGAAATGGTATTCATTTAGCCCATAGCTGGCCAGTTAGCCAGGAAAACATGTCCCATTACCATCTTTTCAACACTTGGACAGGTCCATGAGCTGAGGTTATTTCCTCTGTTATTTGACCACTTTTCCGCTGTCATCTGCTTGCAAACAGCAGCTCGAGTCATTTAATTTCCCACAAACTCCTCCTTCTTCTGCTAACAGATAATCTAATACCATCCAATGTTGAAAATGCCACTTTCCTCATTGAAGTGGGTTGCTCAGCAAGACGGTCAAGAGCTGTGGCTGGCTGGTTGGTAATTATTTCTGAGACAGCTTGTACCCTAATTATCTCATTCAAATGATAAATGGGTTCCCAGGCATCTGGGATTAATTCCTTAGGTTTCCAAGTGGCTGGTCCATCATGTTGCGCAACTTCTTCTGGTGGCCATTCATCTTTTCCCCGTTTTGGGGTGCTCCCTGCAGCCAAGGCTGCATCAGCTGACTGCTTTTCTCGAATTAAATCATCACAGATTTGGATTCCTAAGCGATTTCCCTGAATTTGTAGTAGCAAAAAGAACAATGGTCTAAGATATACACCATATCCCTGACCAGTTTGGAGGTAACCTGAGCTAAGCATGTTGGCCACAAATCCAATCATGTCCTTTCAAAGCCCGTGTTCCATTAGCAAAGGGGCCTTCCTACCCTTGGTCATCAATTGGTAGGTCAAAATACTGCGGGTTTCCCTGGCCTAACGGTCCTCCAACAATAGCTGCCCCACCATAAGGGTCACAGCATTTGCATTTCCAAGCTCCCACACAGGGTTCCCATCTACATTGACATCTGCAAGTTGCTTGCTTGGATTTGGAGCAGAACTCACTAAAAGGCTTTGAGTTCCAATCCGCTGTTGCCATTCCCACTGATAATCACAAACAACATGTCTTCTACTTGTGGGATTTTTGTGGGGACAGCTTAAAAATAGGTGGTCAAAAAAACCCCTTGTCCCTCCCCATTGCTTTACAGGCTTCCAAATGTTTTTGGTAAGAACACCTTACGCAGCTACCATTAGTGAGCTGAACAGCTATTTGATTGCAGTTGTCTTGATATTTGGAACAATTGTAAGGAGGGCAATTGTGGGTCCAAACCCAATTGTTTAAAGCCAGAGGGAAAGTCAATTGACAAACGCCTTTTCCTACATAGACCCGCCCTGTCCTGTTTAGGCAATAAGTGCCTGTTGGAGAAGAATGAAGTGGCCATGGACTTCCTTCTTTGGCCCCAAATCCCATCCTATTGTGGCCCTCACATTGATCCACCATTTAGGTTCAGCTGGGCTAGCCAACCGTAGGCACTCTTCAGATCCTCCTGGCCCTCCACAGAGCCAGCAATTGCTAAGGTGAAAAACTTTTGCTACTTCTTCTGCTAAGGCTGCAAATTGATTCTCCCACTCCTGGCCTAAACTTAGCTGACCATATAAAAGTAGAGTTATTAAGGAAAATGTTTTAATAGTGTGATCTAATTAGCTAGTCTAATTTTCCCGTTGTCTTCTGCACCATCTGTGGCAATTGAAGACACAGAAACTACTTAACGTGAAACAATGGCTGCAAGTATTAGCTCCCCAGTGAGTGGAGATTCTAGAGGAGGGATACCCATAGAGAGTATTTCAGCAGGTAGTCTGTGGGTAGGCACGCAGGGCTTCCTCTGATGTCGAAGCACTGGCCCACTCCTGCAGAGTGTCACAGCCTCCCGGCCTTCTCCTCCAGCTGAGATGTGCAAATCTCTGAGGCTTCAGAGACCTTGACCCGAGAGTGACAGGTCCACCTGTGTCCAGCTGTCTTCATGGCTGTTTCTGCCGTCAGTGACACTTGGAATGGGCCACGCCATTTCAGAACCACTGGCACTTCTTTCTGCTCCTTAACTAGGACTCAATCTCCTGGTTGGATGTTACAAGCAGCAAAGTCCAAAGGCGGGGCTTGTGCCAGCTGAGCTTCCTGTTGAAGGGGTTTCACAAGAAGCAGTATCCTGGCCACAGATGGTTTTAAATATACATCACTTACCTCTATTCCCCCACTAGGTTGAGACTTACCCGGGTAATTCATAACAACGACGGAAAGGGGGAGAACGGAATCCCTCTTCTGGGTCGGGCTCTCATTCTCGCCAAAGCCAATGTCCAAAGCCCTAGCCATGGCATCTTGGTTTCTATTACCAGCTTCAAAAGGTGTTTATTTCTCTAGTCATTGTTTTCTACCCGAGCCGAGCTCTGGGGGTGCCAGGGCCTATGGAGGTTCCATTGTGTTCCTAAAGAAGCCAAAACCCCTTGAAGGATCTTTCCTGTAAAATGAGTTCCCCTATCTGAGTCTATTGCTTCTACAATGCTGTATCTTGGAAAGATTTGTTCCAAAAATGCCTTAATACCTGATGCTGTCGTTGCTGAAGCAGTTGGAAATGCTTCTGGCCACCTTGCTAGCTGACATACCATTACCAGAAGAGATGAAGCCTTCCCACTTGGGGCATCTCAGGAAAATCCACCTGGCATCTTTGGAAGGGACCTGCAGCCCAAGGCCTCCCTCCCCTGGCAAGTTCCTTTGTAACTTGGCTGTTTGCTTTAGCACAGATCAAGCAACCTTCAACAGCTCGTTCTGCCAGTCTAAAAAGACCCCCAGCAACATCCAGCATGAGGAAGGCTTCTGCCAATCCTCAGGAGGTGCAAGGACTCTCTTCACGGAGTGCTTTTAATATTGGTAGGGCCAAAGCTTCTGGTATCTCTTGTTTGCCATCCCTTGTAAACCAATTATTGCCTTTTTTCTCTGCCACACGGCTTTTAACTGTATCTCAAACTCCTCTGGGAGAAAAGACAGCTTCCCGGCCAGTGATGGAGTCACTGCGAGCAAAGGGGGCATCTTGGAGAGTTCTGGCAGAAGTGTTGCTTTCTGACTTTCTTCATCCACCAAAAAGGAGACAGAGGAGGCCTGTAACATTCTTCAACTACAGGGAGAGGCCATGGGGCTTTTGCCATGGAGTCTCTCAACTGATTGCGGGACGCAGCCCCCTTTTGATGCAAAGTTCCTGGCAACAGCACCCTCGGAGGTACTCGGGAATTACAGACTTCGGGAACTGCCTACTCTATGCTCCCCTCTAATATGCACCCCCCTCTTGGTATGGAAAAGGAAGAAAACGAAACTATTCCTAATGCTATGAAGTCTTTGCTGCCTTGCTCTAGGTTCAGGAATTTAACACGGCCTTGGCTGAGCAACAGTCTCTGTCGATTAGTAACAGTTTCTAGAACTAAGACTTTCTTCTGTTACGCCCCTACCAGTAAATTCCTAGCCTTGTCTAAGGACGGATTCACACGGTCTCTTTGTAAAGACACATCTATGTTACTCCTTTCACTCCCACACCTTCTTGGCGGTGGGATGGCTCCCCCCGGCACAGCACCTGGCACAAAACCCCCCTATGCACATACACACACACCTGCACTTACCCTGCACTCCGCTGCACACACACACACACACACCCACCTCCCGCACACTAACACCCCCCTCCACATCCCTGCCATGCTACTTGCAGTGGCCCCGCCCCTGCCATCCCGGCCGGCTGGCAGCACTTACTCCTCACATGCCTTGCGTTTCCTTACTGCCCCCTCTGTAGCCTTCCCTCAACCTGCCTTTTCTCCCCTGCCTTGCATTGACTTGCTCACCCATCCCCCACCTGACTTCCTTTCACATTCGTCTAGGTCTGGCCTCACCTTTCCTTTTCCTTCTAGGACCCTCATTGCCTTGCCTCGCCTCGCCTCGCCAAGCCACCACTTGCCTTGCCCTGCCCTTGAAGCCCTCCCTTGCCTTGCATGACCTTGCTCACCCCTCCCCCACCTGGAATTCAAGACCCCTTTTCAATGCCATTTCATGGCCTTGCCCTGCCCTTTCTGCTCCTCCTAGGAATCTCAAAGCTCTCAAGCATCTCCCGTGTTTCAGGATCACAGGAGAGGAAGACCAGGGGACGACGCGTGTTGCCACACTCATCTCTATGGGCAGCCTTGGTCTGGGAGCAATCCTTGCATGTCTTGAATCTTGCAAGGGCAATTCACATTTTGCCCTTGAGCTCGGGGACCAGAATGAGAGTTCTTTTGCCTACAAAGGAAAGCAGGTAGCTCAAGTCTTTGAGGTGCAGAGGAGACATGACCCACGCGGGATCAAGGCCACACAAAGCACTTGGTCCTGGCTACTTTTGTGTACCAGCAGTCCTTGAATGTACTTCTCACCTGCCTTGCCTGGCCTTGCCTTGGCAACACAACAGTTTCCTTGTCTTGCCCTGCTAGCCCTCTGGAGCCCTCTGGAGCCTTGCATTCCTTTGCATGGCCATGCCCCGCCCTTGACCTGCCTACCGCTTTCCTCCAAGGCCTTGACTTGCCAAGCCCTTCCTGTTTCTGCCTGGCCTTCCCATCAGTGGACTTCCCTTCCTACGGCCAGCCTTGCCTCTAACGTCTGGGCCTTCTCTTGCCTACCACTCCATTTGCTTTCCCCTCACTGCTCTGGCCTTGCTTACCTCTCCCTTGACTTGCCCACAATTGCCTGCACTTGCTTTGCAGCGCCTTGCCTGCATGGAAGGCGAGGGCAAGAGTGGTAGGCAGGGCAAAGCAAAGCCAGCAAGTTGTAGGTAGTGCAAGGCAAGGCAGCAGAGGCAAAGGAAGCAGAGCAAGGGTAGCTTAAGAAGAACTAGACAAGGTACTGAAGGCAAGGCAAGGCCAAGAGACTCGGAGTGCCTTTCCTTGCCAAGGCAAGGACATAGTGCCAGTGTTGCTGGAGCAGATGTTAAGGTAGCACGGGGAGGAATAGAAAGTGCTGAGAACAGCGTGTGTGCTGCTAGTTTGAGGGGTGCAGTTGAAGTTGCAGGCAGCAAGATCTTCCTCAGCTGCCACTGTTTTGAGCTCTGTTTTTGCCAGATGGTTTCAAGTTGGTGGGCAGAATCTGCGAGAGGGCAAAGATTGGTTTGGGCCAAAGAGGTTTGTCTGCCTCTTGGAGTGCGGTAGAAAGAAGAGTCCGCTCTTGGAAGGGGAAGATGAGGGAAATCTTTTTGTCCTGAGGTGCTGTTGATTTGAGTGCAGGGACGTTTGCAACTTGCCTCTGCCCTTGGGGTGGTTTCGAGCAGCGCCAGGCGCTTGGCCTTCTTTTGCAAGTCGTCAGCGCCATCGTGTGCTTGTTTCGAGGAGCGCTGACAGTGCCGGGGAAAAAGCCAAGCTCTTCGCTGGCGCCGCCCTAAGTCGTGTGCGAGCAGTTGCTGGAAGAGCTCCGCTGTGCATCCTGCCTCTTGGAGACACAAAAGAATGTGATCCTGCGCGTAGCGGGGAAGCAAGAGGAATCTTTTCATTGTTGGCTGTGCAGTTTCTAAGCGGAAAAATTCAAGGCAGCTGCAGCACGGCCTCTTTCTTTCAGAACCTTTTCTGTGCCATCATGAACATGCTCAACATGGAACTCGCACCCACTGAACTGCATCAAAGGTCCTGGAGAGACGCACTTTCCTTCAAGCTCTAGCTACCATCCTACCCTCCACCTCTCACCGATCCCAAAGCCCTTCCGAACATCCAGCAGCTGCACGCAGAGAACAAGTGCTAGAAGAAGGCGTTGGCCTTCAGAGTCCCTTTAAAGTCTGTAAACTAGGCGAAACATTGCAGTGACCAGCACTTTCCTTCGCAACTATCTACAGAGCGTCATCACATTCTCTCAGAGTGGCTAAAGTCCACCCTTGCAGCACAGCAGCGTTTCCGGCCACAGTTCGGACTGAGAGATGGGCCAGGTGAGAAAGCATTTGTTGACTATCCCTCGTCTCTGGAAGACTTGATACTCGCAGCGCAATCACGTCCACACACCTTCAGTGTGGCCAAGTTCAAGCAGCTAGAGCTCACAGAGACGGGAGAGTCAGGAGAGAAGCCGTTCCAAAAGTACCGTGTACTTAGGGCAGCATTCAAACTGTGCACAGCACTCTACAGCACTGTAGACCGTGGCTTCTCTGACAAGACGTGCCATCCCATTGTTGGCTCTCGCAGCTCGCTTGCTAGCTGCTCTCCTGAAGAAAAGAACTGGGAGGAAAAGCCAATGCTGGGCTGCACCTTCCCCTTGCCTCCCGTAAAGCCACTTCAACTCCCCGCTGCACTCTCTACTTCCCCTCTCCTTGGCATCGACCGCTGTGTTTTCTGCATCTCGGAGCCCAAAGGTAAGCGCCAGTGTTCCCAGGGATGCTTGGAAGAGGGAGAAGTAGTAGCACAAGTAGCTGCCGTTGAACTTCCTCCTTCTCAATGCTAACGTGAAGTCGGCAGGCAGGCGAGCGCCAGCCACGCTCCTTTCTCAGTTTGTACGCTGCGGACACGAGCCCGGTGCTCGGCGCCTTCGTTCGGCCTCTTTAGTAGCCATGTCGCGCTTTCATTCTGCCGGAGTCGAAGCGTCGTCTACTTGTGGCACAAAGAGCACGGTGCCGGCAGCCAAATGCTCCAGCCGACTGCTTCTGCCGACACACGCCTGGGCTATGCACTTTGCCTCTCAGCGACATACAGCAGCACATTCGCTCTAAATGTAAAGGGAAAGCTTCTCGGCTACGTCTGGCACAGAGAACAGTTTTAGTTCAACGGGCTTCCCCAGAGCATGCCCCCGGACGCGTGGAAACCTGTATTTGCACCACATTCCAGTGGCAGGCCTCTTTCCTTTACAGGCTGCACAGCGCCGGCAGATGGCCCGTGCGCTCTGCACCTGCCTTCTCACTTCCAAGTAGCACCGCGCACATTAGAGCCTTGCAGGGAGAGAAGACGCGGCTAGGCGTCTCGCCCAGAAGAACGTGGCAGGGCGAAAAGGTGTTCTTCTTTTGTCTTCCTCGTCGCCCAGAGTGTGCTGCTGTGTTGAAAGTCTTGGCCAGCGAAAAGCTACACCAGCAAGTGTTTCTCTCCTGATGCATTGCGCTGAGCGAGAGCTGAGGAAAATCCTTGCACAGCACCCTGTGGATGCGTGCAGTACACACGCTGAAGAGCGGCACGGCTAAAAGTCATCGCTGGGCTTCAGTTCTGTCCAGACAGCAGAAGGCGAAGAACGAAGCAGTTGGGCACCGGCTGCATGTACATAGTGGAGCGAATTTCACATGTCCAGCCAAGAGCTGCTTCACAAGCAGATTCAGCTGAGAATGCTCTGGCTGCTTCACAAAGGAAGGCGCAGCTGTTGCACTCCTGGACACTACCTGGCCAGTAGCAGTTTCTTACACCTTCAATGCTGCAGAGTCCATGCAGCTGGAGCACCCCCAGAAGGACTCGTCCAGCTAGAAGGCGTTCCTCAAGTACCCCCCTCTTCCAAGTAGCCTTGAAACTGAGCACAACACACTGCGGCTAGGCAGCTTCCTTCTCAGATAGACGTGCCGTCACACTATTCACTCTCACAGCTCCGTTGCCCGCTTGCAGCAGCTGCTGCCAAAGAAAAAGGCTCCAGAAGGAAAAGCCACTGCTGGGCTGCCCTTTCCCCTTGCCTCACGTCAAGCACCAGAAACTGTCCGCTGCACTCTCTATTTCCTTTCTTCGTCGCATCTACCACTGTTATCTCTGCATCTCGGAGAATAAGCCCCGGCACAATTCTTTCCTGGGAAAGCTGGAAGACAAATAGGTGGCAGCACAAGTAGCTGCAAGGTGAACTTTAAGTTTCGAGCTGCTAACGTGAATCCGAAAACAAGCGAGTGGCAGGCACGCTTCCTCTTGCAGCCTGGGCGATGCCCACAGCAGCTCGGTGCTCTGCCTTCATTCTTACGCCCTTCGTAGCAGGTCGCGCTTTCGTTTTGCTGGAGACGACCCGTCGTCTACTTCTCGCGCAGAGAGCACGGTGCCGGCAGCCAAAAGCTGCAGGCTGCTGCTTCTGCCGAAACACACCTTGGCTATGCAATTTCTCTCTAGCGCTGAAGTAGCACCACATTCTCTTTGCTTTGCAGCCAGCATCTTTACGGAAAGCTTCTCGGCTACGTCTGGCACAGGGAACAGCTTTATTTTAACCGGCTTAGCCGGAGCTTGCCCCCGACGCGTGGGAACTTGTATTTGCACCACACTCCTGTGGCAGTCCTCTTTCCTTTACAGGCTGCACAGCGCCGGCAGATGGCAGTGCTTCTCTGCACCTGCCTTCTCACTTCCAAGTAGCACCGCGCACATAAGAGCCTTGCAGGGAGAGAAGACGCGGCTAGGCGTCTCGCCCAGAAGAACGTGGCAGGGCGAAAAGGTGTTCTTCTTTTGTCTTCCTCGTCGCCCAGAGTGTGCTGCTGTGTTGAAAGTCTTGGCCAGCGAAAAGCTACACCAGCGTTTCTCTCCTGATGCATTGCGCTGAGCGAGAGCTGAGGAAAATCCTTGCACAGCACCCTGTGGATGCGTGCAGTACACACGCTGAAGAGCGGCACGGCTAAAAGTCATCGCTGGGCTTCAGTTCTGTCCAGACAGCAGAAGGCGAAGAACGAAGCAGCTGGGCACCGGCTGCATGTACATAGTGGAGCGAATTTCACATGTCCAGCCAAGAGCTGCTTCACAAGCAGATTCAGCTGAGAATGCTCTGGCTGCTTCACAAAGGAAGGCGCAGCTGTTGCACTCCTGGACACTACCTGGTCAGAAGCAGGTTCTTCCACCTTCAATGCTGCAGAGTCCATGCAGCTGGAGCACCCCCAGAAGGACTCGTCCAGCTAGAAGGCGTTCCTCAAGTACCCCCCTCTTCCAAGTAGCCTTGAAACTGAGCACAACACACTGCGGCTCGGCAGCTTCCTTCTCAGATAGACGTGCCGTCACACTATTCACTCTCACAGCTCCGTTGCCCGCTTGCAGCAGCTGCTGCCAAAGAAAAAGGCTCCAGAAGGAAAAGCCACTGCTGGGCTGCCTTTTCCCCTTGCCTCACGTGAAGCACCAGAAACTGTCCGCTGCACTCTCTATTTCCTTTCTTCGTCGCATCTACCACTGTTATCTCTGCATCTCGGAGAATAAGCCCCGGCACAATTCTTTCCTGGGAAAGCTGGAAGACAAATAGGTGGCAGCACAAGTAGCTGCAAGTTGAACTTTAAGTTTCGAGCTGCTAACGTGAATCCGAAAACAAGCGAGTGGCAGGCACGCTTCCTCTTGCAGCCTGGGCGATGCCCACAGCAGCTCGGTGCTCTGCCTTCATTCTTACGCCCTTCGTAGCAGGTCGCGCTTTCGTTTTGCTGGAGACGACCCGTCGTCTACTTCTCGCGCAGAGAGCACGGTGCCGGCAGCCAAAAGCTGCAGGCTGCTGCTTCTGCCGAAACACACCTTGGCTATGCAATTTCTCTCTAGCGCTGAAGTAGCACCACATTCTCTTTGCTTTGCAGCCAGCATCTTTACGGAAAGCTTCTCGGCTACGTCTGGCACAGGGAACAGCTTTATTTTAACCGGCTTAGCCGGAGCTTGCCCCCGACGCGTGGCAACTTGTATTTGCACCACACTCCTGTGGCAGTCCTCTTTCCTTTACAGGCTGCACAGCGCCGGCAGATGGCAGTGCTTCTCTGCACCTGCCTTCTCACTTCCAAGTAGCACCGCGCACATACGAGCCTTGCAGGGAGAGAAGACGCGGCTAGGCGTCTCGCCCAGAAGAACGTGGCAGGGCGAAAAGGTGTTCTTCTTTTGTCTTCCTCGTCGCCCAGAGTGTGCTGCTGTGTTGAAAGTCTTGGCCAGCGAAAAGCTACACCAGCAAGTGTTTCTCTCCTGATGCATTGCGCTGAGCGAGAGCTGAGGAAAATCCTTGCACAGCACCCTGTGGATGCGTGCAGTACACACGCTGAAGAGCGGCACGGCTAAAAGTCATCGCTGGGCTTCAGTTCTGTCCAGACAGCAGAAGGCGAAGAACGAAGCAGTTGGGCACCGGCTGCATGTACATAGTGGAGCGAATTTCACATGTCCAGCCAAGAGCTGCTTCACAAGCAGATTCAGCTGAGAATGCTCTGGCTGCTTCACAAAGGAAGGCGCAGCTGTTGCACTCCTGGACACTACCTGGCCAGTAGCAGTTTCTTACACCTTCAATGCTGCAGAGTCCATGCAGCTGGAGCACCCCCAGAAGGACGCGTCCAGATAGAAGGCGTTCTTCAAGTACCCCCCTCTTCCCAAGTAGCCTTGAAACTGAGCACAACACACTGCGGCTCGGCAGCTTTCTTCTCTCACACTATTCACTCTTGCAGCTCCGTTGCCCACTTGCAGCAGCTGCTCCCAAAGAAAAAGGCTCCAGAAGTAAAAGCCACTGCTGGACTGCCCTTTCCCCTTGCCTCACGTCAAGCACCAGAAACTGTCCGCTGCACTCTCCTTTCTCCGCCGTATGGCGAAGCATAAACCTAACCGCAATTGTTTCCAGGGCAAAGCTGGAAGAGAAATAGGTAGCAGCACAAGTAGCTGCAAGTTGAACTTTAAGTTTCGAGCTGCTAACGTGAATCCGAAAAGAAGCGAGTGACAGGCACGCTTCCTCTTGCAGCCTGGGCGATGCACACACCAGCTCGGTGCTCTGCCTTCATTCTTACGCTCTTCGTAGCAGGTCGCGCTTTCGTTTTGCTGGAGACGACCCGTCGTCTACTTCTCGCGCAGAGAGCACGGTGCCGGCAGCCAAAAGCTGCAGGCTGCTGCTTCTGCCGAAACACGCCTGGGCTATGCAATTTCTCTCGAGCGCTGAAGTAGCACCACATTCTCTTTGCTTTGTAGCCAGCATCTTTACGGAAAGCTTCTCGGCTACGTCTGGCACAGGGAACAGCTTTATTTTAACCGGCTTAACCGGAGCTTGTCCCCAACGCGTGGGAACTTGTATTTGCACCACATTCCAGTCGCAGTCCTCTTTCCTTTACAGGCTGCACAGCGCCGGCAGATCGCGGTGCTCTCTGCACCTGCCTTCTCACTTCCAAGTAGCACCGCGCACATAAGAGCCTTGCAGGGAGAGAAGACGCGGCTAGGCGTCCCGCACAGAAGAACGTGGCAGGGCGAAAAGATATTCTTCCTTTCTCTTTCTTCTTGCCCGAATTGTGCTGCTGTGTTGAAAGTCTTGGCCAGCGAAAAGCTACACCAGCAAGTGTTTCTCTCCTGACGCATTTCGCTGAGCGAGAGCTACGCGGACAGTTTGGACCCTGTGGAACAGCAAGAAAATGACTGTACGTCGAGCTGAGGAAAATCCTTGCACAGCGCACTGTGGCTGTGTCCGCTGCACTCTCTATTCCCATTCTCCGTCGCATCTACCACTGTAATGTCTGCATCTCGAAGCATAAACCCCGGCACAATTCTTTCCTGGGAAAGATGGAAGAGAAATAGGTAGCAGCACATGTAGCTGCAAGTTGAACTTTCTGTTTTCAACTGCTAATTCGAATCTGAAAACAAGCGAGTGGCAGCCACGCTTCCTCTTGCAGCCTGTGCTATGCACACACCAGCTAGGTGCTTCTGCCTTCATTCTTATGCTCTTCGTACCATTTCGTTCTTTTCATTCTGCCGGAGTCGAACCGTCGTCATCTTGTCGCACAGAGGGCACGCCGGCAGAGAAACCCTCCAGAGAAACGCTCCAGGTTGCTGTCTCTTCCGAAACACACCTGGGCTGTGCACTTTCCTTCGCTGCCCTTGGTAGCACCACATTCTCTTTGCTTTGTAGCCTGAATGTAAAGGGAAAGAGTCTCAGCTACGTCTGGCACCGAGAACAGCTCTAGTTCAACGGGCTTATCCGGCGCTTACCCCGACGCGTGGGAACTTGTATTTGCACCACATTCCAGGGGTAGTCTTTCTTTCCTTTACAGCCTGCACAGCGCCGGCAGATGGCAGTGCTTCTCTGCACCTGCCTTCTCACTTCCAAGTAGCACCGCGCACATTAGAGCCTTGCAGGGAGCAAAGGCGTGGATAGATGTGTGGCAGAGAAAATCGTGCAAAGACGAAAAGATGGTCTTCTTTTGTCCTCCTTGTCGCCCAGATTGTGCTGCTGTGCTGAAAGCGTGCGTTTTATTACCCCTTCTCGCAGTAAGACTATGTGCTGCGTTGCAACTGTTGGCCAGCGGAAGGCTAATGCAGCAAGTGCTTCTCTCCTGACACATTTCTCTGAGCGAGAGCTTGTGCGGCCAGTTGGGCTCTGCGAAGCAGAAAGGCTGTACTTGCACGTAGCGCTGAGGAAAATCCGTGCACTGCGCACTGTGGATGCGTGCAGTACACACACTGAAGAGAGCCAAAGCTGAATGCTGCAGTTCTGTCCAGCGCCGGTAAGGGAGAAGAACGCAGCCCCAGGCCACTGGGCTGGTGTGTGCGATGACTAGGAGCTTTGCCGCTCTTCTGCGTGTATACTGCACGCATGCACAGTGCGCAGTGCACGGATTTTCCTCAGCTCTCGCTCAGCAAAATGCATCAGGAGGGAAGCACATGATGGATTAGCCTTGCACTGGCCAACAGTTCCAACGCAGCACCACAGTCTTCTTGCGAGAAGGGGTAATAAAACACATGTATTGTCCCGGAACAGTTCTCTGGGCGAGCCGTAGCCGAGAAGCTTTCCCTTAAGATAAAGACCACAAGGCAGACAGAATGTTGTGCTACCTAGCGCTAGAGAGAAATTGCATAGCCCAGGCGTGTTTCGGCAGAAGCAGCAGCCTGCAGCATTTCGCTGCCGGCACCGCGCTCTCTGCGCGAGAAGTAGACGACGGGTCGTCTCCAGCAAAACGAAAGCGCGACCTGCTACGACGAGCGTAAGAACGAAGGCAGAGCACGGAGCTGCTGTGTGCATCGCACAGGCTGCAAGAGGAAGCGCGGCTGCCACTCGCTTGTTTTCGGATTCACGTTAGCAGCTCGAAACTTGCAGCTACTTGTGCTGCTACCTATTTGTCTTCCAGCTTTCCCAGGAGAGAACTGTGCCGGGGTTTATGCTTCGAGATGCAGACATTACAGTGGTAGATGCGACGGAGAATGGAAATAGAGAGTGCAGCGGACAGTTTCTGGTGCTTGACGTGAGGCAAGGGGAAAGGGCAGTCCAGCAGTGGCTTTTACTTCTGGAGCTTTTTTCTTTGGGAGCAGCTGCTGCAAGTGGGCAAACGGAGCTGCGAGAGTGCATAATGTGACGGCACGTCTATCTGAGAAGGAAGCTGCCGAGCCGCAGTGTGTTGTGCTCAGTTTCAAGGCTACTTGGAAGAGGGGGGTACTTGAGGAACGCCTTCTAGCTGGACGCGTCCTTCTGCCTGTGCTCCAGCTGCATGGACTCTGCAGCACTGAAGGTGTAAGAACCTGCTACTGGCCAGGTAGTGTCCAGGAGTGCAACAGCTGCGCCTTCCTTTGTGAAGCAGCCAGAGCATTCTCAGCTGAATCTGCTTGTGAAGCAGCTCTTGGCTGGACATGTGAAATTCGCTCCACTGAGTACATGCAGCCGGTGCCCAGCTGCTTCGTTCTTCGCCTTCTGCTGTCTGGACAGAACTGAAGCCCAGCCATGACTTTTAGCCGTGCCGCTCTTCAGCGTGTGTACTGCACGCATCCACAGGGTGCTGTGCAAGGATTTTCCTCAGCTCTCGCTCAGCGCAATGCATCAGGAGAGAAACACTTGCTGGTGTAGCTTTTCGCTGGCCAAGACTTTCAACACAGCAGCACACTCTGGGCGACGAGGAAGACAAAAGAAGAACACCTTTTCGCCCTGCCACGTTCTTCTGGGCGAGACGCCTAGCCGCGTCTTCTCTCCCTGCAAGGCTCTAATGTGCGCGGTGCTACTTGGAAGTGAGAAGGCAGGTGCAGAGCGCACGGGCCATCTGCCGGCGCTGTGCAGCCTGTAAAGGAAAGAAGACTACCCCTGGAATGTGGTGCAAATACGAGTTCCCACACGTCGGGGGCATGCTCTGGGGAAGCCCGTTGAACTAAAACTGTTCTCTGTGCCAGACGTAGCCGAGAAGCTTTCCCTTTACATTTAGAGCGAATGTGCTGCTGTATGGCGCTGAGAGGGAAAGTGCATAGCCCAGGCGTGTGTCGGCAGAAGCAGTCGGCTGGAGCATTTGGCTGCCGGCACCGTGCTCTTTGTGCCACAAGTAGACGGCGCTTCGACTCCGGCAGAATGAAAGCGCGACATGGCTACTAAAGAGGCCGAACGAAGGCGCCGGAGCACCGGGCTCGTGTCCGCAGCGTACAAACTGAGAAAGGAGCGTGGCTGGCGCTCGCCTGCCTGCCGACTTCACGTTAGCATTGAGAAGGAGGAAGTTCAACGGCAGCTACTTGTGCTACTACTTCTCCCTCTTCCAAGCATCCCTGGGAACACTGGCGCTTACCTTTGGGCTCCGAGATGCAGAAAACACAGCGGTCGATGCCAAGGAGAGGGGAAGTAGAGAGTGCAGCGGGGAGTTGAAGTGGCTTTACGTGAGGCAAGGGGAAGGTGCAGCCCAGCATTGGCTTTTCCTCCTAGTTCTTTTCTTCAGGAGAGCAGCTAGCAAGCGAGCTGCGAGAGCCAACAATGGGATGGCACGTCTTGTCAGAGAAGCCACGGTCTACAGTGCTGTAGAGTGCTGTGCACAGTTTGAATGCTGCCCTAAGTACACGGTACTTTTGGAACGGCTTCTCTCCTGCCTCTCCCGTCTCTGTGAGCTCTAGCTGCTTGAACTTGGCCACACTGAAGGTGTGTGGACGTGATTGCGCTGCGAGTATCAAGTCTTCCAGAGACGAGGGATAGTCAACAAATGCTTTCTCACCTGGCCCATCTCTCAGTCCGAACTGTGGCCGGAAACGCTGCTGTGCTGCAAGGGTGGACTTTAGCCACTCTGAGAGAATGTGATGACGCTCTGTAGATAGTTGCGAAGGAAAGTGCTGGTCACTGCAATGTTTCGCCTAGTTTACAGACTTTAGAGGGACTCTGAAGGCCAACGCCTTCTTCTAGCACTTGTTCTCTGCGTGCAGCTGCTGGATGTTTGGAAGGGCTTTGGGATCGGCGAGAGGTGGAGGGTAGGATGGTAGCTAGAGCTTGAAGGAAAGTGCGTCTCTCCAGGACCTTTGATGCAGTTCAGTGGGTGCGAGTTCCATGTTGAGCATGTTCATGATGGCACAGAAAAGGTTCTGAAAGAAAGAGGCCGTGCTGCAGCTGCCTTGACTTTTGCCGCTTAGTAACTGCACAGCCAACAATGAAAAGATTCCTCTTGCTTCCCCGCTACGCGCAGGATCACATTCTTTTGTGTCTCCAAGAGGCAGGATGCACAGCGGAGCTCTTCCAGCAACTGCTCGCACACGACTTGGGGCGGCGCCAGCGAAGAGCTTGGCTTTTTCCCCGGCACTGTCAGCGCTCCTCGAAACAAGCACACGATGGCGCTGACGACTTGCAAAAGAAGGCCAAGCGCCTGGCGCTGCTCGAAACCACCCCAAGGGCAGAGGCAAGTTGCAAACGTCCCTGCACTCAAATCAACAGCACCTCAGGACAAAAAGATTTCCCTCATCTTCCCCTTCCAAGAGCGGACTCTTCTTTATACCGCACTCCAAGAGGCAGACAAACCTCTTTGGCCCAAACCAATCTTTGCCCTCTCGCAGATTCTGCGCACCAACTTGAAACCATCTGGCAAAAACAGAGCTCAAAACAGTGCGGGCTGAGGAAGATCTTGCTGCCTGCAACTTCAACTGCACCCTCCAAACTAGCAGCACACACGCTGTTCTCAGCACTTTCCTTCTCAGCTCTAGGTACCATCCTAAGCCTTCCCTCTCCCAGAGTCAGCATCCAAAGACAACGGCACCACGGACTGCTCACACACTAAAGGCACGAGGACAAAAGGCTCACAAGCTTGGCCTTTGCATTCCCACGGACAGCTCAACAGCTCTAAGCCAGAGAGAGCTCTGCCTCTTGGGAAAAGCCTTTAAAATCCCTAAGAGCACCTGATGTGCACATCCAAACCTGCTCTCCTTGCCAAAGAGAGCAACTACAAGCCCATCTCCAAAGAAACGGCATCCCCTCCTCCAAAATACAACACATCCATCCACTGATCCACCTCCAGTATAGAATAGATCCAACAATTGCCCCTACACGCCCAGGGGCCAGAAGAGAAATGTCTTGCTGGACTATTCCTCCCCATGCTACCTTAACATCTGCTCCAGCAACACTGGCACTATGTCCTTGCCTTGGCAAGGAAAGGCACTCCGAGTCTCTTGGCCTTGCCTTGCCTTCAGTACCTTGTCTAGTTCTTCTTAAGCTACCCTTGCTCTGCTTCCTTTGCCTCTGCTGCCTTGCCTTGCACTACCTACAACTTGCTGGCTTTGCTTTGCCCTGCCTACCACTCTTGCCCTCGCCTTCCATGCAGGCAAGGCGCTGCAAAGCAAGTGCAGGCAATTGTGGGCAAGTCAAGGGAGAGGTAAGCAAGGCCAGAGCAGTGAGGGGAAAGCAAATGGAGTGGTAGGCAAGAGAAGGCCCAGACGTTAGAGGCAAGGCTGGCCGTAGGAAGGGAAGTCCACTGATGGGAAGGCCAGGCAGAAACAAGAAGGGCTCGGCAATCCAAGGCCCTGGAGGAAAGCAGTAGGCAGGTCAAGGGCGGGGCATGGACGTGCAAAGGAATGCAAGGCTCCAGAGAGCTAGCAGGGCAAGGCAAGGAAACTGTTGTGTTGCCAAGGCAAGGCAAGGATAGGCAAGGCAGGTGAGAAGTACATTCGAGGACTGCTGGCACACAAAAGCGGCCAGGACCAAGTGCTCTGTGTGGCCTTGCTTGGCGAGGCGAGGCAGGGCAATGAGGGTCCTAGAAGGAAAAGGAAAGGTGAGGCCAGACCTAGACGAATGTGAAAGGAAGTCAGGTGGGGGATGGGTGAGCAAGTCAATGCAAGGCAGGGGAGGGAGAAAAGGCAGGTTGAGGGAAGGCTACAGAGAGGGCAGCAAGGAAATGCAAGGCATGGGGAAGCACGTGAGGAGTGAGTGCTGCCAGCCGGCCGGGATGGCAGGGGCGGGGCCACTGCAAGTAGCATGGCGGGGAGGTGGAGGGGGGTGTTAGTGTGCGGGAGGTGTGTGTGTGTGTGTGCAGCGGAGTGCAGGGTAAGTGCAGGTGTGTGTGTATGTGCATAGGGGGGTTTTGTGCCAGGTGCTGTGCCGGGGGGAGCCGTCCTACCGCCAAGAAGGTGTGGGAGTGAAAGGAGTAACAGAGATGTGTCTTTACAAAGAGACCGTGTGAATCCGTCCTTAGACAAGGCTGGGAATTTACTGGTAGGGGCGTAACAGAAGAAAGTCTTAGTTCTAGAAACTGTTACTAATCGACAGAGACTGTTGCTCAGCCAAGGCCGTGTTAAATTCCTGAACCTAGAGCAAGGCAGCAAAGACTTAATAGCATTAGGAATAGTTTCGTTTTCTTCCTTTTCCATACCAAGAGGGGGGTGCATATTAGAGGGGAGCCTAGAGTAGGCAGTTCCAGAAGTCTGTAATTCCCGAGTACCTCCGAGGGTGCTGTTGCCAGGAACTTTGCATCAAAAGGGGGCTGCGTCCCGCAATCAGTTGAGAGACTTCATGGCAAAAGCCCCATGGCCTCTCCCTGTAGTTGAAGAATGTTACAGGCCTCCTCTGTCTCCTTTTTGGTGAATGAAGAAAGTCAGAAAGCAACACTTCTGCCAGAACTCTCCAAGATGCCCCCTTTGCTCGCAGTGACTCCATCACTGGCCGGGAAGCTGTCTTTTCTCCCAGAGGAGTTTGAGATACAGTTAAAAGCCGTGTGGCAGAGAAAAAGGGCAATAATTGGTTTACAAGGGATGGCAAACAAGAGATACCAGAAGCTTTGGCCCTACCAATAGTAAAAGCACTCCGTGAAGAGAGTCCTTGCACCTCCTGAGGATTGGCAGAAGCCTTCCTCATGCTGGATGTTGCTGGGGGTCTTTTTAGACTGGCAGAACGAGCTGTTGAAGGTTGCTTGATCTGTGCTAAAGCAAACAGCCAAGTTACAAAGGAACTTGCCAGGGGAGGGAGGCCTTGAGCTGCAGGTCCCTTCCAAAGATGCCAGGTGGATTTTCCTGAGATGCCCCAAGTGGGAAGGCTTCATCTCTTCTGGTAATGGTATGTCAGCTAGCAAGTTGGCCAGAAGCATTTCCAACTGCTTCAGCAACGACAGCATCAGGTATTAAGGCATTTTTGGAACAAATCTTTCCAAGATACAGCATTGTAGAAGCAATAGACTCAGATAGGGGAACTCATTTTACAGGAAAGATCCTTCAAGGGGTTTTGGCTTCTTTAGGAACACAATGGAACCTCCATAGGCCCTGGCACCCCCAGAGCTCGGCTCGGGTAGAAAACAATGAATAGAGAAATAAATACCTTTTGAAGCTGGTAATAGAAACCAAGATGCCATGGCTAGGGCTTTGGACATTGGCTTTGGCGAGAATGAGAGCCCGACCCAGAAGAGGGATTCCGTTCTCCCCCTTTCCGTCGTTGTTATGAATTACCCGGGTAAGTCTCAACCTAGTGGGGGAGTAGAGGTAAGTGATGTATATTTAAAACCATCTGTGGCCAGGATGCTGCTTCTTGTAAAACCCCTTCAACAGGAAGCTCAGCTGGCACAAGCCCCACCTTTGGACTTTGCTGCTTGTAACATCCAACCAGGAGATTGAGTCCTAGTTAAGGAGTAGAAAGAAGCGCCAGTGGTTCTGAAATGGCGTGGCCCATTCCAAGTGTCACTGACGACAGAAACAGCCATGAAGACAGCTGGACACAGGTGGACCCGTCACTCTCGGGTCAAGGTCTCTGAAGCCTCAGAGATTTGCACATCTCAGCTGGAGGAGAAGGCCGGGAGGCTGTGACTGCTGGAGTGGGCCGGAGCAGTAGCCAGTGCTTCGACATCAGAGGAAGCCCTGCGTGCCTACCCACAGACCACCTGCTGAAATAGTCTCTATGGGCATCCCTCCTCTAGAATCTCCACTCACTGGGGCGCTAATACTTGCTGGATTCTTTTATGTTAAGTGGTTTCTGTGTCTTCAATTGCCACAGGTGCTGCAGAAGACAACGGGAAAATTAGACTAGCTAATTAGATCACATTATTAAAATATTTTCCTTACTAGTTCTACTTTTATATGGTCAGCTAAGTTTAGGCCAGGAGTGGGAGAATCAGTTTGCAGCCTTAGCAGAAAAAGTAGCAAAAGTTTTTCACCTTAGCAATTGCTGGCTCTGTGGAGGGCCAGGAGGATCTGAAGAGTGCCTATGGTTGGCTAGCCCAGCTGAACCTAAGTGGTGGCTCAACACCTGACATGAGGTCCATACTAGGACGGGATTTGGGGCCAAAGAAGGAAGTCCATGGCTATAGGAGAAGGTTTCACGAAGGATGTCTGGACTTCAGGTGGCTCTCTTGAAAGCTGTTTATTGCATAGGTGAAGTTACAGCATTTCAGGGAGCAGCTATCCAGAGCCAGCCCTATAGCTGCCAGCTCCAGCTGTAGGCATACCTGAAGCCGCTTGCTGTTCAAGTTACAGAGCATTCGATACTTTTCTTTGCAGAGTATCTTAGCACGTAACAACCAATAAGCACCATACACAATACCTTGACATTGGCCTATAGCCTATCATAGCTACTACCATCACCATATTATAGTCATTATTATCCAATCACAAGAGTAAGTTACAATTTAAGCTTCCAGTGGAAAATTCTTAGACCTTTCTTCTTCTTGCTACATCAACATTTCTTGTTTGCCTGCCATATCTTTCTTTTTGCTAAAGACACCTTTTCTATTCACTTATGCTCTTCTTGAGACTTACTTACTTGGTGAAAAACATGTCTTTGTTTGTAATCACATACCTTTGTCCTGCTCCTAAAAATCTCCTTCCAACTCATCTCCAACCTTTGCCTTCTCAGTTACTCAGCGATCACTGTTTCAGCAAAACACCTTTTCTTCTATATCAAAACTTGCTTTCATTTCTACCTCATCCCCAGCTTCTACATTCTCACACCTTGCTGCCAAGCCTACATACCTGTGAAACTTTCTTACCAAACTTTCATCCTCCCCAACACATGGCCACTTCATTCTTCTCCAACAGGCACTTATTGCCTAAACAGGACAGGGCGGGTCTATGTAGGAAAAGGCGTTTGTCAATTGACTTTCCCTCTGGCTTTAAACAATTGGGTTTGGACCCACAGTTGCCCTCCTTACAATTGTTCCAAATATCAAGACAATTGCAATCAAAGAGCTGTTCAGCTCACTAATGGTAGCTGCGTAAGGTGTTCTTACCACACTTACCAAAACATTTGGAAGCCTGTAAAGCAATGCGGAGGGACAAGGGGTTTTTTTGACCACCTATTTTTAAGCTGTCCCCACAAAAATCCCACAAGTAGAAGACATGTTGTTTGTGATTATCAGTGGGAATGGCAACAGCGGATTGGAACTCAAAGCCTTTTAGTGAGTTCTGCTCCAAATCCAAGCAAGCAACTTGCAGATGTAAATGTAGATGGGAACCCTGTGTGGGAGCTTGGAAATGCAAATGCTGTGACCCTTATGGTGGGGCAGCTATTGTTGGAGGACCGTTAGGCCAGGGAATCCTGCTGTATTTGGTAGGAAGGCCCCTTTGCTAATGGAACACGGGCTTTGAAAGGACATGATTGGATTTGTGGCCAACATGCTTAGCTCAGGTTACCTCCAAACTGGTCAGGGATATGGTATATCCCTGGGGTATATTAGACCGTTGTTCTTTTTGCTACTACAAATTCAGGGAAATCGCTTAGGAATCCAAATCTGTGATGATTTAATTCGAGAAAAGCAGTCATCTGATGCAGCCTTGGCTGCAGGGAGCACCCCAAAACGGGGAAAAGATGAATGGCCACCAGAAGAAGTTACGCAACATGATGGACCAGCCACTTGGAAACCTAAGGAATTAATCCCAGATGCCTGGGAACCCATTTATCATTTGAATGAGATAATTAGGGTACAAGCTGTCTCAGAAATAATTACCAACCAGCCAGCCACAGCTCTTGACCGTCTTGCTGAGCAATCCACTTCAATGAGGAAAGCGGTATTTCAACATTGGATGGTATTAGATTATCTGTTAGCAGAAGAAGGAGGAGTTTGTGGGAAATTAAATGACTCGAGCTGTTGTTTGCAAGCAGATGACAGCGGAAAATGGTCAAACAAATAACAGAGGAAATAACCTCAGCTCATGGACCTGTCCAAGTGTTGAAAGGATGGTAATGGGACATGTTTTCCTGGCTAACTGGCCAGCTATGGGCTAAATTGTTACAGCAGGGATTACTGTAACACGCCTATATCAAACCAGGAATCCCGTGGAAAAGAAGTAGATATGGACAGATTGGTGGTAGATGTTTCAGAGGTCTTTATTTCTCCAGCCACATGGCCGGGGCTCTGCTCAGGAACTCCCCCAGTCACGGGACCCGAGGGTCCTTGGCCACACCGGGGAACACAAACCAACCAAGGGGGAATGAAGCTGACCAGGGGCAGGGAAACCCCGTGTCTCCCCCCCAGGGCCCATCGCCCAGGGCTCCATGGCAGGGGGGGAGACCCCAACACTAAATGAATGCCATTTCTCCTCTTCTATGCTATAGCAACTCTAATCTTTTGACCATACGTGACACCATGCTGGGTGCAGCTCTTTCAGCAGGTAGCAGCCATGCCTACCTGATCCAGAAACGACTACAAAAGGACAGAAGAGGATGTCACTGCAAATAATAGCAAAAGCCCAGAAGACTCAAGAAGAAAAAATTAAATCAATGGTAATTAAGGTTTGTAAAGACAAATACAGATTAAATAAAAAAAGGAGGGATTAAAAGGAATGAGATGGATGAGTCTTTACAAACAGACCGTGTGAATCGGCCTGTAGACAAGGCTAGGAACTTATGCGGAGTGAAGTAACAGAAGAAACGATTAGTTCTCTAGAACTGTTACTAATCATCAGAGACTGTTGATTAATCAAGGCCGTGTTAAATTCCTGAACCTAGAGCAAGGCAACAAAGACGTAATAGAATTAGGAATGGTTTCTTTTTCTTTCTTTTCGATGCCAAAAGGGGGGTGCATATTAGAGGAGGGCATAGAGTAGGCAGTTCCGGAAGTCTGTATCCCCCTAATACCTCAGCCAGTGGAGAAAAGGAAGGGGGCGTTGTGGCCGGGAACTTGGCATAAAAAAGGGGCTGCATCCCGCAACCGTTTGACAGACCCCATGGGAAAAGCCCCAGGGACTCTCCCTGTAGTCGAAGAATGTTGCAGGACTCCTCTGTCTCCTTTTCGGACATCAACCTCAGGCATGGTGGATTAATTTTCCCTAACGGCAGCGACCTGCTGCGTGGTCTCCGTGCTCCTCCCCAGCCCCCCGGGAGGTGCAAAATAGTTCCCGGCGGCTCCCACCGCGCGTTACAGACGGCTGCGCGGCCCCAGGGCTGCCCGCAGTGCTCCCCTGCCCCGCCAGGGCTGCCTGAGGTCTGCGGAGCCACCTCGCCACCAGCGCGGCCAGGGCCGGGGCCCTTCTCGACAGCAGCCGAGGGGCTGCGGAGCGGGCGGCTGCGGGACGATCAGCTCTTTTATGCCGCGCGGTGCTGCCGCCTCCATCTAGCTCCCCATCGCGCCGCCGGCCGACCCCGCCTAGCGCGTTCACGCTCGGCCGCGCTCGCCGCCCGCCCAGCCTCGCCGGAAGCTCTCCCGCCCGGGCCGTGCCCCGGCTCCGCCTGCGGCTCGGCAGGGCCCGGCCGCACGCGTGCTGCGTGGCTCGGAGCACCCGCGTTGCGCCGCAGGCGACGGGGAAGGCGGGGCGGGCCGGCGCCATGGTGGTAGCGCGAGGAGAGGAGCGCCCGGGCGGGGCGGCGAGTGGCGCGGCCGTGAGCGCTTCTGCTTGCTGTCGCTCGGCTGCCGCCCACGGCAGGTGCCGTGTGACCCCGCGGAGCGGCGGGGCCGGCCGGGCGGTGCGCGGCGAGGCTTTCGGCCAGCGGCGGCCGCAGCGACAGTCTGCCGGCACTGCCCGTGCCGGCGGAGAGAGCGGGGATCCGAGGCCGGCCTTCCTAGGGTAACGAGGGGCGACCGCCTTTGCCGCGCTGCCCTCCGTGCAGCACGTGGCCGATTCCGGCGAAGCCGGGGTCTCCGCAGCGGCGCGGGCGGGAGGGAGTGGGGAGCGCGCTCGGTGCTCTGCCGGCCGCTCCCGCCCAGCGCTGCGCTCCGCCGAGGCGTTTTCCTGCCTATCCTGGGAAGGACATAAGGGACCCCGGAGTCGGAGCTTAGCTGTCAGGGGGAACAACTTCCCTCCATTGGCGACCTCCTTTTCCCTCTGATTCAGCTACCTTGTGGTAGGTGCGATGGTGCTGAAGAAGGGTGGCGGCTTGGCACAGTTGCTGGCATAGGTGGTGCGAGAGCTCCACGCAAGCAGCTTGGAGTGGCATGTGCGAGGGTAGGAAGGTACGGCACCCACAGCTGAAGGTAAAAAAAGTCAGGGCATGTCATCAGCCGCAGTCGTGCTAAGTTGTTCATCTTTGCAAACTGCTTGCCGAGTTGTTCCTTTTCTTAGGTAATGGGGGTTTGTATCAACCAGAACTGCATATGGTCAGTATTTGCAGAGAAAGTTACGTGGACTGTTGTTGAAGTGAGTGTAGCAGTTTCTATGGCATTCTGCAAAAAAGTGACAGGTCTCTCTGCGTTCCCCAATTCTTAACAAAAATGGAGTTCACAAAGCCCTGAAAAGAGGTTTTACAAAACTTCAGGGATTTTTTCCTGCGAGTACTGTGGAGACAGCCATAGTCACCTTGTCTTTCCAAAAGTGAAGGTTACATCTTTTTGTCCAAGAGCATCAAGTGCTTTTGATCAGCGTTTGTGTGCATGCATGAGCCTTGTTCTTGTTCTTCCTTGGAGAACTTTTACAATCCTCAGATGATCTGTGTAGGCTGCAGACTGCAGTGGTGAACTTGAAGGCTTCCAGCAGAAGGGAGATGCTGTCCACGTTTTGGATTTTCCTTAGTCTGAACTGATGATCTGTCATTTGCATGTTTGTTTAGCTGTGCTTAGAATAATTGATAAGTTGGTGTATAGAATAAAGACAATTACCAATTTCCTCCCTTTGTGGGAGCCCATCCAAAAGTCACGCAAGAAGCAACTTAGAGGTCACTAAAGTAATTAGAATTGTTAAAACTCAGAAAGGCATAAAGGTCAGAGTGAGGAAGATGAGTTACTTCATCTTCCTTAGGACCACTGACCCAATTCAAGACCACCGACTCCATTCAGATCACACGCTACGCATGCTTAATGACATGTAAGCTCATTTCCATACAAAGCGGAGAATGGGAGGTGCCAACACTATGAATACGCATTTTGTATTTTGGATATTCATAATACGTGGAAATAAAAGGTATCATGTTTGCTTGTATCAGGGCCTGCGACTTAGGGAGCTATCCCACGCAAAAATAAAACATACACTTTCTAACTCTAAACTGTTAAGAGTTTTTGTCCATCTCAGTTGGATATCGATATTAGATCGATATTCATATTTTGGTAAATCATAGTTAGCATAGGAGAAAGGCATGCTTGGTATGTACCTGGGATAGTTAGGGCTAGCTTTTAGTTCTGCAATGTTATTACGAAACATAGATACGGTCTTGGCCAGTTGCCCCTCGTTTCGAAACAGGGCTATAAAGGGACTTTCTGAAATAACTGAGATAAGATCTCCCCACGGAAAGAAGACAAATCTATTGGCAGCAGAGCACGAGGACTTCGTCTCATCTGTTGGTAGCCATTGCCCCCCCTTTCTTCCTCTCCACTCTTTTACTTTGTTTTTCTTTCTCTCTCTCTCTCTCTTTCTCTCCTCTATCACATTACCATGTTGTGGGTACTTAACAAAGGTGAATAGGTGATTAAAACTGAAATCCCTTGTGTCCTTTTGCACTCGGAGATCTGTAAACAAACCATCACGACCCTCACTTCTATTAGCAGATCGTGACATTAAACTGGCATCACGGACAGGATTTCTGACAGACAGAAGGGGTTGCAAGGTTGTGTGTAGTCTGTAATAGGGGAAGGACGTTTCACTGCAGCCGCACCTAGCCCGACACCCCGCAAAGGGTGAGCGGTGTCTAGAAAGCAAGGGGGACGACTCGAATTTCCCACAAACTGCACACGCCTAGGTGAAAAGCACCCCATACTCAACTGAGGGCTCTGTCTTCAGATTTTTCACAAAAAGATCTCTTAGTGTAAAAGGGGGAACTGTTTTGGTGGGCGTGTGTGAATTTGGACTGCTTGGTGTAGCGAAGAGACAACCGTAAGTAACTTAAGGAGTACCTCCCAGGCAGATTTTGGTCTCTTCACCCACCCAGGGAAGCGAAGGGCGACACGGCGAAGCTGTTTGTGTGGCAATGTGTAATTAGGTTTTACCTCCCTGTAGTGGTTTTGATCCCTTTATAAAATGACTGAAAACCCTAGTGCAAATCATAAAGCTGCATTTTATGCTCTGCTAGCAAAACATAATGCCCGGCCCTCTCCGGGAGGGGAAGAATGGGCTCAAAATAACTGGTTTAATTTGGAGTGTGACTGATAGAATACGTTCATTCCAACATGAGACAAAGTTTAAATTTGGCCAAAATAAAACCATAATCTGCTCCTAAATCTGTTTCAGGAGCATGCCTTACAGCAGCTATAGATCACTGCTTTAAGCGATGTAGTGAAGAGAAAGCAATCACAGATTCCCTTCAAAACCTAGTGGAAATTTTACAGGAACAATCAGATGAAGAAAGGAATGAAAATCATTTGCTGCGGGCTGCTTTGAGGGAGGAATATTTTAAGAATTCAAAGAATGCTGACTCACCAAAAGAGAAAGAGGAAAAGAAAACTCCTCACATTAACCAAATATACCCCCAGGAAGAACTAGTGCTAGTGAAAAATTGTGGGGAAAACTGCTGCCCTCCTATGGGACCTCTAATTAAAACAGAATATAATTATATCAATGATGAAGATTTTGAACCGCATATCACCACTAAACAAATACCATACACTGCTCCTGAGTTGGCGAAGTTAAAAAAGGAGTACGGGCGGCTTCCCCACGAAGCTGAGACGGAATATGCCTTCCAAGTGTCTCTCACCGGAGGAGACCAAATTCAATTCACTGAACAGGAGGCCAGTGGATACTGGGGACATGGAGTTCTCTTAACAACAGGAGACAAATGTAACACATGGTCGCTGACTCAGCGCGCAGCTTTCTGGGCCGGGGGACTCAATCCTTTAGAAAGGGGAGACCCTTTCGCTACAGTTGGTACCCCTGATCAACTTCTAGAAAGCGTCCACAAAGCCGCCTGTCTGCAAATGATCCATGAAAGGAAATTAACTCCTGGATATGAATCCCCCATGCAATTACCTGTGAAACCTGAACTGATGACCCCTTTAATTCGAGGCCTTCCAGAATCACTCCAATCTACAGCAGCTGTCCTTCAAAAAACCATAGCTGCTGCAGGTCCTGTAGAGAGGTTGGACAGATTCCTTGGAAACCCGAGCGACCAAACTGCATCTACCGATCCTGGGTTTACTCCATATTCAACCCCCTCTCAGCCGCCAGGTTCACAATCAAATTCACCTGCCGGTGATTGCAAAGTTTGGACATGGAGTGAGGTTGAAGAAGATCTGATTAATTACAGTAGGAAATATGGACCGATAAAAATCCCAGAGGAAAAATCAGAAAAAACAAAAGGTGTCAGGCACATTAGGGCTCCTCATAGTGAAAAACCAAAGAATGTAACCAGAGATCCCTAACCGTCAGCATTGGTGCTTATTAGGTATCAAAAAGGGGGTCCCCAGAAATGCGATGGATGGCTTAGCCCTTGATCAGTTGAGTAAGGTAGTGTGTAACTGGCACTGCCAAAAGCCCCTTCTACCGAATCCGTCACTTCAACCCAGTGCACCCCTCCTCCCTCAGAATCTGGGCAGTGAGTCAAAGCCACTTCTCCCTCAAAGTCTGGCCAATGAGCTAGAACAGATTCTTCCTCAAAACCAGGGAAACTAGACCCTCTGTTTCTTGTCAGTGGGCAAAGAAACGGAGCATAGGTCTACCTGAGAATGCTCACTAAAAATAAAACGGGAGATATAACGATCACAGCTATTACAAGTCCTAAACGGGCACCTGTAACTTTTCTGATTGACACTGGGGCACAAATTTCTGCGCTGACAAAGAAAGATGCCCAGAGGTGTGGAATTGTTCCAACAAAGAACCGATATTGTGTTTTAAGTGCCTTGGGCACAACAACAGAATCTATGAATGGGGCCTTAGTCAAGCTCCCTTTGCCTGGAGAGGAAAACCAACTCTCCATCCATGGGGTGATTGGAGATATTCCAACCAATTTATTAGGGCTGAATGCCCTTGCTAGGAGGCAGTGGGAGGACTCAGAGGGTCTTCTGTGGTCTTTTGGCACACCACATTTTAACATCAGACTGCTCCAAGCTGCAGCCTCCCTACCATTCAGCAAAGTAACTAATGTGAAACAATACCTCCTTCCCCTGGGTGCCAAAGAGGCTATCAAGCCAGTGATACAGGAGCTACGACAACAAGGAGTAATACTTCATACCCATTCTCCTTTCAATTCTCCGGTGTGGCCAGTGCAAAATCCTAATGGGAAGTGGAGGCTGACAATAGATTTTCGTAGGCTAAATGCTAACACAGACCCTCTTACAGCAGCAGTCCCAAATCTAGCAGAATTCATAACATTGATTCAAGAAAAGGCTCATTCAATCATGCCACCTGTAGATGTCAAAGACATGTTTTTTACGACACCTTTACAGCCAGAAGATATGGACCGTTTTGCTTTCGCATGGCAAGGACAGCAACGCACTTTCACTAGGCTTCCCCAAGGGTACAAACATTCTCCTACCCTGGCTCATCACGCTTTAGCCCAAGAGTTCGACAAAGTACCCAAAGCGGACAATCTAGCTGTTCATCAACACACTGATGAGACCCTTGTGGGAGGAGATGAAATAGAAGAAGTGAGAGATACCCAACAGAAAATAACCTCCCACTTAGAAAGCCTTGATTTGCAAATTCCCTCAGAAAAAACCCAAACCCCTTCACATGAAGTGAAATTGTTGGGAATTTGGTGGAAAGGAGGTATGACACGTATCCCACCTGATAGCCTAACCTCTTCAGATCAGATTAAAATGCCTGAATCCAAAAAAGATCTCCAACATGCTTTAGGATTATTAGTGCTCCGGAGAAAACACATCCCAGATTTTCCATAATTGCCAGACCTCTTTACAACTTGTTAAGAAAAGGGACAAAATGGGAATGGAGTGCTTCCCAAGAAGAAGCACGGCAATTGTTGGTTTTTGAAGCAACAGCCTCACCAAGCCCTGGGCCCTATTCATCCCACAGATGCTTTTCAGGTCTCCTCAGGGTTGTCAGTACACATATGGCAGCGGGGTCCTGAGGGTCCGACGAAGCCTCTTGGTTTTTACTCCCGTGGCTTTAAAGATGCTGAAAAAAGGTACACTACCTGGGAGAAAGGATTGTTTGTGGTTAGCTTAGCTCTCCTAGAAGCGGAGAAGATTGCACAACAACAACCAATTGTTTTGAGAGGCCCTTTCAAAGTTATTAAGGCTGTCTCTACTGGCACCACCCCCACGTGACGGGGTGGCCCAGAGGACCTCAGTAAGGAAGTGGTATGCTCAGATTGAACATGATTGTAGCGTCTTCTCAAGAACTGAAGGAGCTGTAAAAAATCTGGCAATCCAAGAAACTGAAAACTTGGGTAGCAGCCAGGACAAACCTGCCTCAGTCATTAGAGTAGCCCCTCCTTTTTCCCCCAAACGGTCAGCAAATTCTTGGCTTACGGATGCTTCTGCCAAGCGAGAAGGAAAGGTGTGGAAACATAAGGCTGTAGCCCTCCACACTTCCTCAGGTGAAGGAATTATCACAGAGGGGGGAAGGCAGTGCCCAAGTTGGCAAGCTGATAGCTGTTTGGAGTGTTTTCCAACGTGAGGCACAGAATACTTCTCCTGTCTGTATCTACACCGATTATTCCTATGCTGTGTTTAAGGGATGGACTGAGTGGCTTCCTTTTTGGCAGCAAAAGGATTGTGAAGTTAACAGAATCCCAGTATGGCAAAAGGAAAAGTAGCAAGAAATTCTAAGTATTGCAAGTCCAGGGAATTTTGCCGTGGAGTGGGTAGCCTCTCACCAGACAGATGGAAATCCAGCAGGAGAGTGGAACACTAGAGCTGACGAATTAGCAAGACTAAGTCCTGTGAAAAAAGATCAAATTACAGAGGACTGGGAGCACTTCTTAGAATGGTTGCATGTAAAAAGACAACGCACAGGTGCAAAAGATTTGTACAAAGAAGCCCTTGCTCGCGGTTGGTCTGTTACCAGAGAAATGTGTAAAACATGCATGTCAGCCTGTGAACAACGTCGCAGACGGCTAGAAAGACACCCTTTGGAAGATGACCCTCTGCATTTAAGAAAGGGTAAAGGCTTACGGGAAGCGTGGCAGGTAGATTATATCGGCCCCTTTAAAAAGTCAGGAAGTAAACACTTTGGGCTGGTAGGAGTAGAGATGATATCTGGGTTAGTCCAGGCCAATGCTTTTAAAAGAGCTACAGGAGATCATACTGTTCAAGCATTGCAGGCATGGTTTGGAACTTTCCCAAAACCACAAGAAATTCAATCTGATCACGGGTCTCACTTTACTGCCAAAGTTGTACAGGACTGGGCAAAAGGTGAAGGGATTAAACGGACTTTTCACACTCCTTACTACCCTCAAGCTAACGGCATTGTAGAAAGGACCAATGGTCTCTTGAAAGGACTTTTGAAACCACAGGAGGGAAATTGGGATGTTCGGCTATGGGAAGCTGTGAAAGGTGTGAATGATAGATGGGGGGTAAACGGGTGTCCCAAAATCACTGTCTTTTTCCCAACAGCTCCAAGCATAATTCTCTCACTGCAGGGACCAAATGATCCTAAGAATCCTGCACACTACCCTGGACAACCTGTTTCGGTAGATCTCCCTACCGTAGGAGAAGTACCACTAGTGCTAAAACGCCCTCTGAATAAATATGCATGGCTAGCCTCTGATGCCCTAGGGAGAGAGCATCGGATACATACACGCTGCATCATTCCATCATTCTAATTTTCTGCCTTTTGGTGGCAGACTCTGTTGTGTTCACTTTTCACAGAAGAACTCCGAGGGACATGAAGAAGAGCACATAAACCATGATAAGACTAGTGATACTTTTCTGCATCCTACCACAACACCAGGGCCAAAAACCAGCTGAGTGGCCATGGTCTGAAGCTACCATTAGGTACACTAGTGCTCTAGGATCCTATCCCAGAGATCGTTGCCCGAACCTAGCCACTGTAGCACTGCACGACTCTGAGGTATACCGTCCAAGCGAATGGGGATGGGACTCGAAGGATTGGACTAGAATCCTAAAAGGAACAAGAGGTGAACAAATTAAGGTAGGATGCAGAAAAGTAGAAGGATCTCTTTACCAGAAAGCTTCCACCATTGCAATCGCTGGAAATGTTCTAAAACCAGATGGGAAAAGTGATTTGCACCCCAACATTACGGCCAAACTCTGCCCTACAACGGAGTGGGTGTGTGACAAACAAACCCCCTTCATCCTGTGTGGTTGTCAGAAGAATGTCGGTAACTACACCTTAGGCCCCAGTACCAACAATGTGGAAATCACAAAGCTTCGCAGAAACAAACTAACTGACTGCTGGTATAACTTTCCTCTAACCAAACCGACCTATGCAACATGCAATTGGCAAAATAACCCGGCAGATCAGCCAAGTCTGACAGGTTTAACTTATAAATTCAAAATAAACGCCGCAGCAAAGCCCATACTGAGTGCAGTAATCACATACCACGGTATAAGTACCCCCCTTGTGTTAGATGACAAGAATAAAGTTTTTCCACCCTTTATGGTAACCCGAGGTGACGATGTTACAATACGATGTGGATTAATTGCTGAATTTTTTACCGAACCTGTACACAGTTATAGCATTGGACCTCATGGCCGTGTTTTGTTTGGTGAAATTCAAAACCAAGATTGTTGGCTAAACCTTAATTGCTGTACAATTTCCCCATAAAGTCACGTGTGGTAAAAACAATACAAAATACTGGGGGGAACTCAAAGTCGATGTTGCAATACCTACCACCCAACCACCGGTCATGCTAAGCCCGAGAATTTTTGAAATTGGACCACGTATAACCACAAAAACAGGCCAACAACAACTATTGCTCAATCCGGCATGGTCCCTTAAACAAGTCAAGTTGCTGATGCAAAACAATGTCTCAGAAATTCAGCCAGCTTGTTCACCTTTTCTGCAGACTTCCTTCAAGGGGCAGACAACCGGGTTGCAAAAGCGGAACCCTTCTAAGAAACGGACGCAAAGAGACATAACCGGCATTGTGGGAACAGGATTGGGAATCTTAAATAGTATTGATTCAGAAGTGCTAATGAATAAATTGGCTGCCACAACTACAGATTTGACTAAAATACAACAAGCCATCAGCGGTTGTTATCAAACATATTACCAAATTGAGAAAAGGTAAATGTGAATGACCACAAATTGATAATTGGCATGCTCCGTGCTACACAAAACAACATCTCTTTGGCTCTCAGCTGCGTCCAGGCTCAATTGTGGATGCAGTCCGTTGCTGCCTCAATTGTAAGAGAAGGCAAAGAAGGCACTTTTCCTACTGAAATTCGGAAAATAATCTGGGACGGTGCCACTGATTTTGAAAGAGAATTCCAATCCTGGTGGAATTTAGTGAATTTTACCTACAATCCCATCACAAACACAGCCACAGCCTTTGTACTAACCATACGTAATGCTTCAGTGCATTGGATAGTCCCTATCATTGCATTAGGGCTGAACCATGATGCAGCTATTCTCTACCCTTTCCAGCACAGAGAATGGGCCCGTCAAACTGGTAAGAAGTGGCAAACTGTTAATTTGGAAACTTGTATTGTCCGAGAACAACAAGGGTTTATCTGTGAAAGCAGTGCAATTAGACCTCAAGACATTTGTTTGGACACAGAACAAAATATCTGTCCTTTTGAAATTCATCCTAACAAGATTCCTGAAACACTGCTTGTGTATATAGGCAATGGATGTGCATGCTTAAGAACTGCATGTGATAAGGTATTTCTAGAAAATTTAGTTGTAGATACTAAAACTCATTCAAATTCTTGTGTTTGTAACTTGACTAAAAGCACAGGATGTGATTTCTCTTATTTAGCCCCACTTACTTCTTATTGTATTTTACAGTCCAATTACACAGTGATCCACCAGTTATTGCCTACCCCCGCTGGGATGAACCTTACTTAGGTAAAGCACTTGTTGCTTCACCAGGATTTCATTGGAATTTTGGAAAAGATCAAGAAAAACAGACAGAAAACCTTGGTAACTGTTCATCACAATGGGAAAGAAACACATTGTTTTCTAGACAGAGGAAAGAAAGATGCTGGACACAGCTGGTGGGATACTCCTTTTGGGTGCTCACCTACTGCTACAGGTGTCCTGAACAAATTGTGTCATCCCATCCTTGTTCTCTTGATTTTAGTTTTGATTGGGTTTGTTTTATCAGCAATCTTACACATCATGAATTGCAGAATGATGAAACGGTTGACATCTGTAATAGATGTGCACAATTTGGACACTATCCCATCCACTGTGGACACCCCTAAGGTTATTGACACAAGATGAACTACATGAGTATTAAAATAAGATAAGACATGATTCAAAATTACAGGTGTATTTTGATTAAAAATTACTTATTCCTTCTTTTTCCTTTTCTTTCTCTTTTCTTATTTTCTCTACCCTTTTCTGGGATATGCTACCAACATTAACGAGTCCTGAAGACTTCGCAACAACACTACGAAATCGTGCTGATGGAGCTCTCCTGATGACAATCGTGAGTCATGGGGTGGTGTAAGAGACGGTCTGAAGATCCCTCATCTGCCTCACGATCATCGCCGAGGACAGAGGCTAAACACAGGAGTTCCGACCTGCCTAAGGTGGGATGTCTGCCAACTGTTGCCTGCAGGTGTGCCCGCTGGGAACTGGTACGCATTCCTGAGGAAATTTGTGCAGGTCACAGTGGACTGCGCCGTTCTTGCTGCCCAGGCGGGAAGGACTGCGCTGAAGCGGAAAGGAATGACCTGTCCTCTACACCTGTCCTGTACCTGTTTCCCAAAGCAACGAGCCTCATAACAACGGCTGTAGATTTGCCCCACCTCTTGGGGAAAAGGGCGAGATGTGGGGATACAGCTAGAAAGCAGAAGCGAGAGCACTGCTAAACTCATGCCAGAAGTAGACGCGCTAACGCTGCTAGGCTGCAAACCATAGCAGGCGGTATAGTTAGCATAGGAGAAAGGCATGCTTGCTATGTACCTGGGATAGTTAGGGCTAGCTTTTAGTTCTGCAATGTTATTACGAAACACAGATATGGTCTTGGCCAGTTGGCCCTCGTTTCAAAAAAGGCCTATAAAGGGACTTTCTGAAATAACTGAGATGAGATCTCCCCACGGAAAGAAGACAAATCTATTGGCAGCAGAGCACGAGGACTTCGTCTCATCCGTTGGTAGCCATTGCCCCCCCTTTCTTCCTCTCTACTCTTTTACTTTGTTTTTCTTTCTCTCTCTCTCTCTTTCTCTCCTCTATCGCATTACCGTGTTGTGGGTACTTAACAAAGGTGCACTGTTTTGATTAAAACTGAAATCCCTTGTGTCCTTTTGCACTCAGAGATCTGTAAACAAACCATCACGACCCTTACTTGTATTAACGGATCGTGACACATGTCCAAAAGAAAAAATCACTGGAACAAAAAGAGCAAACTGATCCAAGGTGAACTGATCCACGGTGAAAAACAGAAGCCTACGAAAATCTGGGGGGGAAAAAAAAAGGCAACTCACGTGCCCGATTCACAGATGCAACTCCTGCAAAACTTTTGAAGGCAGTCTCACTCCCTCTGCTGAACAATCAACTGGAGGAAATCCCACTCCAAATCTGTGGGAAACAACAAAAGTGGTGCAACAAGCACTTCATAGAATAAAAACTAAAACTCCACCTGAATAAATTAATGCAATTAACATTGCATTAATTTCACCTGGCTTTTTTTTTTTTTTTTTTTTTTTTGAGGAAATCTGTTCTCTTTTCTAAGAATGTCAAACATCCCTGCATTGACGATAAAGAAAGCAGTTTGAGGGCAGAGAAAGTGCAAGCAGCAGAATCACATCTAAATGTGATAACCATTTACTCACGTGGACGCTGTCCCTTTGTGTTAGCCCCAAGGAGTTGTACTTCTTTTTAATAATCGGTCTAGTGGGCCAAATTTTCACTTTTTAAGAACCTACCAACACATGGGATGGAGCTGCATGAAAACCAATGAAATGTAAAGTGTCACCATAATTGCTTGCATTGTCAGTTTGTTAACGTTTGTCATTTAAGAATTTATACATATTTGAAATCATACAAATATGTTCTAACCTTCCCAGTTCTGCCTCAGAAGACTTCAAAATTATTACCATTCAGCTAATTTTTTAAATTTACTATTTAGTGAATTAAAGAATCTTGACAAAACACAAGCAAATGCTAGAGAAGAAATGATTAAATCCCCCTTCCAGGGGACCCCAGGCGCTGACGGCTGCCACCGGCGTGCGCCAGGTCGGGACCGGCAGGCAGGGCTGCACCCCGCGTCTGCCACAACACCTGCAGCTTCTGCAGCCTGAAACACAGCTGGCTCAGGGGTTTCAATCAAGAGCCAAAAGATCTTGCTGGTCAATTTGGGGCAGAGAAAGGTCATCACTTCTAGCATGGCATAAGCCTGCCACTACATTTCTGTGAAGGACAATCACCTTGTTGCAGTGAAACTCCTGGGTAAAATACTGAAGCGCTTTCAGATTCATATTATCCGACATTTCGGTGACCTTCTTTTATACCTGCATTGCTTCATACTGCTGGTTGTGGGCACAAGTTCTTTGTACACTATCCTGGAAATTAAAAAGATCAGAAACAACACCCACCCCTCCCCCACCACCACCCCTTCCCCAGCCACAACCCTAACAAAACCAACCTCCAGAATGTTCAGGAGTTCAAATGAGAACAAGCATAGATGGGGCATAAAAAGATGGATCCTCCTTAGACATTTGTGCATGCAGTGCCCTGCAATCCACTAAGTTCTACTTCTCGTACACCAAATGCCTGTCTTCGGAACTCCTTGTTCTCCATTCAAACCCTTCTGGGAGGGTAATCGAGGAGATACTCTTACATATTTTTAGCACATCTTGCACTAGGCAATTAAATCCAGTGCGCAGCATTACCTGACGAACTGAGGCGGTGACAAGGTCAATTAAGACCTGTTCATATCTTCATTTGGAGCTCTTCCAACTGCTTGAAAAGTGAAGCCTTGGACATTGAAGGTTCAGACTAAGGAAAATCCAAAACGTGGACAGCATCTCCCTTCTGCTGGAAGCCTTCAAGTTCACCACTGCAGTCTGCAGCCTACACAGATCATCTGAGGATTGTAAAAGTTCTCCAAGGAAGAACAAGAACAAGGCTCATGCATGCACACAAACGCTGATCAAAAGCACTTGATGCTCTTGGACAAAAAGATGTAACCTTCACTTTTGGAAAGACAAGGTGACTATGGCTGTCTCCACAGTACTCGCAGGAAAAAATCCCTGAAGTTTTGTAAAACCTCTTTTCAGGGCTTTGTGAACTCCATTTTTGTTAAGAATTGGGGAACACAGAGAGACCTGTCACTTTTTTTGCAGAATGCCATAGAAACTGCTACACTCACTTCAACAACAGTCCACGTAACTTTCTCTGCAAATACTGACCATATGCAGTTCTGGTTGATACAAACCCCCATTACCTAAGAAAAGGAACAACTCGGCAAGCAGTTTGCAAAGATGAACAACTTAGCACGATTGCGGCTGATGACATGCCCTGACTTTTTTTACCTTCAGCTGTGGGTGCCGTACCTTCCTACCCTCGCACATGCCACTCCAAGCTGCTTGCGTGGAGCTCTCGCACCACCTATGCCAGCAACTGTGCCCAGCCGCCACCCTTCTTCAGCACCATCGCACCTACCACAAGGTAGCTGAATCAGAGGGAAAAGGAGGTCGCCAATGGAGGGAAGTTGTTCCCCCTGACAGCTAAGCTCCGACTCCGGGGTCCCTTATGTCCTTCCCAGGATAGGCAGGAAAACGCCTCGGCGGAGCGCAGCGCTGGGCGGGAGCGGCCGGCAGAGCACCGAGCGCGCTCCCCACTCCCTCCCGCCCGCGCCGCTGCGGAGACCCCGGCTTCGCCGGAATCGGCCACGTGCTGCACGGAGGGCAGCGCGGCAAAGGCGGTCGCCCCTCGTTACCCTAGGAAGGCCGGCCTCGGATCCCCGCTCTCTCCGCCGGCACGGGCAGTGCCGGCAGACTGTCGCTGCGGCCGCCGCTGGCCGAAAGCCTCGCCGCGCACCGCCCGGCCGGCCCCGCCGCTCCGCGGGGTCACACGGCACCTGCCGTGGGCGGCAGCCGAGCGACAGCAAGCAGAAGCGCTCACGGCCGCGCCACTCGCCGCCCCGCCCGGGCGCTCCTCTCCTCGCGCTACCACCATGGCGCCGGCCCGCCCCGCCTTCCCCGTCGCCTGCGGCGCAACGCGGGTGCTCCGAGCCACGCAGCACGCGTGCGGCCGGGCCCTGCCGAGCCGCAGGCGGAGCCGGGGCACGGCCCGCGCGGGAGAGCTTCCGGCGAGGCTGGGCGGGCGGCGAGCGCGGCCGAGCGTGAACGCGCCAGGCGGGGTCGGCCGGCGGCGCGATGGGGAGCTAGATGGAGGCGGCAGCACCGCGCGGCATAAAAGAGCTGATCGTCCCGCAGCCGCCCGCTCCGCAGCCCCTCGGCTGCTGTCGAGAAGGGCCCCGGCCCTGGCCGCGCCGGTGGCGAGGTGGCTCCGCAGACCTCAGGCAGCCCTGGCAGGGCAGGGGAGCACTGCGAGCAGCCCCGGCGCCGCGCAGCCGTCTGTAACGCGCGGTGGGAGCCGCCGGGAACTATTTTGCACCTCCCGGGGGGCTGGGGAAGAGCACGGAGACCACGCAGCAGGTCGCTGCCGTTAGGGAAAATTAATCCACCATGCCTGAGGTTGATGTCCGAAAAGGAGACAGAGGAGTCCTGCAACATTCTTCGACTACAGGGAGAGTCCCTGGGGCTTTTCCCATGGGGTCTGTCAAACGGTTGCGGGATGCAGCCCCCTTTTGATGTCAAGTTCCCAGCCACAGCACCCTCTTCCTTTTCCCCACTGGCTGAGGTATTCGGGAGATACAGACTTCCGGAACTGCCTACTCTATGCCCTCCTCTAATATGCACCCCCCTTTTGGCATCGAAAAGGAAGAAAAAAAACCATTTCTAATTCTATTAAGTCTTTGTTGCCTTACTCTAGGTTCAGGAATTTAACACGGCCCTGATTAATCAACAGTCTCTGATGATTAGTAACAGTTCTAGAGAACTAATCGTTTCTTCTGTTACTTCACTCCGCATAAGTTCCTAGCCTTGTCTACAGGCCGATTCACACGGTCTGTTTGTAAAGACTCATCCATCTCATTCCTTTTAATCCCTCCTTTTTTTATTTAATCTGTATTTGTCTTTACAAACCTTAATTACCATTGATTTAATTTTTTCTTCTTGAGTCTTCTGGGCTTTTGCTATTATTTGCAGTGACATCCTCTTCTGTCCTTTTGTAGTCGTTTCTGGATCAGGTAGGCATGGCTGCTAGCAGCATCCCCTTGACCACCTGCTGAAAGAGCTGCACCCAGCATGGTGTCACGCATGGTCAAAAGATTAGAGTTGCTATAGCATAGAAGAGGAGAAATGGTATTCATTTAGCCCATAGCTGGCCAGTTAGCCAGGAAAACATGTCCCATTACCATCTTTTCAACACTTGGACAGGTCCATGAGCTGAGGTTATTTCCTCTGTTATTTGTTTGACCATTTTCCGCTGTCATCTGCTTGCAAACAGCAGCTCGAGTCATTTAATTTCCCACAAACTCCTCCTTCTTCTGCTAACAGATAATCTAATACCATCCAATGTTGAAAATGCCACTTTCCTCATTGAAGTGGGTTGCTCAGCAAGACGGTCAAGAGCTGTGGCTGGCTGGTTGGTAATTATTTCTGAGACAGCTTGTACCCTAATTATCTCATTCAAATGATAAATGGGTTCCCAGGCATCTGGGATTAATTCCTTAGGTTTCCAAGTGGCTGGTCCATCATGTTGCGCAACTTCTTCTGGTGGCCATTCATCTTTTCCCCGTTTTGGGGTGCTCCCTGCAGCCAAGGCTGCATCAGCTGACTGCTTTTCTCGAATTAAATCATCACAGATTTGGATTCCTAAGCGATTTCCCTGAATTTGTAGTAGCAAAAAGAACAACGGTCTAATATACCCCAGGGATATACCATATCCCTGACCAGTTTGGAGGTAACCTGAGCTAAGCATGTTGGCCACAAATCCAATCATGTCCTTTCAAAGCCCGTGTTCCATTAGCAAAGGGGCCTTCCTACCCTTGGTCATCAATTGGTAGGTCAAAATACTGCGGGTTTCCCTGGCCTAACGGTCCTCCAACAATAGCTGCCCCACCATAAGGGTCACAGCATTTGCATTTCCAAGCTCCCACACAGGGTTCCCATCTACATTGACATCTGCAAGTTGCTTGGTTGGATTTGGAGCAGAAGTCACTAAAAGGCTTTGAGTTCCAATCCGCTGTTGCCATTCCCACTGATAATCACAAACAACATGTCTTCTACTTGTGGGATTTTTGTGGGGACAGCTTAAAAATAGGTGGTCAAAAAAACCCCTTGTCCCTCCGCATTGCTTTACAGGCTTCCAAATGTTTTTGGTAAGAACACCTTACGCAGCTACCATTAGTGAGCTGAACAGCTATTTGATTGCAGTTGTCTTGATATTTGGAACAATTGTAAGGAGGGCAATTGTGGGTCCAAACCCAATTGTTTAAAGCCAGAGGGAAAGTCAATTGACAAACGCCTTTTCCTACATAGACCCGCCCTGTCCTGTTTAGGCAATAAGTGCCTGTTGGAGAAGAATGAAGTGGCCATGGACTTCCTTCTTTGGCCCCAAATCCCATCCTATTGTGGCCCTCACATTGATCCACCATTTAGGTTCAGCTGGGCTAGCCAACCGTAGGCACTCTTCAGATCCTCCTGGCCCTCCACAGAGCCAGCAATTGCTAAGGTGAAAAACTTTTGCTACTTCTTCTGCTAAGGCTGCAAATTGATTCTCCCACTCCTGGCCTAAACTTAGCTGACCATATAAAAGTAGAGTTATTAAGGAAAATGTTTTAATAGTGTGATCTAATTAGCTAGTCTAATTTTCCCGTTGTCTTCTGCACCATCTGTGGCAATTGAAGACACAGAAACTACTTAACGTGAAACAATGGCTGCAAGTATTAGCTCCCCAGTGAGTGGAGATTCTAGAGGAGGGATACCCATAGAGAGTATTTCAGCAGGTAGTCTGTGGGTAGGCACGCAGGGCTTCCTCTGATGTCGAAGCACTGGCCCACTCCTGCAGAGTGTCACAGCCTCCCGGCCTTCTCCTCCAGCTGAGATGTGCAAATCTCTGAGGCTTCAGAGACCTTGACCCGAGAGTGACAGGTCCACCTGTGTCCAGCTGTCTTCATGGCTGTTTCTGTCGTCAGTGACACTTGGAATGGGCCACGCCATTTCAGAACCACTGGCACTTCTTTCTGCTCCTTAACTAGGACTCAATCTCCTGGTTGGATGTTACAAGCAGCAAAGTCCAAAGGCGGGGCTTGTGCCAGCTGAGCTTCCTGTTGAAGGGGTTTCACAAGAAGCAGTATCCTGGCCACAGATGGTTTTAAATATACATCACTTACCTCTATTCCCCCACTAGGTTGAGACTTACCCGGGTAATTCATAACAACGACGGAAAGGGGGAGAACGGAATCCCTCTTCTGGGTCGGGCTCTCATTCTCGCCAAAGCCAATGTCCAAAGCCCTAGCCATGGCATCTTGGTTTCTATTACCAGCTTCAAAAGGTGTTTATTTCTCTAGTCATTGTTTTCTACCCGAGCCGAGCTCTGGGGGTGCCAGGGCCTATGGAGGTTCCATTGTGTTCCTAAAGAAGCCAAAACCCCTTGAAGGATCTTTCCTGTAAAATGAGTTCCCCTATCTGAGTCTATTGCTTCTACAATGCTGTATCTTGGAAAGATTTGTTCCAAAAATGCCTTAATACCTGATCCTGTCGTTGCTGAAGCAGTTGGAAATGCTTCTGGCCACCTTGCTAGCTGACATACCATTACCAGAAGACATGAAGCCTTCCCACTTGGGGCATCTCAGGAAAATCCACCTGGCATCTTTGGAAGGGACCTGCAGCCCAAGGCCTCCCTCCCCTGGCAAGTTCCTTTGTAACTTGGCTGTTTGCTTTAGCACAGATCAAGCAACCTTCAACAGCTCGTTCTGCCAGTCTAAAAAGACCCCCAGCAACATCCAGCATGAGGAAGGCTTCTGCCAATCCTCAGGAGGTGCAAGGACTCTCTTCACGGAGTGCTTTTAATATTGGTAGGGCCAAAGCTTCTGGTATCTCTTGTTTGCCATCCCTTGTAAACCAATTATTGCCTTTTTTCTCTGCCACACGGCTTTTAACTGTATCTCAAACTCCTCTGGGAGAAAAGACAGCTTCCCGGCCAGTGATGGAGTCACTGCGAGCAAAGGGGGCATCTTGGAGAGTTCTGGCAGAAGTGTTGCTTTCTGACTTTCTTCATCCACCAAAAAGGAGACAGAGGAGGCCTGTAACATTCTTCAACTACAGGGAGAGGCCATGGGGCTTTTGCCATGGAGTCTCTCAACTGATTGCGGGACGCAGCCCCCTTTTGATGCAAAGTTCCTGGCAACAGCACCCTCGGAGGTACTCGGGAATTACAGACTTCGGGAACTGCCTACTCTATGCTCCCCTCTAATATGCACCCCCCTCTTGGTATGGAAAAGGAAGAAAACGAAACTATTCCTAATGCTATGAAGTCTTTGCTGCCTTGCTCTAGGTTCAGGAATTTAACACGGCCTTGGCTGAGCAACAGTCTCTGTCGATTAGTAACAGTTTCTAGAACTAAGACTTTCTTCTGTTACGCCCCTACCAGTAAATTCCTAGCCTTGTCTAAGGACGGATTCACACGGTCTCTTTGTAAAGACACATCTATGTTACTCCTTTCACTCCCACACCTTCTTGGCGGTGGGATGGCTCCCCCCGGCACAGCACCTGGCACAAAACCCCCCTATGCACATACACACACACCTGCACTTACCCTGCACTCCGCTGCACACACACACACACACACCCACCTCCCGCACACTAACACCCCCCTCCACATCCCTGCCATGCTACTTGCAGTGGCCCCGCCCCTGCCATCCCGGCCGGCTGGCAGCACTTACTCCTCACATGCCTTGCGTTTCCTTACTGCCCCCTCTGTAGCCTTCCCTCAACCTGCCTTTTCTCCCCTGCCTTGCATTGACTTGCTCACCCATCCCCCACCTGACTTCCTTTCACATTCGTCTAGGTCTGGCCTCACCTTTCCTTTTCCTTCTAGGACCCTCATTGCCTTGCCTCGCCTCGCCTCGCCAAGCCACCACTTGCCTTGCCCTGCCCTTGAAGCCCTCCCTTGCCTTGCATGACCTTGCTCACCCCTCCCCCACCTGGAATTCAAGACCCCTTTTCAATGCCATTTCATGGCCTTGCCCTGCCCTTTCTGCTCCTCCTAGGAATCTCAAAGCTCTCAAGCATCTCCCGTGTTTCAGGATCACAGGAGAGGAAGACCAGGGGACGACGCGTGTTGCCACACTCATCTCTATGGGCAGCCTTGGTCTGGGAGCAATCCTTGCATGTCTTGAATCTTGCAAGGGCAATTCACATTTTGCCCTTGAGCTCGGGGACCAGAATGAGAGTTCTTTTGCCTACAAAGGAAAGCAGGTAGCTCAAGTCTTTGAGGTGCAGAGGAGACATGACCCACGCGGGATCAAGGCCACACAAAGCACTTGGTCCTGGCTACTTTTGTGTACCAGCAGTCCTTGAATGTACTTCTCACCTGCCTTGCCTGGCCTTGCCTTGGCAACACAACAGTTTCCTTGTCTTGCCCTGCTAGCCCTCTGGAGCCCTCTGGAGCCTTGCATTCCTTTGCATGGCCATGCCCCGCCCTTGACCTGCCTACCGCTTTCCTCCAAGGCCTTGACTTGCCAAGCCCTTCCTGTTTCTGCCTGGCCTTCCCATCAGTGGACTTCCCTTCCTACGGCCAGCCTTGCCTCTAACGTCTGGGCCTTCTCTTGCCTACCACTCCATTTGCTTTCCCCTCACTGCTCTGGCCTTGCTTACCTCTCCCTTGACTTGCCCACAATTGCCTGCACTTGCTTTGCAGCGCCTTGCCTGCATGGAAGGCGAGGGCAAGAGTGGTAGGCAGGGCAAAGCAAAGCCAGCAAGTTGTAGGTAGTGCAAGGCAAGGCAGCAGAGGCAAAGGAAGCAGAGCAAGGGTAGCTTAAGAAGAACTAGACAAGGTACTGAAGGCAAGGCAAGGCCAAGAGACTCGGAGTGCCTTTCCTTGCCAAGGCAAGGACATAGTGCCAGTGTTGCTGGAGCAGATGTTAAGGTAGCACGGGGAGGAATAGAAAGTGCTGAGAACAGCGTGTGTGCTGCTAGTTTGAGGGGTGCAGTTGAAGTTGCAGGCAGCAAGATCTTCCTCAGCTGCCACTGTTTTGAGCTCTGTTTTTGCCAGATGGTTTCAAGTTGGTGGGCAGAATCTGCGAGAGGGCAAAGATTGGTTTGGGCCAAAGAGGTTTGTCTGCCTCTTGGAGTGCGGTAGAAAGAAGAGTCCGCTCTTGGAAGGGGAAGATGAGGGAAATCTTTTTGTCCTGAGGTGCTGTTGATTTGAGTGCAGGGACGTTTGCAACTTGCCTCTGCCCTTGGGGTGGTTTCGAGCAGCGCCAGGCGCTTGGCCTTCTTTTGCAAGTCGTCAGCGCCATCGTGTGCTTGTTTCGAGGAGCGCTGACAGTGCCGGGGAAAAAGCCAAGCTCTTCGCTGGCGCCGCCCTAAGTCGTGTGCGAGCAGTTGCTGGAAGAGCTCCGCTGTGCATCCTGCCTCTTGGAGACACAAAAGAATGTGATCCTGCGCGTAGCGGGGAAGCAAGAGGAATCTTTTCATTGTTGGCTGTGCAGTTTCTAAGCGGAAAAATTCAAGGCAGCTGCAGCACGGCCTCTTTCTTTCAGAACCTTTTCTGTGCCATCATGAACATGCTCAACATGGAACTCGCACCCACTGAACTGCATCAAAGGTCCTGGAGAGACGCACTTTCCTTCAAGCTCTAGCTACCATCCTACCCTCCACCTCTCACCGATCCCAAAGCCCTTCCGAACATCCAGCAGCTGCACGCAGAGAACAAGTGCTAGAAGAAGGCGTTGGCCTTCAGAGTCCCTTTAAAGTCTGTAAACTAGGCGAAACATTGCAGTGACCAGCACTTTCCTTCGCAACTATCTACAGAGCGTCATCACATTCTCTCAGAGTGGCTAAAGTCCACCCTTGCAGCACAGCAGCGTTTCCGGCCACAGTTCGGACTGAGAGATGGGCCAGGTGAGAAAGCATTTGTTGACTATCCCTCGTCTCTGGAAGACTTGATACTCGCAGCGCAATCACGTCCACACACCTTCAGTGTGGCCAAGTTCAAGCAGCTAGAGCTCACAGAGACGGGAGAGTCAGGAGAGAAGCCGTTCCAAAAGTACCGTGTACTTAGGGCAGCATTCAAACTGTGCACAGCACTCTACAGCACTGTAGACCGTGGCTTCTCTGACAAGACGTGCCATCCCATTGTTGGCTCTCGCAGCTCGCTTGCTAGCTGCTCTCCTGAAGAAAAGAACTGGGAGGAAAAGCCAATGCTGGGCTGCACCTTCCCCTTGCCTCCCGTAAAGCCACTTCAACTCCCCGCTGCACTCTCTACTTCCCCTCTCCTTCCCATCGACCGCTGTGTTTTCTGCATCTCGGAGCCCAAAGGTAAGCGCCAGTGCTCCCAGGGATGCTTGGAAGAGGGAGAAGTAGTAGCACAAGTAGCTGCCGTTGAACTTCCTCCTTCTCAATGCTAACGTGAAGTCGGCAGGCAGGCGAGCGCCAGCCACGCTCCTTTCTCAGTTTGTACGCTGCGGACACGAGCCCGGTGCTCGGCGCCTTCGTTCGGCCTCTTTAGTAGCCATGTCGCGCTTTCATTCTGCCGGAGTCGAAGCGTCGTCTACTTGTGGCACAAAGAGCACGGTGCCGGCAGCCAAATGCTCCAGCCGACTGCTTCTGCCGACACACGCCTGGGCTATGCACTTTCCCTCTCAGCGCCATACAGCAGCACATTCGCTCTAAATGTAAAGGGAAAGCTTCTCGGCTACGTCTGGCACAGAGAACAGTTTTAGTTCAACGGGCTTCCCCAGAGCATGCCCCCGGACGCGTGGAAACCTGTATTTGCACCACATTCCAGTGGCAGGCCTCTTTCCTTTACAGGCTGCACAGCGCCGGCAGATGGCCCGTGCGCTCTGCACCTGCCTTCTCACTTCCAAGTAGCACCGCGCACATTAGAGCCTTGCAGGGAGAGAAGACGCGGCTAGGCGTCTCGCCCAGAAGAACGTGGCAGGGCGAAAAGGTGTTCTTCTTTTGTCTTCCTCGTCGCCCAGAGTGTGCTGCTGTGTTGAAAGTCTTGGCCAGCGAAAAGCTACACCAGCAAGTGTTTCTCTCCTGATGCATTGCGCTGAGCGAGAGCTGAGGAAAATCCTTGCACAGCACCCTGTGGATGCGTGCAGTACACACGCTGAAGAGCGGCACGGCTAAAAGTCATCGCTGGGCTTCAGTTCTGTCCAGACAGCAGAAGGCGAAGAACGAAGCAGTTGGGCACCGGCTGCATGTACATAGTGGAGCGAATTTCACATGTCCAGCCAAGAGCTGCTTCACAAGCAGATTCAGCTGAGAATGCTCTGGCTGCTTCACAAAGGAAGGCGCAGCTGTTGCACTCCTGGACACTACCTGGCCAGTAGCAGTTTCTTACACCTTCAATGCTGCAGAGTCCATGCAGCTGGAGCACCCCCAGAAGGACTCGTCCAGCTAGAAGGCGTTCCTCAAGTACCCCCCTCTTCCAAGTAGCCTTGAAACTGAGCACAACACACTGCGGCTCGGCAGCTTCCTTCTCAGATAGACGTGCCGTCACACTATTCACTCTCACAGCTCCGTTGCCCGCTTGCAGCAGCTGCTGCCAAAGAAAAAGGCTCCAGAAGGAAAAGCCACTGCTGGGCTGCCCTTTCCCCTTGCCTCACGTGAAGCACCAGAAACTGTCCGCTGCACTCTCTATTTCCTTTCTTCGTCGCATCTACCACTGTTATCTCTGCATCTCGGAGAATAAGCCCCGGCACAATTCTTTCCTGGGAAAGCTGGAAGACAAATAGGTGGCAGCACAAGTAGCTGCAAGGTGAACTTTAAGTTTCGAGCTGCTAACGTGAATCCGAAAACAAGCGAGTGGCAGCCACGCTTCCTCTTGCAGCCTGGGCGATGCACACACCAGCTCGGTGCTCTGCCTTCATTCTTACGCCCTTCGTAGCAGGTCGCGCTTTCGTTTTGCTGGAGACGACCCGTCGTCTACTTCTCGCGCAGAGAGCACGGTGCCGGCAGCCAAAAGCTGCAGGCTGCTGCTTCTGCCGAAACACACCTTGGCTATGCAATTTCTCTCTAGCGCTGAAGTAGCACCACATTCTCTTTGCTTTGCAGCCAGCATCTTTACGGAAAGCTTCTCGGCTACGTCTGGCACAGGGAACAGCTTTATTTTAACCGGCTTAGCCGGAGCTTGCCCCCGACGCGTGGGAACTTGTATTTGCACCACACTCCTGTGGCAGGCCTCTTTCCTTTACAGGCTGCACAGCGCCGGCAGATGGCAGTGCTTCTCTGCACCTGCCTTCTCACTTCCAAGTAGCACCGCGCACATAAGAGCCTTGCAGGGAGAGAAGACGCGGCTAGGCGTCTCGCCCAGAAGAACGTGGCAGGGCGAAAAGGTGTTCTTCTTTTGTCTTCCTCGTCGCCCAGAGTGTGCTGCTGTGTTGAAAGTCTTGGCCAGCGAAAAGCTACACCAGCGTTTCTCTCCTGATGCATTGCGCTGAGCGAGAGCTGAGGAAAATCCTTGCACAGCACCCTGTGGATGCGTGCAGTACACACGCTGAAGAGCGGCACGGCTAAAAGTCATCGCTGGGCTTCAGTTCTGTCCAGATAGCAGAAGGCGAAGAACGAAGCAGCTGGGCACCGGCTGCATGTACTCAGTGGAGCGAATTTCACATGTCCAGCCAAGAGCTGCTTCACAAGCAGATTCAGCTGAGAATGCTCTGGCTGCTTCACAAAGGAAGGCGCAGCTGTTGCACTCCTGGACACTACCTGGTCAGAAGCAGGTTCTTACACCTTCAATGCTGCAGAGTCCATGCAGCTGGAGCACCCCCAGAAGGACTCGTCCAGCTAGAAGGCGTTCCTCAAGTACCCCCCTCTTCCAAGTAGCCTTGAAACAGAGCACAACACACTGCGGCTCGGCAGCTTCCTTCTCAGATAGACGTGCCGTCACACTATTCACTCTCACAGCTCCGTTGCCCGCTTGCAGCAGCTGCTGCCAAAGAAAAAGGCTCCAGAAGGAAAAGCCACTGCTGGGCTGCCCTTTCCCCTTGCCTCACGTCAAGCACCAGAAACTGTCCGCTGCACTCTCTATTTCCTTTCTTCGTCGCATCTACCACTGTTATCTCTGCATCTCGGAGAATAAGCCCCGGCACAATTCTTTCCTGGGAAAGCTGGAAGACAAATAGGTGGCAGCACAAGTAGCTGCAAGGTGAACTTTAAGTTTCGAGCTGCTAACGTGAATCCGAAAACAAGCGAGTGGCAGGCACGCTTCCTCTTGCAGCCTGGGCGATGCCCACAGCAGCTCGGTGCTCTGCCTTCATTCTTACGCCCTTCGTAGCAGGTCGCGCTTTCGTTTTGCTGGAGACGACCCGTCGTCTACTTCTCGCGCAGAGAGCACGGTGCCGGCAGCCAAAAGCTGCAGGCTGCTGCTTCTGCCGAAACACACCTTGGCTATGCAATTTCTCTCTAGCGCTGAAGTAGCACCACATTCTCTTTGCTTTGCAGCCAGCATCTTTACGGAAAGCTTCTCGGCTACGTCTGGCACAGGGAACAGCTTTATTTTAACCGGCTTAGCCGGAGCTTGCCCCCGACGCGTGGGAACTTGTATTTGCACCACACTCCTGTGGCAGTCCTCTTTCCTTTACAGGCTGCACAGCGCCGGCAGATGGCAGTGCTTCTCTGCACCTGCCTTCTCACTTCCAAGTAGCACCGCGCACATACGAGCCTTGCAGGGAGAGAAGACGCGGATAGGCGTCTCGCCCAGAAGAACGTGGCAGGGCGAAAAGGTGTTCTTCTTTTGTCTTCCTCGTCGCCCAGAGTGTGCTGCTGTGTTGAAAGTCTTGGCCAGCGAAAAGCTACACCAGGAAATGTTTCTCTCCTGATGCATTGCGCTGAGCGAGAGCTGAGGAAAATCCTTGCACAGCACCCTGTGGATGCGTGCAGTACACACGCTGAAGAGCGGCACGGCTAAAAGTCATCGCTGGGCTTCAGTTCTGTCCAGATAGCAGAAGGCGAAGAACGAAGCAGTTGGGCACCGGCTGCATGTACATAGTGGAGCGAATTTCACATGTCCAGACAAGAGCTGCTTCACAAGCAGATTCAGCTGAGAATGCTCTGGCTGCTTCACAAAGGAAGGCGCAGCTGTTGCACTCCTGGACACTACCTGGCCAGTAGCAGTTTCTTACACCTTCAATGCTGCAGAGTCCATGCAGCTGGAGCACCCCCAGAAGGACGCGTCCAGATAGAAGGCGTTCTTCAAGTACCCCCCTCTTCCCAAGTAGCCTTGAAACTGAGCACAACACACTGCGGCTCGGCAGCTTTCTTCTCTCACACTATTCACTCTTGCAGCTCAGTTGCCCACTTGCAGCAGCTGCTCCCAAAGAAAAAGGCTCCAGAAGTAAAAGCCACTGCTGGACTGCCCTTTCCCCTTGCCTCACGTGAAGCACCTGAAACTGTCCGCTGCACTCTCCTTTCTCCGCCGTATGGCGAAGCATAAACCTAACCGCAATTGTTTCCAGGGCAAAGCTGGAAGAGAAATAGGTAGCAGCACAAGTAGCTGCAAGTTGAACTTTAAGTTTCGAGCTGCTAACGTGAATCCGAAAAGAAGCGAGTGACAGCCACGCTTCCTCTTGCAGCCTGTGCGATGCACACACCAGCTCGGTGCTCTGCCTTCATTCTTACGCCCTTCGTAGCAGGTCGCGCTTTCGCTTTGCTGGAGACGACCCGTCGTCTACTTCTCGCGCAGAGAGCACGGTGCCGGCAGCCAAAAGCTGCAGGCTGCTGCTTCTGCCGAAACACGCCTGGGCTATGCAATTTCTCTCGAGCGCTGAAGTAGCACCACATTCTCTTTGCTTTGTAGCCAGCATCTTTACGGAAAGCTTCTCGGCTACGTCTGGCACAGGGAACAGCTTTATTTTAACCGGCTTAACCGGAGCTTGTCCCCAACGCGTGGAAACTTGTATTTGCACCACATTCCAGTCGCAGTCCTCTTTCCTTTACAGGCTGCACAGCGCCGGCAGATCGCGGTGCTCTCTGCACCTGCCTTCTCACTTCCAAGTAGCACCGCGCACATAAGAGCCTTGCAGGGAGAGAAGACGCGGCTAGGCGTCCCGCACAGAAGAACGTGGCAGGGCGAAAAGATATTCTTCCTTTCTCTTTCTTCTTGCCCGAATTGTGCTGCTGTGTTGAAAGTCTTGGCCAGCGAAAAGCTACACCAGCAAGTGTTTCTCTCCTGACGCATTTCGCTGAGCGAGAGCTACGCGGACAGTTTGGACCCTGTGGAACAGCAAGAAAATGACTGTACGTCGAGCTGAGGAAAATCCTTGCACAGCGCACTGTGGCTGTGTCCGCTGCACTCTCTATTCCCATTCTCCGTCGCATCTACCACTGTAATGTCTGCATCTCGAAGCATAAACCCCGGCACAATTCTTTCCTGGGAAAGATGGAAGAGAAATAGGTAGCAGCACATGTAGCTGCAAGTTGAACTTTCTGTTTTCAACTGCTAATTCGAATCTGAAAACAAGCGAGTGGCAGCCACGCTTCCTCTTGCAGCCTGTGCTATGCACACACCAGCTAGGTGCTTCTGCCTTCATTCTTATGCTCTTCGTACCATTTCGTTCTTTTCATTCTGCCGGAGTCGAACCGTCGTCATCTTGTCGCACAGAGGGCACGCCGGCAGAGAAACCCTCCAGAGAAACGCTCCAGGTTGCTGTCTCTTCCGAAACACACCTGGGCTGTACACTTTCCTTCGCTGCCCTTGGTAGCACCACATTCTCTTTGCTTTGTAGCCTGAATGTAAAGGGAAAGAGTCTCAGCTACGTCTGGCACCGAGAACAGCTCTAGTTCAACGGGCTTATCCGGCGCTTACCCCGACGCGTGGGAACTTGTATTTGCACCACATTCCAGGGGTAGTCTTTCTTTCCTTTACAGCCTGCACAGCGCCGGCAGATGGCAGTGCTTCTCTGCACCTGCCTTCTCACTTCCAAGTAGCACCGCGCACATTAGAGCCTTGCAGGGAGCAAAGACGTGGATAGATGTGTGGCAGAGAAAATCGTGCAAAGACGAAAAGATGGTCTTCTTTTGTCCTCCTTGTCGCCCAGATTGTGCTGCTGTGCTGAAAGCGTGCGGTTTATTACCCCTTCTCGCAGTAAGACTATGTGCTGCGTTGCAACTGTTGGCCAGCGGAAGGCTAATGCAGCGCTTCTCTCCTGACACATTTCTCTGAGCGAGAGCTTGTGCGGCCAGTTGGGCTCTGCGAAGCAGAAAGGCTGTACTTGCACGTAGCGCTGAGGAAAATCCGTGCACTGCGCACTGTGGATGCGTGCAGTACACACACTGAAGAGAGCCAAAGCTGAATGCTGCAGTTCTGTCCAGCGCCGGTAAGGGAGAAGAACGCAGCCCCAGGCCACTGGGCTGGTGTGTGCGATGACTAGGAGCTTTGCCGCTCTTCTGCGTGTATACTGCACGCATGCACAGTGCGCAGTGCACGGATTTTCCTCAGCTCTCGCTCAGCAAAATGCATCAGGAGGGAAGCACATGATGGATTAGCCTTGCACTGGCCAACAGTTCCAACGCAGCACCACAGTCTTCTTGCGAGAAGGGGTAATAAAACACATGTATTGTCCCGGAACAGTTCTCTGGGCGAGCCGTAGCCGAGAAGCTTTCCCTTAAGATAAAGACCACAACGCAGACAGAATGTTGTGCTACCTAGCGCTAGAGAGAAATTGCATAGCCCAGGCGTGTTTCGGCAGAAGCAGCAGCCTGCAGCATTTCGCTGCCGGCACCGCGCTCTCTGCGCGAGAAGTAGACGACGGGTCGTCTCCAGCAAAACGAAAGCGCGACCTGCTACGACGAGCGTAAGAACGAAGGCAGAGCACGGAGCTGCTGTGTGCATCGCACAGGCTGCAAGAGGAAGCGTGGCTGCCACTCGCTTGTTTTCGGATTCACGTTAGCAGCTCGAAACTTGCAGCTACTTGTGCTGCTACCTATTTGTCTTCCAGCTTTCCCAGGAGAGAACTGTGCCGGGGTTTATGCTTCGAGATGCAGACATTACAGTGGTAGATGCGACGGAGAATGGAAATAGAGAGTGCAGCGGACAGTTTCTGGTGCTTGACGTGAGGCAAGGGGAAAGGGCAGTCCAGCAGTGGCTTTTACTTCTGGAGCTTTTTTCTTTGGGAGCAGCTGCTGCAAGTGGGCAAACGGAGCTGCGAGAGTGCATAATGTGACGGCACGTCTATCTGAGAAGGAAGCTGCCGAGCCGCAGTGTGTTGTGCTCAGTTTCAAGGCTACTTGGAAGAGGGGGGTACTTGAGGAACGCCTTCTAGCTGGACGCGTCCTTCTGCCTGTGCTCCAGCTGCATGGACTCTGCAGCACTGAAGGTGTAAGAACCTGCTACTGGCCAGGTAGTGTCCAGGAGTGCAACAGCTGCGCCTTCCTTTGTGAAGCAGCCAGAGCATTCTCAGCTGAATCTGCTTGTGAAGCAGCTCTTGGCTGGACATGTGAAATTCGCTCCACTGAGTACATGCAGCCGGTGCCCAGCTGCTTCGTTCTTCGCCTTCTGCTGTCTGGACAGAACTGAAGCCCAGCCATGACTTTTAGCCGTGCCGCTCTTCAGCGTGTGTACTGCACGCATCCACAGGGTGCTGTGCAAGGATTTTCCTCAGCTCTCGCTCAGCGCAATGCATCAGGAGAGAAACACTTGCTGGTGTAGCTTTTCGCTGGCCAAGACTTTCAACACAGCAGCACACTCTGGGCGACGAGGAAGACAAAAGAAGAACACCTTTTCGCCCTGCCACGTTCTTCTGGGCGAGACGCCTAGCCGCGTCTTCTCTCCCTGCAAGGCTCTAATGTGCGCGGTGCTACTTGGAAGTGAGAAGGCAGGTGCAGAGCGCACGGGCCATCTGCCGGCGCTGTGCAGCCTGTAAAGGAAAGAAGACTACCCCTGGAATGTGGTGCAAATACGAGTTCCCACACGTCGGGGGCATGCTCTGGGGAAGCCCGTTGAACTAAAACTGTTCTCTGTGCCAGACGTAGCCGAGAATCTTTCCCTTTACATTTAGAGCGAATGTGCTGCTGTATGGCGCTGAGAGGGAAAGTGCATAGCCCAGGCGTGTGTCGGCAGAAGCAGTCGGCTGGAGCATTTGGCTGCCGGCACCGTGCTCTTTGTGCCACAAGTAGACGGCGCTTCGACTCCGGCAGAATGAAAGCGCGACATGGCTACTAAAGAGGCCGAACGAAGGCGCCGGAGCACCGGGCTCGTGTCCGCAGCGTCCAAACTGAGAAAGGAGCGTGGCTGGCGCTCGCCTGCCTGCCGACTTCACGTTAGCATTGAGAAGGAGGAAGTTCAAGGGCAGCTACTTGTGCTACTACTTCTCCCTCTTCCAAGCATCCCTGGGAACACTGGCGCTTACCTTTGGGCTCCGAGATGCAGAAAACACAGCGGTCGATGCCAAGGAGAGGGGAAGTAGAGAGTGCAGCGGGGAGTTGAAGTGGCTTTACGGGAGGCAAGGGGAAGGTGCAGCCCAGCATTGGCTTTTCCTCCTAGTTCTTCAGGAGAGCAGCTAGCAAGCGAGCTGCGAGAGCCAACAATGGGATGGCACGTCTTGTCAGAGAAGCCACGGTCTACAGTGCTGTAGAGTGCTGTGCACAGTTTGAATGCTGCCCTAAGTACACGGTACTTTTGGAACGGCTTCTCTCCTGCCTCTCCCGTCTCTGTGAGCTCTAGCTGCTTGAACTTGGCCACACTGAAGGTGTGTGGACGTGATTGCGCTGCGAGTATCAAGTCTTCCAGAGACGAGGGATAGTCAACAAATGCTTTCTCACCTGGCCCATCTCTCAGTCCGAACTGTGGCCGGAAACGCTGCTGTGCTGCAAGGGTGGACTTTAGCCACTCTGAGAGAATGTGATGACGCTCTGTAGATAGTTGCGAAGGAAAGTGCTGGTCACTGCAATGTTTCGCCTAGTTTACAGACTTTAGAGGGACTCTGAAGGCCAACGCCTTCTTCTAGCACTTGTTCTCTGCGTGCAGCTGCTGGATGTTTGGAAGGGCTTTGGGATCGGCGAGAGGTGGAGGGTAGGATGGTAGCTAGAGCTTGAAGGAAAGTGCGTCTCTCCAGGACCTTTGATGCAGTTCAGTGGGTGCGAGTTCCATGTTGAGCATGTTCATGATGGCACAGAAAAGGTTCTGAAAGAAAGAGGCCGTGCTGGAGCTGCCTTGACTTTTGCCGCTTAGAAACTGCACAGCCAACAATGAAAAGATTCCTCTTGCTTCCCCGCTACGCGCAGGATCACATTCTTTTGTGTCTCCAAGAGGCAGGATGCACAGCGGAGCTCTTCCAGCAACTGCTCGCACACGACTTGGGGCGGCGCCAGCGAAGAGCTTGGCTTTTTCCCCGGCACTGTCAGCGCTCCTCGAAACAAGCACACGATGGCGCTGACGACTTGCAAAAGAAGGCCAAGCGCCTGGCGCTGCTCGAAACCACCCCAAGGGCAGAGGCAAGTTGCAAACGTCCCTGCACTCAAATCAACAGCACCTCAGGACAAAAAGATTTCCCTCATCTTCCCCTTCCAAGAGCGGACTCTTCTTTATACCGCACTCCAAGAGGCAGACAAACCTCTTTGGCCCAAACCAATCTTTGCCCTCTCGCAGATTCTGCGCACCAACTTGAAACCATCTGGCAAAAACAGAGCTCAAAACAGTGCGGGCTGAGGAAGATCTTGCTGCCTGCAACTTCAACTGCACCCTCCAAACTAGCAGCACACACGCTGTTCTCAGCACTTTCCTTCTCAGCTCTAGGTACCATCCTAAGCCTTCCCTCTCCCAGAGTCAGCATCCAAAGACAACGGCACCACGGACTGCTCACACACTAAAGGCACCAGGACAAAAGGCTCACAAGCTTGGCCTTTGCATTCCCACGGACAGCTCAACAGCTCTAAGCCAGAGAGAGCTCTGCCTCTTGGGAAAAGCCTTTAAAATCCCTAAGAGCACCTGATGTGCACATCCAAACCTGCTCTCCTTGCCAAAGAGAGCAACTACAAGCCCATCTCCAAAGAAACGGCATCCCCTCCTCCAAAATACAACACATCCATCCACTGATCCACCTCCAGTATAGAATAGATCCAACAATTGCCCCTACACGCCCAGGGGCCAGAAGAGAAATGTCTTGCTGGACTATTCCTCCCCATGCTACCTTAACATCTGCTCCAGCAACACTGGCACTATGTCCTTGCCTTGGCAAGGAAAGGCACTCCGAGTCTCTTGGCCTTGCCTTGCCTTCAGTACCTTGTCTAGTTCTTCTTAAGCTACCCTTGCTCTGCTTCCTTTGCCTCTGCTGCCTTGCCTTGCACTACCTACAACTTGCTGGCTTTGCTTTGCCCTGCCTACCACTCTTGCCCTCGCCTTCCATGCAGGCAAGGCGCTGCAAAGCAAGTGCAGGCAATTGTGGGCAAGTCAAGGGAGAGGTAAGCAAGGCCAGAGCAGTGAGGGGAAAGCAAATGGAGTGGTAGGCAAGAGAAGGCCCAGACGTTAGAGGCAAGGCTGGCCGTAGGAAGGGAAGTCCACTGATGGGAAGGCCAGGCAGAAACAAGAAGGGCTCGGCAATCCAAGGCCCTGGAGGAAAGCAGTAGGCAGGTCAAGGGCGGGGCATGGACGTGCAAAGGAATGCAAGGCTCCAGAGAGCTAGCAGGGCAAGGCAAGGAAACTGTTGTGTTGCCAAGGCAAGGCAAGGATAGGCAAGGCAGGTGAGAAGTACATTCGAGGACTGCTGGCACACAAAAGCGGCCAGGACCAAGTGCTCTGTGTGGCCTTGCTTGGCGAGGCGAGGCAGGGCAATGAGGGTCCTAGAAGGAAAAGGAAAGGTGAGGCCAGACCTAGACGAATGTGAAAGGAAGTCAGGTGGGGGATGGGTGAGCAAGTCAATGCAAGGCAGGGGAGGGAGAAAAGGCAGGTTGAGGGAAGGCTACAGAGAGGGCAGCAAGGAAATGCAAGGCATGGGGAAGCACGTGAGGAGTGAGTGCTGCCAGCCGGCCGGGATGGCAGGGGCGGGGCCACTGCAAGTAGCATGGCGGGGAGGTGGAGGGGGGTGTTAGTGTGCGGGAGGTGTGTGTGTGTGTGTGCAGCGGAGTGCAGGGTAAGTGCAGGTGTGTGTGTATGTGCATAGGGGGGTTTTGTGCCAGGTGCTGTGCCGGGGGGAGCCGTCCTACCGCCAAGAAGGTGTGGGAGTGAAAGGAGTAACATAGATGTGTCTTTACAAAGAGACCGTGTGAATCCGTCCTTAGACAAGGCTGGGAATTTACTGGTAGGGGCGTAACAGAAGAAAGTCTTAGTTCTAGAAACTGTTACTAATCGACAGAGACTGTTGCTCAGCCAAGGCCGTGTTAAATTGCTGAACCTAGAGCAAGGCAGCAAAGACTTAATAGCATTAGGAATAGTTTCGTTTTCTTCCTTTTCCATACCAAGAGGGGGGTGCATATTAGAGGGGAGCCTAGAGTAGGCAGTTCCAGAAGTCTGTAATTCCCGAGTACCTCCGAGGGTGCTGTTGCCAGGAACTTTGCATCAAAAGGGGGCTGCGTCCCGCAATCAGTTGAGAGACTTCATGGCAAAAGCCCCATGGCCTCTCCCTGTAGTTGAAGAATGTTACAGGCCTCCTCTGTCTCCTTTTTGGTGAATGAAGAAAGTCAGAAAGCAACACTTCTGCCAGAACTCTCCAAGATGCCCCCTTTGCTCGCAGTGACTCCATCACTGGCCGGGAAGCTGTCTTTTCTCCCAGAGGAGTTTGAGATACAGTTAAAAGCCGTGTGGCAGAGAAAAAGGGCAATAATTGGTTTACAAGGGATGGCAAACAAGAGATACCAGAAGCTTTGGCCCTACCAATAGTAAAAGCACTCCGTGAAGAGAGTCCTTGCACCTCCTGAGGATTGGCAGAAGCCTTCCTCATGCTGGATGTTGCTGGGGGTCTTTTTAGACTGGCAGAACGAGCTGTTGAAGGTTGCTTGATCTGTGCTAAAGCAAACAGCCAAGTTACAAAGGAACTTGCCAGGGGAGGGAGGCCTTGAGCTGCAGGTCCCTTCCAAAGATGCCAGGTGGATTTTCCTGAGATGCCCCAAGTGGGAAGGCTTCATCTCTTCTGGTAATGGTATGTCAGCTAGCAAGTTGGCCAGAAGCATTTCCAACTGCTTCAGCAACGACAGCATCAGGTATTAAGGCATTTTTGGAACAAATCTTTCCAAGATACAGCATTGTAGAAGCAATAGACTCAGATAGGGGAACTCATTTTACAGGAAAGATCCTTCAAGGGGTTTTGGCTTCTTTAGGAACACAATGGAACCTCCATAGGCCCTGGCACCCCCAGAGCTCGGCTCGGGTAGAAAACAATGAATAGAGAAATAAATACCTTTTGAAGCTGGTAATAGAAACCAAGATGCCATGGCTAGGGCTTTGGACATTGGCTTTGGCGAGAATGAGAGCCCGACCCAGAAGAGGGATTCCGTTCTCCCCCTTTCCGTCGTTGTTATGAATTACCCGGGTAAGTCTCAACCTAGTGGGGGAGTAGAGGTAAGTGATGTATATTTAAAACCATCTGTGGCCAGGATGCTGCTTCTTGTGAAACCCCTTCAACAGGAAGCTCAGCTGGCACAAGCCCCACCTTTGGACTTTGCTGCTTGTAACATCCAACCAGGAGACTGAGTCCTAGTTAAGGAGTAGAAAGAAGCGCCAGTGGTTCTGAAATGGCGTGGCCCATTCCAAGTGTCACTGACGACAGAAACAGCCATGAAGACAGCTGGACACAGGTGGACCCGTCACTCTCGGGTCAAGGTCTCTGAAGCCTCAGAGATTTGCACATCTCAGCTGGAGGAGAAGGCCGGGAGGCTGTGACTGCTGGAGTGGGCCGGAGCAGTAGCCAGTGCTTCGACATCAGAGGAAGCCCTGCGTGCCTACCCACAGACCACCTGCTGAAATAGTCTCTATGGGCATCCCTCCTCTAGAATCTCCACTCACTGGGGCGCTAATACTTGCTGGATTCTTTTATGTTAAGTGGTTTCTGTGTCTTCAATTGCCACAGGTGCTGCAGAAGACAACGGGAAAATTAGACTAGCTAATTAGATCACATTATTAAAATATTTTCCTTACTAGTTCTACTTTTATATGGTCAGCTAAGTTTAGGCCAGGAGTGGGAGAATCAGTTTGCAGCCTTAGCAGAAAAAGTAGCAAAAGTTTTTCACCTTAGCAATTGCTGGCTCTGTGGAGGGCCAGGAGGATCTGAAGAGTGCCTATGGTTGGCTAGCCCAGCTGAACCTAAGTGGTGGCTCAACACCTGACATGAGGTCCATACTAGGACGGGATTTGGGGCCAAAGAAGGAAGTCCATGGCTATAGGAGAAGGTTTCACGAAGGATGTCTGGACTTCAGGTGGCTCTCTTGAAAGCTGTTTATTGCATAGGTGAAGTTACAGCATTTCAGGGAGCAGCTATCCAGAGCCAGCCCTATAGCTGCCAGCTCCAGCTGTAGGCATACCTGAAGCCGCTTGCTGTTCAAGTTACAGAGCATTCGATACTTTTCTTTGCAGAGTATCTTAGCACGTAACAACCAATAAGCACCATACACAATACCTTGACATTGGCCTATAGCCTATCATAGCTACTACCATCACCATATTATAGTCATTATTATCCAATCACAAGAGTAAGTTACAATTTAAGCTTCCAGTGGAAAATTCTTAGACCTTTCTTCTTCTTGCTACATCAACATTTCTTGTTTGCCTGCCATATCTTTCTTTTTGCTAAAGACACCTTTTCTATTCACTTATGCTCTTCTTGAGACTTACTTACTTGGTGAAAAACATGTCTTTGTTTGTAATCACATACCTTTGTCCTGCTCCTAAAAATCTCCTTCCAACTCATCTCCAACCTTTGCCTTCTCAGTTACTCAGCGATCACTGTTTCAGCAAAACACCTTTTCTTCTATATCAAAACTTGCTTTCATTTCTACCTCATCCCCAGCTTCTACATTCTCACACCTTGCTGCCAAGCCTACATACCTGTGAAACTTTCTTACCAAACTTTCATCCTCCCCAACACATGGCCACTTCATTCTTCTCCAACAGGCACTTATTGCCTAAACAGGACAGGGCGGGTCTATGTAGGAAAAGGCGTTTGTCAATTGACTTTCCCTCTGGCTTTAAACAATTGGGTTTGGACCCACAGTTGCCCTCCTTACAATTGTTCCAAATATCAAGACAATTGCAATCAAAGAGCTGTTCAGCTCACTAATGGTAGCTGCGTAAGGTGTTCTTACCACACTTACCAAAACATTTGGAAGCCTGTAAAGCAATGCGGAGGGACAAGGGGTTTTTTTGACCACCTATTTTTAAGCTGTCCCCACAAAAATCCCACAAGTAGAAGACATGTTGTTTGTGATTATCAGTGGGAATGGCAACAGCGGATTGGAACTCAAAGCCTTTTAGTGAGTTCTGCTCCAAATCCAAGCAAGCAACTTGCAGATGTAAATGTAGATGGGAACCCTGTGTGGGAGCTTGGAAATGCAAATGCTGTGACCCTTATGGTGGGGCAGCTATTGTTGGAGGACCGTTAGGCCAGGGAATCCTGCTGTATTTGGTAGGAAGGCCCCTTTGCTAATGGAACACGGGCTTTGAAAGGACATGATTGGATTTGTGGCCAACATGCTTAGCTCAGGTTACCTCCAAACTGGTCAGGGATATGGTATATCCCTGGGGTATATTAGACCGTTGTTCTTTTTGCTACTACAAATTCAGGGAAATCGCTTAGGAATCCAAATCTGTGATGATTTAATTCGAGAAAAGCAGTCAGCTGATGCAGCCTTGGCTGCAGGGAGCACCCCAAAACGGGGAAAAGATGAATGGCCACCAGAAGAAGTTACGCAACATGATGGACCAGCCACTTGGAAACCTAAGGAATTAATCCCAGATGCCTGGGAACCCATTTATCATTTGAATGAGATAATTAGGGTACAAGCTGTCTCAGAAATAATTACCAACCAGCCAGCCACAGCTCTTGACCGTCTTGCTGAGCAATCCACTTCAATGAGGAAAGCGGTATTTCAACATTGGATGGTATTAGATTATCTGTTAGCAGAAGAAGGAGGAGTTTGTGGGAAATTAAATGACTCGAGCTGTTGTTTGCAAGCAGATGACAGCGGAAAATGGTCAAACAAATAACAGAGGAAATAACCTCAGCTCATGGACCTGTCCAAGTGTTGAAAGGATGGTAATGGGACATGTTTTCCTGGCTAACTGGCCAGCTATGGGCTAAATTGTTACAGCAGGGATTACTGTAACACGCCTATATCAAACCAGGAATCCCGTGGAAAAGAAGTAGATATGGACAGATTGGTGGTAGATGTTTCAGAGGTCTTTATTTCTCCAGCCACATGGCCGGGGCTCTGCTCAGGAACTCCCCCAGTCACGGGACCCGAGGGTCCTTGGCCACACCGGGGAACACAAACCAACCAAGGGGGAATGAAGCTGACCAGGGGCAGGGAAACCCCGTGTCTCCCCCCCAGGGCCCATCGCCCAGGGCTCCATGGCAGGGGGGGAGACCCCAACACTAAATGAATACCATTTCTCCTCTTCTATGCTATAGCAACTCTAATCTTTTGACCATACGTGACACCATGCTGGGTGCAGCTCTTTCAGCAGGTAGCAGCCATGCCTACCTGATCCAGAAACGACTACAAAAGGACAGAAGAGGATGTCACTGCAAATAATAGCAAAAGCCCAGAAGACTCAAGAAGAAAAAATTAAATCAATGGTAATTAAGGTTTGTAAAGACAAATACAGATTAAATAAAAAAAGGAGGGATTAAAAGGAATGAGATGGATGAGTCTTTACAAACAGACCGTGTGAATCGGCCTGTAGACAAGGCTAGGAACTTATGCGGAGTGAAGTAACAGAAGAAACGATTAGTTCTCTAGAACTGTTACTAATCATCAGAGACTGTTGATTAATCAAGGCCGTGTTAAATTCCTGAACCTAGAGCAAGGCAACAAAGACGTAATAGAATTAGGAATGGTTTCTTTTTCTTTCTTTTCGATGCCAAAAGGGGGGTGCATATTAGAGGAGGGCATAGAGTAGGCAGTTCCGGAAGTCTGTATCCCCCTAATACCTCAGCCAGTGGAGAAAAGGAAGGGGGCGTTGTGGCCGGGAACTTGGCATAAAAAAGGGGCTGCATCCCGCAACCGTTTGACAGACCCCATGGGAAAAGCCCCAGGGACTCTCCCTGTAGTCGAAGAATGTTGCAGGACTCCTCTGTCTCCTTTTCGGACATCAACCTCAGGCATGGTGGATTAATTTTCCCTAACGGCAGCGACCTGCTGCGTGGTCTCCGTGCTCCTCCCCAGCCCCCCGGGAGGTGCAAAATAGTTCCCGGCGGCTCCCACCGCGCGTTACAGACGGCTGCGCGGCCCCAGGGCTGCCCGCAGTGCTCCCCTGCCCCGCCAGGGCTGCCTGAGGTCTGCGGAGCCACCTCGCCACCAGCGCGGCCAGGGCCGGGGCCCTTCTCGACAGCAGCCGAGGGGCTGCGGAGCGGGCGGCTGCGGGACGATCAGCTCTTTTATGCCGCGCGGTGCTGCCGCAACCATCTAGCTCCCCATCGCGCCGCCGGCCGACCCCGCCTAGCGCGTTCACGCTCGGCCGCGCTCGCCGCCCGCCCAGCCTCGCCGGAAGCTCTCCCGCGCGGGCCGTGCCCCGGCTCCGCCTGCGGCTCGGCAGGGCCCGGCCGCACGCGTGCTGCGTGGCTCGGAGCACCCGCGTTGCGCCGCAGGCGACGGGGAAGGCGGGGCGGGCCGGCGCCATGGTGGTAGCGCGAGGAGAGGAGCGCCCGGGCGGGGCGGCGAGTGGCGCGGCGGTGAGCGCTTCTGCTTGCTGTCGCTCGGCTGCCGCCCACGGCAGGTGCCGTGTGACCCCGCGGAGCGGCGGGGCCGGCCGGGCGGTGCGCGGCGAGGCTTTCGGCCAGCGGCGGCCGCAGCGACAGTCTGCCGGCACTGCCCGTGCCGGTGGAGAGAGCGGGGATCCGAGGCCGGCCTTCCTAGGGTAACGAGGGGCGACCGCCTTTGCCGCGCTGCCCTCCGTGCAGCACGTGGCCGATTCCGGCGAAGCCGGGGTCTCCGCAGCGGCGCGGGCGGGAGGGAGTGGGGAGCGCGCTCGGTGCTCTGCCGGCCGCTCCCGCCCAGCGCTGCGCTCCGCCGAGGCGTTTTCCTGCCTATCCTGGGAAGGACATAAGGGACCCCGGAGTCGGAGCTTAGCTGTCAGGGGGAACAACTTCCCTCCATTGGCGACCTCCTTTTCCCTCTGATTCAGCTACCTTGTGGTAGGTGCGATGGTGCTGAAGAAGGGTGGCGGCTTGGCACAGTTGCTGGCATAGGTGGTGCGAGAGCTCCACGCAAGCAGCTTTGAGTGGCATGTGCGAGGGTAGGAAGGTACGGCACCCACAGCTGAAGGTAAAAAAAGTCAGGGCATGTCATCAGCCGCAATCGTGCTAAGTTGTTCATCTTTGCAAACTGCTTGCCGAGTTGTTCCTTTTCTTAGGTAATGGGGGTTTGTATCAACCAGAACTGCATATGGTCAGTATTTGCAGAGAAAGTTACGTGGACTGTTGTTGAAGTGAGTGTAGCAGTTTCTATGGCATTCTGCAAAAAAGTGACAGGTCTCTCTGCGTTCCCCAATTCTTAACAAAAATGGAGTTCACAAAGCCCTGAAAAGAGGTTTTACAAAACTTCAGGGATTTTTTCCTGCGAGTACTGTGGAGACAGCCATAGTCACCTTGTCTTTCCAAAAGTGAAGGTTACATCTTTTTGTCCAAGAGCATCAAGTGCTTTTGATCAGCGTTTGTGTGCATGCATGAGCCTTGTTCTTGTTCTTCCTTGGAGAACTTTTACAATCCTCAGATGATCTGTGTAGGCTGCAGACTGCAGTGGTGAACTTGAAGGCTTCCAGCAGAAGGGAGATGCTGTCCACGTTTTGGATTTTCCTTAGTCTGAACTGATGATCTGTCATTTGCATGTTTGTTTAGCTGTGCTTAGAATAATTGATAAGTTGGTGTATAGAATAAAGACAATTACCAATTTCCTCCCTTTGTGGGAGCCCATCCAAAAGTCACGCAAGAAGCAACTTAGAGGTCACTAAAGTAATTAGAATTGTTAAAACTCAGAAAGGCATAAAGGTCAGAGTGAGGAAGATGAGTTACTTCATCTTCCTTAGGACCACTGACCCAATTCAAGACCACCGACTCCATTCAGATCACACGCTACGCATGCTTAATGACATGTAAGCTCATTTCCATACAAAGCGGAGAATGGGAGGTGCCAACACTATGAATACGCATTTTGTATTTTGGATATTCATAATACGTGGAAATAAAAGGTATCATGTTTGCTTGTATCAGGGCCTGCGACTTAGGGAGCTATCCCACGCAAAAATAAAACATACACTTTCTAACTCTAAACTGTTAAGAGTTTTTGTCCATCTCAGTTGGATATCGATATTAGATCGATATTCATATTTTGGTAAATCATAGTTAGCATAGGAGAAAGGCATGCTTGGTATGTACCTGGGATAGTTAGGGCTAGCTTTTAGTTCTGCAATGTTATTACGAAACATAGATACGGTCTTGGCCAGTTGCCCCTCGTTTCGAAACAGGGCTATAAAGGGACTTTCTGAAATAACTGAGATAAGATCTCCCCACGGAAAGAAGACAAATCTATTGGCAGCAGAGCACGAGGACTTCGTCTCATCTGTTGGTAGCCATTGCCCCCCCTTTCTTCCTCTCCACTCTTTTACTTTGTTTTTCTTTCTCTCTCTCTCTCTCTTTCTCTCCTCTATCACATTACCATGTTGTGGGTACTTAACAAAGGTGAATAGGTGATTAAAACTGAAATCCCTTGTGTCCTTTTGCACTCGGAGATCTGTAAACAAACCATCACGACCCTCACTTCTATTAGCAGATCGTGACATTAAACTGGCATCACGGACAGGATTTCTGACAGACAGAAGGGGTTGCAAGGTTGTGTGTAGTCTGTAATAGGGGAAGGACGTTTCACTGCAGCCGCACCTAGCCCGACACCCCGCAAAGGGTGAGCGGTGTCTAGAAAGCAAGGGGGACGACTCGAATTTCCCACAAACTGCACACGCCTAGGTGAAAAGCACCCCATACTCAACTGAGGGCTCTGTCTTCAGATTTTTCACAAAAAGATCTCTTAGTGTAAAAGGGGGAACTGTTTTGGTGGGCGTGTGTGAATTTGGACTGCTTGGTGTAGCGAAGAGACAACCGTAAGTAACTTAAGGAGTACCTCCCAGGCAGATTTTGGTCTCTTCACCCACCCAGGGAAGCGAAGGGCGACACGGCGAAGCTGTTTGTGTGGCAATGTGTAATTAGGTTTTACCTCCCTGTAGTGGTTTTGATCCCTTTATAAAATGACTGAAAACCCTAGTGCAAATCATAAAGCTGCATTTTATGCTCTGCTAGCAAAACATAATGCCCGGCCCTCTCCGGGAGGGGAAGAATGGGCTCAAAATAACTGGTTTAATTTGGAGTGTGACTGATAGAATACGTTCATTCCAACATGAGACAAAGTTTAAATTTGGCCAAAATAAAACCATAATCTGCTCCTAAATCTGTTTCAGGAGCATGCCTTACAGCAGCTATAGATCACTGCTTTAAGCGATGTAGTGAAGAGAAAGCAATCACAGATTCCCTTCAAAAGCTAGTGGAAATTTTACAGGAACAATCAGATGAAGAAAGGAATGAAAATCATTTGCTGCGGGCTGCTTTGAGGGAGGAATATTTTAAGAATTCAAAGAATGCTGACTCACCAAAAGAGAAAGAGGAAAAGAAAACTCCTCACATTAACCAAATATACCCCCAGGAAGAACTAGTGCTAGTGAAAAATTGTGGGGAAAACTGCTGCCCTCCTATGGGACCTCTAATTAAAACAGAATATAATTATATCAATGATGAAGATTTTGAACCGCATATCACCACTAAACAAATACCATACACTGCTCCTGAGTTGGCGAAGTTAAAAAAGGAGTACGGGCGGCTTCCCCACGAAGCTGAGACGGAATATGCCTTCCAAGTGTCTCTCACCGGAGGAGACCAAATTCAATTCACTGAACAGGAGGCCAGTGGATACTGGGGACATGGAGTTCTCTTAACAACAGGAGACAAATGTAACACATGGTCGCTGACTCAGCGCGCAGCTTTCTGGGCCGGGGGACTCAATCCTTTAGAAAGGGGAGACCCTTTCGCTACAGTTGGTACCCCTGATCAACTTCTAGAAAGCGTCCACAAAGCCGCCTGTCTGCAAATGATCCATGAAAGGAAATTAACTCCTGGATATGAATCCCCCATGCAATTACCTGTGAAACCTGAACTGATGACCCCTTTAATTCGAGGCCTTCCAGAATCACTCCAATCTACAGCAGCTGTCCTTCAAAAAACCATAGCTGCTGCAGGTCCTGTAGAGAGGTTGGACAGATTCCTTGGAAACCCGAGCGACCAAACTGCATCTACCGATCCTGGGTTTACTCCATATTCAACCCCCTCTCAGCCGCCAGGTTCACAATCAAATTCACCTGCCGGTGATTGCAAAGTTTGGACATGGAGTGAGGTTGAAGAAGATCTGATTAATTACAGTAGGAAATATGGACCGATAAAAATCCCAGAGGAAAAATCAGAAAAAACAAAAGGTGTCAGGCACATTAGGGCTCCTCATAGTGAAAAACCAAAGAATGTAACCAGAGATCCCTAACCGTCAGCATTGGTGCTTATTAGGTATCAAAAAGGGGGTCCCCAGAAATGCGATGGATGGCTTAGCCCTTGATCAGTTGAGTAAGGTAGTGTCTAACTGGCACTGCCAAAAGCCCCTTCTACCGAATCCGTCACTTCAACCCAGTGCACCCCTCCTCCCTCAGAATCTGGGCAGTGAGTCAAAGCCACTTCTCCCTCAAAGTCTGGCCAATGAGCTAGAACAGATTCTTCCTCAAAACCAGGGAAACTAGACCCTCTGTTTCTTGTCAGTGGGCAAAGAAACGGAGCATAGGTCTACCTGAGAATGCTCACTAAAAATAAAACGGGAGATATAACGATCACAGCTATTACAAGTCCTAAACGGGCACCTGTAACTTTTCTGATTGACACTGGGGCACAAATTTCTGCGCTGACAAAGAAAGATGCCCAGAGGTGTGGAATTGTTCCAACAAAGAACCGATATTGTGTTTTAAGTGCCTTGGGCACAACAACAGAATCTATGAATGGGGCCTTAGTCAAGCTCCCTTTGCCTGGAGAGGAAAACCAACTCTCCATCCATGGGGTGATTGGAGATATTCCAACCAATTTATTAGGGCTGAATGCCCTTGCTAGGAGGCAGTGGGAGGACTCAGAGGGTCTTCTGTGGTCTTTTGGCACACCACATTTTAACATCAGACTGCTCCAAGCTGCAGCCTCCCTACCATTCAGCAAAGTAACTAATGTGAAACAATACCTCCTTCCCCTGGGTGCCAAAGAGGCTATCAAGCCAGTGATACAGGAGCTACGACAACAAGGAGTAATACTTCATACCCATTCTCCTTTCAATTCTCCGGTGTGGCCAGTGCAAAATCCTAATGGGAAGTGGAGGCTGACAATAGATTTTCGTAGGCTAAATGCTAACACAGACCCTCTTACAGCAGCAGTCCCAAATCTAGCAGAATTCATAACATTGATTCAAGAAAAGGCTCATTCAATCATGCCACCTGTAGATGTCAAAGACATGTTTTTTACGACACCTTTACAGCCAGAAGATATGGACCGTTTTGCTTTCGCATGGCAAGGACAGCAACGCACTTTCACTAGGCTTCCCCAAGGGTACAAACATTCTCCTAGCCTGGCTCATCACGCTTTAGCCCAAGAGTTCGACAAAGTACCCAAAGCGGACAATCTAGCTGTTCATCAACACACTGATGAGACCCTTGTGGGAGGAGATGAAATAGAAGAAGTGAGAGATACCCAACAGAAAATAACCTCCCACTTAGAAAGCCTTGATTTGCAAATTCCCTCAGAAAAAACCCAAACCCCTTCACATGAAGTGAAATTGTTGGGAATTTGGTGGAAAGGAGGTATGACACGTATCCCACCTGATAGCCTAACCTCTTCAGATCAGATTAAAATGCCTGAATCCAAAAAAGATCTCCAACATGCTTTAGGATTATTAGTGCTCCGGAGAAAACACATCCCAGATTTTCCATAATTGCCAGACCTCTTTACAACTTGTTAAGAAAAGGGACAAAATGGGAATGGAGTGCTTCCCAAGAAGAAGCACGGCAATTGTTGGTTTTTGAAGCAACAGCCTCACCAAGCCCTGGGCCCTATTCATCCCACAGATGCTTTTCAGGTCTCCTCAGGGTTGTCAGTACACATATGGCAGCGGGGTCCTGAGGGTCCGACGAAGCCTCTTGGTTTTTACTCCCGTGGCTTTAAAGATGCTGAAAAAAGGTACACTACCTGGGAGAAAGGATTGTTTGTGGTTAGCTTAGCTCTCCTAGAAGCGGAGAAGATTGCACAACAACAACCAATTGTTTTGAGAGGCCCTTTCAAAGTTATTAAGGCTGTCTCTACTGGCACCACCCCCACGTGACGGGGTGGCCCAGAGGACCTCAGTAAGGAAGTGGTATGCTCAGATTGAACATGATTGTAGCGTCTTCTCAAGAACTGAAGGAGCTGTAAAAAATCTGGCAATCCAAGAAACTGAAAACTTGGGTAGCAGCCAGGACAAACCTGCCTCAGTCATTAGAGTAGCCCCTCCTTTTTCCCCCAAACGGTCAGCAAATTCTTGGCTTACGGATGCTTCTGCCAAGCGAGAAGGAAAGGTGTGGAAACATAAGGCTGTAGCCCTCCACACTTCCTCAGGTGAAGGAATTATCACAGAGGGGGGAAGGCAGTGCCCAAGTTGGCAAGCTGATAGCTGTTTGGAGTGTTTTCCAACGTGAGGCACAGAATACTTCTCCTGTCTGTATCTACACCGATTATTCCTATGCTGTGTTTAAGGGATGGACTGAGTGGCTTCCTTTTTGGCAGCAAAAGGATTGTGAAGTTAACAGAATCCCAGTATGGCAAAAGGAAAAGTAGCAAGAAATTCTAAGTATTGCAAGTCCAGGGAATTTTGCCGTGGAGTGGGTAGCCTCTCACCAGACAGATGGAAATCCAGCAGGAGAGTGGAACACTAGAGCTGACGAATTAGCAAGACTAAGTCCTGTGAAAAAAGATCAAATTACAGAGGACTGGGAGCACTTCTTAGAATGGTTGCATGTAAAAAGACAACGCACAGGTGCAAAAGATTTGTACAAAGAAGCCCTTGCTCGCGGTTGGTCTGTTACCAGAGAAATGTGTAAAACATGCATGTCAGCCTGTGAACAACGTCGCAGACGGCTAGAAAGACACCCTTTGGAAGATGACCCTCTGCATTTAAGAAAGGGTAAAGGCTTACGGGAAGCGTGGCAGGTAGATTATATCGGCCCCTTTAAAAAGTCAGGAAGTAAACACTTTGGGCTGGTAGGAGTAGAGATGATATCTGGGTTAGTCCAGGCCAATGCTTTTAAAAGAGCTACAGGAGATCATACTGTTCAAGCATTGCAGGCATGGTTTGGAACTTTCCCAAAACCACAAGAAATTCAATCTGATCACGGGTCTCACTTTACTGCCAAAGTTGTACAGGACTGGGCAAAAGGTGAAGGGATTAAACGGACTTTTCACACTCCTTACTACCCTCAAGCTAACGGCATTGTAGAAAGGACCAATGGTCTCTTGAAAGGACTTTTGAAACCACAGGAGGGAAATTGGGATGTTCGGCTATGGGAAGCTGTGAAAGGTGTGAATGATAGATGGGGGGTAAACGGGTGTCCCAAAATCACTGTCTTTTTCCCAACAGCTCCAAGCATAATTCTCTCACTGCAGGGACCAAATGATCCTAAGAATCCTGCACACTACCCTGGACAACCTGTTTCGGTAGATCTCCCTACCGTAGGAGAAGTACCACTAGTGCTAAAACGCCCTCTGAATAAATATGCATGGCTAGCCTCTGATGCCCTAGGGAGAGAGCATCGGATACATACACGCTGCATCATTCCATCATTCTAATTTTCTGCCTTTTGGTGGCAGACTCTGTTGTGTTCACTTTTCACAGAAGAACTCCGAGGGACATGAAGAAGAGCACATAAACCATGATAAGACTAGTGATACTTTTCTGCATCCTACCACAACACCAGGGCCAAAAACCAGCTGAGTGGCCATGGTCTGAAGCTACCATTAGGTACACTAGTGCTCTAGGATCCTATCCCAGAGATCGTTGCCCGAACCTAGCCACTGTAGCACTGCACGACTCTGAGGTATACCGTCCAAGCGAATGGGGATGGGACTCGAAGGATTGGACTAGAATCCTAAAAGGAACAAGAGGTGAACAAATTAAGGTAGGATGCAGAAAAGTAGAAGGATCTCTTTACCAGAAAGCTTCCACCATTGCAATCGCTGGAAATGTTCTAAAACCAGATGGGAAAAGTGATTTGCACCCCAACATTACGGCCAAACTCTGCCCTACAACGGAGTGGGTGTGTGACAAACAAACCCCCTTCATCCTGTGTGGTTGTCAGAAGAATGTCGGTAACTACACCTTAGGCCCCAGTACCAACAATGTGGAAATCACAAAGCTTCGCAGAAACAAACTAACTGACTGCTGGTATAACTTTCCTCTAACCAAACCGACCTATGCAACATGCAATTGGCAAAATAACCCGGCAGATCAGCCAAGTCTGACAGGTTTAACTTATAAATTCAAAATAAACGCCGCAGCAAAGCCCATACTGAGTGCAGTAATCACATACCACGGTATAAGTACCCCCCTTGTGTTAGATGACAAGAATAAAGTTTTTCCACCCTTTATGGTAACCCGAGGTGACGATGTTACAATACGATGTGGATTAATTGCTGAATTTTTTACCGAACCTGTACACAGTTATAGCATTGGACCTCATGGCCGTGTTTTGTTTGGTGAAATTCAAAACCAAGATTGTTGGCTAAACCTTAATTGCTGTACAATTTCCCCATAAAGTCACGTGTGGTAAAAACAATACAAAATACTGGGGGGAACTCAAAGTCGATGTTGCAATACCTACCACCCAACCACCGGTCATGCTAAGCCCGAGAATTTTTGAAATTGGACCACGTATAACCACAAAAACAGGCCAACAACAACTATTGCTCAATCCGGCATGGTCCCTTAAACAAGTCAAGTTGCTGATGCAAAACAATGTCTCAGAAATTCAGCCAGCTTGTTCACCTTTTCTGCAGACTTCCTTCAAGGGGCAGACAACCGGGTTGCAAAAGCGGAACCCTTCTAAGAAACGGACGCAAAGAGACATAACCGGCATTGTGGGAACAGGATTGGGAATCTTAAATAGTATTGATTCAGAAGTGCTAATGAATAAATTGGCTGCCACAACTACAGATTTGACTAAAATACAACAAGCCATCAGCGGTTGTTATCAAACATATTACCAAATTGAGAAAAGGTAAATGTGAATGACCACAAATTGATAATTGGCATGCTCCGTGCTACACAAAACAACATCTCTTTGGCTCTCAGCTGCGTCCAGGCTCAATTGTGGATGCAGTCCGTTGCTGCCTCAATTGTAAGAGAAGGCAAAGAAGGCACTTTTCCTACTGAAATTCGGAAAATAATCTGGGACGGTGCCACTGATTTTGAAAGAGAATTCCAATCCTGGTGGAATTTAGTGAATTTTACCTACAATCCCATCACAAACACAGCCACAGCCTTTGTACTAACCATACGTAATGCTTCAGTGCATTGGATAGTCCCTATCATTGCATTAGGGCTGAACCATGATGCAGCTATTCTCTACCCTTTCCAGCACAGAGAATGGGCCCGTCAAACTGGTAAGAAGTGGCAAACTGTTAATTTGGAAACTTGTATTGTCCGAGAACAACAAGGGTTTATCTGTGAAAGCAGTGCAATTAGACCTCAAGACATTTGTTTGGACACAGAACAAAATATCTGTCCTTTTGAAATTCATCCTAACAAGATTCCTGAAACACTGCTTGTGTATATAGGCAATGGATGTGCATGCTTAAGAACTGCATGTGATAAGGTATTTCTAGAAAATTTAGTTGTAGATACTAAAACTCATTCAAATTCTTGTGTTTGTAACTTGACTAAAAGCACAGGATGTGATTTCTCTTATTTAGCCCCACTTACTTCTTATTGTATTTTACAGTCCAATTACACAGTGATCCACCAGTTATTGCCTACCCCCGCTGGGATGAACCTTACTTAGGTAAAGCACTTGTTGCTTCACCAGGATTTCATTGGAATTTTGGAAAAGATCAAGAAAAACAGACAGAAAACCTTGGTAACTGTTCATCACAATGGGAAAGAAACACATTGTTTTCTAGACAGAGGAAAGAAAGATGCTGGACACAGCTGGTGGGATACTCCTTTTGGGTGCTCACCTACTGCTACAGGTGTCCTGAACAAATTGTGTCATCCCATCCTTGTTCTCTTGATTTTAGTTTTGATTGGGTTTGTTTTATCAGCAATCTTACACATCATGAATTGCAGAATGATGAAACGGTTGACATCTGTAATAGATGTGCACAATTTGGACACTATCCCATCCACTGTGGACACCCCTAAGGTTATTGACACAAGATGAACTACATGAGTATTAAAATAAGATAAGACATGATTCAAAATTACAGGTGTATTTTGATTAAAAATTACTTATTCCTTCTTTTTCCTTTTCTTTCTCTTTTCTTATTTTCTCTACCCTTTTCTGGGATATGCTACCAACATTAACGAGTCCTGAAGACTTCGCAACAACACTACGAAATCGTGCTGATGGAGCTCTCCTGATGACAATCGTGAGTCATGGGGTGGTGTAAGAGACGGTCTGAAGATCCCTCATCTGCCTCACGATCATCGCCGAGGACAGAGGCTAAACACAGGAGTTCCGACCTGCCTAAGGTGGGATGTCTGCCAACTGTTGCCTGCAGGTGTGCCCGCTGGGAACTGGTACGCATTCCTGAGGAAATTTGTGCAGGTCACAGTGGACTGCGCCGTTCTTGCTGCCCAGGCGGGAAGGACTGCGCTGAAGCGGAAAGGAATGACCTGTCCTCTACACCTGTCCTGTACCTGTTTCCCAAAGCAACGAGCCTCATAACAACGGCTGTAGATTTGCCCCACCTCTTGGGGAAAAGGGCGAGATGTGGGGATACAGCTAGAAAGCAGAAGCGAGAGCACTGCTAAACTCATGCCAGAAGTAGACGCGCTAACGCTGCTAGGCCGCAAACCATAGCAGGCAGTATAGTTAGCATAGGAGAAAGGCATGCTTGGTATGTACCTGGGATAGTTAGGGCTAGCTTTTAGTTCTGCAATGTTATTACGAAACACAGATATGGTCTTGGCCAGTTGGCCCTCGTTTCAAAAAAGGCCTATAAAGGGACTTTCTGAAATAACTGAGATGAGATCTCCCCACGGAAAGAAGACAAATCTATTGGCAGCAGAGCACGAGGACTTCGTCTCATCCGTTGGTAGCCATTGCCCCCCCTTTCTTCCTCTCTACTCTTTTACTTTGTTTTTCTTTCTCTCTCTCTCTCTTTCTCTCCTCTATCGCATTACCGTGTTGTGGGTACTTAACAAAGGTGCACTGTTTTGATTAAAACTGAAATCCCTTGTGTCCTTTTGCACTCAGAGATCTGTAAACAAACCATCACGACCCTTACTTGTATTAACGGATCGTGACACATGTCCAAAAGAAAAAATCACTGGAACAAAAAGAGCAAACTGATCCAAGGTGAACTGATCCACGGTGAAAAACAGAAGCCTACGAAAATCTGGGGGGGAAAAAAAAAGGCAACTCACGTGCCCGATTCACAGATGCAACTCCTGCAAAACTTTTGAAGGCAGTCTCACTCCCTCTGCTGAACAATCAACTGGAGGAAATCCCACTCCAAATCTGTGGGAAACAACAAAAGTGGTGCAACAAGCACTTCATAGAATAAAAACTAAAACTCCACCTGAATAAATTAATGCAATTAACATTGCATTAATTTCACCTGGCTTTTTTTTTTTTTTTTTTTTTTTTTGAGGAAATCTGTTCTCTTTTCTAAGAATGTCAAACATCCCTGCATTGACGATAAAGAAAGCAGTTTGAGGGCAGAGAAAGTGCAAGCAGCAGAATCACATCTAAATGTGATAACCATTTACTCACGTGGACGCTGTCCCTTTGTGTTAGCCCCAAGGAGTTGTACTTCTTTTTAATAATCGGTCTAGTGGGCCAAATTTTCACTTTTTAAGAACCTACCAACACATGGGATGGAGCTGCATGAAAACCAATGAAATGTAAAGTGTCACCATAATTGCTTGCATTGTCAGTTTGTTAACGTTTGTCATTTAAGAATTTATACATATTTGAAATCATACAAATATGTTCTAACCTTCCCAGTTCTGCCTCAGAAGACTTCAAAATTATTACCATTCAGCTAATTTTTTAAATTTACTATTTAGTGAATTAAAGAATCTTGACAAAACACAAGCAAATGCTAGAGAAGAAATGATTAAATCCCCCTTCCAGGGGACCCCAGGCGCTGACGGCTGCCACCGGCATGCGCCAGGTCGGGACCGGCAGGCAGGGCTGCACCCCGCGTCTGCCACAACACCTGCAGCTTCTGCAGCCTGAAACACAGCTGGCTCAGGGGTTTCAATCAAGAGCCAAAAGATCTTGCTGGTCAATTTGGGGCAGAGAAAGGTCATCACTTCTAGCATGGCATAAGCCTGCCACTACATTTCTGTGAAGGACAATCACCTTGTTGCAGTGAAACTCCTGGGTAAAATACTGAAGCGCTTTCAGATTCATATTATCCGACATTTCGGTGACCTTCTTTTATACCTGCATTGCTTCATACTGCTGGTTGTGGGCACAAGTTCTTTGTACACTATCCTGGAAATTAAAAAGATCAGAAACAACACCCACCCCTCCCCCACCACCACCCCTTCCCCAGCCACAACCCTAACAAAACCAACCTCCAGAATGTTCAGGAGTTCAAATGAGAACAAGCATAGATGGGGCATAAAAAGATGGATCCTCCTTAGACATTTGTGCATGCAGTGCCCTGCAATCCACTAAGTTCTACTTCTCGTACACCAAATACCTGTCTTCGGAACTCCTTGTTCTCCATTCAAACCCTTCTGGGAGGGTAATCGAGGAGATACTCTTACATATTTTTAGCACATCTTGCACTAGGCAATTAAATCCAGTGCGCAGCATTACCTGACCAACTGAGGCGGTGACAAGGTCAATTAAGACCTGTTCATATCTTCATTTGGAGCTCTTCCAACTGCTTGAAAAGTGAAGCCTTGGACATTGAAGGTTCAGACTAAGGAAAATCCAAAACGTGGACAGCATCTCCCTTCTGCTGGAAGCCTTCAAGTTCACCACTGCAGTCTGCAGCCTACACAGATCATCTGAGGATTGTAAAAGTTCTCCAAGGAAGAACAAGAACAAGGCTCATGCATGCACACAAACGCTGATCAAAAGCACTTGATGCTCTTGGACAAAAAGATGTAACCTTCACTTTTGGAAAGACAAGGTGACTATGGCTGTCTCCACAGTACTCGCAGGAAAAAATCCCTGAAGTTTTGTAAAACCTCTTTTCAGGGCTTTGTGAACTTCATTTTTGTTAAGAATTGGGGAACACAGAGAGACCTGTCACTTTTTTTGCAGAATGCCATAGAAACTGCTACACTCACTTCAACAACAGTCCACGTAACCTTCTCTGCAAATACTGACCATATGCAGTTCTGGTTGATACAAACCCCCATTACCTAAGAAAAGGAACAACTCGGCAAGCAGTTTGCAAAGATGAACAACTTAGCACGATTGCGGCTGATGACATGCCCTGACTTTTTTTACCTTCAGCTGTGGGTGCCGTACCTTCCTACCCTCGCACATGCCACTCCAAGCTGCTTGCGTGGAGCTCTCGCACCACCTATGCCAGCAACTGTGCCCAGCCGCCACCCTTCTTCAGCACCATCGCACCTACCACAAGGTAGCTGAATCAGAGGGAAAAGGAGGTCGCCAATGGAGGGAAGTTGTTCCCCCTGACAGCTAAGCTCCGACTCCGGGGTCCCTTATGTCCTTCCCAGGATAGGCAGGAAAACGCCTCGGCGGAGCGCAGCGCTGGGCGGGAGCGGCCGGCAGAGCACCGAGCGCGCTCCCCACTCCCTCCCGCCCGCGCCGCTGCGGAGACCCCGGCTTCGCCGGAATCGGCCACGTGCTGCACGGAGGGCAGCGCGGCAAAGGCGGTCGCCCCTCGTTAGCCTAGGAAGGCCGGCCTCGGATCCCCGCTCTCTCCGCCGGCACGGGCAGTGCCGGCAGACTGTCGCTGCGGCCGCCGCTGGCCGAAAGCCTCGCCGCGCACCGCCCGGCCGGCCCCGCCGCTCCGCGGGGTCACACGGCACCTGCCGTGGGCGGCAGCCGAGCGACAGCAAGCAGAAGCGCTCACGGCCGCGCCACTCGCCGCCCCGCCCGGGCGCTCCTCTCCTCGCGCTACCACCATGGCGCCGGCCCGCCCCGCCTTCCCCGTCGCCTGCGGCGCAACGCGGGTGCTCCGAGCCACGCAGCACGCGTGCGGCCGGGCCCTGCCGAGCCGCAGGCGGAGCCGGGGCACGGCCCGGGCGGGAGAGCTTCCGGCGAGGCTGGGCGGGCGGCGAGCGCGGCCGAGCGTGAACGCGCCAGGCGGGGTCGGCCGGCGGCGCGATGGGGAGCTAGATGGAGGCGGCAGCACCGCGCGGCATAAAAGAGCTGATCGTCCCGCAGCCGCCCGCTCCGCAGCCCCTCGGCTGCTGTCGAGAAGGGCCCCGGCCCTGGCCGCGCCGGTGGCGAGGTGGCTCCGCAGACCTCAGGCAGCCCTGGCAGGGCAGGGGAGCACTGCGAGCAGCCCCGGCGCCGCGCAGCCGTCTGTAACGCGCGGTGGGAGCCGCCGGGAACTATTTTGCACCTCCCGGGGGGCTGGGGAAGAGCACGGAGACCACGCAGCAGGTCGCTGCCGTTAGGGAAAATTAATCCACCATGCCTGAGGTTGATGTCCGAAAAGGAGACAGAGGAGTCCTGCAACATTCTTCGACTACAGGGAGAGTCCCTGGGGCTTTTCCCATGGGGTCTGTCAAACGGTTGCGGGATGCAGCCCCCTTTTGATGTCAAGTTCCCAGCCACAGCACCCTCTTCCTTTTCCCCACTGGCTGAGGTATTCGGGAGATACAGACTTCCGGAACTGCCTACTCTATGCCCTCCTCTAATATGCACCCCCCTTTTGGCATCGAAAAGGAAGAAAAAAAACCATTTCTAATTCTATTAAGTCTTTGTTGCCTTACTCTAGGTTCAGGAATTTAACACGGCCCTGATTAATCAACAGTCTCTGATGATTAGTAACAGTTCTAGAGAACTAATCGTTTCTTCTGTTACTTCACTCCGCATAAGTTCCTAGCCTTGTCTACAGGCCGATTCACACGGTCTGTTTGTAAAGACTCATCCATCTCATTCCTTTTAATCCCTCCTTTTTTTATTTAATCTGTATTTGTCTTTACAAACCTTAATTACCATTGATTTAATTTTTTCTTCTTGAGTCTTCTGGGCTTTTGCTATTATTTGCAGTGACATCCTCTTCTGTCCTTTTGTAGTCGTTTCTGGATCAGGTAGGCATGGCTGCTAGCAGCATCCCCTTGACCACCTGCTGAAAGAGCTGCACCCAGCATGGTGTCACGCATGGTCAAAAGATTAGAGTTGCTATAGCATAGAAGAGGAGAAATGGTATTCATTTAGCCCATAGCTGGCCAGTTAGCCAGGAAAACATGTCCCATTACCATCTTTTCAACACTTGGACAGGTCCATGAGCTGAGGTTATTTCCTCTGTTATTTGACCACTTTTCCGCTGTCATCTGCTTGCAAACAGCAGCTCGAGTCATTTAATTTCCCACAAACTCCTCCTTCTTCTGCTAACAGATAATCTAATACCATCCAATGTTGAAAATACCACTTTCCTCATTGAAGTGGGTTGCTCAGCAAGACGGTCAAGAGCTGTGGCTGGCTGGTTGGTAATTATTTCTGAGACAGCTTGTACCCTAATTATCTCATTCAAATGATAAATGGGTTCCCAGGCATCTGGGATTAATTCCTTAGGTTTCCAAGTGGCTGGTCCATCATGTTGCGTAACTTCTTCTGGTGGCCATTCATCTTTTCCCCGTTTTGGGGTGCTCCCTGCAGCCAAGGCTGCATCAGCTGACTGCTTTTCTCGAATTAAATCATCACAGATTTGGATTCCTAAGCGATTTCCCTGAATTTGTAGTAGCAAAAAGAACAACGGTCTAATATACCCCAGGGATATACCATATCCCTGACCAGTTTGGAGGTAACCTGAGCTAAGCATGTTGGCCACAAATCCAATCATGTCCTTTCAAAGCCCGTGTTCCATTAGCAAAGGGGCCTTCCTACCCTTGGTCATCAATTGGTAGGTCAAAATACTGCGGGTTTCCCTGGCCTAACGGTCCTCCAACAATAGCTGCCCCACCATAAGGGTCACAGCATTTGCATTTCCAAGCTCCCACACAGGGTTCCCATCTACATTGACATCTGCAAGTTGCTTGCTTGGATTTGGAGCAGAAGTCACTAAAAGGCTTTGAGTTCCAATCCGCTGTTGCCATTCCCACTGATAATCACAAACAACATGTCTTCTACTTGTGGGATTTTTGTGGGGACAGCTTAAAAATAGGTGGTCAAAAAAACCCCTTGTCCCTCCGCATTGCTTTACAGGCTTCCAAATGTTTTTGGTAAGAACACCTTACGCAGCTACCATTAGTGAGCTGAACAGCTATTTGATTGCAGTTGTCTTGATATTTGGAACAATTGTAAGGAGGGCAATTGTGGGTCCAAACCCAATTGTTTAAAGCCAGAGGGAAAGTCAATTGACAAACGCCTTTTCCTACATAGACCCGCCCTGTCCTGTTTAGGCAATAAGTGCCTGTTGGAGAAGAATGAAGTGGCCATGGACTTCCTTCTTTGGCCCCAAATCCCATCCTATTGTGGCCCTCACATTGATCCACCATTTAGGTTCAGCTGGGCTAGCCAACCGTAGGCACTCTTCAGATCCTCCTGGCCCTCCACAGAGCCAGCAATTGCTAAGGTGAAAAACTTTTGCTACTTCTTCTGCTAAGGCTGCAAATTGATTCTCCCACTCCTGGCCTAAACTTAGCTGACCATATAAAAGTAGAGTTATTAAGGAAAATGTTTTAATAGTGTGATCTAATTAGCTAGTCTAATTTTCCCGTTGTCTTCTGCACCATCTGTGGCAATTGAAGACACAGAAACTACTTAACGTGAAACAATGGCTGCAAGTATTAGCTCCCCAGTGAGTGGAGATTCTAGAGGAGGGATACCCATAGAGAGTATTTCAGCAGGTAGTCTGTGGGTAGGCACGCAGGGCTTCCTCTGATGTCGAAGCACTGGCCCACTCCTGCAGAGTGTCACAGCCTCCCGGCCTTCTCCTCCAGCTGAGATGTGCAAATCTCTGAGGCTTCAGAGACCTTGACCCGAGAGTGACAGGTCCACCTGTGTCCAGCTGTCTTCATGGCTGTTTCTGTCGTCAGTGACACTTGGAATGGGCCACGCCATTTCAGAACCACTGGCACTTCTTTCTGCTCCTTAACTAGGACTCAATCTCCTGGTTGGATGTTACAAGCAGCAAAGTCCAAAGGCGGGGCTTGTGCCAGCTGAGCTTCCTGTTGAAGGGGTTTCACAAGAAGCAGTATCCTGGCCACAGATGGTTTTAAATATACATCACTTACCTCTATTCCCCCACTAGGTTGAGACTTACCCGGGTAATTCATAACAACGACGGAAAGGGGGAGAACGGAATCCCTCTTCTGGGTCGGGCTCTCATTCTCGCCAAAGCCAATGTCCAAAGCCCTAGCCATGGCATCTTGGTTTCTATTACCAGCTTCAAAAGGTGTTTATTTCTCTAGTCATTGTTTTCTACCCGAGCCGAGCTCTGGGGGTGCCAGGGCCTATGGAGGTTCCATTGTGTTCCTAAAGAAGCCAAAACCCCTTGAAGGATCTTTCCTGTAAAATGAGTTCCCCTATCTGAGTCTATTGCTTCTACAATGCTGTATCTTGGAAAGATTTGTTCCAAAAATGCCTTAATACCTGATCCTGTCGTTGCTGAAGCAGTTGGAAATGCTTCTGGCCACCTTGCTAGCTGACATACCATTACCAGAAGACATGAAGCCTTCCCACTTGGGGCATCTCAGGAAAATCCACCTGGCATCTTTGGAAGGGACCTGCAGCCCAAGGCCTCCCTCCCCTGGCAAGTTCCTTTGTAACTTGGCTGTTTGCTTTAGCACAGATCAAGCAACCTTCAACAGCTCGTTCTGCCAGTCTAAAAAGACCCCCAGCAACATCCAGCATGAGGAAGGCTTCTGCCAATCCTCAGGAGGTGCAAGGACTCTCTTCACGGAGTGCTTTTAATATTGGTAGGGCCAAAGCTTCTGGTATCTCTTGTTTGCCATCCCTTGTAAACCAATTATTGCCTTTTTTCTCTGCCACACGGCTTTTAACTGTATCTCAAACTCCTCTGGGAGAAAAGACAGCTTCCCGGCCAGTGATGGAGTCACTGCGAGCAAAGGGGGCATCTTGGAGAGTTCTGGCAGAAGTGTTGCTTTCTGACTTTCTTCATCCACCAAAAAGGAGACAGAGGAGGCCTGTAACATTCTTCAACTACAGGGAGAGGCCATGGGGCTTTTGCCATGGAGTCTCTCAACTGATTGCGGGACGCAGCCCCCTTTTGATGCAAAGTTCCTGGCAACAGCACCCTCGGAGGTACTCGGGAATTACAGACTTCGGGAACTGCCTACTCTATGCTCCCCTCTAATATGCACCCCCCTCTTGGTATGGAAAAGGAAGAAAACGAAACTATTCCTAATGCTATGAAGTCTTTGCTGCCTTGCTCTAGGTTCAGGAATTTAACACGGCCTTGGCTGAGCAACAGTCTCTGTCGATTAGTAACAGTTTCTAGAACTAAGACTTTCTTCTGTTACGCCCCTACCAGTAAATTCCTAGCCTTGTCTAAGGACGGATTCACACGGTCTCTTTGTAAAGACACATCTATGTTACTCCTTTCACTCCCACACCTTCTTGGCGGTGGGATGGCTCCCCCCGGCACAGCACCTGGCACAAAACCCCCCTATGCACATACACACACACCTGCACTTACCCTGCACTCCGCTGCACACACACACACACACACCCACCTCCCGCACACTAACACCCCCCTCCACATCCCTGCCATGCTACTTGCAGTGGCCCCGCCCCTGCCATCCCGGCCGGCTGGCAGCACTTACTCCTCACATGCCTTGCGTTTCCTTACTGCCCCCTCTGTAGCCTTCCCTCAACCTGCCTTTTCTCCCCTGCCTTGCATTGACTTGCTCACCCATCCCCCACCTGACTTCCTTTCACATTCGTCTAGGTCTGGCCTCACCTTTCCTTTTCCTTCTAGGACCCTCATTGCCTTGCCTCGCCTCGCCTCGCCAAGCCACCACTTGCCTTGCCCTGCCCTTGAAGCCCTCCCTTGCCTTGCATGACCTTGCTCACCCCTCCCCCACCTGGAATTCAAGACCCCTTTTCAATGCCATTTCATGGCCTTGCCCTGCCCTTTCTGCTCCTCCTAGGAATCTCAAAGCTCTCAAGCATCTCCCGTGTTTCAGGATCACAGGAGAGGAAGACCAGGGGACGACGCGTGTTGCCACACTCATCTCTATGGGCAGCCTTGGTCTGGGAGCAATCCTTGCATGTCTTGAATCTTGCAAGGGCAATTCACATTTTGCCCTTGAGCTCGGGGACCAGAATGAGAGTTCTTTTGCCTACAAAGGAAAGCAGGTAGCTCAAGTCTTTGAGGTGCAGAGGAGACATGACCCACGCGGGATCAAGGCCACACAAAGCACTTGGTCCTGGCTACTTTTGTGTACCAGCAGTCCTTGAATGTACTTCTCACCTGCCTTGCCTGGCCTTGCCTTGGCAACACAACAGTTTCCTTGTCTTGCCCTGCTAGCCCTCTGGAGCCCTCTGGAGCCTTGCATTCCTTTGCATGGCCATGCCCCGCCCTTGACCTGCCTACCGCTTTCCTCCAAGGCCTTGACTTGCCAAGCCCTTCCTGTTTCTGCCTGGCCTTCCCATCAGTGGACTTCCCTTCCTACGGCCAGCCTTGCCTCTAACGTCTGGGCCTTCTCTTGCCTACCCACTCCATTTGCTTTCCCCTCACTGCTCTGGCCTTGCTTACCTCTCCCTTGACTTGCCCACAATTGCCTGCACTTGCTTTGCAGCGCCTTGCCTGCATGGAAGGCGAGGGCAAGAGTGGTAGGCAGGGCAAAGCAAAGCCAGCAAGTTGTAGGTAGTGCAAGGCAAGGCAGCAGAGGCAAAGGAAGCAGAGCAAGGGTAGCTTAAGAAGAACTAGACAAGGTACTGAAGGCAAGGCAAGGCCAAGAGACTCGGAGTGCCTTTCCTTGCCAAGGCAAGGACATAGTGCCAGTGTTGCTGGAGCAGATGTTAAGGTAGCACGGGGAGGAATAGAAAGTGCTGAGAACAGCGTGTGTGCTGCTAGTTTGAGGGGTACAGTTGAAGTTGCAGGCAGCAAGATCTTCCTCAGCTGCCACTGTTTTGAGCTCTGTTTTTGCCAGATGGTTTCAAGTTGGTGGGCAGAATCTGCGAGAGGGCAAAGATTGGTTTGGGCCAAAGAGGTTTGTCTGCCTCTTGGAGTGCGGTATAAAGAAGAGTCCGCTCTTGGAAGGGGAAGATGAGGGAAATCTTTTTGTCCTGAGGTGCTGTTGATTTGAGTGCAGGGACGTTTGCAACTTGCCTCTGCCCTTGGGGTGGTTTCGAGCAGCGCCAGGCGCTTGGCCTTCTTTTGCAAGTCGTCAGCGCCATCGTGTGCTTGTTTCGAGGAGCGCTGACAGTGCCGGGGAAAAAGCCAAGCGCTTCGCTGGCGCCGCCCCAAGTCGTGTGCGAGCAGTTGCTGGAAGAGCTCCGCTGTGCATCCTGCCTCTTGGAGACACAAAAGAATGTGATCCTGCGCGTAGCGGGGAAGCAAGAGGAATCTTTTCATTGTTGGCTGTGCAGTTTCTAAGCGGAAAAATTCAAGGCAGCTGCAGCACGGCCTCTTTCTTTCAGAACCTTTTCTGTGCCATCATGAACATGCTCAACATGGAACTCGCACCCACTGAACTGCATCAAAGGTCCTGGAGAGACGCACTTTCCTTCAAGCTCTAGCTACCATCCTACCCTCCACCTCTCGCCGATCCCAAAGCCCTTCCAAACATCCAGCAGCTGCACGCAGAGAACAAGTGCTAGAAGAAGGCGTTGGCCTTCAGAGTCCCTCTAAAGTCTGTAAACTAGGCGAAACATTGCAGTGACCAGCACTTTCCTTCGCAACTATCTACAGAGCGTCATCACATTCTCTCAGAGTGGCTAAAGTCCACCCTTGCAGCACAGCAGCGTTTCCGGCCACAGTTCGGACTGAGAGATGGGCCAGGTGAGAAAGCATTTGTTGACTATCCCTCGTCTCTGGAAGACTTGATACTCGCAGCGCAATCACGTCCACACACCTTCAGTGTGGCCAAGTTCAAGCAGCTAGAGCTCACAGAGACGGGAGAGTCAGGAGAGAAGCCGTTCCAAAAGTACCGTGTACTTAGGGCAGCATTCAAACTGTGCACAGCACTCTACAGCACTGTAGACCGTGGCTTCTCTGACAAGACGTGCCATCCCATTGTTGGCTCTCGCAGCTCGCTTGCTAGCTGCTCTCCTGAAGAAAAGAACTGGGAGGAAAAGCCAATGCTGGGCTGCACCTTCCCCTTGCCTCCCGTAAAGCCACTTCAACTCCCCGCTGCACTCTCTACTTCCCCTCTCCTTCCCATCGACCGCTGTGTTTTCTGCATCTCGGAGCCCAACGGTAAGCGCCAGTGCTCCCAGGGATGCTTGGAAGAGGGAGAAGTAGTAGCACAAGTAGCTGCCGTTGAACTTCCTCCTTCTCAATGCTAACGTGAAGTCGGCAGGCAGGCGAGCGCCAGCCACGCTCCTTTCTCAGTTTGGACGCTGCGGACACGAGCCCGGTGCTCGGCGCCTTCGTTCGGCCTCTTTAGTAGCCATGTCGCGCTTTCATTCTGCCGGAGTCGAAGCGTCGTCTACTTGTGGCACAAAGAGCACGGTGCCGGCAGCCAAATGCTCCAGCCGACTGCTTCTGCCGACACACGCCTGGGCTATGCACTTTCCCTCTCAGCGCCATACAGCAGCACATTCGCTCTAAATGTAAAGGGAAAGCTTCTCGGCTACGTCTGGCACAGAGAACAGTTTTAGTTCAACGGGCTTCCCCAGAGCATGCCCCCGGACGCGTGGAAACCTGTATTTGCACCACATTGCAGTGGCAGTCCTCTTTCCTTTACAGCCTGCACAGCGCCGGCAGATGGCCCGTGCGCTCTGCACCTGCCTTCTCACTTCCAAGTAGCACCGCGCACATACGAGCCTTGCAGGGAGAGAAGACGCGGATAGGCGTCTCGCACAGAAGAACGTGGCAGGGCGAAAAGGTGTTCTTCTTTTGTCTTCCTCGTCGCCCAGAGTGTGCTGCTGTGTTGAAAGTCTTGGCCAGCGAAAAGCTACACCAGCAAGTATTTCTCTCCTGATGCATTGCGCTGAGCGAGAGCTGAGGAAAATCCTTGCACAGCACCCTGTGGATGCGTGCAGTACACACGCTGAAGAGCGGCACGGCTAAAAGTCATGGCTGGGCTTCAGTTCTGTCCAGACAGCAGAAGGCGAAGAACGAAGCAGTTGGGCACCGGCTGCATGTACATAGTGGAGCGAATTTCACATGTCCAGCCAAGAGCTGCTTCACAAGCAGATTCAGCTGAGAATGCTCTGGCTGCTTCACAAAGGAAGGCGCAGCTGTTGCACTCCTGGACACTACCTGGCCAGTAGCAGTTTCTTACACCTTCAATGCTGCAGAGTCCATGCAGCTGGAGCACCCCCAGAAGGACTCGTCCAGCTAGAAGGCGTTCCTCAAGTACCCCCCTCTTCCAAGTAGCCTTGAAACTGAGCACAACACACTGCGGCTCGGCAGCTTCCTTCTCAGAGAGACGTGCCGTCTCACATTATGCCCTCTCGCAGCTCAGTTGCCCGCTTGCAGCAGCTGCTCCCAAAGAAAAAGGCTCCAGAAGGAAAAGCCACTGCTGGGCTGCCCTTTCCCCTTGCCTCACGTCAAGCACCAGAAACTGTCCGCTGCACTCTCTATTTCCTTTCTTCGTCGCATCTACCACTGTTATCTCTGCATCTCGGAGAATAAGCCCCGGCACAATTCTTTCCTGGGAAAGCTGGAAGACAAATAGGTGGCAGCACAAGTAGCTGCAAGTTGAACTTTAAGTTTCGAGCTGCTAACGTGAATCCGAAAACAAGCGAGTGGCAGGCACGCTTCCTCTTGCAGCCTGGGCGATGCCCACAGCAGCTCGGTGCTCTGCCTTCATTCTTACGCCCTTCGTAGCAGGTCGCGCTTTCGTTTTGCTGGAGACGACCCGTCGTCTACTTCTCGCGCAGAGAGCACGGTGCCGGCAGCCAAAAGCTGCAGGCTGCTGCTTCTGCCGAAACACACCTTGGCTATGCAATTTCTCTCTAGCGCTGAAGTAGCACCACATTCTCTTTGCTTTGCAGCCAGCATCTTTACGGAAAGCTTCTCGGCTACGTCTGGCACAGGGAACAGCTTTATTTTAACCGGCTTAGCCGGAGCTTGCCCCCGACGCGTGGGAACTTGTATTTGCACCACACTCCTGTGGCAGTCCTCTTTCCTTTACAGGCTGCACAGCGCCGGCAGATGGCAGTGCTTCTCTGCACCTGCCTTCTCACTTCCAAGTAGCACCGCGCACATAAGAGCCTTGCAGGGAGAGAAGACGCGGCTAGGCGTCTCGCCCAGAAGAACGTGGCAGGGCGAAAAGGTGTTCTTCTTTTGTCTTCCTCGTCGCCCAGAGTGTGCTGCTGTGTTGAAAGTCTTGGCCAGCGAAAAGCTACACCAGCAAGTGTTTCTCTCCTGATGCATTGCGCTGAGCGAGAGCTGAGGAAAATCCTTGCACAGCACCCTGTGGATGCGTGCAGTACACACGCTGAAGAGCGGCACGGGTAAAGTCATCGCTGGGCTTCAGTTCTGTCCAGATAGCAGAAGGCGAAGAACGAAGCAGCTGGGCACCGGCTGCATGTACTCAGTGGAGCGAATTTCACATGTCCAGCCAAGAGCTGCTTCACAAGCAGATTCAGCTGAGAATGCTCTGGCTGCTTCACAAAGGAAGGCGCAGCTGTTGCACTCCTGGACACTACCTGGTCAGAAGCAGGTTCTTACACCTTCAATGCTGCAGAGTCCATGCAGCTGGAGCACCCCCAGAAGGACTCGTCCAGCTAGAAGGCGTTCCTCAAGTACCCCCCTCTTCCAAGTAGCCTTGAAACTGAGCACAACACACTGCGGCTCGGCAGCTTCCTTCTCAGATAGACGTGCCGTCACACTATTCACTCTCACAGCTCCGTTGCCCGCTTGCAGCAGCTGCTGCCAAAGAAAAAGGCTCCAGAAGGAAAAGCCACTGCTGGGCTGCCTTTTCCCCTTGCCTCACGTGAAGCACCAGAAACTGTCCGCTGCACTCTCTATTTCCTTTCTTCGTCGCATCTACCACTGTTATCTCTGCATCTCGGAGAATAAGCCCCGGCACAATTCTTTCCTGGGAAAGCTGGAAGACAAATAGGTGGCAGCACAAGTAGCTGCAAGTTGAACTTTAAGTTTCGAGCTGCTAACGTGAATCCGAAAACAAGCGAGTGGCAGGCACGCTTCCTCTTGCAGCCTGGGCGATGCCCACAGCAGCTCGGTGCTCTGCCTTCATTCTTACGCCCTTCGTAGCAGGTCGCGCTTTCGTTTTGCTGGAGACGACCCGTCGTCTACTTCTCGCGCAGAGAGCACGGTGCCGGCAGCCAAAAGCTGCAGGCTGCTGCTTCTGCCGAAACACACCTTGGCTATGCAATTTCTCTCTAGCGCTGAAGTAGCACCACATTCTCTTTGCTTTGCAGCCAGCATCTTTACGGAAAGCTTCTCGGCTACGTCTGGCACAGGGAACAGCTTTATTTTAACCGGCTTAACCGGAGCTTGCCCCCGACGCGTGGGAACTTGTATTTGCACCACACTCCTGTGGCAGTCCTCTTTCCTTTACAGGCTGCACAGAGCCGGCAGATGGCAGTGCTTCTCTGCACCTGCCTTCTCACTTCCAAGTAGCACCGCGCACATACGAGCCTTGCAGGGAGAGAAGACGCGGCTAGGCGTCTCGCCCAGAAGAACGTGGCAGGGCGAAAAGGTGTTCTTCTTTTGTCTTCCTCGTCGCCCAGAGTGTGCTGCTGTGTTGAAAGTCTTGGCCAGCGAAAAGCTACACCAGGAAATGTTTCTCTCCTGATGCATTGCGCTGAGCGAGAGCTGAGGAAAATCCTTGCACAGCACCCTGTGGATGCGTGCAGTACACACGCTGAAGAGCGGCACGGCTAAAAGTCATCGCTGGGCTTCAGTTCTGTCCAGATAGCAGAAGGCGAAGAACGAAGCAGTTGGGCACCGGCTGCATGTACATAGTGGAGCGAATTTCACATGTCCAGACAAGAGCTGCTTCACAAGCAGATTCAGCTGAGAATGCTCTGGCTGCTTCACAAAGGAAGGCGCAGCTGTTGCACTCCTGGACACTACCTGGCCAGTAGCAGTTTCTTACACCTTCAATGCTGCAGAGTCCATGCAGCTGGAGCACCCCCAGAAGGACTCGTCCAGCTAGAAGGCGTTCTTCAAGTACCCCCCCTCTTCCCAAGTAGCCTTGAAACTGAGCACAACACACTGCGGCTCGGCAGCTTTCTTCTCTCACACTATTCACTCTTGCAGCTCAGTTGCCCACTTGCAGCAGCTGCTCCCAAAGAAAAAGGCTCCAGAAGTAAAAGCCACTGCTGGACTGCCCTTTCCCCTTGCCTCACGTGAAGCACCTGAAACTGTCCGCTGCACTCTCCTTTCTCCGCCGTATGGCGAAGCATAAACCTAACCGCAATTGTTTCCAGGGCAAAGCTGGAAGAGAAATAGGTAGCAGCACAAGTAGCTGCAAGTTGAACTTTAAGTTTCGAGCTGCTAACGTGAATCCGAAAAGAAGCGAGTGACAGGCACGCTTCCTCTTGCAGCCTGTGCTATGCACACACCAGCTCGGTGCTCTGCCTTCATTCTTACGCCCTTCGTAGCAGGTCGCGCTTTCGTTTTGCTGGAGACGACCCGTCGTCTACTTCTCGCGCAGAGAGCACGGTGCCGGCAGCCAAAAGCTGCAGGCTGCTGCTTCTGCCGAAACACGCCTGGGCTATGCAATTTCTCTCGAGCGCTGAAGTAGCACCACATTCTCTTTGCTTTGTAGCCAGCATCTTTACGGAAAGCTTCTCGGCTACGTCTGGCACAGGGAACAGCTTTATTTTAACCGGCTTAACCGGAGCTTGTCCCCGACGCGTGGGAACTTGTATTTGCACCACATTCCAGTCGCAGTCCTCTTTCCTTTACAGGCTGCACAGCGCCGGCAGATCGCGGTGCTCTCTGCACCTGCCTTCTCACTTCCAAGTAGCACCGCGCACATAAGAGCCTTGCAGGGAGAGAAGACGCGGCTAGGCGTCCCGCACAGAAGAACGTGGCAGGGCGAAAAGATATTCTTCCTTTCTCTTTCTTCTTGCCCGAATTGTGCTGCTGTGTTGAAAGTCTTGGCCAGCGAAAAGCTACACCAGCAAGTGTTTCTCTCCTGACGCATTTCGCTGAGCGAGAGCTACGCGGACAGTTTGGACCCTGTGGAACAGCAAGAAAATGACTGTACGTCGAGCTGAGGAAAATCCTTGCACAGCGCACTGTGGCTGTGTCCGCTGCACTCTCTATTCCCATTCTCCGTCGCATCTACCACTGTAATGTCTGCATCTCGAAGCATAAACCCCGGCACAATTCTTTCCTGGGAAAGCTGGAAGAGAAATAGGTAGCAGCACATGTAGCTGCAAGTTGAACTTTCTGTTTTCAACTGCTAATTCGAATCTGAAAACAAGCGAGTGGCAGCCACGCTTCCTCTTGCAGCCTGTGCTATGCACACACCAGCTAGGTGCTTCTGCCTTCATTCTTATGCTCTTCGTACCATTTCGTTCTTTTCATTCTGCCGGAGTCGAACCGTCGTCATCTTGTCGCACAGAGGGCACGCCGGCAGAGAAACCCTCCAGAGAAACACTCCAGGTTGCTGTCTCTTCCGAAACACACCTGGGCTGTGCACTTTCCTTCGCTGCCCTTGGTAGCACCACATTCTCTTTGCTTTGTAGCCTGAATGTAAAGGGAAAGAGTCTCAGCTACGTCTGGCACCGAGAACAGCTCTAGTTCAACGGGCTTATCCGGCGCTTACCCCGACGCGTGGGAACTTGTATTTGCACCACATTGCAGGGGTAGTCTTTCTTTCCTTTACAGCCTGCACAGCGCCGGCAGATGGCAGTGCTTCTCTGCACCTGCCTTCTCACTTCCAAGTAGCACCGCGCACATTAGAGCCTTGCAGGGAGCAAAGACGTGGATAGATGTGTGGCAGAGAAAATCGTGCAAAGACGAAAAGATGGTCTTCTTTTGTCCTCCTTGTCGCCCAGATTGTGCTGCTGTGCTGAAAGCGTGCGTTTTATTACCCCTTCTCGCAGTAAGACTATGTGCTGCGTTGCAACTGTTGGCCAGCGGAAGGCTAATGCAGCAAGTGCTTCTCTCCTGACACATTTCTCTGAGCGAGAGCTTGTGCGGCCAGTTGGGCTCTGCGAAGCAGAAAGGCTGTACTTGCACGTAGCGCTGAGGAAAATCCGTGCACTGCGCACTGTGGATGCGTGCAGTACACACACTGAAGAGAGCAAAAGCTGAATGCTGCAGTTCTGTCCAGCGCCGGTAAGGGAGAAGAACGCAGCCCCAGGCCACTGGGCTGGTGTGTGCGATGACTAGGAGCTTTGCCGCTCTTCTGCGTGTATACTGCACGCATGCACAGTGCGCAGTGCACGGATTTTCCTCAGCTCTCGCTCAGCAAAATGCATCAGGAGGGAAGCACATGATGGATTAGCCTTGCACTGGCCAACAGTTCCAACGCAGCACCACAGTCTTCTTGCGAGAAGGGGTAATAAAACACATGTATTGTCCCGGAACAGTTCTCTGGGCGAGCCGTAGCCGAGAAGCTTTCCCTTAAGATAAAGACCACAAGGCAGACAGAATGTTGTGCTACCTAGCGCTAGAGAGAAATTGCATAGCCCAGGCGTGTTTCGGCAGAAGCAGCAGCCTGCAGCATTTCGCTGCCGGCACCGCGCTCTCTGCGCGAGAAGTAGACGACGGGTCGTCTCCAGCAAAACGAAAGCGCGACCTGCTACGACGAGCGTAAGAACGAAGGCAGAGCAGCGGGCTGCTGTGTGCATCGCACAGGCTGCAAGAGGAAGCGTGGCTGCCACTCGCTTGTTTTCGGATTCACGTTAGCAGCTCGAAACTTGCAGCTACTTGTGCTGCTACCTATTTGTCTTCCAGCTTTCCCAGGAGAGAACTGTGCCGGGGTTTATGCTTCGAGATGCAGACATTACAGTGGTAGATGCGACGGAGAATGGAAATAGAGAGTGCAGCGGACAGTTTCTGGTGCTTGACGTGAGGCAAGGGGAAAGGGCAGTCCAGCAGTGGCTTTTACTTCTGGAGCTTTTTTCTTTGGGAGCAGCTGCTGCAAGTGGGCAAACGGAGCTGCGAGAGTGCATAATGTGACGGCACGTCTATCTGAGAAGGAAGCTGCCGAGCCGCAGTGTGTTGTGCTCAGTTTCAAGGCTACTTGGAAGAGGGGGGTACTTGAGGAACGCCTTCTAGCTGGACGCGTCCTTCTGCCTGTGCTCCAGCTGCATGGACTCTGCAGCATTGAAGGTGGAAGAAACTGCTACTGGCCAGGTAGTGTCCAGGAGTGCAACAGCTGCGCCTTCCTTTGTGAAGCAGCCAGAGCATTCTCAGCTGAATCTGCTTGTGAAGCAGCTCTTGGCTGGACATGTGAAATTCGCTCCACTGAGTACATGCAGCCGGTGCCCAGCTGCTTCGTTCTTCGCCTTCTGCTGTCTGGACAGAACTGAAGCCCAGCCATGACTTTTAGCCGTGCCGCTCTTCAGCGTGTGTACTGCACGCATCCACAGGGTGCTGTGCAAGGATTTTCCTCAGCTCTCGCTCAGCGCAATGCATCAGGAGAGAAACACTTGCTGGTGTAGCTTTTCGCTGGCCAAGACTTTCAACACAGCAGCACACTCTGGGCGACGAGGAAGACAAAAGAAGAACACCTTTTCGCCCTGCCACGTTCTTCTGGGCGAGACGCCTAGCCGCGTCTTCTCTCCCTGCAAGGCTCTAATGTGCGCGGTGCTACTTGGAAGTGAGAAGGCAGGTGCAGAGCGCACGGCCATCTGCCGGCGCTGTGCAGCCTGTAAAGGAAAGAGGACTGCCACTGCAATGTGGTGCAAATACAAGTTGCCACGCGTCGGGGGCAAGCTCCGGTTAAGCCGGTTAAAATAAAGCTGTTCTCTGTGCCTGACGTAGCCGAGAATCTTTCCCTTTACATTTAGAGCGAATGTGCTGCTGTATGGCGCTGAGAGGGAAAGTGCATAGCCCAGGCGTGTGTCGGCAGAAGCAGTCGGCTGGAGCATTTGGCTGCCGGCACCGTGCTCTTTGTGCCACAAGTAGACGGCGCTTCGACTCCGGCAGAATGAAAGCGCGACATGGCTACTAAAGAGGCCGAACGAAGGCGCCGGAGCACCGGGCTCGTGTCCGCAGCGTCCAAACTGAGAAAGGAGCGTGGCTGGCGCTCGCCTGCCTGCCGACTTCACGTTAGCATTGAGAAGGAGGAAGTTCAAGGGCAGCTACTTGTGCTACTACTTCTCCCTCTTCCAAGCATCCCTGGGAACACTGGCGCTTACCTTTGGGCTCCGAGATGCAGAAAACACAGCGGTCGATGCCAAGGAGAGGGGAAGTAGAGAGTGCAGCGGGGAGTTGAAGTGGCTTTACGTGAGGCAAGGGGAAGGTGCAGCCCAGCATTGGCTTTTCCTCCCAGTTCTTTTCTTCAGGAGAGCAGCTAGCAAGCGAGCTGCGAGAGCCAACAATGGGATGGCACGTCTTGTCAGAGAAGCCACGGTCTACAGTGCTGTAGAGTGCTGTGCACAGTTTGAATGCTGCCCTAAGTACACGGTACTTTTGGAACGGCTTCTCTCCTGACTCTCCCGTCTCTGTGAGCTCTAGCTGCTTGAACTTGGCCACACTGAAGGTGTGTGGACGTGATTGCGCTGCGAGTATCAAGTCTTCCAGAGACTAGGGATAGTCAACAAATGCTTTCTCACCTGGCCCACTTCTCAGTCCGAACTGTGGCCGGAAACGCTGCTGTGCTGCAAGGGTGGACTTTAGCCACTCTGAGAGAATGTGATGACGCTCTGTAGATAGTTGCGAAGGAAAGTGCTGGTCACTGCAATGTTTCGCCTAGTTTACAGACTTTAGAGGGACTCTGAAGGCCAACGCCTTCTTCTAGCACTTGTTCTCTGCGTGCAGCTGCTGGATGTTTGGAAGGGCTTTGGGATCGGCGAGAGGTGGAGGGTAGGATGGTAGCTAGAGCTTGAAGGAAAGTGCGTCTCTCCAGGACCTTTGATGCAGTTCAGTGGGTGCGAGTTCCATGTTGAGCATGTTCATGATGGCACAGAAAAGGTTCTGAAAGAAAGAGGCCGTGCTGGAGCTGCCTTGACTTTTGCCGCTTAGTAACTGCACAGCCAACAATGAAAAGATTCCTCTTGCTTCCCCGCTACGCGCAGGATCACATTCTTTTGTGTCTCCAAGAGGCAGGATGCACAGCGCAGCTCTTCCAGCAACTGCTCGCACACGACTTGGGGCGGCGCCAGCTAAGAGCTTGGCTTTTTCCCCGGCACTGTCAGCGCTCCTCGAAACAAGCACACGATGGCGCTGACGACTTGCAAAAGAAGGCCAAGCGCCTGGCGCTGCTCGAAACCACCCCAAGGGCAGAGGCAAGTTGCAAACGTCCCTGCACTCAAATCAACAGCACCTCAGGACAAAAAGATTTCCCTCATCTTCCCCTTCCAAGAGCGGACTCTTCTTTATACCGCACTCCAAGAGGCAGACAAACCTCTTTGGCCCAAACCAATCTTTGCCCTCTCGCAGATTCTGCGCACCAACTTGAAACCATCTGGCAAAAACAGAGCTCAAAACAGTGCGGGCTGAGGAAGATCTTGCTGCCTGCAACTTCAACTGCACCCTCCAAACTAGCAGCACACACGCTGTTCTCAGCACTTTCCTTCTCAGCTCTAGGTACCATCCTAAGCCTTCCCTCTCCCAGAGTCAGCATCCAAAGACAACGGCACCACGGACTGCTCACACACTAAAGGCACCAGGACAAAAGGCTCACAAGCTTGGCCTTTGCATTCCCACGGACAGCTCAACAGCTCTAAGCCAGAGAGAGCTCTGCCTCTTGGGAAAAGCCTTTAAAATCCCTAAGAGCACCTGATGTGCACATCCAAACCTGCTCTCCTTGCCAAAGAGAGCAACTACAAGCCCATCTCCAAAGAAACGGCATCCCCTCCTCCAAAATACAACACATCCATCCACTGATCCACCTCCAGTATAGAATAGATCCAACAATTGCCCCTACACGCCCAGGGGCCAGAAGAGAAATGTCTTGCTGGACTATTCCTCCCCATGCTACCTTAACATCTGCTCCAGCAACACTGGCACTATGTCCTTGCCTTGGCAAGGAAAGGCACTCCGAGTCTCTTGGCCTTGCCTTGCCTTCAGTACCTTGTCTAGTTCTTCTTAAGCTACCCTTGCTCTGCTTCCTTTGCCTCTGCTGCCTTGCCTTGCACTACCTACAACTTGCTGGCTTTGCTTTGCCCTGCCTACCACTCTTGCCCTCGCCTTCCATGCAGGCAAGGCGCTGCAAAGCAAGTGCAGGCAATTGTGGGCAAGTCAAGGGAGAGGTAAGCAAGGCCAGAGCAGTGAGGGGAAAGCAAATGGAGTGGTAGGCAAGAGAAGGCCCAGACGTTAGAGGCAAGGCTGGCCGTAGGAAGGGAAGTCCACTGATGGGAAGGCCAGGCAGAAACAAGAAGGGCTCGGCAATCCAAGGCCCTGGAGGAAAGCAGTAGGCAGGTCAAGGGCGGGGCATGGACGTGCAAAGGAATGCAAGGCTCCAGAGAGCTAGCAGGGCAAGGCAAGGAAACTGTTGTGTTGCCAAGGCAAGGCAAGGATAGGCAAGGCAGGTGAGAAGTACATTCGAGGACTGCTGGCACACAAAAGCGGCCAGGACCAAGTGCTCTGTGTGGCCTTGCTTGGCGAGGCGAGGCAGGGCAATGAGGGTCCTAGAAGGAAAAGGAAAGGTGAGGCCAGACCTAGACGAATGTGAAAGGAAGTCAGGTGGGGGATGGGTGAGCAAGTCAATGCAAGGCAGGGGAGGGAGAAAAGGCAGGTTGAGGGAAGGCTACAGAGAGGGCAGCAAGGAAATGCAAGGCATGGGGAAGCACGTGAGGAGTGAGTGCTGCCAGCCGGCCGGGATGGCAGGGGCGGGGCCACTGCAAGTAGCATGGCAGGGATGTGGAGGGGGGTGTTAGTGTGCGGGAGGTGTGTGTGTGTGTGTGCAGCGGAGTGCAGGGTAAGTGCAGGTGTGTGTGTATGTGCATAGGGGGGTTTTGTGCCAGGTGCTGTGCCGGGGGGAGCCGTCCTACCGCCAAGAAGGTGTGGGAGTGAAAGGAGTAACATAGATGTGTCTTTACAAAGAGACCGTGTGAATCCGTCCTTAGACAAGGCTGGGAATTTACTGGTAGGGGCGTAACAGAAGAAAGTCTTAGTTCTAGAAACTGTTACTAATCGACAGAGACTGTTGCTCAGCCAAGGCCGTGTTAAATTGCTGAACCTAGAGCAAGGCAGCAAAGACTTAATAGCATTAGGAATAGTTTCGTTTTCTTCCTTTTCCATACCAAGAGGGGGGTGCATATTAGAGGGGAGCCTAGAGTAGGCAGTTCCAGAAGTCTGTAATTCCCGAGTACCTCCGAGGGTGCTGTTGCCAGGAACTTTGCATCAAAAGGGGGCTGCGTCCCGCAATCAGTTGAGAGACTTCATGGCAAAAGCCCCATGGCCTCTCCCTGTAGTTGAAGAATGTTACAGGCCTCCTCTGTCTCCTTTTTGGTGGATGAAGAAAGTCAGAAAGCAACACTTCTGCCAGAACTCTCCAAGATGCCCCCTTTGCTCCCAGTGACTCCATCACTGGCCGGGAAGCTGTCTTTTCTCCCAGAGGAGTTTGAGATACAGTTAAAAGCCGTGTGGCAGAGAAAAAAGGCAATACTTGGTTTACAAGGGATGGCAAACAAGAGATACCAGAAGCTTTGGCCCTACCAATAGTAAAAGCACTCCGTGAAGAGAGTCCTTGCACCTCCTGAGGATTGGCAGAAGCCTTCCTCATGCTGGATGTTGCTGGGGGTCTTTTTAGACTGGCAAAACGAGCTGTTGAAGGTTGCTTGATCTGTGCTAAAGCAAACAGCCAAGTTACAAAGGAACTTGCCAGGGGAGGGAGGCCTTGAGCTGCAGGTCCCTTCCAAAGATGCCAGGTGGATTTTCCTGAGATGCCCCAAGTGGGAAGGCTTCATCTCTTCTGGTAATGGTATGTCAGCTAGCAAGTTGGCCAGAAGCATTTCCAACTGCTTCAGCAACGACAGCATCAGGTATTAAGGCATTTTTGGAACAAATCTTTCCAAGATACAGCATTGTAGAAGCAATAGACTCAGATAGGGGAACTCATTTTACAGGAAAGATCCTTCAAGGGGTTTTGGCTTCTTTAGGAACACAATGGAACCTCCATAGGCCCTGGCACCCCCAGAGCTCGGCTCGGGTAGAAAACAATGAATAGAGAAATAAATACCTTTTGAAGCTGGTAATAGAAACCAAGATGCCATGGCTAGGGCTTTGGACATTGGCTTTGGCGAGAATGAGAGCCCGACCCAGAAGAGGGATTCCGTTCTCCCCCTTTCCGTCGTTGTTATGAATTACCCGGGTAAGTCTCAACCTAGTGGGGGAGTAGAGGTAAGTGATGTATATTTAAAACCATCTGTGGCCAGGATGCTGCTTCTTGTAAAACCCCTTCAACAGGAAGCTCAGCTGGCACAAGCCCCACCTTTGGACTTTGCTGCTTGTAACATCCAACCAGGAGATTGAGTCCTAGTTAAGGAGTAGAAAGAAGCGCCAGTGGTTCTGAAATGGCGTGGCCCATTCCAAGTGTCACTGACGACAGAAACAGCCATGAAGACAGCTGGACACAGGTGGACCCGTCACTCTCGGGTCAAGGTCTCTGAAGCCTCAGAGATTTGCACATCTCAGCTGGAGGAGAAGGCCGGGAGGCTGTGACTGCTGGAGTGGGCCGGAGCAGTAGCCAGTGCTTCGACATCAGAGGAAGCCCTGCGTGCCTACCCACAGACCACCTGCTGAAATAGTCTCTATGGGCATCCCTCCTCTAGAATCTCCACTCACTGGGGCGCTAATACTTGCTGGATTCTTTTATGTTAAGTGGTTTCTGTGTCTTCAATTGCCACAGGTGCTGCAGAAGACAACGGGAAAATTAGACTAGCTAATTAGATCACATTATTAAAATATTTTCCTTACTAGTTCTACTTTTATATGGTCAGCTAAGTTTAGGCCAGGAGTGGGAGAATCAGTTTGCAGCCTTAGCAGAAAAAGTAGCAAAAGTTTTTCACCTTAGCAATTGCTGGCTCTGTGGAGGGCCAGGAGGATCTGAAGAGTGCCTATGGTTGGCTAGCCCAGCTGAACCTAAGTGGTGGCTCAACACCTGACATGAGGTCCATACTAGGACGGGATTTGGGGCCAAAGAAGGAAGTCCATGGCTATAGGAGAAGGTTTCACGAAGGATGTCTGGACTTCAGGTGGCTCTCTTGAAAGCTGTTTATTGCATAGGTGAAGTTACAGCATTTCAGGGAGCAGCTATCCAGAGCCAGCCCTATAGCTGCCAGCTCCAGCTGTAGGCATACCTGAAGCCGCTTGCTGTTCAAGTTACAGAGCATTCGATACTTTTCTTTGCAGAGTATCTTAGCACGTAACAACCAATAAGCACCATACACAATACCTTGACATTGGCCTATAGCCTATCATAGCTACTACCATCACCATATTATAGTCATTATTATCCAATCACAAGAGTAAGTTACAATTTAAGCTTCCAGTGGAAAATTCTTAGACCTTTCTTCTTCTTGCTACATCAACATTTCTTGTTTGCCTGCCATATCTTTCTTTTTGGTAAAGACACCTTTTCTATTCACTTATGCTCTTCTTGAGACTTACTTACTTGGTGAAAAACATGTCTTTGTTTGTAATCACATACCTTTGTCCTGCTCCTAAAAATCTCCTTCCAACTCATCTCCAACCTTTGCCTTCTCAGTTACTCAGCGATCACTGTTTCAGCAAAACACCTTTTCTTCTATATCAAAACTTGCTTTCATTTCTACCTCATCCCCAGCTTCTACATTCTCAGACCTTGCTGCCAAGCCTACATACCTGTGAAACTTTCTTACCAAACTTTCATCCTCCCCAACACATGGCCACTTCATTCTTCTCCAACAGGCACTTATTGCCTAAACAGGACAGGGCGGGTCTATGTAGGAAAAGGCGTTTGTCAATTGACTTTCCCTCTGGCTTTAAACAATTGGGTTTGGACCCACAGTTGCCCTCCTTACCATTGTTCCAAATATCAAGACAATTGCAATCAAATAGCTGTTCAGCTCACTAATGGTAGCTGCGTAAGGTGTTCTTACCACACTTACCAAAACATTTGGAAGCCTGTAAAGCAATGCGGAGGGACAAGGGGTTTTTTTGACCACCTATTTTTAAGCTGTCCCCACAAAAATCCCACAAGTAGAAGACATGTTGTTTGTGATTATCAGTGGGAATGGCAACAGCGGATTGGAACTCAAAGCCTTTTAGTGAGTTCTGCTCCAAATCCAAGCAAGCAACTTGCAGATGTAAATGTAGATGGGAACCCTGTGTGGGAGCTTGGAAATGCAAATGCTGTGACCCTTATGGTGGGGCAGCTATTGTTGGAGGACCGTTAGGCCAGGGAATCCTGCTGTATTTTGACCCACCAGTTGATGACCAAGGGTAGGAAGGCCCCTTTGCTAATGGAACACGGGCTTTGAAAGGACATGATTGGATTTGTGGCCAACATGCTTAGCTCAGGTTACCTCCAAACTGGTCAGGGATATGGTATATCCCTGGGGTATATTAGACCGTTGTTCTTTTTGCTACTACAAATTCAGGGAAATCGCTTAGGAATCCAAATCTGTGATGATTTAATTCGAGAAAAGCAGTCAGCTGATGCAGCCTTGGCTGCAGGGAGCACCCCAAAACGGGGAAAAGATGAATGGCCACCAGAAGAAGTTACGCAACATGATGGACCAGCCACTTGGAAACCTAAGGAATTAATCCCAGATGCCTGGGAACCCATTTATCATTTGAATGAGATAATTAGGGTACAAGCTGTCTCAGAAATAATTACCAACCAGCCAGCCACAGCTCTTGACCGTCTTGCTGAGCAATCCACTTCAATGAGGAAAGCGGTATTTCAACATTGGATGGTATTAGATTATCTGTTAGCAGAAGAAGGAGGAGTTTGTGGGAAATTAAATGACTCGAGCTGTTGTTTGCAAGCAGATGACAGCGGAAAATGGTCAAACAAATAACAGAGGAAATAACCTCAGCTCATGGACCTGTCCAAGTGTTGAAAGGATGGTAATGGGACATGTTTTCCTGGCTAACTGGCCAGCTATGGGCTAAATTGTTACAGCAGGGATTACTGTAACACGCCTATATCAAACCAGGAATCCCGTGGAAAAGAAGTAGATATGGACAGATTGGTGGTAGATGTTTCAGAGGTCTTTATTTCTCCAGCCACATGGCCGGGGCTCTGCTCAGGAACTCCCCCAGTCACGGGACCCGAGGGTCCTTGGCCACACCGGGGAACACAAACCAACCAAGGGGGAATGAAGCTGACCAGGGGCAGGGAAACCCCGTGTCTCCCCCCCAGGGCCCATCGCCCAGGGCTCCATGGCAGGGGGGGAGACCCCAACACTAAATGAATGCCATTTCTCCTCTTCTATGCTATAGCAACTCTAATCTTTTGACCATACGTGACACCATGCTGGGTGCAGCTCTTTCAGCAGGTAGCAGCCATGCCTACCTGATCCAGAAACGACTACAAAAGGACAGAAGAGGATGTCACTGCAAATAATAGCAAAAGCCCAGAAGACTCAAGAAGAAAAAATTAAATCAATGGTAATTAAGGTTTGTAAAGACAAATACAGATTAAATAAAAAAAGGAGGGATTAAAAGGAATGAGATGGATGAGTCTTTACAAACAGACCGTGTGAATCGGCCTGTAGACAAGGCTAGGAACTTATGCGGAGTGAAGTAACAGAAGAAACGATTAGTTCTCTAGAACTGTTACTAATCATCAGAGACTGTTGATTAATCAAGGCCGTGTTAAATTCCTGAACCTAGAGCAAGGCAACAAAGACGTAATAGAATTAGGAATGGTTTCTTTTTCTTTCTTTTCGATGCCAAAAGGGGGGTGCATATTAGAGGAGGGCATAGAGTAGGCAGTTCCGGAAGTCTGTATCCCCCTAATACCTCAGCCAGTGGAGAAAAGGAAGGGGGCGTTGTGGCCGGGAACTTGGCATAAAAAAGGGGCTGCATCCCGCAACCGTTTGACAGACCCCATGGGAAAAGCCCCAGGGACTCTCCCTGTAGTCGAAGAATGTTGCAGGACTCCTCTGTCTCCTTTTCGGACATCAACCTCAGGCATGGTGGATTAATTTTCCCTAACGGCAGCGACCTGCTGCGTGGTCTCCGTGCTCCTCCCCAGCCCCCCGGGAGGTCCAAAATAGTTCCCGGCGGCTCCCACCGCGCGTTACAGACGGCTGCGCGGCCCCAGGGCTGCCCGCAGTGCTCCCCTGCCCCGCCAGGGCTGCCTGAGGTCTGCGGAGCCACCTCGCCACCGGCGCGGCCAGGGCCGGGGCCCTTCTCGACAGCAGCCGAGGGGCTGCGGAGCGGGCGGCTGTGGGACGATCAGCTCTTTTATGCCGCGCGGTGCTGCCGCCTCCATCTAGCTCCCCATCGCGCCGCCGGCCGACCCCGCCTAGCGCGTTCACGCTCGGCCGCGCTCGCCGCCCGCCCAGCCTCGCCGGAAGCTCTCCCGCGCGGGCCGTGCCCCGGCTCCGCCTGCGGCTCGGCAGGGCCCGGCCGCACGCGTGCTGCGTGGCTCGGAGCACCCGCGTTGCGCCGCAGGCGACGGGGAAGGCGGGGCGGGCCGGCGCCATGGTGGTAGCGCGAGGAGAGGAGCGCCCGGGCGGGGCGGCGAGTGGCGCGGCGGTGAGCGCTTCTGCTTGCTGTCGCTCGGCTGCCGCCCACGGCAGGTGCCGTGTGACCCCGCGGAGCGGCGGGGCCGGCCGGGCGGTGCGCGGCGAGGCTTTCGGCCAGCGGCGGCCGCAGCGACAGTCTGCCGGCACTGCCCGTGCCGGCGGAGAGAGCGGGGATCCGAGGCCGGCCTTCCTAGGGTAACGAGGGGCGACCGCCTTTGCCGCGCTGCCCTCCGTGCAGCACGTGGCCGATTCCGGCGAAGCCGGGGTCTCCGCAGCGGCGCGGGCGGGAGGGAGTGGGGAGCGCGCTCGGTGCTCTGCCGGCCGCTCCCGCCCAGCGCTGCGCTCCGCCGAGGCGTTTTCCTGCCTATCATGGGAATGACATAAGGGACCCCGGAGTCGGAGCTTAGCTGTCAGGGGGAACAACTTCCCTCCATTGGCGACCTCCTTTTCCCTCTGATTCAGCTACCTTGTGGTAGGTGCGATGGTGCTGAAGAAGGGTGGCGGCTTGGCACAGTTGCTGGCATAGGTGGTGCGAGAGCTCCACGCAAGCAGCTTGGAGTGGCATGTGCGAGGGTAGGAAGGTACGGCACCCACAGCTGAAGGTAAAAAAAGTCAGGGCATGTCATCAGCCGCAGTCGTGCTAAGTTGTTCATCTTTGCAAACTGCTTGCCGAGTTGTTCCTTTTCTTAGGTAATGGGGGTTTGTATCAACCAGAACTGCATATGGTCAGTATTTGCAGAGAAGGTTACGTGGACTGTTGTTGAAGTGAGTGTAGCAGTTTCTATGGCATTCTGCAAAAAAGTGACAGGTCTCTCTGCGTTCCCCAATTCTTAACAAAAATGGAGTTCACAAAGCCCTGAAAAGAGGTTTTACAAAACTTCAGGGATTTTTTCCTGCGAGTACTGTGGAGACAGCCATAGTCACCTTGTCTTTCCAAAAGTGAAGGTTACATCTTTTTGTCCAAGAGCATCAAGTGCTTTTGATCAGCGTTTGTGTGCATGCATGAGCCTTGTTCTTGTTCTTCCTTGGAGAACTTTTACAATCCTCAGATGATCTGTGTAGGCTGCAGACTGCAGTGGTGAACTTGAAGGCTTCCAGCAGAAGGGAGATGCTGTCCACGTTTTGGATTTTCCTTAGTCTGAACTGATGATCTGTCATTTGCATGTTTGTTTAGCTGTGCTTAGAATAATTGATAAGTTGGTGTATAGAATAAAGACAATTACCAATTTCCTCCCTTTGTGGGAGCCCATCCAAAAGTCACGCAAGAAGCAACTTAGAGGTCACTAAAGTAATTAGAATTGTTAAAACTCAGAAAGGCATAAAGGTCAGAGTGAGGAAGATGAGTTACTTCATCTTCCTTAGGACCACTGACCCAATTCAAGACCACCGACTCCATTCAGATCACACGCTACGCATGCTTAATGACATGTAAGCTCATTTCCATACAAAGCGGAGAATGGGAGGTGCCAACACTATGAATACGCATTTTGTATTTTGGATATCCATAATACGTGGAAATAAAAGGTATCATGTTTGCTTGTATCAGGGCCTGCGACTTAGGGAGCTATCCCACGCAAAAATAAAACATACACTTTCTAACTCTAAACTGTTAAGAGTTTTTGTCCATCTCAGTTGGATATCGATATTAGATCGATATTCATATTTTGGTAAATCATAGTTAGCATAGGAGAAAGGCATGCTTGGTATGTACCTGGGATAGTTAGGGCTAGCTTTTAGTTCTGCAATGTTATTACGAAACATAGATACGGTCTTGGCCAGTTGCCCCTCGTTTCGAAACAGGGCTATAAAGGGACTTTCTGAAATAACTGAGATAAGATCTCCCCACGGAAAGAAGACAAATCTATTGGCAGCAGAGCACGAGGACTTCGTCTCATCTGTTGGTAGCCATTGCCCCCCCTTTCTTCCTCTCCACTCTTTTACTTTGTTTTTCTTTCTCTCTCTCTCTCTCTTTCTCTCCTCTATCACATTACCATGTTGTGGGTACTTAACAAAGGTGAATAGGTGATTAAAACTGAAATCCCTTGTGTCCTTTTGCACTCGGAGATCTGTAAACAAACCATCACGACCCTCACTTCTATTAGCAGATCGTGACATTAAACTGGCATCACGGACAGGATTTCTGACAGACAGAAGGGGTTGCAAGGTTGTGTGTAGTCTGTAATAGGGGAAGGACGTTTCACTGCAGCCGCACCTAGCCCGACACCCCGCAAAGGGTGAGCGGTGTCTAGAAAGCAAGGGGGACGACTCGAATTTCCCACAAACTGCACACGCCTAGGTGAAAAGCACCCCATACTCAACTGAGGGCTCTGTCTTCAGATTTTTCACAAAAAGATCTCTTAGTGTAAAAGGGGGAACTGTTTTGGTGGGCGTGTGTGAATTTGGACTGCTTGGTGTAGCGAAGAGACAACCGTAAGTAACTTAAGGAGTACCTCCCAGGCAGATTTTGGTCTCTTCACCCACCCAGGGAAGCGAAGGGCGACACGGCGAAGCTGTTTGTGTCGCAATGTGTAATTAGGTTTTACCTCCCTGTAGTGGTTTTGATCCCTTTATAAAATGACTGAAAACCCTAGTGCAAATCATAAAGCTGCATTTTATGCTCTGCTAGCAAAACATAATGCCCGGCCCTCTCCGGGAGGGGAAGAATGGGCTCAAAATAACTGGTTTAATTTGGAGTGTGACTGATAGAATACGTTCATTCCAACATGAGACAAAGTTTAAATTTGGCCAAAATAAAACCATAATCTGCTCCTAAATCTGTTTCAGGAGCATGCCTTACAGCAGCTATAGATCACTGCTTTAAGCGATGTAGTGAAGAGAAAGCAATCACAGATTCCCTTCAAAAGCTAGTGGAAATTTTACAGGAACAATCAGATGAAGAAAGGAATGAAAATCATTTGCTGCGGGCTGCTTTGAGGGAGGAATATTTTAAGAATTCAAAGAATGCTGACTCACCAAAAGAGAAAGAGGAAAAGAAAACTCCTCACATTAACCAAATATACCCCCAGGAAGAACTAGTGCTAGTGAAAAATTGTGGGGAAAACTGCTGCCCTCCTATGGGACCTCTAATTAAAACAGAATATAATTATATCAATGATGAAGATTTTGAACCGCATATCACCACTAAACAAATACCATACACTGCTCCTGAGTTGGCGAAGTTAAAAAAGGAGTACGGGCGGCTTCCCCACGAAGCTGAGACGGAATATGCCTTCCAAGTGTCTCTCACCGGAGGAGACCAAATTCAATTCACTGAACAGGAGGCCAGTGGATACTGGGGACATGGAGTTCTCTTAACAACAGGAGACAAATGTAACACATGGTCGCTGACTCAGCGCGCAGCTTTCTGGGCCGGGGGACTCAATCCTTTAGAAAGGGGAGACCCTTTCGCTACAGTTGGTACCCCTGATCAACTTCTAGAAAGCGTCCACAAAGCCGCCTGTCTGCAAATGATCCATGAAAGGAAATTAACTCCTGGATATGAATCCCCCATGCAATTACCTGTGAAACCTGAACTGATGACCCCTTTAATTCGAGGCCTTCCAGAATCACTCCAATCTACAGCAGCTGTCCTGCAAAAAACCATAGCTGCTGCAGGTCCTGTAGAGAGGTTGGACAGATTCCTTGGAAACCCGAGCGACCAAACTGCATCTACCGATCCTGGGTTTACTCCATATTCAACCCCCTCTCAGCCGCCAGGTTCACAATCAAATTCACCTGCCGGTGATTGCAAAGTTTGGACATGGAGTGAGGTTGAAGAAGATCTGATTAATTACAGTAGGAAATATGGACCGATAAAAATCCCAGAGGAAAAATCAGAAAAAACAAAAGGTGTCAGGCACATTAGGGCTCCTCATAGTGAAAAACCAAAGAATGTAACCAGAGATCCCTAACCGTCAGCATTGGTGCTTATTAGGTATCAAAAAGGGGGTCCCCAGAAATGCGATGGATGGCTTAGCCCTTGATCAGTTGAGTAAGGTAGTATCTAACTGGCACTGCCAAAAGCCCCTTCTACCGAATCCGTCACTTCAACCCAGTGCACCCCTCCTCCCTCAGAATCTGGGCAGTGAGTCAAAGCCACTTCTCCCTCAAAGTCTGGCCAATGAGCTAGAACAGATTCTTCCTCAAAACCAGGGAAACTAGACCCTCTGTTTCTTGTCAGTGGGCAAAGAAACGGAGCATAGGTCTACCTGAGAATGCTCACTAAAAATAAAACGGGAGATATAACGATCACAGCTATTACAAGTCCTAAACGGGCACCTGTAACTTTTCTGATTGACACTGGGGCACAAATTTCTGCGCTGACAAAGAAAGATGCCCAGAGGTGTGGAATTGTTCCAACAAAGAACCGATATTGTGTTTTAAGTGCCTTGGGCACAACAACAGAATCTATGAATGGGGCCTTAGTCAAGCTCCCTTTGCCTGGAGAGGAAAACCAACTCTCCATCCATGGGGTGATTGGAGATATTCCAACCAATTTATTAGGGCTGAATGCCCTTGCTAGGAGGCAGTGGGAGGACTCAGAGGGTCTTCTGTGGTCTTTTGGCACACCACATTTTAACATCAGACTGCTCCAAGCTGCAGCCTCCCTACCATTCAGCAAAGTAACTAATGTGAAACAATACCTCCTTCCCCTGGGTGCCAAAGAGGGTATCAAGCCAGTGATACAGGAGCTACGACAACAAGGAGTAATACTTCATACCCATTCTCCTTTCAATTCTCCGGTGTGGCCAGTGCAAAATCCTAATGGGAAGTGGAGGCTGACAATAGATTTTCGTAGGCTAAATGCTAACACAGACCCTCTTACAGCAGCAGTCCCAAATCTAGCAGAATTCATAACATTGATTCAAGAAAAGGCTCATTCAATCATGCCACCTGTAGATGTCAAAGACATGTTTTTTACGACACCTTTACAGCCAGAAGATATGGACCGTTTTGCTTTCGCATGGCAAGGGCAGCAACACACTTTCACTAGGCTTCCCCAAGGGTACAAACATTCTCCTAGCCTGGCTCATCACGCTTTAGCCCAAGAGTTCGAAAAAGTACCCAAAGCGGACAATCTAGCTGTTCATCAACACACTGATGAGACCCTTGTGGGAGGAGATGAAATAGAAGAAGTGAGAGATACCCAACAGAAAATAACCTCCCACTTAGAAAGCCTTGATTTGCAAATTCCCTCAGAAAAAACCCAAACCCCTTCACATGAAGTGAAATTGTTGGGAATTTGGTGGAAAGGAGGTATGACACGTATCCCACCTGATAGCCTAACCTCTTCAGATCAGATTAAAATGCCTGAATCCAAAAAAGATCTCCAACATGCTTTAGGATTATTAGTGCTCCGGAGAAAACACATCCCAGATTTTCCATAATTGCCAGACCTCTTTACAACTTGTTAAGAAAAGGGACAAAATGGGAATGGAGTGCTTCCCAAGAAGAAGCACGGCAATTGTTGGTTTTTGAAGCAACAGCCTCACCAAGCCCTGGGCCCTATTCATCCCACAGATGCTTTTCAGGTCTCCTCAGGGTTGTCAGTACACATATGGCAGCGGGGTCCTGAGGGTCCGACGAAGCCTCTTGGTTTTTACTCCCGTGGCTTTAAAGATGCTGAAAAAAGGTACACTACCTGGGAGAAAGGATTGTTTGTGGTTAGCTTAGCTCTCCTAGAAGCGGAGAAGATTGCACAACAACAACCAATTGTTTTGAGAGGCCCTTTCAAAGTTATTAAGGCTGTCTCTACTGGCACCACCCCCACGTGACGGGGTGGCCCAGAGGACCTCAGTAAGGAAGTGGTATGCTCAGATTGAACATGATTGTAGCGTCTTCTCAAGAACTGAAGGAGCTGTAAAAAATCTGGCAATCCAAGAAACTGAAAACTTGGGTAGCAGCCAGGACAAACCTGCCTCAGTCATTAGAGTAGCCCCTCCTTTTTCCCCCAAACGGTCAGCAAATTCTTGGCTTACGGATGCTTCTGCCAAGCGAGAAGGAAAGGTGTGGAAACATAAGGCTGTAGCCCTCCACACTTCCTCAGGTGAAGGAATTATCACAGAGGGGGAAGGCAGTGCCCAAGTTGGCAAGCTGATAGCTGTTTGGAGTGTTTTCCAACGTGAGGCACAGAATACTTCTCCTGTCTGTATCTACACCGATTATTCCTATGCTGTGTTTAAGGGATGGACTGAGTGGCTTCCTTTTTGGCAGCAAAAGGATTGTGAAGTTAACAGAATCCCAGTATGGCAAAAGGAAAAGTAGCAAGAAATTCTAAGTATTGCAAGTCCAGGGAATTTTGCCGTGGAGTGGGTAGCCTCTCACCAGACAGATGGAAATCCAGCAGGAGAAAATTACTTAGTCCTTCTTTTTCCTTTTCTTTCTCTTTTCTTATTTTCTCTACCCTTTTCTGGGATATGCTACCAACATTAACAAGTCCTGAAGACTTCGCAACAACACTACGAAATCGTGCTGATGGAGCTCTCCTGATGACAATCGTGAGTCATGGGGTGGTGTAAGAGACGGTCTGAAGATCCCTCATCTGCCTCACGATCATCGCCGAGGACAGAGGCTAAACACAGGAGTTCCGACCTGCCTAAGGTGGGATGTCTGCCAACTGTTGCCTGCAGGTGTGCCCGCTGGGAACTGGTACGCATTCCTGAGGAAATTTGTGCAGGTCACAGTGGACTGCGCCGTTCTTGCTGCCCAGGCGGGAAGGACTGCGCTGAAGCGGAAAGGAATGACCTGTCCTCTACACCTGTCCTGTACCTGTTTCCCAAAGCAACGAGCCTCATAACAACGGCTGTAGATTTGCCCCACCTCTTGGGGAAAAGGGCGAGATGTGGGGATACAGCTAGAAAGCAGAAGCGAGAGCACTGCTAAACTCATGCCAGAAGTAGACGCGCTAACGCTGCTAGGCCGCAAACCATAGCAGGCAGTATAGTTAGCATAGGAGAAAGGCATGCTTGGTATGTACCTGGGATAGTTAGGGCTAGCTTTTAGTTCTGCAATGTTATTACGAAACACAGATATGGTCTTGGCCAGTTGGCCCTCGTTTCAAAAAAGGCCTATAAAGGGACTTTCTGAAATAACTGAGATGAGATCTCCCCACGGAAAGAAGACAAATCTATTGGCAGCAGAGCACGAGGACTTCGTCTCATCCGTTGGTAGCCATTGCCCCCCCTTTCTTCCTCTCTACTCTTTTACTTTGTTTTTCTTTCTCTCTCTCTCTCTTTCTCTCCTCTATCGCATTACCGTGTTGTGGGTACTTAACAAAGGTGCACTGTTTTGATTAAAACTGAAATCCCTTGTGTCCTTTTGCACTCGGAGATCTGTAAACAAACCATCACGACCCTTACTTGTATTAACGGATCGTGACACATGTCCAAAAGAAAAAATCACTGGAACAAAAAGAGCAAACTGATCCAAGGTGAACTGATCCACGGTGAAAAACAGAAGCCTACGAAAATCTGGGGGGGGAAAAAAAAAGGCAACTCACGTGCCCGATTCACAGATGCAACTCCTGCAAAACTTTTGAAGGCAGTCTCACTCCCTCTGCTGAACAATCAACTGGAGGAAATCCCACTCCAAATCTGTGGGAAACAACAAAAGTGGTGCAACAAGCACTTCATAGAATAAAAACTAAAACTCCACCTGAATAAATTAATGCAATTAACATTGCATTAATTTCACCTGGCTTTTTTTTTTTTTTTTTTTTTTTTTGAGGAAATCTGTTCTCTTTTCTAAGAATGTCAAACATCCCTGCATTGACGATAAAGAAAGCAGTTTGAGGGCAGAGAAAGTGCAAGCAGCAGAATCACATCTAAATGTGATAACCATTTACTCACGTGGACGCTGTCCCTTTGTGTTAGCCCCAAGGAGTTGTACTTCTTTTTAATAATCGGTCTAGTGGGCCAAATTTTCACTTTTTAAGAACCTACCAACACATGGGATGGAGCTGCATGAAAACCAATGAAATGTAAAGTGTCACCATAATTGCTTGCATTGTCAGTTTGTTAACGTTTGTCATTTAAGAATTTATACATATTTGAAATCATACAAATATGTTCTAACCTTCCCAGTTCTGCCTCAGAAGACTTCAAAATTATTACCATTCAGCTAATTTTTTAAATTTACTATTTAGTGAATTAAAGAATCTTGACAAAACACAAGCAAATGCTAGAGAAGAAATGATTAAATCCCCCTTCCAGGGGACCCCAGGCGCTGACGGCTGCCACCGGCGTGCGCCAGGTCGGGACCGGCAGGCAGGGCTGCACCCCGCGTCTGCCACAACACCTGCAGCTTCTGCAGCCTGAAACACAGCTGGCTCAGGGGTTTCAATCAAGAGCCAAAAGATCTTGCTGGTCAATTTGGGGCAGAGAAAGGTCATCACTTCTAGCATGGCATAAGCCTGCCACTACATTTCTGTGAAGGACAATCACCTTGTTGCAGTGAAACTCCTGGGTAAAATACTGAAGCGCTTTCAGATTCATATTATCCGACATTTCGGTGACCTTCTTTTATACCTGCATTGCTTCATACTGCTGGTTGTGGGCACAAGTTCTTTGTACACTATCCTGGAAATTAAAAAGATCAGAAACAACACCCACCCCTCCCCCACCACCACCCCTTCCCCAGCCACAACCCTAACAAAACCAACCTCCAGAATGTTCAGGAGTTCAAATGAGAACAAGCATAGATGGGGCATAAAAAGATGGATCCTCCTTAGACATTTGTGCATGCAGTGCCCTGCAATCCACTAAGTTCTACTTCTCGTACACCAAATACCTGTCTTCGGAACTCCTTGTTCTCCATTCAAACCCTTCTGGGAGGGTAATCGAGGAGATACTCTTACATATTTTTAGCACATCTTGCACTAGGCAATTAAATCCAGTGCGCAGCATTACCTGACCAACTGAGGCGGTGACAAGGTCAATTAAGACCTGTTCATATCTTCATTTGGAGCTCTTCCAACTGCTTGAAAAGTGAAGCCTTGGACATTGAAGGTTCAGACTAAGGAAAATCCAAAACGTGGACAGCATCTCCCTTCTGCTGGAAGCCTTCAAGTTCACCACTGCAGTCTGCAGCCTACACAGATCATCTGAGGATTGTAAAAGTTCTCCAAGGAAGAACAAGAACAAGGCTAATGCATGCACACAAACGCTGATCAAAAGCACTTGATGCTCTTGGACAAAAAGATGTAACCTTCACTTTTGGAAAGACAAGGTGACTATGGTTGTCTCCACAGTACTCGTAGGAAAAAATCCCTGAAGTTTTGTAAAACCTCTTTTCAGGGCTTTGTTAACTTCATTTTTGTTAAGAATTGGGGAACGCAGAGAGACCTGTCACTTTTTTTGCAGAATGCCATAGAAACTGCTACACTCACTTCAACAACAGTCCACGTAACCTTCTCTGCAAATACTGACCATATGCAGTTCTGGTTGATACAAACCCCCATTACCTAAGAAAAGGAACAACTCGGCAAGCAGTTTGCAAAGATGAACAACTTAGCACGATTGCGGCTGATGACATGCCCTGACTTTTTTTACCTTCAGCTGTGGGTGCCGTACCTTCCTACCCTCACACATGCCACTCCAAGCTGCTTGCGTGGAGCTCTCGCACCACCTATGCCAGCAACTGTGCCCAGCCGCCACCCTTCTTCAGCACCATCGCACCTACCACAAGGTAGCTGAATCAGAGGGAAAAGGAGGTCGCCAATGGAGGGAAGTTGTTTCCCCTGACAGCTAAGCTCCAACTTTGGTGTCCCTTATGTCCTTCCCAGGACGGGCGGGAAAACGCCTCGGCGGAGCGCAGCGCTGGGCGGGAGCGGCCGGCAGAGCACCGAGCGCGCTCCCCACTCCCTCCCGCCCGCGCCGCTGCGGAGACCCCGGCTTCGCCGGAATCGGCCACGTGCTGCACGGAGGGCAGCGCGGCAAAGGCGGTCGCCCCTCGTTACCCTAGGAAGGCCGGCCTCGGATCCCCGCTCTCTCCACCGGCACGGGCAGTGCCGGCAGACTGTCGCTGCGGCCGCCGCTGGCCGAAAGCCTCGCCGCGCACCGCCCGGCCGGCCCCGCCGCTCCGCGGGGTCACACGGCACCTGCCGTGGGCGGCAGCCGAGCGACAGCAAGCAGAAGCGCTCACCGCCGCGCCACTCGCCGCCCCGCCCGGGCGCTCCTCTCCTCGCGCTACCACCATGGCGCCGGCCCGCCCCGCCTTCCCCGTCGCCTGCGGCGCAACGCGGGTGCTCCGAGCCACGCAGCACGCGTGCGGCCGGGCCCTGCCGAGCCGCAGGCGGAGCCGGGGCACGGCCCGCGCGGGAGAGCTTCCGGCGAGGCTGGGCGGGCGGCGAGCGCGGCCGAGCGTGAACGCGCCAGGCGGGGTCGGCCGGCGGCGCGATGGGGAGCTAGATGGAGGCGGCAGCACCGCGCGGCATAAAAGAGCTGATCGTCCCGCAGCCGCCCGCTCCGCAGCCCCTCGGCTGCTGTCGAGAAGGGCCCCGGCCCTGGCCGCGCCGGTGGCGAGGTGGCTCCGCAGACCTCAGGCAGCCCTGGCGGGGCAGGGGAGCACTGCGAGCAGCCCCGGCGCCGCGCAGCCGTCTGTAACGCGCGGTGGGAGCCGCCGGCAACTATTTTACACCTCCCGGGGGGCTGGGGAGGAGCACGGAGACCACGCAGCAGGTCGCTGCCGTTAGGGAAAATTAATCCACCATGCCTGAGGTTGATGTCCGAAAAGGAGACAGAGGAGTCCTGCAACATTCTTCGACTACAGGGAGAGTCCATGGGGCTTTTCCCATGGGGTCTGTCAAACGGTTGCGGGATGCAGCCCCTTTTTTATGCCAAGTTCCCGGCCACAACGCCCTCTTCCTTTTCCCCACTGGCTGAGGTATTCGGGAGATACAGACTTCCGGAACTGCCTACTCTATGCCCTCCTCTAATATGCACCCCCCTTTTGGCATCGAAAAGGAAGAAAAAAAACCATTTCTAATGCTATTAAGTCTTTGTTGCCTTACTCTAGGTTCAGGAATTTAACACGGCCTTGATTAATCAACAGTCTCTGATGATTAGTAACAGTTCTAGAGAACTAATACTTTCTTCTGTTCCTTCACTCCCCATAAGTTCCTAGCCTTGTCTACAGGCCAATTCACACGGTCTGTTTGTAAAGGCTCATCCATCTCATTCCTTTTAATCCCTCCTTTTTTTATTTAATCTGTATTTGTCTTTACAAACCTTAATTACCATTGATTTAATTTTTTCTTCTTGAGTCTTCTGGGCTTTTGCTATTATTTGCAGTGACATCCTTTTCTGTCCTTTTGTAGTCATTTCTGGATCAGGTAGGCATGGCTGCTAGCAGCATCCCCTTGACCACCTGCTGAAAGAGCTGCACCCAGCATGGTGTCACGCATGGTCAAAAGATTAGAGTTGCTATAGCATAGAAGAGGAGAAATGGTATTCATTTAGCCCATAGCTGGCCAGTTAACCATGAAAACATGTCCCATTACCATCTTTTCAACACTTGGACAGGTCCATGAGCAGAGGTTATTTCCTCTGTTATTTGACCACTTTTCCCCTGTCATCTGCTTGCAAACAGCAGCTCGAGTCATTTAATTTCCCACAAACTCCTCCTTCTTCTGCTAACAGATAATCTAATACCATCCAATGTTGAAAATACCACTTTCCTCATTGAAGTGGGTTGCTCAGCAAGACGGTCAAGAGCTGTGGCTGGCTGGTTGGTAATTATTTCTGAGACAGCTTGTACCCTAATTATCTCATTCAAATGATAAATGGGTTCCCAGGCATCTGGGATGAATTCCTTAGGTTTCCAAGTGGCTGGTCCATCATGTTGCGTAACTTCTTCTGGTGGCCATTCATCTTTTCCCCGTTTTGGGGTGCTCCCTGCAGCCAAGGCTGCATCAGCTGACTGCTTTTCTCTAATTAAATCATCACAGATTTTGATTCCTAAGCGATTTCCCTGAATTTGAAGTAGCAAAAAGAACAACAGTCTAATATAACCCAGGGATATACCATATCCCTGACCAGTTTGGAGGTAACCTGAGCTAAGCATGTTGGCCACAAATCCAATCATGTCCTTTCAAAGCCCGTGTTCCATTAGCAAAGGGGCCTTCCTACCCTTGGTCATCAATTGGTAGGTCAAAATACTGCGGGTTTCCCTGGCCTAACGGTCCTCCAACAATAGCTGCCCCACCATAAGGGTCACAGCATTTGCATTTCCAAGCTCCCACACAGGGTTCCCATCTACATTTACATCTGCAAGTTGCTTGCTTGGATTTGGAGCAGAACTCACTAAAAGGCTTTGAGTTCCAATCCGCTGTTGCCATTCCCACTGATAATCACAAACAACGTCTTCTACTTGTGGGATTTTTGTGGGGACAGCTTAAAAATAGGTGGTCAAAAAATCCCCTTGTCCCTCCCCATTGCTTTACAGGCTTCCAAATGTTTTTGGTAAGTGTGGTAAGAACACCTTACGCAGCTACCATTAGTGAGCTGAACAGCTCTTTGATTGCAATTGTCTTGATATTTGGAACAATGGTAAGGAGGGCAATTGTGGGTCCAAACCCAATTGTTTAAAGCCAGAGGGAAAGTCAATTGACAAACGCCTTTTCCTACATAGACCCGCCCTGTCCTGTTTAGGCAATAAGTGCCTGTTGAAGAAGAATGAAGTGGCCATGGACTTCCTTCTTTGGCCCCAAATCCCATCCCATTGTGGCCCTCACATTGACCTACCATTTAGGTTCAGCTGGGCTAGCCAACCATGGCCACTCTTCAGATCCTCCGGGCCCTCCACAGAGCCAGCAATTGCTAAGGTGAAAAACCTTTGCTACTTTTTCTGCTAAGAAGGCTGCAAATTGATTCTCCCACTCCTGGCCTAAACTTAGCTGACCATATAAAAGTAGAGTTATTCAGGAAAATGTTTTAATAGTGTGATCTAATTAGCTAGTCTAATTTTCCCGTTGTCTTCTGCAGCACCTGTGGCAATTGAAGACACAGAAACCACTTAACATAAAAGAATCCAGCAAGTATTAGCGCCCCAGTGAGTGGAGGTTCTAGAGGAGGGATACCCATAGAGACTATTTCAGCAGGTGGTCTGTGGGTAGGCACGCAGGGCTTCCTCTGATGTCGAAGCACTGGCTACTGCTCCGGCCCACTCCTGCAGTGTGTCAGTCACAGCCTCCCGGCCTTCTCCTCCAGCTGAGATGTGCAAATCTCTGAGGCTTCAGAGACCTTGACCCGAGAGTGACGGGTCCACCTGTGTCCAGCTGTCTTCATGGCTGTTTCTGTCGTCAGTGACACTTGGAATGGGCCACGCCATTTCAGAACCACTGGCGCTTCTTTCTACTCCTTAACTAGGACTCAATCTCCTGGTTGGATGTTACAAGCAGCAAAGTCCAAAGGTGGGGCTTGTGCCAGCTGAGCTTCCTGTTGAAGGGGTTTCACAAGAAGCAGTATCCTGGCCACAGATGGTTTTAAATATACATCACTTACCTCTACTCCCCCACTAGGTTGAGACTTAGCCGGGTAATTCATAACAACGACGGAAAGGGGGAGAACGGAATCTCTCTTCTGGGTCGGGCTCTCATTCTCGCCAAAGCCAATGTCCAAAGCCCTAGCCATGGCATCTTGGTTTCTATTACCAGCTTCAAAAGGTGTTTATTTCTCTATTCATTGTTTTCTACCCGAGCTGAGCTCTGGGGGTGCCAGGGCCTATGGAGGTTCCATTGTGTTCCTAAAGAAGCCAAAACCCCTTGAAGGATCTTCCCTGTCAAATGAGTTCCCCTATCTGAGTCTATTGCTTCTACAATGCTGTATCTTGGAATGATTTGTTCCAAAAATGCCTTAATACCTGATCCTGTCGTTGCTGAAGCAGTTGGAAATGCTTCTGGCCACCTTGCTAGCTGACATACTATTACCAGAAGACATGAAGCCTTCCCACTTGGGGCATCTCAGGAAAATCCACCTGGCATCTTTGGAAGGGACCTGCAGCCCAAGGCCTCCCTCCCCTGGCAAGTTCCTTTGTAACTTGGCTGTTTGCTTTAGCACAGATCAAGCAACCTTCAACAGCTCGTTTTGCCAGTCTAAAAAGACCCCCAGCAACATCCAGCATGAGGAAGGCTTCTGCCAATCCTCAGGAGGTGCAAGGACTCTCTTCACGGAGTTCTTTTACTATTGGTAGGGCCAAAGCTTCTGGTATCTCTTGTTTGCCATCCCTTGTAAACCAATTATTGCCCTTTTTCTCTGCCACACGGCTTTTAACTGTATCTCAAACTCCTCTGGGAGAAAAGACAGCTTCCCGGCCAGTGATGGAGTCACTGCGAGCAAAGGGGGCATCTTGGAGAGTTCTGGCAGAAGTGTTGCTTTCTGACTTTCTTCATCCACCAAAAAGGAGACAGAGGAGGCCTGTAACATTCTTCAACTACAGGGAGAGGCCATGGGGCTTTTGCCATGGAGTCTCTCAACTGATTGCGGGACGCAGCCCCCTTTTGATGCAAAGTTCCTGGCAACAGCACCCTCGGAGGTACTCGGGAATTACAGACTTCGGGAACTGCCTACTCTATGCTCCCCTCTAATATGCACCCCCCTCTTGGTATGGAAAAGGAAGAAAACGAAACTATTCCTAATGCTATGAAGTCTTTGCTGCCTTGCTCTAGGTTCAGGAATTTAACACGGCCTTGGCTGAGCAACAGTCTCTGTCGATTAGTAACAGTTTCTAGAACTAAGACTTTCTTCTGTTACGCCCCTACCAGTAAATTCCTAGCCTTGTCTAAGGACGGATTCACACGGTCTCTTTGTAAAGACACATCTCTGTTACTCCTTTCACTCCCACACCTTCTTGGCGGTAGGACGGCTCCCCCCGGCACAGCACCTGGCACAAAACCCCCCTATGCACATACACGCACACCTGCACTTACCCTGCACTCCGCTGCACACACACACACACACACCTCCCGCACACTAACACCCCCCTCCACATCCCTGCCATGCTACTTGCAGTGGCCCTGCCCCTGCCATCCCGGCCGGCTGGCAGCACTCACTCCTCACATGCTTCCCCATGCCTTGCGTTTCCTTGCTGCCCTCTCTGTAGCCTTCCCTCAACCTGCCTTTTCTCCCCTGCCTTGCATTGACTTGCTCACCCATCCCCCACCTGACTTCCTTTCACATTCGTCTAGGTCTGGCCTCACCTTTCCTTTTCCTTCTAGGACCCTCATTGCCCTGCCTCGCCTCGCCAAGCAAGGCCACACAGAGCACTTGGTCCTGGCCGCTTTTGTGTGCCAGCAGTCCTCGAATGTACTTCTCACCTGCCTTGCCTATCCTTGCCTTGCCTTGGCAACACAACAGTTTCCTTGCCTTGCCCTGCTAGCTCTCTGGAGCCTTGCATTCCTTTGCACGTCCATGCCCCGCCCTTGACCTGCCTACTGCTTTCCTCCAGGGCCTTGGATTGCCGAGCCCTTCTTGTTTCTGCCTGGCCACCCATCAGTGGACTTCCCTTCCTACGGCCAGCCTTGCCTCTAACGTCTGGGCCTTCTCTTGCCTACCACTCCATTTGCTTTCCCCTCACTGCTCTGGACCTTGCTTACCTCTCCCTTGACTTGCCCACAATTGCCTGCACTTGCTTTGCAGCGCCTTGCCTGCATGGAAGGCGAGGGCAAGAGTGGTAGGCAGGGCAAAGCAAAGCCAGCAAGTTGTAGGTAGTGCAAGGCAAGGCAGCAGAGGCAAAGGAAGCAGAGAAGGCAAAGGAAGGTAGCTTAAGAAGAACTAGACAAGGTACTGAAGGCAAGGCAAGGCCAAGAGACTCGGAGTGCCTTTCCTTGCGAAGGCAAGGACATAGTGCCAGTGTTGCTGGAGCAGATGTTAAGGTAGCATGGGGAGGAATAGTCCAGCAAGACATTTCTCTTCTGGCCCCTGGGCGTGTAGGGGCAACTGTTGGATCTATTCTGTACTGCAGGTGGATCCGTGGATGAATGTGTTGTATTTTGGAGGAGGGGATGCCGTTTCTTTGGAGATGGGCTTGTAGTTGCTCTCTTTGGCAAGGAGAGCAGGTTTGGATGTGCACATCAGGTGCTCTTAGGGATTTTAAAGGCTTTTCCCAAGAGGCAGAGCTCTCTCTGGCTTAGAGCTGTTGAGCTGTCCGTGGGAATGCAAAGGCCAAGCTTGTGAGCCTTTTGTCCTGGTGCCTTTAGTGTGTGAGCAGTCCGTGGTGCCGTTGTCTTTGGATGCTGACTCTGGGAGAGGGAAGGCTTAGGATGGTACCAAGAGCTGAGAAGGAAAGTGCTGAGAACAGCGTGTGTGCTGCTAGTTTGAGGGGTGCAGTTGAAGTTGCAGGCAGCAAGATCTTCCTCAGCCCGCACTGTTTTGAGCTCTGTTTTTGCCAGATGGTTTCAAGTTGGTGGGCAGAATCTGCGAGAGGGCAAAGATTGGTTTGGGCCAAAGAGGTTTGTCTGCCTCTTGGAGTGCGGTAGAAAGAAGAGTCCGCTCTTGGAAGGGGAAGATGAGGGAAATCTTTTTGTCCTGAGGTGCTGTTGATTTGAGTGCAGGGACGTTTGCAACTTGCCTCTGCCCTTGGGGTGGTTTCGAGCAGCGCCTGGTGCTTGGCCTTCTTTTGCAAGTCGTCAGCGCCATCGTGTGCTTGTTTCGAGGAGCGCTGACAGTGCCGGGGAAAAAGCCAAGCTCTTCGCTGGCGCCGCCCCAGTCGTGTGCGAGCAGTTGCTGGAAGAGCTGCGCTGTGCATCCTGCCTCTTGGAGACACAAAAGAATGTGATCCTGCGCGTAGCGGGGAAGCAAGAGGAATCTTTTCATTGTTGGCTGTGCAGTTTCTAAGCGGCAAAAGTCAAGGCAGCTGCAGCACGGCCTCTTTCTTTCAGAACCTTTTCTGTGCCATCATGAACATGCTCAACATGCAACTCGCACCCACTGAACTGCATCAAAGGTCCTGGAGAGACGCACTTTCCTTCAAGCTCTAGCTACCATCCTACGCTCCACCTCTCGCCGATCCCAAAGCCCTTCCGAACGTGCAGCAGCTGCACGCAGAGAACAAGTGCTAGAAGAAGGCGTTGGCCTTCAGAGTCCCTCTAAAGTCTGTAAACTAGGCGAAACATTGCAGTGACCAGCACTTTCCTTCGCAACTATCTACAGAGCGTCATCACATTCTCTCAGAGTGGCTAAGTCCACCCTTGCAGCACAGCAGCGTTTCCGGCCACAGTTCGGACTGAGAGATGGGCCAGGTGAGAAAGCATTTGTTGACTATGGAAGACTTGATACTCGCAGCGCAATCACGTCCACACACCTTCAGCGTGGCCAAGTTCAAGCAGCTAGAGCTCACAGAGACGGGAGAGGCAGGAGAGAAGCCGTTCCAAAAGTACCGTGTACTTAGGGCAGCATTCAAACTGTGCACAGCACTCTACAGCACTGTAGACAGTGGCTTCTCTGACAAGACGTGCCATCCCATTGTTGGCTCTCGCAGCTCGCTTGCTAGCTGCTCTCCTGAAGAAAAGAACTAGGAAGAAAAGCCAATGCTGGGCTGCACCTTCCCCTTGCCTCCCGTAAAGCCACTTCAACTCCCCGCTGCACTCTCTACTTCCCCTCTCCTTGGCATCGACCACTGGGTTTTCTGCATCTCGGAGCCCAAAGGTAAGCGCCAGTGTTCCCAGGGATGCTTGGAAGAGGGAGAAGTAGTAGCACAAGTAGCTGCCGTTGAACTTCCTCCTTCTCAATGCTAACGTGAAGTCGGCAGGCAGGCGAGCGCCAGCCACGCTCCTTTCTCAGTTTGGACGCTGCGGACACGAGCCCGGTGCTCGGCGCCTTCGTTCGGCCTCTTTAGTAGCCATTGTCGCGCTTTCATTCTGCCGGAGTCGAAGCGCCGTCTACTTGTGGCACAAAGAGCACGGTGCCGGCAGCCAAATGCTCCAGCCGACTGCTTCTGCCGACACACGCCTGGGCTATGCACTTTGCCTCTCAGCGACATACAGCAGCACATTCGCTCTAAATGTAAAGGGAAAGCTTCTCGGCTACGTCTGGTACAGAGAACAGCTTTAGTTCAACGGGCTTACCCAGAGCATGCTCCCGACGCGTGGGAACTTGTATTTGCACCACATTGCAGTGGCAGTCCTCTTTCCTTTACAGGCTGCACAGAGCCGGCAGATGGCCGTGCGCTCTGCACCTGCCTTCTCACTTCCAAGTAGCACCGCGCACATTAGAGCCTTGCAGGGAGAGAAGACGCGGCTAGGCGTCTCGCCCAGAAGAACGTGGCAGGGCGAAAAGGTGTTCTTCTTTTGTCTTCCTCGTCGCCCAGAGTGTGCTGCTGTGTTGAAAGTCTTGGCCAGCGAAAAGCTACACCAGCAAGTATTTCTCTCCTGATGCATTGCGCTGAGCGAGAGCTGAGGAAAATCCTTGCACAGCACACTGTGGATGCGTGCAGTACACACGCTGAAGAGCGGCACGGCTAAAAGTCATCGCTGGGCTTCAGTTCTGTCCAGACAGCAGAAGGCGAAGAACGAAGCAGCTGGGCACCGGCTGCATGTACTCAGTGGAGCGAATTTCACATGTCCAGCCAAGAGCTGCTTCACAAGCAGATTCAGCTGAGAATGCTCTGGCTGCTTCACAAAGGAAGGTGCTGTGTTGCACTCCTGGACACTACCTGACCAGTAGCAGTTTCTTCCACCTTCAATGCTGCAGAGTCCATGCAGCTGGAGCACCCCCAGAAGGACGCGTCCAGCTGGAAGGCGTTCTTCAAGTACCCCCCTCTTCCAAGTAGCCTTGAAACTGAGCACAACACACTGCGGCTCGGCAGCTTCCTTCTCAGAGAGACGTGCCGTCTCACATTATGCACTCTCGCAGCTCAGTTGCCCGCTTGCAGCAGCTGCTGCCAAAGAAAAAGGCTCCAGAAGTAAAAGCAACTGCTGGGCTGCCCTTTCCCCTTGCCTCACGTCAAGCACCAGAAACTGTCCGCTGCGCTCTCTATTTCCTTTCTCCGCCGTATGGCGAAACATTAACGTAATCGCAGTTCTTTCCTGGGAAAGCTGGAAGAGAAATAGGTAGCAGCACAAGTAGCTGCAAGTTGGACATTAAGTTTCCGAGCTGCTAAAGTGAATCCGAAAAGAAGCGAGTGGCAGCCACGCTTCCTCTTGCAGCCTGTGCGATGCACACACACCAGCTCGCTGCTCTGCCTTCATTCTTACGCCCTTCGTAGCAGGTCGCGCTTTCGTTTTGCTGGAGACGACCCGTCGTCTACTTCTCGCGCAGAGAGCACGGTGCCGGCAGCCAAATGCTGCAGGCTGCTGCTTCTGCCGAAACACGCCTGGGCTATGCAATTTCTCTCTAGCGCTGAAGTAGCACCACATTCTGTTTGCTTTGTAGCCAGCATCTCTGCGGAAAGATTCTCGGCTACGTCAGGCACAGAGAACAGCTTTATTTTAACCGGCTTAACCGGAGCTTGCCCCCGACGCGTGGCAACTTGTATTTGCACCACATTGCAGTGGCAGTCCTCTTTCCTTTACAGGCTGCACAGCGCCGGCAGATGGCCGTGCGCTCTGCACCTGCCTTCTCACTTCCAAGTAGCACCGCGCACATTAGAGCCTTGCAGGGAGAGAAGACGCGGCTAGGCGTCTCGCCCAGAAGAACGTGGCAGGGCGAAAAGGTGTTCTTCTTTTGTCTTCCTCGTCGCCCAGAGTGTGCTGCTGTGTTGAAAGTCTTGGCCAGCGAAAAGCTACACCAGCAAGTATTTCTCTCCTGATGCATTGCGCTGAGCCAGAGCTGAGGAAAATCCTTGCACAGCACCCTGTGGATGCGTGCAGTACACACGCTGAAGAGCGGCACGGCTAAAAGTCATCGCTGAGCTTCAGTTCTGTCCAGAGCGCAGAAGGCGAAGAACGAAGCAGCTGGGCACCGGCTGCATGTACATAGTGGAGCGAATTTCACATGTCCAGACAAGAGCTGCTTCACAAGCAGATTCAGCTGAGAATGCTCTGGCTGCTTCACAAAGGAAGGTGCTGTGTTGCACTCCTGGACACTATCTGGTCAGTAGCAGTTTCTTCCACCTTCAATGCTGCAGAGTCCATGCAGCTGGAGCACCCCCAGAAGGACGCCTCCAGCTAGAAGGCGTTCTTCAAGTACCCCCCTCTTCCAAGTAGCCTTGAAACTGAGCACAACACACTGCGGCTCGGCAGCTTCCTTCTCAGAGAGACGTGCCGTCTCACATTATGCCCTCTCGCAGCTCAGTTGCCCGCTTGCAGCAGCTGCTGCCAAAGAAAAAGGCTCCAGAAGGAAAAGCAACTGCTGGGCTGCCCTTTCCCCTTGCCTCACCTGAAGCACCAGAAACTGTCCGCTGCACTCTCGATTTCCTTTCTCCGTCGCATCTACCACTGTAATGTCTGCATCTCGAAGCATAAACCCCGGCACAATTCTTTCCTGGGAAAGCTGGAAGAGAAATAGGTAGCCGCACAAGTAGCTGCAAGTTTCCGACTGCTAACATGAATCCGAAAACAAGCGAGTGGCAGGCACGCTTCCTCTTGCAGCCTGTGCGATGCCCACAGCAGCCCGCTGCTCTGCCTTCGTTCTTACGCCCTTCGGAGCAGGTCGCGCTTTCGTTTTGCTGGAGGCGACCCGTCGTCTACATCTCGCGCAGAGAGCACGGAGCCGGCAGCCAAATGCTGCAGGCTGCTGCTTCTGCCGAAACACGCCTGGGCTATGCAATTTCTCTCTAGCGCTGAAGTAGCACAACATTCTGTCTGCGTTGTGGTCTTTATCTTAAGGGAAAGCTTCTCGGCTGATGCTCACCCAGAGAACTGTTCCGGGACAATACATGTGTTTTATTACCCCTTCTCGCAAGAAGACTGTGGTGCTGCGTGGGAACTGTTGGCCAGTGCAAGGCTAATCCATCATGTGCTTCCCTCCTGATGCATTTTGCTGAGCGAGAGCTGAGGAAAATCCGTGCACTGCGCACTGTGGATGCGTGCAGTATACACGCAGAAGAGCGGCAAAGCTCCTAGTCATCGCACACACCAGCCCAGTGGCCTGGGGCTGCATTCTTCTCCCTTACCGGCGCTGGACAGAACTGAAGCATTCAGCTTTGGCTCTCTTCAGTGTGTGTGTACTGCACGCATCCACAGTGCGCAGTGCACGGATTTTCCTCAGCGCTACGTGCAAGTACAGCCTTTCTGCTTCGCAGAGCCCAACTGTCCGCACAAGCTCTCGCTCAGAGAAATGTGTCAGGAGAGAAGCACTTGCTGCATTAGCCTTCCGCTGGCCAACAGTTGCAACGCAGCACATAGTCTTACTGCGAGAAAAGGTAATAAAACGCACGCTTTCAGCACAGCAGCACAATCTGGGCGACGAGGAGGACAAAAGAAGACCATCTTTTCGTCTTTGCACGATTTTCTCTGCCACACATCTATCCACGTCTTTGCTCCCTGCAAGGCTCTAATGTGCACGGTGCTACTTGGAAGTGAGAAGGCAGGTGCAGAGAAGCACTGCCATCTGCCGGCGCTGTGCAGGCTGTAAAGGAAAGAAGACTACCCCTGCAATGTGGTGCAAATACAAGTTGCCACGCGTCGGGGTAAGCGCCGGGTAAGCCCGTTGAACTAAAGCTGTTCTCGGTGCCAGACGTAGCTGAGACTCTTTCCCTTTACATTCAGGCTACAAAGCAAAGAGAATGTGGTGCTACCAAGGGCAGCGAAGGAAAGTGCACAGCCCAGGTGTGTTTCGGAAGAGACAGCAACCTGGAGCGTTTCTCTGGAGGGTTTCTCTGCCGGCGTGCCCTCTGTGCGACAAGATGACGACGGTTCGACGCCGGCAGAATGAAAAGAACGAAATGGTACGAAGAGCATAAGAATGAAGGCAGAAGCACCTAGCTGGTGTGTGCATAGCACAGGCTGCAAGAGGAAGCGTGCCTGCCACTCGCTTGTTTTCAGATTCGAATTAGCAGTTGAAAACAGAAAGTTCAACTTGCAGCTACTTGTGCTGCTACCTATTTCTCTTCCAGCTTTCCCTGGAAAGAATTGTGCCGGGGTTTATGCTTCGAGATGCAGACATTACAGTGGTAGATGCGACGGAGAATGGAAATAGAGAGTGCAGCGGACAGTTTCTGGTGCTTGACGTGAGGCAAGGGGAAAGGGCAGCCCAGCAGTGGCTTTTCCTTCTGGAGCCTTTTTCTTTGGCAGCAGCTGCTGCAAGCGGGCAACTGAGCTGCGAGAGGGCATAATGTGAGACGGCACGTCTCTCTGAGAAGGAAGCTGCCGAGCCGCAGTGTGTTGTGCTCAGTTTCAAGGCAGCTTGGAGCAGGGGGGTACTTGAAGAACGCCTTCTAGCTGGAGGCGTCCTTCTGGGGGTGCTCCAGCTGCATGGACTCTGCAGCATTGAAGGTGGAAGAACCTGCTTCTGACCTGGTAGTGTCCAGGAGTGCAACACAGCACCTTCCTTTGTGAAGCAGCCAGAGCATTCTCAGCTGAATCTGCTTGTGAAGCAGCTCTTGTCTGGACATGTGAAATTCGCTCCACTATGTACATGCAGCCGGTGCCCAGCTGCTTCGTTCTTCGCCTTCTGCGCTCTGGACAGAACTGAAGCCCAGCGATGACTTTTAGCCGTGCCGCTCTTCAGCGTGTGTACTGCACGCATCCACAGGGTGCTGTGCAAGGATTTTCCTCAGCTCTGGCTCAGCGCAATGCATCAGGAGAGAAATACTTGCTGGTGTAGCTTTTCGCTGGCCAAGACTTTCAACACAGCAGCACACTCTGGGCGACGAGGAAGACAAAAGAAGAACACCTTTTCGCCCTGCCACGTTCTTCTGGGCGAGACGCCTAGCCGCGTCTTCTCTCCCTGCAAGGCTCTAATGTGCGCGGTGCTACTTGGAAGTGAGAAGGCAGGTGCAAGAGGACTGCCACTGCAATGTGGTGCAAATACAAGTTGCCACGCGTCGGGGGCATGCTCTGGGTAAGCCCGTTGAACTAAAGCTGTTCTCTGTACCAGACGTAGCCGAGAAGCTTTCCCTTTACATTTAGAGCGAATGTGCTGCTGTATGTCGCTGAGAGGCAAAGTGCATAGCCCAGGCGTGTGTCGGCAGAAGCAGTCGGCTGGAGCATTTGGCTGCCGGCACCGTGCTCTTTGTGCCACAAGTAGACGGCGCTTCGACTCCGGCAGAATGAAAGCGCGACAATGGCTACTAAAGAGGCCGAACGAAGGCGCCGAGCACCGGGCTCGTGTCCGCAGCGTCCAAACTGAGAAAGGAGCGTGGCTGGCGCTCGCCTGCCTGCCGACTTCACGTTAGCATTGAGAAGGAGGAAGTTCAAGGGCAGCTACTTGTGCTACTACTTCTCCCTCTTCCAAGCATCCCTGGGAACACTGGCGCTTACCTTTGGGCTCCGAGGTGCAGAAAACCCAGTGGTCGATGCCAAGGAGAGGGGAAGTAGAGAGTGCAGCGGGGAGTTGAAGTGGCTTTACGGGAGGCAAGGGGAAGGTGCAGCCCAGCATTGGCTTTTCCTCCCAGTTCTTTTCTTCAGGAGAGCAGCTAGCAAGCGAGCTGCGAGAGCCAACAATGGGATGGCACGTCTTGTCAGAGAAGCCACGGTCTACAGTGCTGTAGAGTGCTGTGCACAGTTTGAATGCTGCTGTAAGTACACGGTACTTTTGGAACGGCTTCTCTCCTGCCTCTCCCGTCTCTGTGAGCTCTAGCTGGCTTGAACTTGGCCACACTGAAGGTGTGTGGACGTGATTGCGCTGCGAGTATCAAGTCTTCCAGAGACGAGGGATAGTCAACAAATGCTTTCTCACCTGGCCCATCTCTCAGTCCCAACTGTGGCTGGAAACGCTGCTGTGCTGCAAGGGTGGACTTAGCCACTCTGAGAGAATGTGATGACGCTCTGTAGATAGTTGCGAAGGAAAGTGCTGGTCACTGCAATGTTTCGCCTAGTTTACAGACTTTAGAGGGACTCTGAAGGCCAACGCCTTCTTCTAGCACTTGTTCTCTGCGTGCAGCTGCTGCACGTTCGGAAGGGCTTTGGGATCGGCGAGAGGTGGAGCGTAGGATGGTAGCTAGAGCTTGAAGGAAAGTGCGTCTCTCCAGGACCTTTGATGCAGTTCAGTGGGTGCGAGTTGCATGTTGAGCATGTTCATGATGGCACAGAAAAGGTTCTGAAAGAAAGAGGCCGTGCTGGAGCTGCCTTGACTTTTGCCGCTTAGAAACTGCACAGCCAACAATGAAAAGATTCCTCTTGCTTCCCCGCTACGCGCAGGATCACATTCTTTTGTGTCTCCAAGAGGCAGGATGCACAGCGGAGCTCTTCCAGCAACTGCTCGCACACGACTTGGGGCGGCGCCAGCGAAGCGCTTGGCTTTTTCCCCGGCACTGTCAGCGCTCCTCGAAACAAGCACACGATGGCGCTGACGACTTGCAAAAGAAGGCCAAGCACCAGGCGCTGCTCGAAACCACCCCAAGGGCAGAGGCAAGTTGCAAACGTCCCTGCACTCAAATCAACAGCACCTCAGGACAAAAAGATTTCCCTCATCTTCCCCTTCCAAGAGCGGACTCTTCTTTCTACCGCACTCCAAGAGGAGACAAACCTCTTTGGCCCAAACCAATCTTTGCCCTCTCGCAGATTCTGCCCACCAACTTGAAACCATCTGGCAAAAACAGAGCTCAAAACAGTGCGGGCTGAGGAAGATCTTGCTGCCTGCAACTTCAACTGCACCCCTCAAACTAGCAGCACACACGCTGTTCTCAGCACTTTCCTTCTCAGCTCTTGGTACCATCCTAAGCCTTCCCTCTCCCAGAGTCAGCATCCAAAGACAACGGCACCACGGACTGCTCACACACTAAAGGCACCAGGACAAAAGGCTCACAAGCTTGGCCTTTGCATTCCCACGGACAGCTCAACAGCTCTAAGCCAGAGAGAGCTCTGCCTCTTGGGAAAAGCCTTTAAAATCCCTAAGAGCACCTGATGTGCACATCCAAACCTGCTCTCCTTGCCAAAGAGAGCAACTACAAGCCCATCTCCAAAGAAACGGCATCCCCTCCTCCAAAATACAACACATCCATCCACGGATCCACCTGCAGTACAGAATAGATCCAACAGTTGCCCCTACACGCCCAGGGGCCAGAAGAGAAATGTCTTGCTGGACTATTCCTCCCCATGCTACCTTAACATCTGCTCCAGCAACACTGGCACTATGTCCTTGCCTTGGCAAGGAAAGGCACTCCGAGTCTCTTGGCCTTGCCTTGCCTTCAGTACCTTGTCTAGTTCTTCTTAAGCTACCTTCCTTTGCCTTCTCTGCTTCCTTTGCCTCTGCTGCCTTGCCTTGCACTACCTACAACTTGCTGGCTTTGCTTTGCCCTGCCTACCACTCTTGCCCTCGCCTTCCATGCAGGCAAGGCGCTGCAAAGCAAGTGCAGGCAATTGTGGGCAAGTCAAGGGAGAGGTAAGCAAGGCCAGAGCAGTGAGGGGAAAGCAAATGGAGTGGTAGGCAAGAGAAGGCCCAGACGTTAGAGGCAAGGCTGGCCGTAGGAAGGGAAGTCCACTGATGGGTGGCCAGGCAGAAACAAGAAGGGCTCGGCAATCCAAGGCCCTGGAGGAAAGCAGTAGGCAGGTCAAGGGCGGGGCATGGACGTGCAAAGGAATGCAAGGCTCCAGAGAGCTAGCAGGGCAAGGCAAGGAAACTGTTGTGTTGCCAAGGCAAGGCAAGGATAGGCAAGGCAGGTGAGAAGTACATTCGAGGACTGCTGGTACACAAAAGCGGCCAGGACCAAGTGCTCTGTGTGGCCTTGCTTGGCGAGGCGAGGCAGGGCAATGAGGGTCCTAGAAGGAAAAGGAAAGGTGAGGCCAGACCTAGACGAATGTGAAAGGAAGTCAGGTGGGGGATGGGTGAGCAAGTCAATGCAAGGCAGGGGAGAAAAGGCAGGTTGAGGGAAGGCTACAGAGAGGGCAGCAAGGAAACGCAAGGCATGGGGAAGCATGTGAGGAGTGAGTGCTGCCAGCCGGCCGGGATGGCAGGGGCGGGGCCACTGCAAGTAGCATGGCAGGGATGTGGAGGGGGGTGTTAGTGTGCGGGAGGTGTGTGTGTGTGTGTGTGCAGCGGAGTGCAGGGTAAGTGCAGGTGTGCGTGTGCGCATAGGGGGGTTTTGTACCAGGTGCTGTGCCGGGGGGAGCCGTCCTACCGCCAAGAAGGTGTGGGAGTGAAAGGAGTAACAGAGATGTGTCTTTACAAAGAGACCGTGTGAATCCGTCCTTAGACAAGGCTAGGAATTTACTGCTAGGGGCGTAACAGAAGAAAGTCTTAGTTCTAGAAACTGTTACTAATCGACAGAGACTGTTGCTCAGCCAAGGCCGTGTTAAATTCCTGAACCTAGAGCAAGGCAGCAAAGACTTCATAGCATTAGGAATAGTTTCGTTTTCTTCCTTTTCCATACCAAGAGGGGGGTGCATATTAGAGGGGAGCATAGAGTAGGCAGTTCCGGAAGTCTGTAATTCCCGAGTACCTCCGAGGGTGCTGTTGCCAGGAACTTTGCATCAAAAGGGGGCTGCGTCCCGCAATCAGTTGAGAGACTCCATGGCAAAAGCCCCATGGCCTCTCCCTGTAGTTGAAGAATGTTACAGGCCTCCTCTGTCTCCTTTTTGGTGGATGAAGAAAGTCAGAAAGCAACACTTCTGCCAGAACTCTCCAAGATGCCCCCTTTGCTCCCAGTGACTCCATCACTGGCCGGGAAGCTGTCTTTTCTCCCAGAGGAGTTCGAGATACAGTTAAAAGCCGTGTGGCAGAGAAAAAAGGCAATAATTGGTTTACAAGGGATGGCAAACAAGAGATACCAGAAGCTTTGGCCCTACCAATAGTAAAAGAACTCCGTGAAGAGAGTCCTTGCACCTCCTGAGGATTGGCAGAAGCCTTCCTCATGCTGGATGGTGCTGGGGGTCTTTTTAGACTGGCAAAACGAGCTGTTGAAGGTTGCTTGATCTGTGCTAAAGCAAACAGCCAAGTTACAAAGGAACTTGCCAGGGGAGGGAGGCCTTGGGCTGCAGGTCCCTTCCAAAGATGCCAGGTGGATTTTCCTGAGATGCCCCAAGTGGGAAGGCTTCATGTCTTCTGGTAATGGTATGTCAGCTAGCAAGGTGGCCAGAAGCATTTCCAACTGCTTCAGCAACGACAGCATCAGGTATTAAGGCATTTTTGGAACAAATCATTCCAAGATACAGCATTGTAGAAGCAATAGACTCAGATAGGGGAACTCATTTGACAGGGAAGATCCTTCAAGGGGTTTTGGCTTCTTTAGGAACACAATGGCACCTCCATAGGCCCTGGCACCCCCAGAGCTCAGCTCGGGTAGAAAACAATGAATAGAGAAATAAACACCTTTTGAAGCTGGTAATAGAAACCAAGATGCCATGGCTAGGGCTTTGGACATTGGCTTTGGCGAGAATGAGAGCCCGACCCAGAAGAGAGATTCCGTTCTCCCCCTTTCCGTCGTTGTTATGAATTACCCGGCTAAGTCTCAACCTAGTGGGGGAGTAGAGGTAAGTGATGTATATTTAAAACCATCTGTGGCCAGGATACTGCTTCTTGTGAAACCCCTTCAACAGGAAGCTCAGCTGGCACAAGCCCCGCCTTTGGACTTTGCTGCTTGTAACATCCAACCAGGAGATTGAGTCCTAGTTAAGGAGTAGAAAGAAGCGCCAGTGGTTCTGAAATGGCGTGGCCCATTCCAAGTGTCACTGACGACAGAAACAGCCATGAAGACAGCTGGACACAGGTGGACCCGTCACTCTCGGGTCAAGGTCTCTGAAGCCTCAGAGATTTGCACATCTCAGCTGGAGGAGAAGGCCGGGAGGCTGTGACTGACACACTGCAGGAGTGGGCCGGAGCAGTAGCCAGTGCTTCGACATCAGAGGAAGCCCTGCGTGCCTACCCACAGACCACCTGCTGAAATAGTCTCTATGGGTATCCCTCCTCTAGAACCTCCACTCACTGGGGCGCTAATACTTGCTGGATTCTTTTATGTTAAGTGGTCTCTGTGTCTTCAATTGCTACAGGTGCTGCAGAAGACAACGGGAAAATTAGACTAGCTAATTAGATCACATTATTAAAATATTTTCCTTACTAGTTCTACTTTTATATGGTCAGCTAAGTTTAGGCCAGGAGTGGGAGAATCAATTTGCAGCCTTCTTAGCAGAAAAAGTAGCAAAGGTTTTTAACCTTAGCAATTGCTGGCTCTGTGGAGGGCCAGGAGGATCTGAAGAGTGCCTATGGTTGCCTAGCCCAGCTGAACCTAAGTGGTGGCTCAACACCTGACATCAGGTCCATACTAGGACGGGATTTGGGGCCAAAGAAGGAAGTCCATGGCTATAGGAGAAGGTTTCACGAAGGATGTCTGGACTTCAGGTGGCTCTCTTGAAAGCTGTTTATTGCATAGGCGAAGTTCCAGCATTTCAGGGAGTGGCTATCCAGAGCCAGCCCTACAGCTGCCAGCTCCAGCTGTAGGCATACCTGAAGCCGCTTGCTGTTCAAGTTACAGAGCATTCGATACTTTTCTTTGCAGAGTATCTTAGCACGTAACAACCAATAAGCACCATACACAACACCTTGACATTGGCCTATAGCCTATCATAGCTACTACCATCACCATATTATAGTCATTATTATCCAATCACAAGAGTAAGTTACAATTTAAGCTTCCAGTGGAAAATTCTTAGACCTTTCTTCTTCTTGCTACATCAACATTTCTTGTTTGCCTGCCATATCTTTCTTTTTGCTAAAGACACCTTTTCTATTCACTTATGCTCTTCTTGAGACTTACTTACTTGGTGAAAAACATGTCTTTGTTTGTAATCACATACCTTTGTCCTGCTCCTAAAAATCTCCTTCCAACTCATCTCCAACCTTTGCCTTCTCAGTTACTCAGCGATCACTGTTTCAGCAAAACATCTTTTCTTCTATATCAAAACTTGCTTTCATTTCTACCTCATCCCCAGCTTCTACATTCTCAGACCTTGCTGCCAAGCCTACATACCTGTGAAACTTTCTTACCAAACTTTCATCCTCCCCAACACATGGCCACTTCATTCTTCTCCAACAGGCACTTATTGCCTAAACAGGACAGGGCGGGTCTATGTAGGAAAAGGCGCTTGTCAATTGACTTTCCCTCTGGCTTTAAACAATTGGGTTTGGACCCACAATTGCCCTCCTTACAATTGTTCCAAATATCAAGACAATTGCAATCAAAGAGCTGTTCAGCTCACTAATGGTAGCTGCGTAAGGTGTTCTTACCAAAAACATTTGGAAGCCTGTAAAGCAATGGGGAGGGACAAGGGGTTTTTTTGACCACCTATTTTTAAGCTGTCCCCACAAAAATCCCACAAGTAGAAGACATGTTGTTTGTGATTATCAGTGGGAATGGCAACAGCGGATTGGAACTCAAAGCCTTTTAGTGACTTCTGCTCCAAATCCAAGCAAGCAACTTGCAGATGTAAATGTAGATGGGAACCCTGTGTGGGAGCTTGGAAATGCAAATGCTGTGACCCTTATGGTGGGGCAGCTATTGTTGGAGGACCGTTAGGCCCGGGAATCCTGCTGTATTTTGACCCACCAATTGATGACCAAGGGTAGGAAGGCCCCTTTGCTAATGGAACACGGGCTTTGAAAGGACATGATTGGATTTGTGGCCAACATGCTTAGCTCAGGTTACCTCCAAACTGGTCAGGGATATGGTGTATATCTTAGACCATTGTTCTTTTTGCTACTACAAATTCAGGGAAATCGCTTAGGAATCAAAATCTGTGATGATTTAATTAGAGAAAAGCAGTCAGCTGATGCAGCCTTGGCTGCAGGGAGCACCCCAGAACGGGGAAAAGATGAATGGCCACCAGAACAAGTTACGCAACATGATGGACCAGCCACTTGGAAACCTAAGGAATTCATCCCAGATGCCTGGAAACCCATTTATCATTTGAATGAGATAATTAGGTTACAAGCTGTCTCAGAAATAATTACCAACCAGCCAGCCACAGCTCTTGACCGTCTTGCTGAGCAACCCACTTCAATAAGGAAAGCGGTATTTCAACATTGGATGGTATTAGATTATCTGTTAGCAGAAGAAGGAGGAGTTTGTGGGAAATTAAATGACTCGAGCTGCTGTTTGCAAGCAGATGACAGCGGAAAAGTGGTCAAACAAATAACAGAGGAAATAACCTCAGCTCATGGACCTGTCCAAGTGTTGAAAGGATGGTAATGGGACATGTTTTCCTGGCTAACTGGCCAGCTATGGGCTAAATTGTTACAGCAGGGATTACTGTAACACGCCTATATCAAACCAGGAATCCCGTGGAAAAGAAGTAGATATGGACAGATTGGTGGTAGATGTTTCAGAGGTCTTTATTTCTTCAGCCACATGGCCGGGGCTCTGCTCAGGAACTCCCCCAGTCACGGGACCCGAGGGTCCTTGGCCACACCGGGGGACACAAACCAACCAAGGGGGAATGAAGCTGACCAGGGGCAGGGAAACCCCGTGTCTACCCCCCAGGGCCCGTCGCCCAGGGCTCCATGGCAGGGGGGGAGACCCCAACACTAAATGAATACCATTTCTCCTCTTCTATGCTATAGCAACTCTAATCTTTTGACCATACGTGACACCATGCTGGGTGCAGCTCTTTCAGCAGGTAGCAGCCATGCCTACCTGATCCAGAAACGACTACAAAAGGACAGAAAAGGATGTCACTGCAAATAATAGCAAAAGCCCAGAAGACTCAAGAAGAAAAAATTAAATCAATGGTAATTAAGGTTTGTAAAGACAAATACAGGTTAAATAAAAAAAGGAGGGATTAAAAGGAATGAGATGGATGAGTCTTTACAAACAGACCGTGTGAATTGGCCTGTAGACAAGGCTAGGAACTTACGAGGAGTGAAGTAACAGAAGAAAGTATTAGTTCTCTAGAACTGTTACTAATCATCAGGGACTGTTGATTAATCAAGGCCGTGTTAAATTCCTGAACCTAGAGCAAGGCAACAAAGACTTAATAGCATTAGAAATGGTTTTTTTTCTTCCTTTTCGATGCCAAAAGGGGGGTGCATATTAGAGGGGGACATAGAGTAGGCAGTTCTGGAAGTCTGTATCTCCCGAATACCTCAGCCAGTGGGGAAAAGGAAGAGGGTGCTGTGGCTGGGAACTTGACATCAAAAGGGGGCTGCATCCCGCAACCGTTTGACAGACCCCATGGGAAAAGCCCCAGGGACTCTCCCTGTAGTCGAAGAATGTTGCAGGACTCCTCTGTCTCCTTTTCGGACATCAACCTCAGGCATGGTGGATTAATTTTCCCCAACGGCAGCGACCTGCTGCGTGCTCTCCGTGCTCCTCCGCAGCCCCCCGGGAGGTGTCAAATAGTTGCCGGCGGCTCCCACCGCGCGTTACAGACGGCTGCGCGGCGCCGGGGCTGCTCGCAGTGCTCCCCTGCCCCGCCAGGGCTGGCCGCGGGCTGCGGAGCCACCTCGCCACCGGCGCGGCCAGGGCCGGGGCCCTTCTCGACAGCAGCCGAGGGGCTGCGGAGCGGGCGGCTGCGGGACGATCAGCTCTTTTATGCCGCGCGGTGCTGCCGCCTCCATCTAGCTCCCCATCGCGCCGCCGGCCGACCCCGCCTGGCGCGTTCACGCTCGGCCGCGCTCGCCGCCCGCCCAGCCTCGCCGGAAGCTCTCCCGCGCGGGCCGTGCCCCGGCTCCGCCTGCGGCTCGGCAGGGCCCGGCCGCACGCGTGCTGCGTGGCTCGGAGCACCCGCGTTGCGCCGCAGGCGACGGGGAAGGCGGGGCGGGCCGGCGCCATCGTGGTAGCGCGAGGAGAGGAGCGCCCGGGCGGGGCGGCGAGTGGCGCGGCGGTGAGCGCTTCTGCTTGCTGTCGCTCGGCTGCCGCCCACGGCAGGTGCCGTGTGACCCCGCGGAGCGGCGGGGCCGGCCGGGCGGTGCGCGGCGAGGCTTTCGGCCAGCGGCGGCCGCAGCGACAGTCTGCTGGCACTGCCCGTGCCGGTGGAGAGAGCGGGGATCCGAGGCCGGCCTTCCTAGGCTAACGAGGGGCGACCGCCTTTGCCGCGCTGCCCTCCGTGCAGCACGTGGCCGATTCCGGCGAAGCCGGGGTCTCCGCAGCGGCGCGGGCGGGAGGGAGTGGGGAGCGCGCTCGGTGCTCTGCCGGCCGCTCCCGCCCAGCGCTGCGCTCCGCCGAGGCGTTTTCCCGCAAGTCCTGGGGAGGACACAAGGGACCCCGGAGTCGGAGCTTAGCTGTCAGGGGGAACAACTTCCCTCCATTGGCGACCTCCTTTTCCCTCTGATTCAGCTACCTTGTGGTAGGTGCGATGGTGCTGAAGAAGGGTGGCGGCTTGGCACAGTTGCTGGCATAGGTGGTGCGAGAGCTCCACGCAAGCAGCTTGGAGTGGCATGTGCGAGGGTAGGAAGGTACGGCACCCACAGCTGAAGGTAAAAAAAGTCAGGGCATGTCATCAGCCGCAGTCGTGCTAAGTTGTTCATCTTTGCAAACTGCTTGCCGAGTTGTTCCTTTTCTTAGGTAATGGGGGTTTGTATCAACCAGAACTGCATATGGTCAGTATTTGCAGAGAAGGTTACGTGGACTGTTGTTGAAGTGAGTGTAGCAGTTTCTATGGCATTCTGCAAAAAAGTGACAGGTCTCTCTGCGTTCCCCAGTTCTTAACAAAAATGAAGTTAACAAAGCCCTGAAAAGAGGTTTTACAAAACTTCAGGGATTTTTTCCTACGAGTACTGTGGAGACAACCATAGTCACCTTGTCTTTCCAAAAGTGAAGGTTACATCTTTTTGTCCAAGAGCATCAAGTGCTTTTGATCAGCGTTTGTGTGCATGCATGAGCCTTGTTCTTGTTCTTCCTTGGAGAACTTTTACAATCCTCAGATGATCTGTGTAGGCTGCAGACTGCAGTGGTGAACTTGAAGGCTTCCAGCAGAAGGGAGATGCTGTCCACGTTTTGGATTTTCTTTAGTCTGAACTGATGATCTGTCATTTGCATGTTTGTTTAGCTGTGCTTAGAATAATGAGCAGAAACATTGATAAGTTGGTGTATAGAATAAAGACAATTACCAATTTCCTCCCTTTGTGGGAGCCCATCCAAAAGTCATGCAAGAAGAAACTTAGAGGTCACTAAAGTAATTAGAATTGTTAAAACTCAGAAAGGCATAAAGGTCAGAGTGAGGAAGATGAGTTACTTCATCTTCCTTAGGACCACTGACCCAATTCAAGACCACCGACTCCATTCAGATCACACGCTACGCATGCTTAATGACATGTAAGCTCATTTCCATACAAAGCGGAGAATGGGAGGTGTCAACACCATGAATACGCATTTTGTATTTTGGATATCCATAATACGTGGAAATAAAAGGTATCATGTTTGCTTGTATCAGGGCCTGCGACTTAGGGAGCTATCCCACGCAAAAATAAAACATACACTTTCTAACTCTAAACTGTTAAGAGTTTTTGTCCATCTCAGTTGGATATCGATATTAGATCGATATTCATATTTTGGTAAATCATAGTTAGCATAGGAGAAAGGCATGCTTGGTATGTACCTGGGATAGTTAGGGCTAGCTTTTAGTTCTGCAATGTTATTACGAAACATAGATCCGGTCTTGGCCAGTTGCCCCTCGTTTCGAAAAAGGGCTATAAAGGGACTTTCTGAAATAACTGAGATGAGATCTCCCCACGGAAAGAAGACAAATCTATTGGCAGCAGAGCACGAGGACTTCGTCTCATCTGTTGGTAGCCATTGCCCCCCCTTTCTTCCTCTCTACTCTTTTACTTTGTTTTTCTTTCTCTCTCTCTCTTTCTCTCCTCTATCACATTACCATGTTGTGGGTACTTAACAAAGGTGAAAAGGTGATTAAAACTGAAATCCCTTGTGTCCTTTTGCACTCGGAGATCTGTAAACAAACCATCACGACCCTCACTTCTATTAGCAGATCGTGACATTAAACTGGCATCACGGACAGGATTTCTGACAGACAGAAGGGGTTGCAAGGTTGTGTGTAGTCTGTAATAGCGGAAGGACGTTTCACTGCAGCCGCACCTAGCCCGACACCCCGCAAAGGGTGAGCGGTGTCTAGAAAGCAAGGGGGACGACTCGAATTTCCCACAAACTGCACACGCCTAGGTGAAAAGCACCCCATACTCAACTGAGGGCTCTGTCTTCAGATTTTTCACCAAAAGATCTCTTAGTGTAAAAGGGGGAACTGTTTTGGTGGGCGTGTGTGAATTTGGACTGCTTGGTGTAGCGAAGAGACAACCGTAAGTAACTTAAGGAGTACCTCCCAGGCAGATTTTGGTCTCTTCACCCACCCAGGGAAGCGAAGGGCGACACGGTGAAGCTGTTTGTGTCGCAATGTGTAATTAGGTTTTACCTCCCTGTAGTGGTTTTGATCCCTTTATAAAATGACTGAAAACCCTAGTGCAAATCATAAAGCTGCATTTTATGCTCTGCTAGCAAAACATAATGCCCGGCCCTCTCCGGGAGGGGAAGAATGGGCTCAAAATAACTGGTTTAATTTGGAGAGTGTGACTGATAGAATACGTTCATTCCAACATGAGACAAAGTTTAAATTTGGCCAAAATAAAACCATAATCTGCTCCTAAATCTGTTTCAGGAGCATGCCTTACAGCAGCTACAGATCACTGCTTTAAGCGATGTAGTGAAGAGAAAGCAATCACAGATTCCCTTCAAAACCTAGTGGAAATTTTACAGGAACAATCAGATGAAGAAAGGAATGAAAATCATTTGCTGCGGGCTGCTTTGAGGGAGGAATATTTTAAGAATTCAAAGAATGCTGACTCACCAAAAGAGAAAGAGGAAAAAAAAGGAAACTCCTCACATTAACCAAATATACCCCCAGGAAGAACTAGTGCTAGTGAAAAATTGTGGGGAAAACTGCTGCCCTCCTATGGGACCTCTAATTAAAACAGAATATAATTATATCAATGATGAAGATTTTGAACCGCATATCACCACTAAACAAATACCATACACTGCTCCTGAGTTGGCGAAGTTAAAAAAGGAGTACGGGCGGCTTCCCCATGAAGCTGAGACGGAATATGTCTTCCAAGTGTCTCTCACCGGAGGAGACCAAATTCAATTCACTGAACAGGAGGCCAGTGGATACTGGGGACATGGAGTTCTCTTAACAACAGGAGACAAACGTAACACATGGTCGCTGACTCGGCGCGCAGCTTTCTGGGCCGGGGGACTCAATCCTTTAGAAAGGGGAGACCCTTTTGCTACAGTTGGTACCCCTGATCAACTTCTAGAAAGCGTCCACAAAGCCGCCTGTCTGCAAATGATCCATGAAAGGAAATTAACTCCTGGATATGAATCCCCCACGCAATTACCTGTGAAACCTGAACTGATGACCCCTTTAATTCGAGGCCTTCCAGAATCACTCCAATCTACAGCAGCTGTCCTGCAAAAAACCATAGCTGCTGCAGGTCCTGTAGAGAGGTTGGACAGATTCCTTGGAAACCCGAGCGACCAAACTGCATCTACCGATCCTGGGTTTACTCCATATTCAACCCCCTCTCAGCCGCCAGGTTCACAATCAAATTCACCTGCCGGTGATTGCAAAGTTTGGACATGGAGTGAGGTTGAAGAAGATCTGATTAATTACAGTAGGAAATATGGACCGATAAAAATCCCAGAGGAAAAATCAGAAAAAACAAAAGGTGTCAGGTATATTAGGGCTCCTCATAGTGAAAAACCAAAGAATGTAACCAGAGATCCCTAACCGTCAGCATTGGTGCTTATTAGGTATCAAAAAGGGGGTCCCCAGAAATGCGATGGATGGCTTAGCCCTTGATCAGTTGAGTAAGGTAGTGTCTAACTGGCACTGCCAAAAGCCCCTTCTACCGAATCCGTCACTTCAACCCAGTGCACCCCTCCTCCCTCAGAATCTGGGCAGTGAGTCAAAGCCACTTCTCCCTCAAAGTCCGGCCAATGAGCCAGAACAGATTCTTCCTCAAAACCAGGGAAACTAGACCCTCTGTTTCTTGTCAGTGGGCAAAGAAACGGAGCATAGGTCTACCTGAGAATGCTCACTAAAAATAAAACGGGAGATATAACGATCACAGCTATTACAAGTCCTAAACGGGCACCTGTAACTTTTCTGATTGACACTGGGGCACAAATTTCTGCGCTGACAAAGAAAGATGCCCAGAGGTGTGGAATTGTTCCAACAAAGAACCGATATTGTGTTTTAAGTGCCTTGGGCACAACAGAATCTATGAATGGGGCCTTAGTCAAGCTCCCTTTGCCTGGAGAGGAAAACCAACTCTCCATCCATGGGGTGATTGGAGATATTCCAACCAATTTATTAGGGCTGAATGCCCTTGCTAGGAGGCAGTGGGAGGACTCAGAGGGTCTTCTGTGGTCTTTTGGCACACCACATTTTAACATCAGACTGCTCCAAGCTGCAGCCTCCCTACCATTCAGCAAAGTAACTAATGTGAAACAATACCTCCTTCCCCTGGGTGCCAAAGAGGGTATCAAGCCAGTGATACAGGAGCTACGACAAGAAGGAGTAATACTTCCTACCCATTCTCCTTTCAATTCTCCGGTGTGGCCAGTGCAAAATCCTAATGGGAAGTGGAGGCTGACAATAGATTTTCGTAGGCTAAATGCTAACACAGACCCTCTTACAGCAGCAGTCCCAAATCTAGCAGAATTCATAACATTGATTCAAGAAAAGGCTCATTCAATCATGCCACCTGTAGATGTCAAAGACATGTTTTTTACGACACCTTTACAGCCAGAAGATATGGACCGTTTTGCTTTCGCATGGCAAGGGCAGCAACACACTTTCACTAGGCTTCCCCAAGGGTACAAACATTCTCCTACCCTGGCTCATCACGCTTTAGCCCAAGAGTTCGACAAAGTACCCAAAGCGGACAATCTAGCTGTTCATCAACACACTGATGAGACCCTTGTGGGAGGAGATGAAATAGAAGAAGTGAGAGATACCCAACAGAAAATAACCTCCCACTTAGAAAGCCTTGATTTGCAAATTCCCTCAGAAAAAACCCAAACCCCTTCACATGAAGTGAAATTGTTGGGAATTTGATGGAAAGGAGGTATGACACGTATCCCACCTGATAGCCTAACCTCTTCAGATCAGATTAAAATGCCTGAATCCAAAAAAGATCTCCAACATGCTTTAGGATTATTAGTGCTCCGGAGAAAACACATCCCAGATTTTCCATAATTGCCAGACCTCTTTACAACTTGTTAAGAAAAGGGACAAAATGGGAATGGCGTGTTTCCCAAGAAGAAGCACTGCAACTGTTGGTTTTTGAAGCAACAGCCTCACCAAGCCCTGGGCCCTATTCATCCCACAGATGCTTTTCAGGTCTCCTCAGGGTTGTCAGTACACATATGGTAGCGGGGTCCTGAGGGTCCGACAAACCCTCTTGGTTTTTACTCCCGTGGCTTTAAAGATGCTGAAAAAAGGTACACTACCTGGGAGAAAGGATTGTTTGTGGTTAGCTTAGCTCTCCTAGAAGCGGAGAAGATTGCACAACAACAACCAATTGTTTTGAGAGGCCCTTTCAAAGTTATTAAGGCTGTCTCTACTGGCACCACCCCCACCTGACGGGGTGGCCCAGAGGACCTCAGTAAGGAAGTGGTATGCTCAGATTGAACATGATTGTAGCGTCTTCTCAAGAACTGAAGGAGCTGTAAAAAATCTGGCAATCCAAGAAACTGAAAACTTGGGTAGCAGCCAGGACAAACCTGCCTCAGTCATTAGAGTAGCCCCTCCTTTTTCCCCCAAACGGTCAGCAAATTCTTGGCTTACGGATGCTTCTGTCAAGCGAGAAGGAAAGGTGTGGAAACATAAGGCTGTAGCCCTCCACACTTCCTCAGGTGAAGGAATTATCACAGAGGGGGAAGGCAGTGCCCAAGTTGGCAAGCTGATAGCTGTTTGGAGTGTTTTCCAACGTGAGGCACAGAATACTTCTCCTGTCTGTATCTACACCGATTATTCCTATGCTGTGTTTAAGGGATGGACTGAGTGGCTTCCTTTTTGGCAGCAAAAGGATTGTGAAGTTAACAGAATCCCAGTATGGCAAAAGGAAAAGTAGCAAGAAATTCTAAGTATTGCAAGTCCAGGGAATTTTGCCGTGGAGTGGGTAGCCTCTCACCAGACAGATGGAAATCCAGCAGGAGAGTGGAACACTAGAGCTGACGAATTAGCAAGACTAAGTCCTGTGAAAAAAGATCAAATTACAGAGGACTGGGAGCACTTCTTAGAATGGTTGCATGTAAAAAGACAACGCACAGGTGCAAAAGATTTGTACAAAGAAGCCCTTGCTCGCGGTTGGTCTGTTACCAGAGAAATGTGTAAAACATGCATGTCAGCCTGTGAACAACGTCGCAGACGGCTAGAAAGACACCCTTTGGAAGATGACCCTCTGCATTTAAGAAAGGGTAAAGGCTTACGGGAAGCGTGGCCTTTTAAAAAGTCAGGAGGTAAACACTTTGGGCTGGTAGGAGTAGAGATGATATCTGGGTTAGTCCAGGCCAATGCTTTTAAAAGAGCTACAGGAGATCATACTGTTAAAGCATTGCAGGCATGGTTTGGAACTTTCCCAAAACCACAAGAAATTCAATCTGATCACGGGTCTCACTTTACTGCCAAAGTTGTACAGGACTGGGCAAAAGGTGAAGGGATTAAACGGACTTTTCACACTCCTTACTATCCTGAAGCTAACGGCATTGTAGAAAGGACCAATGGTCTCTTGAAAGGACTTTTGAAACCACAGGAGGGAAATTGGGATGTTCAGCTATGGGAAGCTGTGAAAGGTGTGAATGATAGATGGGGGGTAAACGGGTGTCCCAAAATCACTGTCTTTTTCCCAACAGCTCCAAGCATAATTCTCTCACTGCAGGGACCAAATGATCCTAAGAATCCTGCACACTACCCTGGACAACCTGTTTCGGTAGATCTCCCTACCGTAGGAGAAGTACCACTAGTGCTAAAACGCCCTCTGAATAAATATGCATGGCTAGCCTCTGATGCCCTAGGGAGAGAGCATCGGATACATACACGCTGCATAATTCCATCATTCTAATTTTCTGCCTTTCGGTGGCAGACTCTGTTGTGTTCACTTTTCACAGAAGAACTCCGAGGGACATGAAGAAGAGCACATAAACCATGATAAGACTAGTGATACTTTTCTGCATCCTACCACAACACCAGGGCCAAAAACCAGCTGAGTGGCCATGGTCTGAAGCTACCATTAGGTACACTAGTGCTCTAGGATCCTATCCCAGAGATCGTTGCCCGAACCTAGCCACTGTAGCACTGCACGACTCTGAGGTATACCGTCCAAGTGAATGGGGATGGGACTTGAAGGATTGGACTAGAATCCTAAAAGGAACAGGAGGTGAACAAATTAAGGTAGGATGCAGAAAAGTAGAAGGATCGCTTTACCAGAAAGCTTCCACCATTGCAATCGCTGGAAATTTTCTAAAACCAGATGGGAAAAGTGATTTGCACCCCAACATTACGGCCAAACTCTGCCCTACAACGGAGTGGGTGTGAGACAAACAAACCCCCTTCATCCTGTGTGGTTGTCAGAAGAATGTCGGTAACTACACCTTAGGCCCCAGTACCAACAATGTGGAAATCACAAAGCTTCGCAGAAACAAACTAACTGACTGCTGGTATAACTTTCCTCTAACCAAACCAACCTATGCAACATGCAATTGGCAAAATAACCTGGCAGATCAGCCAAGTCTGACAGGTTTAACTTATAAATTCAAAATAAACGCCGCAGCAAAGCCCATACTGAGTGCAGTAATCACATACCACGGTATAAGTACCCCCCTTGTGTTAGATGACAAGAATAAAGTTTTTCCACCCTTTATGGTAACCCGAGGTGACGATGTTACAATACGATGTGGATTAATTGCTGAATTTTTTACCGAACCTGTACACAGTTATAGCATTGGACCTCATGGCCGTGTTTTGTTTGGTGAAATTCAAAATCAAGATTGTTGGCTAAACCTTAATTGCTGTACAATTTCCCCATAAAGTCACGTGTGGTAAAAACAATACAAAATACTGGGGGGAACTCAAAGTCGATGTTGCAATACCTACCACCCAACCACCGGTCATGCTAAGCCCGAGAATTTTTGAAATTGGACCACGTATAATCACAAAAACAGGCCAACAACAACTATTGCTCAATCCGGCATGGTCCCTTAAACAAGTCAAGTTGCTGATGCAAAACAATGCCTCAGAAATTCAGCCAGCTTGTTCACCTTTTCTGCAAACTTCCTTCAAGGGGCAGACAACCGGGTTGCAAAAGCGGAACCCTTCTAAGAAACGGACACAAAGAGACATAACCGGCGTTGTGGGAACAGGATTGGGAATCTTAAATAGTATTGATTCAGAAGTGCTAATGAATAAATTGGCTGCCACAACTACAGATTTGACTAAAATACAACAACCCATCAGCGGTTGTTATCAAACATATTACCAAATTGAGAAAAGGTAAATGTGAATGACCACAAATTGATAATTGGCATGCTCCGTGCTACGCAAAACAACATCTCTTTGGCTCTCAGCTGCGTCCAGGCTCAATTGTGGATGCAGTCCATTGCTGCCTCAATTGTAAGAGAAGGCAAAGAAGGCACTTTTCCTACTGAAATTCGGAAAATAATCTGGGACGGTGCCACTGATTTTGAAAGAGAATTCCAATCCTGGTGGAATTTAGTGAATTTTACCTACAATCCCATCACAAACACAGCCACAGCCTTTGTACTAACCATACGGAATGCTTCAGTGCATTTGATAGTCCCTATCATTGCATTAGGGCTGACCCATGATGCAGCTATTCTCTACCCTTTCCAGCACAGAGAATGGGCCCGTCAAACTGGTAAGAAGTGGCAAACTGTTAATTTGGAAACTTGTATTGTCCGAGAACAACAAGGGTTTATCTGTGAAAGCAGTGCAATTAGACCTCAAGACATTTGTTTGGACACAGAACAAAGTGTCTGTCCTTTTGAAATTCATCCTAACAAGATTCCTGAAACAGTGCTTGTGTATATAGGCAATGGATGTGCATGCTTAAGAACTGCATGTGATAAGGTATTTCTAGAAAATGTAGTTGTAGATACTAAAACTCATTCAAATTCTTGTGTTTGTAACTTGACTAAAAGCACAGGATGTGATTTCTCTTATTTAGCCCCACTTACTTCTTATTGTATTTTACAGTCCAATTACACAGTGATCCACCAATTATTGCCTACCCCCACTGGGATGAACCTTACTTAGGTAAAGCACTTGTTGCTTCACCAGGATTTCATTGGAATTTTGGAAAAGATCAAGAAAAACAGACAGAAAACCTTGGTAACTGTTCATCACAATGGGAAAGAAACACATTGTTTTCTAGACAGAGGAAAGAAAGATGCTGGACACAGCTGGTGGGATACTCCTTTTGGGTGCTCACCTACTGCTACAGGTGTCCTGAACAAATTGTGTCATCCCATCCTTGTTCTCTTGATTTTAGTTTTGATTGGGTTTGTTTTATCAGCAATCTTACACATCATGAATTGCAGAATGATGAAACGATTGACATCTGTAATAGATGTGCACAATTTGGACACTATCCCATCCACTGTGGACACCCCTAAGGTTATTGACACAAGATGAACTACATGAGTATTAAAATAAGATAAGACATGATTCAAAATTACAGGTGTATTTTGATTAAAAATTACTTAGTCCTTCTTTTTCCTTTTCTTTCTCTTTTCTTATTTTCTCTACCCTTTTCTGGGATATGCTACCAACATTAACGAGTCCTGAAGACTTCGCAACAACACTACGAAATCGTGCTGATGGAGCTCTCCTGATGACAATCGTGAGTCATGGGGTGGTGTAAGAGACGGTCTGAAGATCCCTCATCTGCCTCACGATCATCGCCGAGAACAGAGGCTAAACACAGGAGTTCCGACCTGCCTAAGGTGGGATGTCTGCCAACTGTTGCCTGCAGGTGTGCCCGCTGGGAACTGGTACGCATTCCTGAGGAAATTTGTGCAGGTCACAGTGGACTGCGCCGTTCTTGCTGCCCAGGCGGGAAGGACTGCGCTGAAGCGGAAAGGAATGACCTGTCCTCTACACCTGTCCTGTACCTGTTTCCCAAAGCAACGAGCCTCATAACAACGGCTGTAGATTTGCCCCACCTCTTGGGGAAAAGGGCGAGATGTGGGGATACAGCTAGAAAGCAGAAGTGAGAGCACTGCTAAACTTATGCCAGAAGTAGACGCGCTAACGCTGCTAGGCCGCAAACCATAGCAGGCAGTATAGTTAGCATAGGAGAAAGGCATGCTTGGTATGTACCTGGGATAGTTAGGGCTAGCTTTTAGTTCTGCAATGTTATTACGAAACACAGATATGGTCTTGGCCAGTTGGCCCTCGTTTCAAAAAAGGCCTATAAAGGGACTTTCTGAAATAACTGAGATGAGATCTCCCCACGGAAAGAAGACAAATCTATTGGCAGCAGAGCACGAGGACTTCGTCTCATCCGTTGGTAGCCATTACCCCCCCTTTCTTCCTCTCTACTCTTTTACTTTGTTTTTCTTTCTCTCTCTCTCTCTTTCTCTCCTCTATCGCATTACCGTGTTGTGGGTACTTAACAAAGGTGCACTGTTTTGATTAAAACTGAAATCCCTTGTGTCCTTTTGCACTCGGAGATCTGTAAACAAACCATCACGACCCTTACTTGTATTAACGGATCGTGACACATGTCCAAAAGAAAAAATCACTGGAACAAAAAGAGCAAACTGATCCAAGGTGAACTGATCCACGGTGAAAAACAGAAGCCTACGAAAATCTGGGGGGAAAAAAAAAGGCAACTCACGTACCCGATTCACAGATGCAACTCCTGCAAAACTTTTGAAGGCAGTCTCACTCCCTCTGCTGAACAATCAACTGGAGGAAATCCCACTCCAAATCTGTGGGAAACAACAAAAGTGGTGCAACAAGCACTTCATAGAATAAAAACTAAAACTCCACCTGAATAAATTAATGCAATTAACATTGCATTAATTTCACCTGGCTTTTTTTTTTTTTTTTTTTTTTTCTGGAGGAAATCTGTTTCTTTTCTCTTTTCTAAGAATGTCAAACATCCCTGCATTGACGATAAAGAAAGCAGTTTGAGGGCAGAGAAAGTGCAAGCAGCAGAATCACATCTAAATGTGATAACCATTTACTCACGTGGACGCTGTCCCTTTGTGTTAGCCCCAAGGAGTTGTACTTCTTTTTAATAATCGGTCTAGTGGGCCAAATTTTCACTTTTTAAGAACCTACCAACACATGGGATGGAGCTGCATGAAAACCAATGAAATGTAAAGTGTCACCATAATTGCTTGCATTGTCAGTTTGTTAACGTTTGTCATTTAAGAATTTATACATATTTGAAATCATACAAATATGTTCTAACCTTCCCAGTTCTGCCTCAGAAGACTTCAAAATTATTACCATTCAGCTAATTTTTTAAATTTACTATTTAGTGAATTAAAGAATCTTGACAAAACACAAGCAAATGCTAGAGAAGAAATGATTAAATCCCCCTTCCAGGGGACCCCAGGCGCTGACGGCTGCCACCGGCGTGCGCCAGGTCGGGACCGGCAGGCAGGGCTGCACCCCGCGTCTGCCACAACACCTGCAGCTTCTGCAGCCTGAAACACAGCTGGCTCAGGGGTTTCAATCAAGAGCCAAAAGATCTTGCTGGTCAATTTGGGGCAGAGAAAGGTCATCACTTCTAGCATGGCATAAGCCTGCCACTACATTTCTGTGAAGGACAATCACCTTGTTGCAGTGAAACTCCTGGGTAAAATACTGAAGCGCTTTCAGATTCATATTATCCGACATTTCGGTGACCTTCTTTTATACCTGCATTGCTTCATACTGCTGGTTGTGGGCACAAGTTCTTTGTACACTATCCTGGAAATTAAAAAGATCAGAAACAACACCCACCCCTCCCCCACCACCACCCCTTCCCCAGCCACAACCCTAACAAAACCAACCTCCAGAATGTTCAGGAGTTCAAATGAGAACAAGCATAGATGGGGCATAAAAAGATGGATCCTCCTTAGACATTTGTGCATGCAGTGCCCTGCAATCCACTAAGTTCTACTTCTCGTACACCAAATGCCTGTCTTCGGAACTCCTTGTTCTCCATTCAAACCCTTCTGGGAGGGTAATCGAGGAGATACTCTTACATATTTTTAGCACATCTTGCACTAGGCAATTAAATCCAGTGCGCAGCATTACCTGACCAACTGAGGCGGTGACAAGGTCAATTAAGACCTGTTCATATCTTCATTTGGAGCTCTTCCAACTGCTTGAAAAGTGAAGCCTTGGACATTGAAGGTTCAGACTAAGGAAAATCCAAAACGTGGACAGCATCTCCCTTCTGCTGGAAGCCTTCAAGTTCACCACTGCAGTCTGCAGCCTACACAGATCATCTGAGGATTGTAAAAGTTCTCCAAGGAAGAACAAGAACAAGGCTCATGCATGCACACAAACGCTGATCAAAAGCACTTGATGCTCTTGGACAAAAAGATGTAACCTTCACTTTTGGAAAGACAAGGTGACTATGGTTGTCTCCACAGTACTCGTAGGAAAAAATCCCTGAAGTTTTGTAAAACCTCTTTTCAGGGCTTTGTTAACTTCATTTTTGTTAAGAATTGGGGAACGCAGAGAGACCTGTCACTTTTTTTGCAGAATGCCATAGAAACTGCTACACTCACTTCAACAACAGTCCACGTAACCTTCTCTGCAAATACTGACCATATGCAGTTCTGGTTGATACAAACCCCCATTACCTAAGAAAAGGAACAACTCGGCAAGCAGTTTGCAAAGATGAACAACTTAGCACGATTGCGGCTGATGACATGCCCTGACTTTTTTTACCTTCAGCTGTGGGTGCCGTACCTTCCTACCCTCACACATGCCACTCCAAGCTGCTTGCGTGGAGCTCTCGCACCACCTATGCCAGCAACTGTGCCCAGCCGCCACCCTTCTTCAGCACCATCGCACCTACCACAAGGTAGCTGAATCAGAGGGAAAAGGAGGTCGCCAATGGAGGGAAGTTGTTTCCCCTGACAGCTAAGCTCCAACTTTGGTGTCCCTTATGTCCTTCCCAGGACGGGCGGGAAAACGCCTCGGCGGAGCGCAGCGCTGGGCGGGAGCGGCCGGCAGAGCACCGAGCGCGCTCCCCACTCCCTCCCGCCCGCGCCGCTGCGGAGACCCCGGCTTCGCCGGAATCGGCCACGTGCTGCACGGAGGGCAGCGCGGCAAAGGCGGTCGCCCCTCGTTACCCTAGGAAGGCCGGCCTCGGATCCCCGCTCTCTCCACCGGCACGGGCAGTGCCAGCAGACTGTCGCTGCGGCCGCCGCTGGCCGAAAGCCTCGCCGCGCACCGCCCGGCCGGCCCCGCCGCTCCGCGGGGTCACACGGCACCTGCCGTGGGCGGCAGCCGAGCGACAGCAAGCAGAAGCGCTCACGGCCGCGCCACTCGCCGCCCCGCCCGGGCGCTCCTCTCCTCGCGCTACCACGATGGCGCCGGCCCGCCCCGCCTTCCCCGTCGCCTGCGGCGCAACGCGGGTGCTCCGAGCCACGCAGCACGCGTGCGGCCGGGCCCTGCCGAGCCGCAGGCGGAGCCGGGGCACGGCCCGCGCGGGAGAGCTTCCGGCGAGGCTGGGCGGGCGGCGAGCGCGGCCGAGCGTGAACGCGCCAGGCGGGGTCGGCCGGCGGCGCGATGGGGAGCTAGATGGAGGCGGCAGCACCGCGCGGCATAAAAGAGCTGATCGTCCCGCAGCCGCCCGCTCCGCAGCCCCTCGGCTGCTGTCGAGAAGGGCCCCGGCCCTGGCCGCGCCGGTGGCGAGGTGGCTCCGCAGCCCGCGGCCAGCCCTGGCGGGGCAGGGGAGCACTGCGAGCAGCCCCGGCGCCGCGCAGCCGTCTGTAACGCGCGGTGGGAGCCGCCGGCAACTATTTGACACCTCCCGGGGGGCTGCGGAGGAGCACGGAGAGCACGCAGCAGGTCGCTGCCGTTGGGGAAAATTAATCCACCATGCCTGAGGTTGATGTCCGAAAAGGAGACAGAGGAGTCCTGCAACATTCTTCGACTACAGGGAGAGTCCCTGGGGCTTTTCCCATGGGGTCTGTCAAACGGTTGCGGGATGCAGCCCCTTTTTTATGCCAAGTTCCCGGCCACAGCACCCTCTTCCTTTTCCCCACTGGCTGAGGTATTCGGGAGATACAGACTTCCGGAACTGCCTACTCTATGTCCCCCTCTAATATGCACCCCCCTTTTGGCATCGAAAAGGAAGAAAAAAAACCATTTCTAATGCTATTAAGTCTTTGTTGCCTTACTCTAGGTTCAGGAATTTAACACGGCCTTGATTAATCAACAGTCTCTGATGATTAGTAACAGTTCTAGAGAACTAATACTTTCTTCTGTTACTTCACTCCCCATAAGTTCCTAGCCTTGTCTACAGGCCAATTCACACGGTCTGTTTGTAAAGACTCATCCATCTCATTCCTTTTAATCCCTCCTTTTTTTATTTAATCTGTATTTGTCTTTACAAACCTTAATTACCATTGATTTAATTTTTTCTTCTTGAGTCTTCTGGGCTTTTGCTATTATTTGCAGTGACATCCTTTTCTGTCCTTTTGTAGTCATTTCTGGATCAGGTAGGCATGGCTGCTAGCAGCATCCCCTTGACCACCTGCTGAAAGAGCTGCACCCAGCATGGTGTCACGCATGGTCAAAAGATTAGAGTTGCTATAGCATAGAAGAGGAGAAATGGTATTCATTTAGCCCATAGCTGGCCAGTTAACCATGAAAACATGTCCCATTACCATCTTTTCAACACTTGGACAGGTCCATGAGCAGAGGTTATTTCCTCTGTTATTTGACCACTTTTCCCCTGTCATCTGCTTGCAAACAGCAGCTCGAGTCATTTAATTTCCCACAAACTCCTCCTTCTTCTGCTAACAGATAATCTAATACCATCCAATGTTGAAAATACCACTTTCCTCATTGAAGTGGGTTGCTCAGCAAGACGGTCAAGAGCTGTGGCTGGCTGGTTGGTAATTATTTCTGAGACAGCTTGTACCCTAATTATCTCATTCAAATGATAAATGGGTTCCCAGGCATCTGGGATGAATTCCTTAGGTTTCCAAGTGGCTGGTCCATCATGTTGCGTAACTTCTTCTGGTGGCCATTCATCTTTTCCCCGTTTTGTGGTGCTCCCTGCAGCCAAGGCTGCATCAGCTGACTGCTTTTCTCTAATTAAATCATCACAGATTTGGATTCCTAAGCGATTTCCCTGAATTTGAAGTAGCAAAAAGAACAACAGTCTAATATAACCCAGGGATATACCATATCCCTGACCAGTTTGGAGGTAACCTGAGCTAAGCATGTTGGCCACAAATCCAATCATGTCCTTTCAAAGCCCGTGTTCCATTAGCAAAGGGGCCTTCCTACCCTTGGTCATCAATTGGTGGGTCAAAATACTGCGGGTTTCCCTGGCCTAACGGTCCTCCAACAATAGCTGCCCCACCATAAGGGTCACAGCATTTGCATTTCCAAGCTCCCACACAGGGTTCCCATCTACATTGACATCTGCAAGTTGCTTGCTTGGATTTGGAGCAGAACTCACTAAAAGGCTTTGAGTTCCAATCCGCTGTTGCCATTCCCACTGATAATCACAAACAACGTCTTCTACTTGTGGGATTTTTGTGGGGACAGCTTAAAAATAGGTGGTCAAAAAATCCCCTTGTCCCTCCCCATTGCTTTACAGGCTTCCAAATGTTTTTGGTAAGTGTGGTAAGAACACCTTACGCAGCTACCATTAGTGAGCTGAAGAGCTCTTTGATTGCAATTGTCTTGATATTTGGAACAATTGTAAGGAGGGCAATTGTGGGTCCAAACCCAATTGTTTAAAGCCAGAGGGAAAGTCAATTGACAAACGCCTTTTCCTACATAGACCCGCCCTGTCCTGTTTAGGCAATAAGTGCCTGTTGAAGAAGAATGAAGTGGCCATGGACTTCCTTCTTTGGCCCCAAATCCCATCCCATTGTGGCCCTCACATTGACCTACCATTTAGGTTCAGCTGGGCTAGCCAACCATGGCCACTCTTCAGATCCTCCGGGCCCTCCACAGAGCCAGCAATTGCTAAGGTGAAAAACCTTTGCTACTTTTTCTGCTAAGAAGGCTGCAAATTGATTCTCCCACTCCTGGCCTAAACTTAGCTGACCATATCAAAGTAGAGTTATTCAGGAAAATGTTTTAATAGTGTGATCTAATTAGCTAGTCTAATTTTCCCGTTGTCTTCTGCAGCACCTGTGGCAATTGAAGACACAGAAACCACTTAACATAAAAGAATCCAGCAAGTATTAGCGCCCCAGTGAGTGGAGGTTCTAGAGGAGGGATACCCATAGAGACTATTTCAGCAGGTGGTCTGTGGGTAGGCACGCAGGGCTTCCTCTGATGTCGAAGCACTGGCTACTGCTCCGGCCCACTCCTGCAGTGTGTCAGTCACAGCCTCCCGGCCTTCTCCTCCAGCTGAGATGTGCAAATCTCTGAGGCTTCAGAGACCTTGACCCGAGAGTGACGGGTCCACCTGTGTCCAGCTGTCTTCATGGCTGTTTCTGTCGTCAGTGACACTTGGAATGGGCCACGCCATTTCAGAACCACTGGCGCTTCTTTCTACTCCTTAACTAGGACTCAATCTCCTGGTTGGATGTTACAAGCAGCAAAGTCCAAAGGCGGGGCTTGTGCCAGCTGAGCTTCCTGTTGAAGGGGTTTCACAAGAAGCAGTATCCTGGCCACAGATGGTTTTAAATATACATCACTTACCTCTACTCCCCCACTAGGTTGAGACTTAGCCGGGTAATTCATAACAACGACGGAAAGGGGGAGAACGGAATCTCTCTTCTGGCTCGGGCTCTCATTCTCGCCAAAGCCAATGTCCAAAGCCCTAGCCATGGCATCTTGGTTTCTATTACCAGCTTCAAAAGGTGTTTATTTCTCTATTCATTGTTTTCTACCCGAGCTGAGCTCTGGGGGTGCCAGGGCCTATGGAGGTTCCATTGTGTTCCTAAAGAAGCCAAAACCCCTTGAAGGATCTTCCCTGTCAAATGAGTTCCCCTATCTGAGTCTATTGCTTCTACAATGCTGTATCTTGGAAAGATTTGTTCCAAAAATGCCTTAATACCTGATGCTGTCGTTGCTGAAGCAGTTGGAAATGCTTCTGGCCACCTTGCTAGCTGACATACCATTACCAGAAGACATGAAGCCTTCCCACTTGGGGCATCTCAGGAAAATCCACCTGGCATCTTTGGAAGGGACCTGCAGCCCAAGGCCTCCCTCCCCTGGCAAGTTCCTTTGTAACTTGGCTGTTTGCTTTAGCACAGATCAAGCAACCTTCAACAGCTCGTTTTGCCAGTCTAAAAAGACCCCCAGCAACATCCAGCATGAGGAAGGCTTCTGCCAATCCTCAGGAGGTGCAAGGACTCTCTTCACGGAGTTCTTTTACTATTGGTAGGGCCAAAGCTTCTGGTATCTCTTGTTTGCCATCCCTTGTAAACCAAGTATTGCCTTTTTTCTCTGCCACACGGCTTTTAACTGTATCTCGAACTCCTCTGGGAGAAAAGACAGCTTCCCGGCCAGTGATGGAGTCACTGGGAGCAAAGGGGGCATCTTGGAGAGTTCTGGCAGAAGTGTTGCTTTCTGACTTTCTTCATCCACCAAAAAGGAGACAGAGGAGGCCTGTAACATTCTTCAACTACAGGGAGAGGCCATGGGGCTTTTGATGCAAAGTTCCTGGCAACAGCACCCTCGGAGGTACTCGGGAATTACAGACTTCCGGAACTGCCTACTCTAGGCTCCCCTCTAATATGCACCCCCCTCTTGGTATGGAAAAGGAAGAAAACGAAACTATTCCTAATGCTATGAAGTCTTTGCTGCCTTGCTCTAGGTTCAGCAATTTAACACGGCCTTGGCTGAGCAACAGTCTCTGTCGATTAGTAACAGTTTCTAGAACTAAGACTTTCTTCTGTTACGCCCCTACCAGTAAATTCCTAGCCTTGTCTAAGGACGGATTCACACGGTCTCTTTGTAAAGACACATCTCTGTTACTCCTTTCACTCCCACACCTTCTTGGCGGTAGGACGGCTCCCCCCGGCACAGCACCTGGCACAAAACCCCCCTATGCACATACACGCACACCTGCACTTACCCTGCACTCCGCTGCACACACACACACACACACCTCCCGCACACTAACACCCCCCTCCACATCCCTGCCATGCTACTTGCAGTGGCCCCGCCCCTGCCATCCCGGCCGGCTGGCAGCACTCACTCCTCACATGCTTCCCCATGCCTTGCGTTTCCTTGCTGCCCTCTCTGTAGCCTTCCTTCAACCTGCCTTTTCTCCCCTGCCTTGCATTGACTTGCTCACCCATCCCCCACCTGACTTCCTTTCACATTCGTCTAGGTCTGGCCTCACCTTTCCTTTTCCTTCTAGGACCCTCATTGCCCTGCCTCGCCTCGCCAAGCAAGGCCACACAGAGCACTTGGTCCTGGCCGCTTTTGTGTACCAGCAGTCCTCGAATGTACTTCTCACCTGCCTTGCCTATCCTTGCCTTGCCTTGGCAACACAACAGTTTCCTTGCCTTGCCCTGCTAGCTCTCTGGAGCCTTGCATTCCTTTGCACGTCCATGCCCCGCCCTTGACCTGCCTACTGCTTTCCTCCAGGGCCTTGGATTGCCGAGCCCTTCTTGTTTCTGCCTGGCCACCCATCAGTGGACTTCCCTTCCTACGGCCAGCCTTGCCTCTAACGTCTGGGCCTTCTCTTGCCTACCACTCCATTTGCTTTCCCCTCACTGCTCTGGCCTTGCTTACCTCTCCCTTGACTTGCCCACAATTGCCTGCACTTGCTTTGCAGCGCCTTGCCTGCATGGAAGGCGAGGGCAAGAGTGGTAGGCAGGGCAAAGCAAAGCCAGCAAGTTGTAGGTAGTGCAAGGCAAGGCAGCAGAGGCAAAGGAAGCAGAGAAGGCAAAGGAAGGTAGCTTAAGAAGAACTAGACAAGGTACTGAAGGCAAGGCAAGGCCAAGAGACTCGGAGTGCCTTTCCTTGCCAAGGCAAGGACATAGTGCCAGTGTTGCTGGAGCAGATGTTAAGGTAGCATGGGGAGGAATAGTCCAGCAAGACATTTCTCTTCTGGCCCCTGGGCGTGTAGGGGCAACTGTTGGATCTATTCTGTACTGCAGGTGGATCCGTGGATGGATGTGTTGTATTTTGGAGGAGGGGATGCCGTTTCTTTGGAGATGGGCTTGTAGTTGCTCTCTTTGGCAAGGAGAGCAGGTTTGGATGTGCACATCAGGTGCTCTTAGGGATTTTAAAGGCTTTTCCCAAGAGGCAGAGCTCTCTCTGGCTTAGAGCTGTTGAGCTGTCCGTGGGAATGCAAAGGCCAAGCTTGTGAGCCTTTTGTCCTGGTGCCTTTAGTGTGTGAGCAGTCCGTGGTGCCGTTGTCTTTGGATGCTGACTCTGGGAGAGGGAAGGCTTAGGATGGTACCAAGAGCTGAGAAGGAAAGTGCTGAGAACAGCGTGTGTGCTGCTAGTTTGAGGGGTGCAGTTGAAGTTGCAGGCAGCAAGATCTTCCTCAGCCCGCACTGTTTTGAGCTCTGTTTTTGCCAGATGGTTTCAAGTTGGTGGGCAGAATCTGCGAGAGGGCAAAGATTGGTTTGGGCCAAAGAGGTTTGTCTGCCTCTTGGAGTGCGGTAGAAAGAAGAGTCCGCTCTTGGAAGGGGAAGATGAGGGAAATCTTTTTGTCCTGAGGTGCTGTTGATTTGAGTGCAGGGACGTTTGCAACTTGCCTCTGCCCTTGGGGTGGTTTCGAGCAGCGCCTGGTGCTTGGCCTTCTTTTGCAAGTCGTCAGCGCCATCGTGTGCTTGTTTCGAGGAGCGCTGACAGTGCCGGGGAAAAAGCCAAGCGCTTCGCTGGCGCCGCCCCAGTCGTGTGCGAGCAGTTGCTGGAAGAGCTCCGCTGTGCATCCTGCCTCTTGGAGACACAAAAGAATGTGATCCTGCGCGTAGCGGGGAAGCAAGAGGAATCTTTTCATTGTTGGCTGTGCAGTTTCTAAGCGGCAAAAGTCAAGGCAGCTGCAGCACGGCCTCTTTCTTTCAGAACCTTTTCTGTGCCATCATGAACATGCTCAACATGCAACTCGCACCCACCGAACTGCATCAAAGGTCCTGGAGAGACGCACTTTCCTTCAAGCTCTAGCTACCATCCTACGCTCCACCTCTCGCCGATCCCAAAGCCCTTCCGAACATGCAGCAGCTGCACGCAGAGAACAAGTGCTAGAAGAAGGCGTTGGCCTTCAGAGTCCCTCTAAAGTCTGTAAACTAGGCGAAACATTGCAGTGACCAGCACTTTCCTTCGCAACTATCTACAGAGCGTCATCACATTCTCTCAGAGTGGCTAAGTCCACCCTTGCAGCACAGCAGCGTTTCCAGCCACAGTTGGGACTGAGAGATGGGCCAGGTGAGAAAGCATTTGTTGACTATCCCTCGTCTCTGGAAGACTTGATACTCGCAGCGCAATCACGTCCACACACCTTCAGTGTGGCCAAGTTCAAGCCAGCTAGAGCTCACAGAGACGGGAGAGGCAGGAGAGAAGCCGTTCCAAAAGTACCGTGTACTTACAGCAGCATTCAAACTGTGCACAGCACTCTACAGCACTGTAGACCGTGGCTTCTCTGACAAGACGTGCCATCCCATTGTTGGCTCTCGCAGCTCGCTTGCTAGCTGCTCTCCTGAAGAAAAGAACTGGGAGGAAAAGCCAATGCTGGGCTGCACCTTCCCCTTGCCTCCCGTAAAGCCACTTCAACTCCCCGCTGCACTCTCTACTTCCCCTCTCCTTGGCATCGACCACTGGGTTTTCTGCATCTCGGAGCCCAAAGGTAAGCGCCAGTGTTCCCAGGGATGCTTGGAAGAGGGAGAAGTAGTAGCACAAGTAGCTGCCCTTGAACTTCCTCCTTCTCAATGCTAACGTGAAGTCGGCAGGCAGGCGAGCGCCAGCCACGCTCCTTTCTCAGTTTGGACGCTGCGGACACGAGCCCGGTGCTCGGCGCCTTCGTTCGGCCTCTTTAGTAGCCATTGTCGCGCTTTCATTCTGCCGGAGTCGAAGCGTCGTCTACTTGTGGCACAAAGAGCACGGTGCCGGCAGCCAAATGCTCCAGCCGACTGCTTCTGCCGACACACGCCTGGGCTATGCACTTTGCCTCTCAGCGACATACAGCAGCACATTCGCTCTAAATGTAAAGGGAAAGCTTCTCGGCTACGTCTGGTACAGAGAACAGCTTTAGTTCAACGGGCTTACCCAGAGCATGCCCCCGACGCGTGGCAACTTGTATTTGCACCACATTGCAGTGGCAGTCCTCTTTCCTTTACAGGCTGCACAGAGCCGGCAGATGGCCGTGCGCTCTGCACCTGCCTTCTCACTTCCAAGTAGCACCGCGCACATTAGAGCCTTGCAGGGAGAGAAGACGCGGCTAGGCGTCTCGCACAGAAGAACGTGGCAGGGCGAAAAGGTGTTCTTCTTTTGTCTTCCTCGTAGCCCAGAGTGTGCTGCTGTGTTGAAAGTCTTGGCCAGCGAAAAGCTACACCAGCAAGTATTTCTCTCCTGATGCATTGCGCTGAGCCAGAGCGGAGGAAAATCCTTGCACAGCACACTGTGGATGCGTGCAGTACACACGCTGAAGAGCGGCACGGCTAAAAGTCATCGCTGGGCTTCAGTTCTGTCCAGACAGCAGAAGGCGAAGAACGAAGCAGCTGAGCACCGGCTGCATGTACATAGTGGAGCGAATTTCACATGTCCAGACAAGAGCTGCTTCACAAGCAGATTCAGCTGAGAATGCTCTGGCTGCTTCACAAAGGAAGGTGCTGTGTTGCACTCCTGGACACTACCTGGCCAGTAGCAGTTTCTTCCACCTTCAATGCTGCAGAGTCCATGCAGCTGGAGCACCCCCAGAAGGACGCGTCCAGCTGGAAGGCGTTCTTCAAGTACCCCCCTCTTCCAAGTAGCCTTGAAACTGAGCACAACACACTGCGGCTCGGCAGCTTCCTTCTCAGAGAGACGTGCCGTCTCACATTATGCCCTCTCGCAGCTCAGTTGCCCGCTTGCAGCAGCTGCTGCCAAAGAAAAAGGCTCCAGAAGTAAAAGCAACTGCTGGGCTGCCCTTTCCCCTTGCCTCACGTCAAGCACCAGAAACTGTCCGCTGCACTCTCGATTTCCTTTCTCCGTCGCATCTACCACTGTAATGTCTGCATCTCGAAGCATAAACCCCGGCACAATTCTTTCCTGGGAAAGCTGGAAGAGAAATAGGTAGCCGCACAAGTAGCTGCAAGTTTCCGACTGCTAACATGAATCCGAAAACAAGCGAGTGGCAGGCACGCTTCCTCTTGCAGCCTGTGCGATGCCCACAGCAGCCCGCTGCTCTGCCTTCGTTCTTACGCTCGTCGTAGCAGGTCGCGCTTTCGTTTTGCTGGAGACGACCCGTCGTCTACATCTCGCGCAGAGAGCACGGAGCCGGCAGCCAAATGCTGCAGGCTGCTGCTTCTGCCGAAACACGCCTGGGCTATGCAATTTCTCTCTAGCGCTGAAGTAGCACAACATTCTGTCTGCGTTGTGGTCTTTATCTTAAGGGAAAGATTCTCGGCTACGGCTCACCCAGAGAACTGTTCCGGGACAATACATGTGTTTTATTACCCCTTCTCGCAAGAAGACTGTGGTGCTGCGTTGGAACTGTTGGCCAGTGCAAGGCTAATCCATCATGTGCTTCCCTCCTGATGCATTTTGCTGAGCGAGAGCTGAGGAAAATCCGTGCACTGCGCACTGTGGATGCGTGCAGTATACACGCAGAAGAGCGGCAAAGCTCCTAGTCATCGCACACACCAGCCCAGTGGCGTGGGGCTGCATTCTTCTCCCTTACCGGCGCTGGACAGAACTGAAGCATTCAGCTTTGGCTCTCTTCAGTGTGTGCGTACTGCACGCATCCACAGTGCGCAGTGCACGGATTTTCCTCAGCGCTACGTGCAAGTACAGCCTTTCTGCTTCGCAAAGCCCAACTGTCCGCACAAGCTCTCGCTCAGAGAAATGTGTCAGGAGAGAAGCACTTGCTGCATTAGCCTTCCGCTGGCCAACAGTTGCAACGCAGCACATAGTCTTACTGCGAGAAGGGGTAATAAAACGCACGCTTTCAGCACAGCAGCACAATCTGGGCGACGAGGAGGACAAAAGAAGACCATCTTTTCGTCTTTGCACGATTTTCTCTGCCACACATCTATCCACGTCTTTGCTCCCTGCAAGGCTCTAATGTGCGCGGTGCTACTTGGAAGTGAGAAGGCAGGTGCAGAGAAGCACTGCCATCTGCCGGCGCTGTGCAGGCTGTAAAGGAAAGAAGACTACCCCTGCAATGTGGTGCAAATACAAGTTGCCACGCGTCGGGGTAAGCGCCGGGTAAGCCCGTTGAACTAAAGCTGTTCTCGGTGCCAGACGTAGCTGAGACTCTTTCCCTTTACATTCAGGCTACAAAGCAAAGAGAATGTGGTGCTACCAAGGGCAGCGAAGGAAAGTGCACAGCCCAGGTGTGTTTCGGAAGAGACAGCAACCTGGAGCGTTTCTCTGGAGGGTTTCTCTGCCGGCGTGCCCTCTGTGCGACAAGATGACGACGGTTCGACGCCGGCAGAATGAAAAGAACGAAATGGTACGAAGAGCATAAGAATGAAGGCAGAAGCACCTAGCTGGTGTGTGCATAGCACAGGCTGCAAGAGGAAGCGTGGCTGCCACTCGCTTGTTTTCAGATTCGAATTAGCAGTTGAAAACAGAAAGTTCAACTTGCAGCTACTTGTGCTGCTACCTATTTCTCTTCCAGCTTTCCCTGGAAAGAATTGTGCCGGGGTTTATGCTTCGAGATGCAGACATTACAGTGGTAGATGCGACGGAGAATGGAAATAGAGAGTGCAGCGGACAGTTTCTGGTGCTTGACGTGAGGCAAGGGGAAAGGGCAGCCCAGCAGTGGCTTTTCCTTCTGGAGCCTTTTTCTTTGGCAGCAGCTGCTGCAAGCGGGCAACTGAGCTGCGAGAGGGCATAATGTGAGACGGCACGTCTCTCTGAGAAGGAAGCTGCCGAGCCGCAGTGTGTTGTGCTCAGTTTCAAGGCAGCTTGGAGCAGGGGGGTACTTGAAGAACGCCTTCTAGCTGGAGGCGTCCTTCTGGGGGTGCTCCAGCTGCATGGACTCTGCAGCATTGAAGGTGGAAGAACCTGCTTCTGACCTGGTAGTGTCCAGGAGTGCAACACAGCACCTTCCTTTGTGAAGCAGCCAGAGCATTCTCAGCTGAATCTGCTTGTGAAGCAGCTCTTGTCTGGACATGTGAAATTCGCTCCACTATGTACATGCAGCCGGTGCCCAGCTGCTTCGTTCTTCGCCTTCTGCGCTCTGGACAGAACTGAAGCCCAGGGATGACTTTTAGCCGTGCCGCTCTTCAGCGTGTGTACTGCACGCATCCACAGTGTGCTGTGCAAGGATTTTCCTCAGCTCTGGCTCAGCGCAATGCATCAGGAGAGAAATACTTGCTGGTGTAGCTTTTCGCTGGCCAAGACTTTCAACACAGCAGCACACTCTGGGCGACGAGGAAGACAAAAGAAGAACACCTTTTCGCCCTGCCACGTTCTTCTGGGCGAGACGCCTAGCCGCGTCTTCTCTCCCTGCAAGGCTCTAATGTGCGCGGTGCTACTTGGAAGTGAGAAGGCAGGTGCAAGAGGACTGCCACTGCAATGTGGTGCAAATACAAGTTGCCACGCGTCGGGGGCATGCTCTGGGTAAGCCCGTTGAACTAAAGCTGTTCTCTGTACCAGACGTAGCCGAGAAGCTTTCCCTTTACATTTAGAGCGAATGTGCTGCTGTATGTCGCTGAGAGGCAAAGTGCATAGCCCAGGCGTGTGTCGGCAGAAGCAGTCGGCTGGAGCATTTGGCTGCCGGCACCGTGCTCTTTGTGCCACAAGTAGACGGCGCTTCGACTCCGGCAGAATGAAAGCGCGACAATGGCTACTAAAGAGGCCGAACGAAGGCGCCGAGCACCGGGCTCGTGTCCGCAGCGTCCAAACTGAGAAAGGAGCGTGGCTGGCGCTCGCCTGCCTGCCGACTTCACGTTAGCATTGAGAAGGAGGAAGTTCAAGGGCAGCTACTTGTGCTACTACTTCTCCCTCTTCCAAGCATCCCTGGGAACACTGGCGCTTACCTTTGGGCTCCGAGATGCAGAAAACCCAGTGGTCGATGCCAAGGAGAGGGGAAGTAGAGAGTGCAGCGGGGAGTTGAAGTGGCTTTACGGGAGGCAAGGGGAAGGTGCAGCCCAGCATTGGCTTTTCCTCCCAGTTCTTTTCTTCAGGAGAGCAGCTAGCAAGCGAGCTGCGAGAGCCAACAATGGGATGGCACGTCTTGTCAGAGAAGCCACGGTCTACAGTGCTGTAGAGTGCTGTGCACAGTTTGAATGCTGCCCTAAGTACACGGTACTTTTGGAACGGCTTCTCTCCTGCCTCTCCCGTCTCTGTGAGCTCTAGCTGGCTTGAACTTGGCCACACTGAAGGTGTGTGGACGTGATTGCGCTGCGAGTATCAAGTCTTCCAGAGACGAGGGATAGTCAACAAATGCTTTCTCACCTGGCCCATCTCTCAGTCCCAACTGTGGCTGGAAACGCTGCTGTGCTGCAAGGGTGGACTTAGCCACTCTGAGAGAATGTGATGACGCTCTGTAGATAGTTGCGAAGGAAAGTGCTGGTCACTGCAATGTTTCGCCTAGTTTACAGACTTTAGAGGGACTCTGAAGGCCAACGCCTTCTTCTAGCACTTGTTCTCTGCGTGCAGCTGCTGCATGTTCGGAAGGGCTTTGGGATCGGCGAGAGGTGGAGCGTAGGATGGTAGCTAGAGCTTGAAGGAAAGTGCGTCTCTCCAGGACCTTTGATGCAGTTCAGTGGGTGCGAGTTGCATGTTGAGCATGTTCATGATGGCACAGAAAAGGTTCTGAAAGAAAGAGGCCGTGCTGGAGCTGCCTTGACTTTTGCCGCTTAGAAACTGCACAGCCAACAATGAAAAGATTCCTCTTGCTTCCCCGCTACGCGCAGGATCACATTCTTTTGTGTCTCCAAGAGGCAGGATGCACAGCGGAGCTCTTCCAGCAACTGCTCGCACACGACTGGGGCGGCGCCAGCGAAGCGCTTGGCTTTTTCCCCGGCACTGTCAGCGCTCCTCGAAACAAGCACACGATGGCGCTGACGACTTGCAAAAGAAGGCCAAGCACCAGGCGCTGCTCGAAACCACCCCAAGGGCAGAGGCAAGTTGCAAACGTCCCTGCACTCAAATCAACAGCACCTCAGGACAAAAAGATTTCCCTCATCTTCCCCTTCCAAGAGCGGACTCTTCTTTCTACCGCACTCCAAGAGGCAGACAAACCTCTTTGGCCCAAACCAATCTTTGCCCTCTCGCAGATTCTGCCCACCAACTTGAAACCATCTGGCAAAAACAGAGCTCAAAACAGTGCGGGCTGAGGAAGATCTTGCTGCCTGCAACTTCAACTGCACCCCTCAAACTAGCAGCACACACGCTGTTCTCAGCACTTTCCTTCTCAGCTCTTGGTACCATCCTAAGCCTTCCCTCTCCCAGAGTCAGCATCCAAAGACAACGGCACCACGGACTGCTCACACACTAAAGGCACCAGGACAAAAGGCTCACAAGCTTGGCCTTTGCATTCCCACGGACAGCTCAACAGCTCTAAGCCAGAGAGAGCTCTGCCTCTTGGGAAAAGCCTTTAAAATCCCTAAGAGCACCTGATGTGCACATCCAAACCTGCTCTCCTTGCCAAAGAGAGCAACTACAAGCCCATCTCCAAAGAAACGGCATCCCCTCCTCCAAAATACAACACATCCATCCACGGATCCACCTGCAGTACAGAATAGATCCAACAGTTGCCCCTACACGCCCAGGGGCCAGAAGAGAAATGTCTTGCTGGACTATTCCTCCCCATGCTACCTTAACATCTGCTCCAGCAACACTGGCACTATGTCCTTGCCTTGGCAAGGAAAGGCACTCCGAGTCTCTTGGCCTTGCCTTGCCTTCAGTACCTTGTCTAGTTCTTCTTAAGCTACCTTCCTTTGCCTTCTCTGCTTCCTTTGCCTCTGCTGCCTTGCCTTGCACTACCTACAACTTGCTGGCTTTGCTTTGCCCTGCCTACCACTCTTGCCCTCGCCTTCCATGCAGGCAAGGCGCTGCAAAGCAAGTGCAGGCAATTGTGGGCAAGTCAAGGGAGAGGTAAGCAAGGCCAGAGCAGTGAGGGGAAAGCAAATGGAGTGGTAGGCAAGAGAAGGCCCAGACGTTAGAGGCAAGGCTGGCCGTAGGAAGGGAAGTCCACTGATGGGTGGCCAGGCAGAAACAAGAAGGGCTCGGCAATCCAAGGCCCTGGAGGAAAGCAGTAGGCAGGTCAAGGGCGGGGCATGGACGTGCAAAGGAATGCAAGGCTCCAGAGAGCTAGCAGGGCAAGGCAAGGAAACTGTTGTGTTGCCAAGGCAAGGCAAGGATAGGCAAGGCAGGTGAGAAGTACATTCGAGGACTGCTGGTACACAAAAGCGGCCAGGACCAAGTGCTCTGTGTGGCCTTGCTTGGCGAGGCGAGGCAGGGCAATGAGGGTCCTAGAAGGAAAAGGAAAGGTGAGGCCAGACCTAGACGAATGTGAAAGGAAGTCAGGTGGGGGATGGGTGAGCAAGTCAATGCAAGGCAGGGGAGAAAAGGCAGGTTGAGGGAAGGCTACAGAGAGGGCAGCAAGGAAACGCAAGGCATGGGGAAGCATGTGAGGAGTGAGTGCTGCCAGCCGGCCGGGATGGCAGGGGCGGGGCCACTGCAAGTAGCATGGCAGGGATGTGGAGGGGGGTGTTAGTGTGCGGGAGGTGTGTGTGTGTGTGTGTGCAGCGGAGTGCAGGGTAAGTGCAGGTGTGCGTGTGCGCATAGGGGGGTTTTGTACCAGGTGCTGTGCCGGGGGGAGCCGTCCTACCGCCAAGAAGGTGTGGGAGTGAAAGGAGTAACAGAGATGTGTCTTTACAAAGAGACCGTGTGAATCCGTCCTTAGACAAGGCTAGGAATTTACTGGTAGGGGCGTAACAGAAGAAAGTCTTAGTTCTAGAAACTGTTACTAATCGACAGAGACTGTTGCTCAGCCAAGGCCGTGTTAAATTGCTGAACCTAGAGCAAGGCAGCAAAGACTTCATAGCATTAGGAATAGTTTCGTTTTCTTCCTTTTCCATACCAAGAGGGGGGTGCATATTAGAGGGGAGCCTAGAGTAGGCAGTTCCGGAAGTCTGTAATTCCCGAGTACCTCCGAGGGTGCTGTTGCCAGGAACTTTGCATCAAAAGGGGGCTGCGTCCCGCAATCAGTTGAGAGACTCCATGGCAAAAGCCCCATGGCCTCTCCCTGTAGTTGAAGAATGTTACAGGCCTCCTCTGTCTCCTTTTTGGTGGATGAAGAAAGTCAGAAAGCAACACTTCTGCCAGAACTCTCCAAGATGCCCCCTTTGCTCCCAGTGACTCCATCACTGGCCGGGAAGCTGTCTTTTCTCCCAGAGGAGTTCGAGATACAGTTAAAAGCCGTGTGGCAGAGAAAAAAGGCAATAATTGGTTTACAAGGGATGGCAAACAAGAGATACCAGAAGCTTTGGCCCTACCAATAGTAAAAGAACTCCGTGAAGAGAGTCCTTGCACCTCCTGAGGATTGGCAGAAGCCTTCCTCATGCTGGATGTTGCTGGGGGTCTTTTTAGACTGGCAAAACGAGCTGTTGAAGGTTGCTTGATCTGTGCTAAAGCAAACAGCCAAGTTACAAAGGAACTTGCCAGGGGAGGGAGGCCTTGGGCTGCAGGTCCCTTCCAAAGATGCCAGGTGGATTTTCCTGAGATGCCCCAAGTGGGAAGGCTTCATGTCTTCTGGTAATGGTATGTCAGCTAGCAAGGTGGCCAGAAGCATTTCCAACTGCTTCAGCAACGACAGGATCAGGTATTAAGGCATTTTTGGAACAAATCATTCCAAGATACAGCATTGTAGAAGCAATAGACTCAGATAGGGGAACTCATTTGACAGGGAAGATCCTTCAAGGGGTTTTGGCTTCTTTAGGAACACAATGGAACCTCCATAGGCCCTGGCACCCCCAGAGCTCAGCTCGGGTAGAAAACAATGAATAGAGAAATAAACACCTTTTGAAGCTGGTAATAGAAACCAAGATGCCATGGCTAGGGCTTTGGACATTGGCTTTGGCGAGAATGAGAGCCCGAGCCAGAAGAGAGATTCCGTTCTCCCCCTTTCCGTCGTTGTTATGAATTACCCGGCTAAGTCTCAACCTAGTGGGGGAGTAGAGGTAAGTGATGTATATTTAAAACCATCTGTGGCCAGGATACTGCTTCTTGTGAAACCCCTTCAACAGGAAGCTCAGCTGGCACAAGCCCCGCCTTTGGACTTTGCTGCTTGTAACATCCAACCAGGAGATTGAGTCCTAGTTAAGGAGTAGAAAGAAGCGCCAGTGGTTCTGAAATGGCGTGGCCCATTCCAAGTGTCACTGACGACAGAAACAGCCATGAAGACAGCTGGACACAGGTGGACCCGTCACTCTCGGGTCAAGGTCTCTGAAGCCTCAGAGATTTGCACATCTCAGCTGGAGGAGAAGGCCGGGAGGCTGTGACTGACACACTGCAGGAGTGGGCCGGAGCAGTAGCCAGTGCTTCGACATCAGAGGAAGCCCTGCGTGCCTACCCACAGACCACCTGCTGAAATAGTCTCTATGGGTATCCCTCCTCTAGAACCTCCACTCACTGGGGCGCTAATACTTGCTGGATTCTTTTATGTTAAGTGGTTTCTGTGTCTTCAATTGCTACAGGTGCTGCAGAAGACAACGGGAAAATTAGACTAGCTAATTAGATCACATTATTAAAATATTTTCCTTACTAGTTCTACTTTTATATGGTCAGCTAAGTTTAGGCCAGGAGTGGGAGAATCAATTTGCAGCCTTCTTAGCAGAAAAAGTAGCAAAGGTTTTTAACCTTAGCAATTGCTGGCTTTGTGGAGGGCCCGGAGGGTCTGAAGAGTGCCTATGGTTGCCTAGCCCAGCTGAACCTAAGTGGTGGCTCAACACCTGACATCAGGTCCATACTAGGACGGGATTTGGGGTCAAAGAAGGAAGTCCATGGCTATAGGAGAAGGTTTCACGAAGGATGTCTGGACTTCAGGTGGCTCTCTTGAAAGCTGTTTATTGCATAGGCGAAGTTACAGCATTTCAGGGAGTGGCTATCCAGAGCCAGCCCTAGAGCTGCCAGCTCCAGCTGTAGGCATACCTGAAGCCGCTTGCTGTTCAAGTTACAGAGCATTCGATACTTTTCTTTGCAGAGTATCTTAGCACCTAACAACCAATAAGCACCATACACAACACCTTGACATTGGCCTATAGCCTATCATAGCTACTACCATCACCATATTATAGTCATTATTATCCAATCACAAGAGTAAGTTACAATTTAAGCTTCCAGTGGAAAATTCTTAGACCTTTCTTCTTCTTGCTACATCAACATTTCTTGTTTGCCTGCCATATCTTTCTTTTTGCTAAAGACACCTTTTCTATTCACTTATGCTCTTCTTGAGACTTACTTACTTGGTGAAAAACATGTCTTTGTTTGTAATCACATACCTTTGTCCTGCTCCTAAAAATCTCCTTCCAACTCATCTCCAACCTTTGCCTTCTCAGTTACTCAGCGATCACTGTTTCAGCAAAACACCTTTTCTTCTATATCAAAACTTGCTTTCATTTCTACCTCATCCCCAGCTTCTACATTCTCAGACCTTGCTGCCAAGCCTACATACCTGTGAAACTTTCTTACCAAACTTTCATCCTCCCCAACAAATGGCCACTTCATTCTTCTCCAACAGGCACTTATTGCCTAAACAGGACAGGGCGGGTCTATGTAGGAAAAGGCGCTTGTCAATTGACTTTCCCTCTGGCTTTAAACAATTGGGTTTGGACCCACAATTGCCCTCCTTACAATTGTTCCAAATATCAAGACAATTGCAATCAAAGAGCTGTTCAGCTCACTAATGGTAGCTGCGTAAGGTGTTCTTACCAAAAACATTTGGAAGCCTGTAAAGCAATGCGGAGGGACAAGGGGTTTTTTTGACCACCTATTTTTAAGCTGTCCCCACAAAAATCCCACAAGTAGAAGACATGTTGTTTGTGATTATCAGTGGGAATGGCAACAGCGGATTGGAACTCAAAGCCTTTTAGTGAGTTCTGCTCCAAATCCAAGCAAGCAACTTGCAGATGTAAATGTAGATGGGAACCCTGTGTGGGAGCTTGGAAATGCAAATGCTGTGACCCTTATGGTGGGGCAGCTATTGTTGGAGGACCGTTAGGCCCGGGAATCCTGCTGTATTTTGACCCACCAATTGATGACCAAGGGTAGGAAGGCCCCTTTGCTAATGGAACACGGGCTTTGAAAGGACATGATTGGATTTGTGGCCAACATGCTTAGCTCAGGTTACCTCCAAACTGGTCAGGGATATGGTGTATATCTTAGACCATTGTTCTTTTTGCTACTACAAATTCAGGGAAATCGCTTAGGAATCAAAATCTGTGATGATTTAATTAGAGAAAAGCAGTCAGCTGATGCAGCCTTGGCTGCAGGGAGCACCCCAGAACGGGGAAAAGATGAATGGCCACCAGAACAAGTTACGCAACATGATGGACCAGCCACTTGGAAACCTAAGGAATTCATCCCAGATGCCTGGAAACCCATTTATCATTTGAATGAGATAATTAGGTTACAAGCTGTCTCAGAAATAATTACCAACCAGCCAGCCACAGCTCTTGACCGTCTTGCTGAGCAAGCCACTTCAATGAGGAAAGCGGTATTTCAACATTGGATGGTATTAGATTATCTGTTAGCAGAAGAAGGAGGAGTTTGTGGGAAATTAAATGACTCGAGCTGCTGTTTGCAAGCAGATGACAGGGGAAAAGTGGTCAAACAAATAACAGAGGAAATAACCTCAGCTCATGGACCTGTCCAAGTGTTGAAAGGATGGTAATGGGACATGTTTTCCTGGCTAACTGGCCAGCTATGGGCTAAATTGTTACAGCAGGGATTACTGTAACACGCCTATATCAAACCAGGAATCCCGTGGAAAAGAAGTAGATATGGACAGATTGGTGGTAGATGTTTCAGAGGTCTTTATTTCTTCAGCCACATGGCCGGGGCTCTGCTCAGGAACTCCCCCAGTCACGGGACCCGAGGGTCCTTGGCCACACCGGGGGACACAAACCAACCAAGGGGGAATGAAGCTGACCAGGGGCAGGGAAACCCCGTGTCTACCCCCCAGGGCCCGTCGCCCAGGGCTCCATGGCAGGGGGGGAGACCCCAACACTAAATGAATACCATTTCTCCTCTTCTATGCTATAGCAACTCTAATCTTTTGACCATACGTGACACCATGCTGGGTGCAGCTCTTTCAGCAGGTAGCAGCCATGCCTACCTGATCCAGAAACGACTACAAAAGGACAGAAAAGGATGTCACTGCAAATAATAGCAAAAGCCCAGAAGACTCAAGAAGAAAAAATTAAATCAATGGTAATTAAGGTTTGTAAAGACAAATACAGGTTAAATAAAAAAAGGAGGGATTAAAAGGAATGAGATGGATGAGTCTTTACAAACAGACCGTGTGAATTGGCCTGTAGACAAGGCTAGGAACTTACGGGGAGTGAAGTAACAGAAGAAAGTATTAGTTCTCTAGAACTGTTACTAATCATCAGGGACTGTTGATTAATCAAGGCCGTGTTAAATTCCTGAACCTAGAGCAAGGCAACAAAGACTTAATAGCATTAGAAATGGTTTTTTTTCTTCCTTTTCGATGCCAAAAGGGGGGTGCATATTAGAGGGGGACATAGAGTAGGCAGTTCTGGAAGTCTGTATCTCCCGAATACCTCAGCCAGTGGGGAAAAGGAAGAGGGCGCTGTGGCTGGGAACTTGACATCAAAAGGGGGCTGCATCCCGCAACCGTTTGACAGACCCCATGGGAAAAGCCCCAGGGACTCTCCCTGTAGTCGAAGAATGTTGCAGGACTCCTCTGTCTCCTTTTCGGACATCAACCTCAGGCATGGTGGATTAATTTTCCCCAACGGCAGCGACCTGCTGCGTGCTCTCCGTGCTCCTCCGCAGCCCCCCGGGAGGTGTCAAATAGTTGCCGGCGGCTCCCACCGCGCGTTACAGACGGCTGCGCGGCGCCGGGGCTGCTCGCAGTGCTCCCCTGCCCCGCCAGGGCTGGCCGCGGGCTGCGGAGCCACCTCGCCACCGGCGCGGCCAGGGCCGGGGCCCTTCTCGACAGCAGCCGAGGGGCTGCGGAGCGGGCGGCTGCGGGACGATCAGCTCTTTTATGCCGCGCGGTGCTGCCGCCTCCATCTAGCTCCCCATCGCGCCGCCGGCCGACCCCGCCTGGCGCGTTCACGCTCGGCCGCGCTCGCCGCCCGCCCAGCCTCGCCGGAAGCTCTCCCGCGCGGGCCGTGCCCCGGCTCCGCCTGCGGCTCGGCAGGGCCCGGCCGCACGCGTGCTGCGTGGCTCGGAGCACCCGCGTTGCGCCGCAGGCGACGGGGAAGGCGGGGCGGGCCGGCGCCATGGTGGTAGCGCGAGGAGAGGAGCGCCCGGGCGGGGCGGCGAGTGGCGCGGCGGTGAGCGCTTCTGCTTGCTGTCGCTCGGCTGCCGCCCACGGCAGGTGCCGTGTGACCCCGCGGAGCGGCGGGGCCGGCCGGGCGGTGCGCGGCGAGGCTTTCGGCCAGCGGCGGCCGCAGCGACAGTCTGCTGGCACTGCCCGTGCCGGCGGAGAGAGCGGGGATCCGAGGCCGGCCTTCCTAGGGTAACGAGGGGCGACCGCCTTTGCCGCGCTGCCCTCCGTGCAGCACGTGGCCGATTCCGGCGAAGCCGGGGTCTCCGCAGCGGCGCGGGCGGGAGGGAGTGGGGAGCGCGCTCGGTGCTCTGCCGGCCGCTCCCGCCCAGCGCTGCGCTCCGCCGAGGCGTTTTCCCGCAAGTCCTGGGGAGGACACAAGGGACCCCGGAGTCGGAGCTTAGCTGTCAGGGGGAACAACTTCCCTCCATTGGCGACCTCCTTTTCCCTCTGATTCAGCTACCTTGTGGTAGGTGCGATGGTGCTGAAGAAGGGTGGCGGCTTGGCACAGTTGCTGGCATAGGTGGTGCGAGAGCTCCACGCAAGCAGCTTGGAGTGGCATGTGCGAGGGTAGGAAGGTACGGCACCCACAGCTGAAGGTAAAAAAAGTCAGGGCATGTCATCAGCCGCAGTCGTGCTAAGTTGTTCATCTTTGCAAACTGCTTGCCGAGTTGTTCCTTTTCTTAGGTAATGGGGGTTTGTATCAACCAGAACTGCATATGGTCAGTATTTGCAGAGAAGGTTACGTGGACTGTTGTTGAAGTGAGTGTAGCAGTTTCTATGGCATTCTGCAAAAAAGTGACAGGTCTCTCTGCGTTCCCCAGTTCTTAACAAAAATGAAGTTAACAAAGCCCTGAAAAGAGGTTTTACAAAACTTCAGGGATTTTTTCCTACGAGTACTGTGGAGACAACCATAGTCACCTTGTCTTTCCAAAAGTGAAGGTTACATCTTTTTGTCCAAGAGCATCAAGTGCTTTTGATCAGCGTTTGTGTGCATGCATGAGCCTTGTTCTTGTTCTTCCTTGGAGAACTTTTACAATCCTCAGATGATCTGTGTAGGCTGCCGACTGCAGTGGTGAACTTGAAGGCTTCCAGCAGAAGGGAGATGCTGTCCACGTTTTGGATTTTCTTTAGTCTGAACTGATGATCTGTCATTTGCATGTTTGTTTAGCTGTGCTTAGAATAATGAGCAGAAACATTGATAAGTTGGTGTATAGAATAAAGACAATTACCAATTTCCTCCCTTTGTGGGAGCCCATCCAAAAGTCATGCAAGAAGAAACTTAGAGGTCACTAAAGTAATTAGAATTGTTAAAACTCAGAAAGGCATAAAGGTCAGAGTGAGGAAGATGAGTTACTTCATCTTCCTTAGGACCACTGACCCAATTCAAGACCACCGACTCCATTCAGATCACACGCTACGCATGCTTAATGACATGTAAGCTCATTTCCATACAAAGCGGAGAATGGGAGGTGTCAACACCATGAATACGCATTTTGTATTTTGGATATCCATAATATGTGGAAATAAAAGGTATCATGTTTGCTTGTATCAGGGCCTGCGACTTAGGGAGCTATCCCACGCAAAAATAAAACATACACTTTCTAACTCTAAACTGTTAAGAGTTTTTGTCCATCTCAGTTGGATATCGATATTAGATCGATATTCATATTTTGGTAAATCATAGTTAGCATAGGAGAAAGGCATGCTTGGTATGTACCTGGGATAGTTAGGGCTAGCTTTTAGTTCTGCAATGTTATTACGAAACATAGATCCGGTCTTGGCCAGTTGCCCCTCGTTTCGAAAAAGGGCTATAAAGGGACTTTCTGAAATAACTGAGATGAGATCTCCCCACGGAAAGAAGACAAATCTATTGGCAGCAGAGCACGAGGACTTCGTCTCATCTGTTGGTAGCCATTGCCCCCCCTTTCTTCCTCTCTACTCTTTTACTTTGTTTTTCTTTCTCTCTCTCTCTCTCTTTCTCTCCTCTATCACATTACCATGTTGTGGGTACTTAACAAAGGTGAAAAGGTGATTAAAACTGAAATCCCTTGTGTCCTTTTGCACTCGGAGATCTGTAAACAAACCATCACGACCCTCACTTCTATTAGCAGATCGTGACATTAAACTGGCATCACGGACAGGATTTCTGACAGACAGAAGGGGTTGCAAGGTTGTGTGTAGTCTGTAATAGCGGAAGGACGTTTCACTGCAGCCGCACCTAGCCCGACACCCCGCAAAGGGTGAGCGGTGTCTAGAAAGCAAGGGGGACGACTCGAATTTCCCACAAACTGCACACGCCTAGGTGAAAAGCACCCCATACTCAACTGAGGGCTCTGTCTTCAGATTTTTCACCAAAAGATCTCTTAGTGTAAAAGGGGGAACTGTTTTGGTGGGCGTGTGTGAATTTGGACTGCTTGGTGTAGCGAAGAGACAACCGTAAGTAACTTAAGGAGTACCTCCCAGGCAGATTTTGGTCTCTTCACCCACCCAGGGAAGCGAAGGGCGACACGGCGAAGCTGTTTGTGTCGCAATGTGTAATTAGGTTTTACCTCCCTGTAGTGGTTTTGATCCCTTTATAAAATGACTGAAAACCCTAGTGCAAATCATAAAGCTGCATTTTATGCTCTGCTAGCAAAACATAATGCCCGGCCCTCTCCGGGAGGGGAAGAATGGGCTCAAAATAACTGGTTTAATTTGGAGAGTGTGACTGATAGAAGATGTTCATTCCAACATGAGACAAAGTTTAAATTTGGCCAAAATAAAACCATAATCTGCTCCTAAATCTGTTTCAGGAGCATGCCTTACAGCAGCTACAGATCACTGCTTTAAGCGATGTAGTGAAGAGAAAGCAATCACAGATTCCCTTCAAAACCTAGTGGAAATTTTACAGGAACAATCAGATGAAGAAAGGAATGAAAATCATTTGCTGCGGGCTGCTTTGAGGGAGGAATATTTTAAGAATTCAAAGAATGCTGACTCACCAAAAGAGAAAGAGGAAAAAAAAGGAAACTCCTCACATTAACCAAATATACCCCCAGGAAGAACTAGTGCTAGTGAAAAATTGTGGGGAAAACTGCTGCCCTCCTATGGGACCTCTAATTAAAACAGAATATAATTATATCAATGATGAAGATTTTGAACCGCATATCACCACTAAACAAATACCATACACTGCTCCTGAGTTGGCGAAGTTAAAAAAGGAGTACGGGCGGCTTCCCCACGAAGCTGAGACGGAATATGTCTTCCAAGTGTCTCTCACCGGAGGAGACCAAATTCAATTCACTGAACAGGAGGCCAGTGGATACTGGGGACATGGAGTTCTCCTAACAACAGGAGACAAACGTAACACATGGTCGCTGACTCGGCGCGCAGCTTTCTGGGCCGGGGGACTCAATCCTTTAGAAAGGGGAGACCCTTTTGCTACAGTTGTTACCCCTGATCAACTTCTAGAAAGCGTCCACAAAGCCGCCTGTCTGCAAATGATCCATGAAAGGAAATTAACTCCTGGATATGAATCCCCCACGCAATTACCTGTGAAACCTGAACTGATGACCCCTTTAATTCGAGGCCTTCCAGAATCACTCCAATCTACAGCAGCTGTCCTGCAAAAAACCATAGCTGCTGCAGGTCCTGTAGAGAGGTTGGACAGATTCCTTGGAAACCCGAGCGACCAAACTGCATCTACCGATCCTGGGTTTACTCCATATTCAACCCCCTCTCAGCCGCCAGGTTCACAATCAAATTCACCTGCCGGTGATTGCAAAGTTTGGACATGGAGTGAGGTTGAAGAAGATCTGATTAATTACAGTAGGAAATATGGACCGATAAAAATCCCAGAGGAAAAATCAGAAAAAACAAAAGGTGTCAGGTACATTAGGGCTCCTCATAGTGAAAAACCAAAGAATGTAACCAGAGATCCCTAACCGTCAGCATTGGTGCTTATTAGGTATCAAAAAGGGGGTCCCCAGAAATGCGATGGATGGCTTAGCCCTTGATCAGTTGAGTAAGGTAGTGTCTAACTGGCACTGCCAAAAGCCCCTTCTACCGAATCCGTCACTTCAACCCAGTGCACCCCTCCTCCCTCAGAATCTGGGCAGTGAGTCAAAGCCACTTCTCCCTCAAAGTCCGGCCAATGAGCCAGAACAGATTCTTCCTCAAAACCAGGGAAACTAGACCCTCTGTTTCTTGTCAGTGGGCAAAGAAACGGAGCATAGGTCTACCTGAGAATGCTCACTAAAAATAAAACGGGAGATATAACGATCACAGCTATTACAAGTCCTAAACGGGCACCTGTAACTTTTCTGATTGACACTGGGGCACAAATTTCTGCGCTGACAAAGAAAGATGCCCAGAGGTGTGGAATTGTTCCAACAAAGAACCGATATTGTGTTTTAAGTGCCTTGGGCACAACAGAATCTATGAATGGGGCCTTAGTCAAGCTCCCTTTGCCTGGAGAGGAAAACCAACTCTCCATCCATGGGGTGATTGGAGATATTCCAACCAATGTATTAGGGCTGAATGCCCTTGCTAGGAGGCAGTGGGAGGACTCAGAGGGTCTTCTGTGGTCTTTTGGCACACCACATTTTAACATCAGACTGCTCCAAGCTGCAGCCTCCCTACCATTCAGCAAAGTAACTAATGTGAAACAATACCTCCTTCCCCTGGGTGCCAAAGAGGGTATCAAGCCAGTGATACAGGAGCTACGACAAGAAGGAGTAATACTTCCTACCCATTCTCCTTTCAATTCTCCGGTGTGGCCAGTGCAAAATCCTAATGGGAAGTGGAGGCTGACAATAGATTTTCGTAGGCTAAATGCTAACACAGACCCTCTTACAGCAGCAGTCCCAAATCTAGCAGAATTCATAACATTGATTCAAGAAAAGGCTCATTCAATCATGCCACCTGTAGATGTCAAAGACATGTTTTTTACGACACCTTTACAGCCAGAAGATATGGACCGTTTTGCTTTCGCATGGCAAGGGCAGCAACACACTTTCACTAGGCTTCCCCAAGGGTACAAACATTCTCCTAGCCTGGCTCATCACGCTTTAGCCCAAGAGTTCGAAAAAGTACCCAAAGCGGACAATCTAGCTGTTCATCAACACACTGATGAGACCCTTGTGGGAGGAGATGAAATAGAAGAAGTGAGAGATACCCAACAGAAAATAACCTCCCACTTAGAAAGCCTTGATTTGCAAATTCCCTCAGAAAAAACCCAAACCCCTTCACATGAAGTGAAATTGTTGGGAATTTGGTGGAAAGGAGGTATGACACGTATCCCACCTGATACCCTAACCTCTTCAGATCAGATTAAAATGCCTGAATCCAAAAAAGATCTCCAACATGCTTTAGGATGTGTATTAGTGCTCCGGAGAAAACACATCCCAGATTTTCCATAATTGCCAGACCTCTTTACAACTTGTTAAGAAAAGGGACAAAATGGGAATGGCGTGCTTCCCAAGAAGAAGCACTGCAACTGTTGGTTTTTGAAGCAACAGCCTCACCAAGCCCTGGGCCCTATTCATCCCACAGATGCTTTTCAGGTCTCCTCAGGGTTGTCAGTACACATATGGCAGCGGGGTCCTGAGGGTCCGACGAAGCCTCTTGGTTTTTACTCCCGTGGCTTTAAAGATGCTGAAAAAAGGTACACTACCTGGGAGAAAGGATTGTTTGTGGTTAGCTTAGCTCTCCTAGAAGCGGAGAAGATTGCACAACAACGACCAATTGTTTTGAGAGGCCCTTTCAAAGTTATTGTCTCTACTGGCACCACCCCCACCTGACGGGGTGGCCCAGAGGACCTCAGTAAGGAAGTGGTATGCTCAGATTGAACATGATTGTAGCGTCTTCTCAAGAACTGAAGGAGCTGTAAAAAATCTGGCAATCCAAGAAACTGAAAACTTGGGTAGCAGCCAGGACAAACCTGCCTCAGTCATTAGAGTAGCCCCTCCTTTTTCCCCCAAACGGTCAGCAAATTCTTGGCTTACGGATACTTCTGCCAAGCGAGAAGGAAAGGTGTGGAAACATAAGGCTGTAGCCCTCCACACTTCCTCAGGTGAAGGAATTATCACAGAGGGGGAAGGCAGTGCCCAAGCTGGCAAGCTGATAGCTGTTTGGAGTGTTTTCCAACGTGAGGCACAGAATACTTCTCCTGTCTGTATCTACACCGATTATTCCTATGCTGTGTTTAAGGGATGGACTGAGTGGCTTCCTTTTTGGCAGCAAAAGGATTGTGAAGTTAACAGAATCCCAGTATGGCAAAAGGAAAAGTAGCAAGAAATTCTAAGTATTGCAAGTCCAGGGAATTTTGCCGTGGAGTGGGTAGCCTCTCACCAGACAGATGGAAATCCAGCAGGAGAGTGGAACACTAGAGCTGACGAATTAGCAAGACTAAGTCCTGTGAAAAAAGATCAAATTACAGAGGACTGGGAGCACTTCTTAGAATGGTTGCATGTAAAAAGACAACGCACAGGTGCAAAAGATTTGTACAAAGAAGCCCTTGCTCGCGGTTGGTCTGTTACCAGAGAAATGTGTAAAACATGCATGTCAGCCTGTGAACAACGTCGCAGACGGCTAGAAAGACACCCTTTGGAAGATGACCCTCTGCATTTAAGAAAGGGTAAAGGCTTACGGGAAGCGTGGCCTTTTAAAAAGTCAGGAGGTAAACACTTTGGGCTGGTAGGAGTAGAGATGATATCTGGGTTAGTCCAGGCCAATGCTTTTAAAAGAGCTACAGGAGATCATACTGTTAAAGCATTGCAGGCATGGTTTGGAACTTTCCCAAAACCACAAGAAATTCAATCTGATCACGGGTCTCACTTTACTGCCAAAGTTGTACAGGACTGGGCAAAAGGTGAAGGGATTAAACGGACTTTTCACACTCCTTACTATCCTGAAGCTAACGGCATTGTAGAAAGGACCAATGGTCTCTTGAAAGGACTTTTGAAACCACAGGAGGGAAATTGGGATGTTCAGCTATGGGAAGCTGTGAAAGGTGTGAATGATAGATGGGGGGTAAACGGGTGTCCCAAAATCACTGTCTTTTTCCCAACAGCTCCAAGCATAATTCTCTCACTGCAGGGACCAAATGATCCTAAGAATCCTGCACACTACCCTGGACAACCTGTTTCGGTAGATCTCCCTACCGTAGGAGAAGTACCACTAGTGCTAAAACGCCCTCTGAATAAATATGCATGGCTAGCCTCTGATGCCCTAGGGAGAGAGCATCGGATACATACACGCTGCATAATTCCATCATTCTAATTTTCTGCCTTTCGGTGGCAGACTCTGTTGTGTTCACTTTTCACAGAAGAACTCCGAGGGACATGAAGAAGAGCACATAAACCATGATAAGACTAGTGATACTTTTCTGCATCCTACCACAACACCAGGGCCAAAAACCAGCTGAGTGGCCATGGTCTGAAGCTACCATTAGGTACACTAGTGCTCTAGGATCCTATCCCAGAGATCGTTGCCCGAACCTAGCCACTGTAGCACTGCACGACTCTGAGGTATACCGTCCAAGTGAATGGGGATGGGACTTGAAGGATTGGACTAGAATCCTAAAAGGAACAGGAGGTGAACAAATTAAGGTAGGATGCAGAAAAGTAGAAGGATCGCTTTACCAGAAAGCTTCCACCATTGCAATCGCTGGAAATTTTCTAAAACCAGATGGGAAAAGTGATTTGCACCCCAACATTACGGCCAAACTCTGCCCTACAACGGAGTGGGTGTGAGACAAACAAACCCCCTTCATCCTGTGTGGTTGTCAGAAGAATGTCGGTAACTACACCTTAGGCCCCAGTACCAACAATGTGGAAATCACAAAGCTTCGCAGAAACAAACTAACTGACTGCTGGTATAACTTTCCTCTAACCAAACCAACCTATGCAACATGCAATTGGCAAAATAACCTGGCAGATCAGCCAAGTCTGACAGGTTTAACTTATAAATTCAAAATAAACGCCGCAGCAAAGCCCATACTGAGTGCAGTAATCACATACCACGGTATAAGTACCCCCCTTGTGTTAGATGACAAGAATAAAGTTTTTCCACCCTTTATGGTAACCCGAGGTGACGATGTTACAATACGATGTGGATTAATTGCTGAATTTTTTACCGAACCTGTACACAGTTATAGCATTGGACCTCATGGCCGTGTTTTGTTTGGTGAAATTCAAAATCAAGATTGTTGGCTAAACCTTAATTGCTGTACAATTTCCCCATAAAGTCACGTGTGGTAAAAACAATACAAAATACTGGGGGGAACTCAAAGTCGATGTTGCAATACCTACCACCCAACCACCGGTCATGCTAAGCCCGAGAATTTTTGAAATTGGACCACGTATAATCACAAAAACAGGCCAACAACAACTATTGCTCAATCCGGCATGGTCCCTTAAACAAGTCAAGTTGCTGATGCAAAACAATGCCTCAGAAATTCAGCCAGCTTGTTCACCTTTTCTGCAAACTTCCTTCAAGGGGCAGACAACCGGGTTGCAAAAGCGGAACCCTTCTAAGAAACGGACACAAAGAGACATAACCGGCGTTGTGGGAACAGGATTGGGAATCTTAAATAGTATTGATTCAGAAGTGCTAATGAATAAATTGGCTGCCACAACTACAGATTTGACTAAAATACAACAACCCATCAGCGGTTGTTATCAAACATATTACCAAATTGAGAAAAGGTAAATGTGAATGACCACAAATTGATAATTGGCATGCTCCGTGCTACGCAAAACAACATCTCTTTGGCTCTCAGCTGCGTCCAGGCTCAATTGTGGATGCAGTCCGTTGCTGCCTCAATTGTAAGAGAAGGCAAAGAAGGCACTTTTCCTACTGAAATTCGGAAAATAATCTGGGACGGTGCCACTGATTTTGAAAGAGAATTCCAATCCTGGTGGAATTTAGTGAATTTTTGTTGAGAGTCTTTCTGAAGAATGGCTAAAGAGCAAAGGTCATGATAACACAGGAGGCTTAGAAAAGATGCAGACACTGAGTCCTTGAGCAAGAAGTTGCATAGATAACAGAATGTGCATTCAGATAAGAAAGAAGACAGAAACCATATGGAAGAGAAAGATAAGACCACCGTGTTTGCAGATCCCACGGAATAGCTCCCACCAATGAGGAGCTCAACTTTTGCAATATGTATGAGCTAATTAAAGGTACTATAAGTAAGTGTAGTTTTGAAAAATAAATCGAGACTTGCTGAACATCATGCCTTGAGTGCTTGTCTCCCGCGACTCCACCCAACATCTGGCACCCGAACAGGAGAAGTTGCCCTAGCCTTATGCGATGGGGGAGTTGCGTTGGGGTCGGGTCCCGCAGCTAGACGGACGGCGAAAGAGGTCTCGTATACTGCAGCGATTTCCTCCGCGCCCGAGCGACCGCACAGGCGGGCTCGCCGATACGTGCTGCCGAAGCCTGGAGGGGCTAGCAACGGTACCGACGTAAGTATGGAAAGGCAAGCAGCACAGGAACTTTTCAAGGCTTTTTTGCTTAAGCGTAATTTTAAAGGGATTGATCTTGATAAAGACCTTCCCGCCCTTTTAACGCATGCGCGCTCTTACGGTTTTTTCACTGACCCCCACTCCATTCATGAATTAAGTCAGTGGCGCGCGTATAGTGACAAACTTTGGGATCTTGTCTTAGATGACGATAAGCCAGCTAAAAAGATGGCTAAACTATGGAGAGTTGTTTATAATGAACTTTTAATGGTACAAGCAGAGTAAAGGGCAGCAGAAAAAAATTAAGGCAGTCCATGATAAAAACCGTAATTATGATTCTGCTGCTTCCCTTTACTCCGCTGCCCCTAACCCCCCCACCTTTGCTACAGTCGAGGTTCCGCCTGAGGCATTTGCCTCCGGCCCGGCTTCACACTCACCCTCTGCGCCCCCTGATCCTCCCCTGCAGTCCCCGCCCCCGTCCCCCTCGCAGCAGCCGCGGCAGCCGCAGCAGCCGCCGCCGCCGCAGCCGTCTGTTCCTCCGGATCGCTCTCGTTCGCAAAACCCTTTCCTAAGCCATGAGCCTGTCCCTGGGGCGGATTCTGACCTCGCGGAGGCCATGGCCAAGGGTCATAGAGAGCTGTGGGCAGCTCTCGCTCGTGACGGTTTGCATAAAGGCGATGCAGAGATGCTAGCGGCTGCCCAGGAAAGCTTGGCTTTCCCTGTTCTGTTTGTTCCTAATCCACAGGGAAGCAATATTGCGCAAGTTACTAACCTCGACTGGAAGCTGTTAGCTCAGCTACGAGCAACGGTGGGGAATTACGGTGTAACCAGTGAACCAGTTAAACAGATGCTTGATTATATTTTTAACGCTTTTACCCTTCTTCCTGCTGACATTAAAGGCATTACTAAGCTCATGTATACCCCGCATCAGCGACTGCTTTTTGAGGCTCGCTGGAGGGAGGAGGCAGCTGTTAGTGCAGATCTCGCTAGACCCCAGGGAGATCCGTTAGCAGATATCACTGTAGATGAACTTCTAGGACAAGGTCAACATATGAGGGTTGAGGCTCAGGCTGCACTAGGCCCTGCTAAATTGCGGGAAGCTATGGCAGTTGCTAAGAAAGCTATGGATAAAGTCCGAGCCCCGGGTGGGATCCCTATGTATATGAACATTAAGCAAGGCAGAGAGGAATCTTTAGGCTCTTTTGTTGACAAAGTTATGGAAGCCATCTCAAAAGCTGGGGTTCAAGAGCATATGCATGACCCGTTACTTAAGCAATGCCTTTTACAAAATGGCAATCAAGCCACCCGTGCCCTTATTACTTCCACCCCAGGGGATTGGACTGTCCAGCAGCTCCTAGAAAAGGCTGCTACCATGCCCACTGGCTCTCAGCTGTTCTTAGCACAGGCTTTAGAAAAGTTAGGTGAAGGGCTTAAAGAACAGGCTATTAGCTCTCAAAATCAGGTTATGGCAGCCCTTGCTCCTCTCCAAGCGGCAGCAGCACGTCCCCGCCCAGCTCCAGGTGGCCGCATGAAGTGTTATCGCTGTGGGACACCCAGTCATATTCGTCGCGAAGGTACAGCCGCAAGAATTTAGCGACCCAGTGCGAACAGCGGCCGTGCGACGACACAAGTAACCGCTCCAGCACCTCTACCTGTCCCCGCCCAGCGACAAGCGGAAGTCTCGGCCTGGACCTGGCAGCCTCAGTAGATACCGAGTTGCTAACATCAGAAATCCATCGCATTCCCACTGGTGTCATCGGACCTGTGTACATTAATGGCCAAGCTATGGGAGGACTTATTGTAGGTCGTTCATCTGCAATTACAATGGGACTCCTAGTAGAGACTGGTCTTGTTGATGCTGACTCCGCTGGAGAAATTTTTATTTTAGCACATACCGATTATCCTCCCGTTAAGATCCCAGCAGGACAAAAGTTAGCACAACTAGTACCATTACCACATCTGGCTTCAAGCATTCCGCCTGTTTGTGATGCACTTAGGTGTCAGCCAAGTCCTGGCTCTACTGGATCTCTGACCTTACTCACTATTGATCTCACCTCCCGCCCACGGAAGCGTTGTCTCCTGCTGCATCAGGCAGAGTCCATCACCTTGGAACCTATCCTCAACCCCCGACGCCCATGCCTTGGGTGCGCTACAAAGACCCCAAGACAGGACTTTGGCAGGATCCTGTAAAAACCTTGTACTGGGGAAGAGGTTACTTATGTGTGTCCACTCCGACAGGTCCCCTATGGGTTCCGGCCAAATGGACTAAGCCTGTTGTCACTGATGAGCAACCCACAACAGAGGAAGAAAAGAAGGGTACAGAGGAAAATATCACAGATCCTGCAGGAAGTTGAGCAGCGGTTTTGCATTACCTTCCTTGTGGACTCTGAACAGGAGATAGAGGGTTATCTCCTCCCACATTTGCAGAGACACTTTTTGCGCTTTTGCCAGTCTAGTTGCCTTGCATGTAATTGTAATAATCATAAGGCGTGGGTAAGATTGCTTTGCGGAGGCTGTAATTTACAGTGGTGGGTCCACCAGCAACATCTATCAGAAGGGTTTTAGTGTCAGTCTTGCAGTTTTCACTGGCACCGTGAGACAGCTCAAGGAGCATTAGTACAACTCACAGGCAAAAATATCATTGACAGTTTGCAATTAGTTGAAAATCTTGAAGATCTGCGGCTAAGAGAATTAGTGTGGTCAGTACAGCATTTAGCAAAAAAGATCTTAGCCGATAGCTACTCTGTAGTTTTGCAATCCTCGTGCCAACCAAATATCGGGGTCCCCATTCAGTGGCAAGTTGACCCAAGAAAGTGGGATCATGTTTGCCACCGGTTTAAGCATCGTGCTGCTAATCGCAGGCTCAGTAATGGGTCACCCCCTTTCCTATCCTCCTAAAGTGTTTGACCCTAGAGATAATATCTGGGTCTCCTTGGCACGTGAATTGAACACCACAACATTCTGTGCCTCCCTAGCCACACCCAGTACCCCATTTTTGACATGCTTAGTTGGAGTACCACTAACAGATAATACATGGCGTAACTTCGTAATCGAGACCCAGAACCAGTTCAAAATTATTAGACCATTAAAATCCACAATGAATATTACCACTGGCCTACAAGAGTATGATAGCTGGGATGATAAACTCCCGGTGGGTCCTGAGCCACAAGAGATAGAACTAGTTGATTCTCTTAACGCTACAGCCTGTATTTATATTAATCGTTCACGTAATTTATGCCAAGAGGGCAGCCTTAATGGCTGTCGACTGAATGAATCCAACCCCACCTTGATTTATCCTATTGGCAATGCTTCACAGTGGGATTTAGAATGGTGCAACGTTACCGTGAGAAATCGATCTCTTGCAGCCCCTGGAACGTTTTTCCCTCGAAAGTTACCCAGAGGGTTTTTCCTAATTTGTGGGAATCGTGCCTGGTCAGGTATTCCATCCAGGCCTGTAGGTGGGCCCTGTACCTTTGGCCAACTGAGTCTTGCACTTCCACAGCACCATCCTAATGCTACACACCGAACACAATGGCAGAGGTCTTTAACAGAAACTATAACACCTGAATGTCAGGATGACCTCACGCTATGGAGCAAATCAGAAGTGCTTTTTACCTCCCTTTTTGTTCCTGGTGCAGCTGCGGCACGAGCCCATCGTCACTTAGAAAAACTGGCATGTTGGGTAGTTAAACAGGCAAACAGTACCAGCCGAGTGTTGTCTGAACTTGCAGAAGATCTGAGTTCAGTCCAACACGCCCTGCTTCAGAATAGAGCAGCTATAGATTTTCTACTCTTAGCCCACGGCCATGGCTGTGAAGACTTTGAAGGAATGTGCTGTATGGATCTTGAGGATCATTCTAAGTCCATCCACGCCGAAATTAAGAATTTGATTGAACACTCCCAAAAAATAAAAAAAGACTCCGGATTTTTCGGATTAGAAGGACTTACAGAGTGGATGGGCTTAGAAGGATGGATGAAAAGTGTGATTAAATCTTTAATGCTGTTGCTAATAATTGTTTTGCTTGGTTTACTTATGCTTAGCTGTATAATGTCATGTATAAAAAATTTAATTTTGAAGTCAGTCAATATGACTATGATCATGCAAAAAGAAAACAGGGGAAGTGTTGAGAGTCTTTCTGAAGAATGGCTAAAGAGCAAAGGTCATGATAACACAGGAGGCTTAGAAAAGATGCAGACACTGAGTCCTTGAGCAAGAAGTTGCATAGATAACAGAATGTGCATTCAGATAAGAAAGAAGACAGAAACCATATGGAAGAGAAAGATAAGACCACCGTGTTTGCAGATCCCACGGAATAGCTCCCACCAATGAGGAGCTCAACTTTTGCAATATGTATGAGCTAATTAAAGGTACTATAAGTAAGTGTAGTTTTGAAAAATAAATCGAGACTTGCTGAACATCATGCCTTGAGTGCTTGTCTCCCGCGACTCCACCCAACAAATTTTACCTACAATCCCATCACAAACACAGCCACAGCCTTTGTACTAACCATACGGAATGCTTCAGTGCATTTGATAGTCCCTATCATTGCATTAGGGCTGACCCATGATGCAGCTATTCTCTACCCTTTCCAGCACAGAGAATGGGCCCGTCAAACTGGTAAGAAGTGGCAAACTGTTAATTTGGAAACTTGTATTGTCCGAGAACAACAAGGGTTTATCTGTGAAAGCAGTGCAATTAGACCTCAAGACATTTGTTTGGACACAGAACAAAGTGTCTGTCCTTTTGAAATTCATCCTAACAAGATTCCTGAAACAGTGCTTGTGTATATAGGCAATGGATGTGCATGCTTAAGAACTGCATGTGATAAGGTATTTCTAGAAAATGTAGTTGTAGATACTAAAACTCATTCAAATTCTTGTGTTTGTAACTTGACTAAAAGCACAGGATGTGATTTCTCTTATTTAGCCCCACTTACTTCTTATTGTATTTTACAGTCCAATTACACAGTGATCCACCAATTATTGCCTACCCCCACTGGGATGAACCTTACTTAGGTAAAGCACTTGTTGCTTCACCAGGATTTCATTGGAATTTTGGAAAAGATCAAGAAAAACAGACAGAAAACCTTGGTAACTGTTCATCACAATGGGAAAGAAACACATTGTTTTCTAGACAGAGGAAAGAAAGATGCTGGACACAGCTGGTGGGATACTCCTTTTGGGTGCTCACCTACTGCTACAGGTGTCCTGAACAAATTGTGTCATCCCATCCTTGTTCTCTTGATTTTAGTTTTGATTGGGTTTGTTTTATCAGCAATCTTACACATCATGAATTGCAGAATGATGAAACGATTGACATCTGTAATAGATGTGCACAATTTGGACACTATCCCATCCACTGTGGACACCCCTAAGGTTATTGACACAAGATGAACTACATGAGTATTAAAATAAGATAAGACATGATTCAAAATTACAGGTGTATTTTGATTAAAAATTACTTAGTCCTTCTTTTTCCTTTTCTTTCTCTTTTCTTATTTTCTCTACCCTTTTCTGGGATATGCTACCAACATTAACGAGTCCTGAAGACTTCGCAACAACACTACGAAATCGTGCTGATGGAGCTCTCCTGATGACAATCGTGAGTCATGGGGTGGTGTAAGAGACGGTCTGAAGATCCCTCATCTGCCTCACGATCATCGCCGAGAACAGAGGCTAAACACAGGAGTTCCGACCTGCCTAAGGTGGGATGTCTGCCAACTGTTGCCTGCAGGTGTGCCCGCTGGGAACTGGTACGCATTCCTGAGGAAATTTGTGCAGGTCACAGTGGACTGCGCCGTTCTTGCTGCCCAGGCGGGAAGGACTGCGCTGAAGCGGAAAGGAATGACCTGTCCTCTACACCTGTCCTGTACCTGTTTCCCAAAGCAACGAGCCTCATAACAACGGCTGTAGATTTGCCCCACCTCTTGGGGAAAAGGGCGAGATGTGGGGATACAGCTAGAAAGCAGAAGTGAGAGCACTGCTAAACTTATGCCAGAAGTAGACGCGCTAACGCTGCTAGGCCGCAAACCATAGCAGGCAGTATAGTTAGCATAGGAGAAAGGCATGCTTGGTATGTACCTGGGATAGTTAGGGCTAGCTTTTAGTTCTGCAATGTTATTACGAAACACAGATATGGTCTTGGCCAGTTGCCCCTCGTTTCAAAAAAGGCCTATAAAGGGACTTTCTGAAATAACTGAGATGAGATCTCCCCACAGAAAGAAGACAAATCTATTGGCAGCAGAGCACGAGGACTTCGTCTCATCCGTTGGTAGCCATTACCCCCCCTTTCTTCCTCTCTACTCTTTTACTTTGTTTTTCTTTCTCTCTCTCTCTCTTTCTCTCCTCTATCGCATTACCGTGTTGTGGGTACTTAACAAAGGTGCACTGTTTTGATTAAAACTGAAATCCCTTGTGTCCTTTTGCACTCGGAGATCTGTAAACAAACCATCACGACCCTTACTTGTATTAACGGATCGTGACACATGTCCAAAAGAAAAAATCACTGGAACAAAAAGAGCAAACTGATCCAAGGTGAACTGATCCACGGTGAAAAACAGAAGCCTACGAAAATCTGGGGGGAAAAAAAAAGGCAACTCACGTACCCGATTCACAGATGCAACTCCTGCAAAACTTTTGAAGGCAGTCTCACTCCCTCTGCTGAACAATCAACTGGAGGAAATCCCACTCCAAATCTGTGGGAAACAACAAAAGTGGTGCAACAAGCACTTCATAGAATAAAAACTAAAACTCCACCTGAATAAATTAATGCAATTAACATTGCATTAATTTCACCTGGCTTTTTTTTTTTTTTTTTTTTTTTCTGGAGGAAATCTGTTTCTTTTCTCTTTTCTAAGAATGTCAAACATCCCTGCATTGACGATAAAGAAAGCAGTTTGAGGGCAGAGAAAGTGCAAGCAGCAGAATCACATCTAAATGTGATAACCATTTACTCACGTGGACGCTGTCCCTTTGTGTTAGCCCCAAGGAGTTGTACTTCTTTTTAATAATCGGTCTAGTGGGCCAAATTTTCACTTTTTAAGAACCTACCAACACATGGGATGGAGCTGCATGAAAACCAATGAAATGTAAAGTGTCACCATAATTGCTTGCATTGTCAGTTTGTTAACGTTTGTCATTTAAGAATTTATACATATTTGAAATCATACAAATATGTTCTAACCTTCCCAGTTCTGCCTCAGAAGACTTCAAAATTATTACCATTCAGCTAATTTTTTAAATTTACTATTTAGTGAATTAAAGAATCTTGACAAAACACAAGCAAATGCTAGAGAAGAAATGATTAAATCCCCCTTCCAGGGGACCCCAGGCGCTGACGGCTGCCACCGGCGTGCGCCAGGTCGGGACCGGCAGGCAGGGCTGCACCCCGCGTCTGCCACAACACCTGCAGCTTCTGCAGCCTGAAACACAGCTGGCTCAGGGGTTTCAATCAAGAGCCAAAAGATCTTGCTGGTCAATTTGGGGCAGAGAAAGGTCATCACTTCTAGCATGGCATAAGCCTGCCACTACATTTCTGTGAAGGACAATCACCTTGTTGCAGTGAAACTCCTGGGTAAAATACTGAAGCGCTTTCAGATTCATATTATCCGACATTTCGGTGACCTTCTTTTATACCTGCATTGCTTCATACTGCTGGTTGTGGGCACAAGTTCTTTGTACACTATCCTGGAAATTAAAAAGATCAGAAACAACACCCACCCCTCCCCCACCACCACCCCTTCCCCAGCCACAACCCTAACAAAACCAACCTCCAGAATGTTCAGGAGTTCAAATGAGAACAAGCATAGATGGGGCATAAAAAGATGGATCCTCCTTAGACATTTGTGCATGCAGTGCCCTGCAATCCACTAAGTTCTACTTCTCGTACACCAAATGCCTGTCTTCGGAACTCCTTGTTCTCCATTCAAACCCTTCTGGGAGGGTAATCGAGGAGATACTCTTACATATTTTTAGCACATCTTGCACTAGGCAATTAAATCCAGTGCGCAGCATTACCTGACCAACTGAGGCGGTGACAAGGTCAATTAAGACCTGTTCATATCTTCATTTGGAGCTCTTCCAACTGCTTGAAAAGTGAAGCCTTGGACATTGAAGGTTCAGACTAAGGAAAATCCAAAACGTGGACAGCATCTCCCTTCTGCTGGAAGCCTTCAAGTTCACCACTGCAGTCGGCAGCCTACACAGATCATCTGAGGATTGTAAAAGTTCTCCAAGGAAGAACAAGAACAAGGCTCATGCATGCACACAAACGCTGATCAAAAGCACTTGATGCTCTTGGACAAAAAGATGTAACCTTCACTTTTGGAAAGACAAGGTGACTATGGTTGTCTCCACAGTACTCGTAGGAAAAAATCCCTGAAGTTTTGTAAAACCTCTTTTCAGGGCTTTGTTAACTTCATTTTTGTTAAGAACTGGGGAACGCAGAGAGACCTGTCACTTTTTTGCAGAATGCCATAGAAAGTGCTACACTCACTTCAACAACAGTCCAAATAACCTTCTCTGCAAATACTGACCATATGCAGTTCTGGTTGATACAAACCCCCATTACCTAAGAAAAGGAACAACTCGGCAAGCAGTTTGCAAAGATGAACAACTTAGCACGATTGCGGCTGATGACATGCCCTGACTTTTTTTACCTTCAGCTGTGGGTGCCGTACCTTCCTACCCTCGCACATGCCACTCCAAGCTGCTTGCGTGGAGCTCTCGCACCACCTATGCCAGCAACTGTGCCCAGCCGCCACCCTTCTTCAGCACCATCGCACCTACCACAAGGTAGCTGAATCAGAGGGAAAAGGAGGTCGCCAATGGAGGGAAGTTGTTTCCCCTGACAGCTAAGCTCCAACTTTGGTGTCCCTTATGTCCTTCCCAGGACGGGCGGGAAAACGCCTCGGCGGAGCGCAGCGCTGGGCGGGAGCGGCCGGCAGAGCACCGAGCGCGCTCCCCACTCCCTCCCGCCCGCGCCGCTGCGGAGACCCCGGCTTCGCCGGAATCGGCCACGTGCTGCACGGAGGGCAGCGCGGCAAAGGCGGTCGCCCCTCGTTAGCCTAGGAAGGCCGGCCTCGGATCCCCGCTCTCTCCACCGGCACGGGCAGTGCCAGCAGACTGTCGCTGCGGCCGCCGCTGGCCGAAAGCCTCGCCGCGCACCGCCCGGCCGGCCCCGCCGCTCCGCGGGGTCACACGGCACCTGCCGTGGGCGGCAGCCGAGCGACAGGAAGCAGAAGCGCTCACCGCCGCGCCACTCGCCGCCCCGCCCGGGCGCTCCTCTCCTCGCGCTACCACCATGGCGCCGGCCCGCCCCGCCTTCCCCGTCGCCTGCGGCGCAACGCGGGTGCTCCGAGCCACGCAGCACGCGTGCGGCCGGGCCCTGCCGAGCCGCAGGCGGAGCCGGGGCACGGCCCGCGCGGGAGAGCTTCCGGCGAGGCTGGGCGGGCGGCGAGCGCGGCCGAGCGTGAACGCGCCAGGCGGGGTCGGCCGGCGGCGCGATGGGGAGCTAGATGGAGGCGGCAGCACCGCGCGGCATAAAAGAGCTGATCGTCCCGCAGCCGCCCGCTCCGCAGCCCCTCGGCTGCTGTCGAGAAGGGCCCCGGCCCTGGCCGCGCCGGTGGCGAGGTGGCTCCGCAGCCCGCGGCCAGCCCTGGCGGGGCAGGGGAGCACTGCGAGCAGCCCCGGCGCCGCGCAGCCGTCTGTAACGCGCGGTGAGAGCCGCCGGGAACTATTTTACACCTCCCGGGGGGCTGGGGAGGAGCACGGAGAGCACGCAGCAGGTCGCTGCCGTTGGGGAAAATTAATCCACCATGCCTGAGGTTGATGTCCGAAAAGGAGACAGAGGAGTCCTGCAACATTCTTCGACTACAGGGAGAGGCCATGGGGCTTTTCCCATGGGGTCTGTCAAACGGTTGCGGGATGCAGCCCCTTTTTTATGCCAAGTTCCCGGCCACAGCACCCTCTTCCTTTTCCCCACTGGCTGAGGTATTCGGGAGATACAGACTTCCGGAACTGCCTACTCTATGCCCTCCTCTAATATGCACCCCCCTTTTGGCATCGAAAAGGAAGAAAAAAAACCATTTCTAATGCTATTAAGTCTTTGTTGCCTTACTCTAGGTTCAGGAATTTAACACGGCCTTGATTAATCAACAGTCTCTGATGATTAGTAACAGTTCTAGAGAACTAATACTTTCTTCTGTTACTTCACTCCCCATAAGTTCCTAGCCTTGTCTACAGGCCAATTCACACGGTCTGTTTGTAAAGACTCATCCATCTCATTCCTTTTAATCCCTCCTTTTTTTATTTAATCTGTATTTGTCTTTACAAACCTTAATTACCATTGATTTAATTTTTTCTTCTTGAGTCTTCTGGGCTTTTGCTATTATTTGCAGTGACATCCTTTTCTGTCCTTTTGTAGTCATTTCTGGATCAGGTAGGCATGGCTGCTAGCAGCATCCCCTTGACCACCTGCTGAAAGAGCTGCACCCAGCATGGTGTCACGCATGGTCAAAAGATTAGAGTTGCTATAGCATAGAAGAGGAGAAATGGTATTCATTTAGCCCATAGCTGGCCAGTTAACCATGAAAACATGTCCCATTACCATCTTTTCAACACTTGGACAGGTCCATGTGCAGAGGTTATTTCCTCTGTTATTTGACCACTTTTCCCCTGTCATCTGCTTGCAAACAGCAGCTCGAGTCATTTAATTTCCCACAAACTCCTCCTTCTTCTGCTAACAGATAATCTAATACCATCCAATGTTGAAAATACCACTTTCCTCATTGAAGTGGGTTGCTCAGCAAGACGGTCAAGAGCTGTGGCTGGCTGGTTGGTAATTATTTCTGAGACAGCTTGTAACCTAATTATCTCATTCAAATGATAAATGGGTTCCCAGGCATCTGGGATGAATTCCTTAGGTTTCCAAGTGGCTGGTCCATCATGTTGCGTAACTTGTTCTGGTGGCCATTCATCTTTTCCCCGTTTTGGGGTGCTCCCTGCAGCCAAGGCTGCATCAGCTGACTGCTTTTCTCTAATTAAATCATCACAGATTTGGATTCCTAAGCGATTTCCCTGAATTTGTAGTAGCAAAAAGAACAACAGTCTAATATAACCCAGGGATATACCATATCCCTGACCAGTTTGGAGGTAACCTGAGCTAAGCATGTTGGCCACAAATCCAATCATGTCCTTTCAAAGCCCGTGTTCCATTAGCAAAGGGGCCTTCCTACCCTTGGTCATCAATTGGTAGGTCAAAATACTGCGGGTTTCCCTGGCCTAACGGTCCTCCAACAATAGCTGCCCCACCATAAGGGTCACAGCATTTGCATTTCCAAGCTCCCACACAGGGTTCCCATCTACATTTACATCTGCAAGTTGCTTGCTTGGATTTGGAGCAGAACTCACTAAAAGGCTTTGAGTTCCAATCCGCTGTTGCCATTCCCACTGATAATCACAAACAACGTCTTCTACTTGTGGGATTTTTGTGGGGACAGCTTAAAAATAGGTGGTCAAAAAATCCCCTTGTCCCTCCCCATTGCTTTACAGGCTTCCAAATGTTTTTGGTAAGTGTGGTAAGAACACCTTACGCAGCTACCATTAGTGAGCTGAACAGCTCTTTGATTGCAATTGTCTTGATATTTGGAACAATGGTAAGGAGGGCAATTGTGGGTCCAAACCCAATTGTTTAAAGCCAGAGGGAAAGTCAATTGACAAACGCCTTTTCCCACATAGACCCGCCCTGTCCTGTTTAGGCAATAAGTGCCTGTTGGAGAAGAATGAAGTGGCCATGGACTTCCTTCTTTGGCCCCAAATCCCATCCCATTGTGGCCCTCACATTGACCCACCATTTAGGTTCAGCTGGGCTAGCCAACCATGGCCACTCTTCAGATCCTCCGGGCCCTCCACAGAGCCAGCAATTGCTAAGGTGAAAAACTTTTGCTACTTTTTCTGCTAAGAAGGCTGCAAATTGATTCTCCCACTCCTGGCCTAAACTTAGCTGACCATATAAAAGTAGAGTTATTCAGGAAAATGTTTTAATAGTGTGATCTAATTAGCTAGTCTAATTTTCCCGTTGTCTTCTGCAGCACCTGTGGCAATTGAAGACACAGAAACCACTTAACATAAAAGAATCCAGCAAGTATTAGCGCCCCAGTGAGTGGAGATTCTAGAGGAGGGATATCCATAGAGACTATTTCTGCAGGTGGTCTGTGGGTAGGCACGCAGGGCTTCCTCTGATGTCGAAGCACTGGCTACTGCTCCGGCCCACTCCTGCAGTGTGTCAGTCACAGCCTCCCGGCCTTCTCCTCCAGCTGAGATGTGCAAATCTCTGAGGCTTCAGAGACCTTGACCCGAGAGTGACGGGTCCACCTGTGTCCAGCTGTCTTCATGGCTGTTTCTGTCGTCAGTGACACTTGGAATGGGCCACGCCATTTCAGAACCACTGGCGCTTCTTTCTACTCCTTAACTAGGACTCAATCTCCTGGTTGGATGTTACAAGCAGCAAAGTCCAAAGGCGGGGCTTGTGCCAGCTGAGCTTCCTGTTGAAGGGGTTTCACAAGAAGCAGTATCCTGGCCACAGATGGTTTTAAATATACATCACTTACCTCTACTCCCCCACTAGGTTGAGACTTAGCCGGGTAATTCATAACAACGACGGAAAGGGGGAGAACGGAATCTCTCTTCTGGGTCGGGCTCTCATTCTCGCCAAAGCCAATGTCCAAAGCCCTAGCCATGGCATCTTGGTTTCTATTACCAGCTTCAAAAGGTGTTTATTTCTCTATTCATTGTTTTCTACCCGAGCTGAGCTCTGGGGGTGCCAGGGCCTATGGAGGTTCCATTGTGTTCCTAAAGAAGCCAAAACCCCTTGAAGGATCTTCCCTGTCAAATGAGTTCCCCTATCTGAGTCTATTGCTTCTACAATGCTGTATCTTGGAAAGATTTGTTCCAAAAATGCCTTAATACCTGATGCTGTCGTTGCTGAAGCAGTTGGAAATGCTTCTGGCCACCTTGCTAGCTGACATACCATTACCAGAAGACATGAAGCCTTCCCACTTGGGGCATCTCAGGAAAATCCACCTGGCATCTTTGGAAGGGACCTGCAGCCCAAGGCCTCCCTCCCCTGGCAAGTTCCTTTGTAACTTGGCTGTTTGCTTTAGCACAGATCAAGCAACCTTCAACAGCTCGTTTTGCCAGTCTAAAAAGACCCCCAGCAACATCCAGCATGAGGAAGGCTTCTGCCAATCCTCAGGAGGTGCAAGGACTCTCTTCACGGAGTTCTTTTACTATTGGTAGGGCCAAAGCTTCTGGTATCTCTTGTTTGCCATCCCTTGTAAACCAAGTATTGCCTTTTTTCTCTGCCACACGGCTTTTAACTGTATCTCGAACTCCTCTGGGAGAAAAGACAGCTTCCCGGCCAGTGATGGAGTCACTGCGAGCAAAGGGGGCATCTTGGAGAGTTCTGGCAGAAGTGTTGCTTTCTGACTTTCTTCATCCACCAAAAAGGAGACAGAGGAGGCCTGTAACATTCTTCAACTACAGGGAGAGGCCATGGGGCTTTTGCCATGGAGTCTCTCAACTGATTGCGGGACGCAGCCCCCTTTTGATGCAAAGTTCCTGGCAACAGCACCCTCGGAGGTACTCGGGAATTACAGACTTCCGGAACTGCCTACTCTAGGCTCCCCTCTAATATGCACCCCCCTCTTGGTATGGAAAAGGAAGAAAACGAAACTATTTCTAATGCTATGAAGTCTTTGCTGCCTTGCTCTAGGTTCAGCAATTTAACACGGCCTTGGCTGAGCAACAGTCTCTGTCGATTAGTAACAGTTTCTAGAACTAAGACTTTCTTCTGTTACGCCCCTACCAGTAAATTCCTAGCCTTGTCTAAGGACGGATTCACACGGTCTCTTTGTAAAGACACATCTATGTTACTCCTTTCACTCCCACACCTTCTTGGCGGTAGGACGGCTCCCCCCGGCACAGCACCTGGTACAAAACCCCCCTATGCACATACACGCACACCTGCACTTACCCTGCACTCCGCTGCACACACACACACACACACACCTCCCGCACACTAACACCCCCCTCCACATCCCTGCCATGCTACTTGCAGTGGCCCCGCCCCTGCCATCCCGGCCGGCTGGCAGCACTCACTCCTCACATGCCTTGCGTTTCCTTGCTGCCCCCTCTGTAGCCTTCCCTCAACCTGCCTTTTCTCCCCTGCCTTGCATTGACTTGCTCACCCATCCCCCACCTGACTTCCTTTCACATTCGTCTAGGTCTGGCCTCACCTTTCCTTTTCCTTCTAGGACCCTCATTGCCTTGCCTCGCCTCGCCTCGCCAAGCCACCACTTGCCTTGCCCTGCCCTTGAAGCCCTCCCTTGCCTTGCATGACCTTGCTCACCCCTCCCCCACCTGGAATTCAAGACCCCTTTTCAATGACATTTCATGGCCTTGCCCTGCCCTTTCTGCTCCTCCTAGGAATCTCAAAGCTCTCAAGCATCTCCCGTGTTTCAGGATCACAGGAGAGGAAGACCAGGGGAGGACGCGTGTTGCCACACTCATCTCTATGGGCAGCCTTGGTCTGGGAGCAATCCTTGCATGTCTTGAATCTTGCAAGGGCAATTCACATTTTGCCCTTGAGCTCGGGGACCAGAATGAGAGTTCTTTTGCCTACAAAGGAAAGCAGGTAGCTCAAGTCTTTGAGGTGCAGAGGAGACATGACCCACGCGGGATCAAGGCCACACAAAGCACTTGGTCCTGGCCACTTTTGTGTACCAGCAGTCCTTGAATGTACTTCTCACCTGCCTTGCCTGGCCTTGCCTTGGCAACACAACAGTTTCCTTGTCTTGCCCTGCTAGCCCTCTGGAGCCCTCTGGAGCCTTGCATTCCTTGGCATGGCCATGCCCCGCCCTTGACCTGCTTACCGCTGTCCTCCAAGGCCTTGACTTGCCAAGCACTTCCTGTTTCTGCCTGGCCTTCCCATCAGTGGACTTTCCTTCCTACGGCCAGCCTTGCCTCTAACGTCTGGGCCTTCTCTTGCCTACCACTCCATTTGCTTTCCCCTCACTGCTCTGGCCTTGCTTACCTCTCCCTTGACTTGCCCACAATTGCCTGCATTGCTTTGCAGCGCCTTGCCTGCATGGAAGGCGAGGGCAAGAGTGGTAGGCAGGGCAAAGCAAAGCCAGCAAGTTGTAGGTAGTGCAAGACAAGGCAGCAGAGGCAAAGGAAGCAGAGCAAGGGTAGCTTAAGAAGAACTAGACAAGGTACTGAAGGCAAGGCAAGGCCAAGAGACTCGGAGTGCCTTTCCTTGCCAAGGCAAGGACATAGTGCCAGTGTTGCTGGAGCAGATGTTAAGGTAGCACGGGGAGGAATAGAAAGTGCTGAGAACAGCGTGTGTGCTGCTAGTTTGAGGGGTGCAGTTGAAGTTGCAGGCAGCAAGATCTTCCTCAGCCCGCACTGTTTTGAGCTCTGTTTTTGCCAGATGGTTTCAAGTTGGTGGGCAGAATCTGCGAGAGGGCAAAGATTGGTTTGGGCCAAAGAGGTTTGTCTGCCTCTTGGAGTGCGGTAGAAAGAAGAGTCCGCTCTTGGAAGGGGAAGATGAGGGAAATCTTTTTGTCCTGAGGTGCTGTTGATTTGAGTGCAGGGACGTTTGCAACTTGCCTCTGCCCTTGGGGTGGTTTCGAGCAGCGCCTGGTGCTTGGCCTTCTTTTGCAAGTCGTCAGCGCCATCGTGTGCTTGTTTCGAGGAGCGCTGACAGTGCCGGGGAAAAAGCCAAGCGCTTCGCTGGCGCCGCCCCAGTCGTGTGCGAGCAGTTGCTGGAAGAGCTCCGCTGTGCATCCTGCCTCTTGGAGACACAAAAGAATGTGATCCTGCGCGTAGCGGGGAAGCAAGAGGAATCTTTTCATTGTTGGCTGTGCAGTTTCTAAGCGGCAAAAGTCAAGGCAGCTCCAGCACGGCCTCTTTCTTTCAGAACCTTTTCTGTGCCATCATGAACATGCTCAACATGCAACTCGCACCCTCTGAACTGCATCAAAGGTCCTGGAGAGACGCACTTTCCTTCAAGCTCTAGCTACCATCCTACCCTCCACCTCTCGCCGATCCCAAAGCCCTTCCGAACATGCAGCAGCTGCACGCAGAGAACAAGTGCTAGAAGAAGGCGTTGGCCTTCAGAGTCCCTCTAAAGTCTGTAAACTAGGCGAAACATTGCAGTGACCAGCACTTTCCTTCGCAACTATCTACAGAGCGTCATCACATTCTCTCAGAGTGGCTAAGTCCACCCTTGCAGCACAGCAGCGTTTCCGGCCACAGTTGGGACTGAGAGATGGGCCAGGTGAGAAAGCATTTGTTGACTATCCCTCGTCTCTGGAAGACTTGATACTCGCAGCGCAATCACGTCCACACACCTTCAGTGTGGCCAAGTTCAAGCCAGCTAGAGCTCACAGAGACGGGAGAGGCAGGAGAGAAGCCGTTCCAAAAGTACCGTGTACTTAGGGCAGCATTCAAACTGTGCACAGCACTCTACAGCACTGTAGACCGTGGCTTCTCTGACAAGACGTGCCATCCCATTGTTGGCTCTCGCAGCTCGCTTGCTAGCTGCTCTCCTGAAGAAAAGAACTGGGAGGAAAAGCCAATGCTGGGCTGCACCTTCCCCTTGCCTCACGTAAAGCCACTTCAACTCCCCGCTGCACTCTCTACTTCCCCTCTCCTTGCCATCGACCACTGGGTTTTCTGCATCTCGGAGCCCAAAGGTAAGCGCCACTGTTCCCAGGGATGCTTGGAAGAGGGAGAAGTAGTAGCACAAGTAGCTGCCCTTGAACTTCCTCCTTCTCAATGCTAACGTGAAGTCGGCAGGCAGGCGAGCGCCAGCCACGCTCCTTTCTCAGTTTGGACGCTGCGGACACGAGCCCGGTGCTCGGCGCCTTCGTTCGGCCTCTTTAGTAGCCATTGTCGCGCTTTCATTCTGCCGGAGTCGAAGCGCCGTCTACTTGTGGCACAAAGAGCACGGTGCCGGCAGCCAAATGCTCCAGCCGACTGCTTCTGCCGACACACGCCTGGGCTATGCACTTTGCCTCTCAGCGACATACAGCAGCACATTCGCTCTAAATGTAAAGGGAAAGCTTCTCGGCTACGTCTGGTACAGAGAACAGCTTTAGTTCAACGGGCTTACCCAGAGCATGCCCCCGACGCGTGGCAACTTGTATTTGGACCACATTGCAGTGGCAGTCCTCTTTCCTTTACAGGCTGCACAGCGCCGGCAGATGGCCGTGCGCTCTGCACCTGCCTTCTCACTTCCAAGTAGCACCGCGCACATTAGAGCCTTGCAGGGAGAGAAGACGCGGCTAGGCGTCTCGCCCAGAAGAACGTGGCAGGGCGAAAAGGTGTTCTTCTTTTGTCTTCCTCGTAGCCCAGAGTGTGCTGCTGTGTTGAAAGTCTTGGCCAGCGAAAAGCTACACCAGCAAGTATTTCTCTCCTGATGCATTGCGCTGAGCCAGAGCGGAGGAAAATCCTTGCACAGCACACTGTGGATGCGTGCAGTACACACGCTGAAGAGCGGCACGTCTAAAAGTCATCGCTGGGCTTCAGTTCTGTCCAGAGCGCAGAAGGCGAAGAACGAAGCAGCTGGGCACCGGCTGCATGTACATAGTGGAGCGAATTTCACATGTGCAGCCAAGAGCTGCTTCACAAGCAGATTCAGCTGAGAATGCTCTGGCTGCTTCACAAAGGAAGGTGCTGTGTTGCACTCCTGGACACTACCTGACCAGTAGCAGTTTCTTACACCTTCAATGCTGCAGAGTCCATGCAGCTGGAGCACCCCCAGAAGGACGCGTCCAGCTGGAAGGCGTTCTTCAAGTACCCCCCTCTTCCAAGTAGCCTTGAAACTGAGCACAACACACTGCGGCTCGGCAGCTTCCTTCTCAGAGAGACGTGCCGTCTCACATTATGCCCTCTCGCAGCTCAGTTGCCCGCTTGCAGCAGCTGCTGCCAAAGAAAAAGGCTCCAGAAGTAAAAGCAACTGCTGGGCTCCCCTTTCCCCTTGCCTCACGTCAAGCACCAGAAACTGTCCGCTGCACTCTCTATTTCCTTTCTCCGCCGTATGGCGAAACATTAACGTAATCGCAGTTCTTTCCTGGGAAAGCTGGAAGAGAAATAGGTAGCAGCACAAGTAGCTGCAAGTTGGACATTAAGTTTCCGAGCTGCTAAAGTGAATCCGAAAAGAAGCGAGTGGCAGCCACGCTTCCTCTTGCAGCCTGTGCGATGCACACACACCAGCTCGCTGCTCTGCCTTCATTCTTACGCCCTTCGGAGCAGGTCGCGCTTTCGTTTTGCTGGAGGCGACCCGTCGTCTACTTCTCGCGCAGAGAGCACGGTGCCGGCAGCCAAATGCTGCAGGCTGCTGCTTCTGCCGAAACACGCCTGGGCTATGCAATTTCTCTCTAGCGCTGAAGTAGCACCACATTCTGTTTGCTTTGTAGCCAGCATCTCTGCGGAAAGATTCTCGGCTACGTCAGGCACAGAGAACAGCTTTATTTTAACCGGCTTAACCGGAGCTTGCCCCCGACGCGTGGCAACTTGTATTTGCACCACATTGCAGTGGCAGTCCTCTTTCCTTTACAGGCTGCACAGCGCCGGCAGATGGCCGTGCGCTCTGCACCTGCCTTCTCACTTCCAAGTAGCACCGCGCACATTAGAGCCTTGCAGGGAGAGAAGACGCGGCTAGGCGTCTCGCCCAGAAGAACGTGGCAGGGCGAAAAGGTGTTCTTCTTTTGTCTTCCTCGTAGCCCAGAGTGTGCTGCTGTGTTGAAAGTCTTGGCCAGCGAAAAGCTACACCAGCAAGTATTTCTCTCCTGATGCATTGCGCTGAGCGAGAGCGGAGGAAAATCCTTGCACAGCACACTGTGGATGCGTGCAGTACACACGCTGAAGAGCGGCACGGCTAAAAGTCATCGCTGGGCTTCAGTTCTGTCCAGAGCGCAGAAGGCGAAGAACGAAGCAGCTGGGCACCGGCTGCATGTACATAGTGGAGCGAATTTCACATGTGCAGCCAAGAGCTGCTTCACAAGCAGATTCAGCTGAGAATGCTCTGGCTGCTTCACAAAGGAAGGTGCTGTGTTGCACTCCTGGACACTACCTGGTCAGTAGCAGTTTCTTACACCTTCAATGCTGCAGAGTCCATGCAGCTGGAGCACCCCCAGAAGGACGCCTCCAGCTAGAAGGCGTTCTTCAAGTACCCCCCTCTTCCAAGTAGCCTTGAAACTGAGCACAACACACTGCGGCTCGGCAGCTTCCTTCTCAGAGAGACGTGCCGTCTCACATTATGCCCTCTCGCAGCTCAGTTGCCCGCTTGCAGCAGCTGCTGCCAAAGAAAAAGGCTCCAGAAGTAAAAGCAACTGCTGGGCTGCCCTTTCCCCTTGCCTCACGTCAAGCACCAGAAACTGTCCGCTGCACTCTCGATTTCCTTTCTCCGTCGCATCTACCACTGTAATGTCTGCATCTCGAAGCATAAACCCCGGCACAATTCTTTCCAGGGAAAGCTGGAAGAGAAATAGGTAGCCGCACAAGTAGCTGCAAGTTTCCGACTGCTAACATGAATCCGAAAACAAGCGAGTGGCAGGCACGCTTCCTCTTGCAGCCTGTGCGATGCCCACAGCAGCCCGCTGCTCTGCCTTCGTTCTTACGCCCTTCGGAGCAGGTCGCGCTTTCGTTTTGCTGGAGACGACCCGTCGTCTACATCTCGCGCAGAGAGCACGGTGCCGGCAGCCAAATGCTGCAGGCTGCTGCTTCTGCCCAAACACGCCTGGGCTATGCAATTTCTCTCTAGCGCTGAAGTAGCACAACATTCTGTCTGCGTTGTGGTCTTTATCTTAAGGGAAAGATTCTCGGCTACGGCTCGCCCAGAGAACTGTTCCGGGACAATACATGTGTTTTATTACCCCTTCTCGCAAGAAGACTGTGGTGCTGCGTGGGAACTGTTGGCCAGTGAAAAGCTAATCCATCATGTGCTTCCCTCCTGATGCATTTTGCTGAGCGAGAGCTGAGGAAAATCCGTGCACTGCGCACTGTGGATGCGTGCAGTATACACGCAGAAGAGCGGCAAAGCTCCTAGTCATCGCACACACCAGCCCAGTGGCCTGGGGCTGCATTCTTCTCCCTTACCGGCGCTGGACAGAACTGAAGCATTCAGCTTTGGCTCTCTTCAGTGTGTGTACTGCACGCATCCACAGTGCGCAGTGCACGGATTTTCCTCAGCGCTACGTGCAAGTACAGCCTTTCTGCTTCGCAAAGCCCAACTGTCCGCACAAGCTCTCGCTCAGAGAAATGTGTCAGGAGAGAAGCACTTGCTGCATTAGCCTTCCGCTGGCCAACAGTTGCAACGCAGCACATAGTCTTACTGCGAGAAGGGGTAATAAAACGCACGCTTTCAGCACAGCAGCACAATCTGGGCGACGAGGAGGACAAAAGAAGACCATCTTTTCGTCTTTGCACGATTTTCTCTGCCACACATCTATCCACGTCTTTGCTCCCTGCAAGGCTCTAATGTGCGCGGTGCTACTTGGAAGTGAGAAGGCAGGTGCAGAGAAGCACTGCCATCTGCCGGCGCTGTGCAGGCTGTAAAGGAAAGAAGACTACCCCTGCAATGTGGTGCAAATACAAGTTGCCACGCGTCGGGGTAAGCGCCGGGTAAGCCCGTTGAACTAAAGCTGTTCTCGGTGCCAGACGTAGCTGAGACTCTTTCCCTTTACATTCAGGCTACAAAGCAAAGAGAATGTGGTGCTACCAAGGGCAGCGAAGGAAAGTGCACAGCCCAGGTGTGTTTCGGAAGAGACAGCAACCTGGAGCGTTTCTCTGGAGGGTTTCTCTGCCGGCGTGCCCTCTGTGCGACAAGATGACGACGGTTCGACGCCGGCAGAAGGAAAAGAACGAAATGGTACGAAGAGCATAAGAATGAAGGCAGAAGCACCTAGCTGGTGTGTGCATAGCACAGGCTGCAAGAGGAAGCGTGGCTGCCACTCGCTTGTTTTCAGATTCGAATTAGCAGTTGAAAACAGAAAGTTCAACTTGCAGCTACGTGTGCTGCTACCTATTTCTCTTCCAGCTTTCCCAGGAAAGAATTGTGCCGGGGTTTATGCTTCGAGATGCAGACATTACAGTGGTAGATCCAACGGAGAATGGAAATAGAGAGTGCAGCGGACAGTTTCTGGTGCTTGACGTGAGGCAAGGGGAAAGGGCAGCCCAGCAGTGGCTTTTCCTTCTGGAGCCTTTTTCTTTGGCAGCAGCTGCTGCAAGCGGGCAACTGAGCTGCGAGAGGGCATAATGTGACGGCACGTCTCTCTGAGAAGGAAGCTGCCTAGCCGCAGTGTGTTGTGCTCAGTTTCAAGGCTACTTGGAAGAGGGGGGTACTTGAAGAACGCCTTCTAGCTGGACGCGTCCTTCTGGGGGTGCTCCAGCTGCATGGACTCTGCAGCATTGAAGGTGTAAGAAACTGCTACTGGTCAGGTAGTGTCCAGGAGTGCAACACAGCACCTTCCTTTGTGAAGCAGCCAGAGCATTCTCAGCTGAATCTGCTTGTGAAGCAGCTCTTGGCTGCACATGTGAAATTCGCTCCACTAAGTACATGCAGCCGGTGCCCAGCTGCTTCGTTCTTCGCCTTCTGCTGTCTGGACAGAACTGAAGCCCAGCGATGACTTTTAGCCGTGCCGCTCTTCAGCGTGTGTACTGCACGCATCCACAGTGTGCTGTGCAAGGATTTTCCTCCGCTCTGGCTCAGCGCAATGCATCAGGAGAGAAATACTTGCTGGTGTAACTTTTCGCTGGCCAAGACTTTCAACACAGCAGCACACTCTGGGCTACGAGGAAGACAAAAGAAGAACACCTTTTCGCCCTGCCACGTTCTTCTGGGCGAGACGCCTAGCCGCGTCTTCTCTCCCTGCAAGGCTCTAATGTGCGCGGTGCTACTTGGAAGTGAGAAGGCAGGTGCAGAAGCGCACGGCGATCTGCCGGCGCTGTGCAGCCTGTAAAGGAAAGAGGACTGCCACTGCAATGTGGTGCAAATACAAGTTGCCACGCGTCGGGGGCAAGCTCCGGTTAAGCCGGTTAAAATAAAGCTGTTCTCTGTGCCTGACGTAGCCGAGAATCTTTCCGCAGAGATGCTGGCTACAAAGCAAACAGAATGTGGTGCTACTTCAGCGCTAGAGAGAAATTGCATAGCCCAGGCGTGTTTCGGCAGAAGCAGCAGCCTGCAGCATTTGGCTGCCGGCACCGTGCTCTCTGCGCGAGAAGTAGACGACGGGTCGCCTCCAGCAAAACGAAAGCGCGACCTGCTCCGAAGGGCGTAAGAATGAAGGCAGAGCAGCGAGCTGGTGTGTGTGCATCGCACAGGCTGCAAGAGGAAGCGTGGCTGCCACTCGCTTCTTTTCGGATTCACTTTAGCAGCTCGGAAACTTAATGTCCAACTTGCAGCTACTTGTGCTGCTACCTATTTCTCTTCCAGCTTTCCCAGGAAAGAACTGCGATTACGTTAATGTTTCGCCATACGGCGGAGAAAGGGAATAGAGAGTGCAGCGGACAGTTTCTGGTGCTTGACGTGAGGCAAGGGGAAAGGGCAGCCCAGCAGTTGCTTTTCTTTCTGGAGCCTTTTTCTTTGGCAGCAGCTGCTGCAAGCGGGCAACTGAGCTGCGAGAGTGCATAATGTGAGACGGCATGTCTCTCTGAGAAGGAAGCTGCCGAGCCGCAGTGTGTTGTGCTCAGTTTCAAGGCTACTTGGAAGAGGGGGGTACTTGAAGAACGCCTTCTAGCTGGACGCGTCCTTCTGGGGGTGCTCCAGCTGCATGGACTCTGCAGCATTGAAGGTGGAAGAAACTGCTACTGGTCAGGTAGTGTCCAGGAGTGCAACACAGCACCTTCCTTTGTGAAGCAGCCAGAGCATTCTCAGCTGAATCTGCTTGTGAAGCAGCTCTTGGCTGCACATGTGAAATTCGCTCCACTATGTACATGCAGCCGGTGCTCAGCTGCTTCGTTCTTCGCCTTCTGCTGTCTGGACAGAACTGAAGCCCAGCGATGACTTTTAGCCGTGCCGCTCTTCAGCGTGTGTACTGCACGCATCCACAGGGTGCTGTGCAAGGATTTTCCTCAGCTCTGGCTCAGCGCAATGCATCAGGAGAGAAATACTTGCTGGTGTAGCTTTTCGCTGGCCAAGACTTTCAACACAGCAGCACACTCTGGGCTACGAGGAAGACAAAAGAAGAACACCTTTTCGCCCTGCCACGTTCTTCTGGGCGAGACGCCTAGCCGCGTCTTCTCTCCCTGCAAGGCTCTAATGTGCGCGGTGCTACTTGGAAGTGAGAAGGCAGGTGCAAGAGGACTGCCACTGCAATGTGGTGCAAATACAAGTTGCCACGCGTCGGGGGCATGCTCTGGGTAAGCCCGTTGAACTAAAGCTGTTCTCTGTACCAGACGTAGCCGAGAAGCTTTCCCTTTACATTTAGAGCGAATGTGCTGCTGTATGTCGCTGAGAGGGAAAGTGCATAGCCCAGGCGTGTGTCGGCAGAAGCAGTCGGCTGGAGCATTTGGCTGCCGGCACCGTGCTCTTTGTGCCACAAGTAGACGGCGCTTCGACTCCGGCAGAATGAAAGCGCGACAATGGCTACTAAAGAGGCCGAACGAAGGCGCCGAGCACCGGGCTCGTGTCCGCAGCGTCCAAACTGAGAAAGGAGCGTGGCTGGCGCTCGCCTGCCTGCCGACTTCACGTTAGCATTGAGAAGGAGGAAGTTCAAGGGCAGCTACTTGTGCTACTACTTCTCCCTCTTCCAAGCATCCCTGGGAACACTGGCGCTTACCTTTGGGCTCCGAGATGCAGAAAACCCAGTGGTCGATGCCAAGGAGAGGGGAAGTAGAGAGTGCAGCGGGGAGTTGAAGTGGCTTTACGTGAGGCAAGGGGAAGGTGCAGCCCAGCATTGGCTTTTCCTCCCAGTTCTTTTCTTCAGGAGAGCAGCTAGCAAGCGAGCTGCGAGAGCCAACAATGGGATGGCACGTCTTGTCAGAGAAGCCACGGTCTACAGTGCTGTAGAGTGCTGTGCACAGTTTGAATGCTGCCCTAAGTACACGGTACTTTTGGAACGGCTTCTCTCCTGCCTCTCCCGTCTCTGTGAGCTCTAGCTGGCTTGAACTTGGCCACACTGAAGGTGTGTGGACGTGATTGCGCTGCGAGTATCAAGTCTTCCAGAGACGAGGGATAGTCAACAAATGCTTTCTCACCTGGCCCATCTCTCAGTCCCAACTGTGGCTGGAAACGCTGCTGTGCTGCAAGGGTGGACTTAGCCACTCTGAGAGAATGTGATGACGCTCTGTAGATAGTTGCGAAGGAAAGTGCTGGTCACTGCAATGTTTCGCCTAGTTTACAGACTTTAGAGGGACTCTGAAGGCCAACGCCTTCTTCTAGCACTTGTTCTCTGCGTGCAGCTGCTGCATGTTCGGAAGGGCTTTGGGATCGGCGAGAGGTGGAGCGTAGGATGGTAGCTAGAGCTTGAAGGAAAGTGCGTCTCTCCAGGACCTTTGATGCAGTTCAGTGGGTGCGAGTTGCATGTTGAGCATGTTCATGATGGCACAGAAAAGGTTCTGAAAGAAAGAGGCCGTGCTGGAGCTGCCTTGACTTTTGCCGCTTAGAAACTGCACAGCCAACAATGAAAAGATTCCTCTTGCTTCCCCGCTACGCGCAGGATCACATTCTTTTGTGTCTCCAAGAGGCAGGATGCACAGCGGAGCTCTTCCAGCAACTGCTCGCACACGACTTGGGGCGGCGCCAGCGAAGCGCTTGGCTTTTTCCCCGGCACTGTCAGCGCTCCTCGAAACAAGCACACGATGGCGCTGACGACTTGCAAAAGAAGGCCAAGCACCAGGCGCTGCTCGAAACCACCCCAAGGGCAGAGGCAAGTTGCAAACGTCCCTGCACTCAAATCAACAGCACCTCAGGACAAAAAGATTTCCCTCATCTTCCCCTTCCAAGAGCGGACTCTTCTTTCTACCGCACTCCAAGAGGCAGACAAACCTCTTTGGCCCAAACCAATCTTTGCCCTCTCGCAGATTCTGCCCACCAACTTGAAACCATCTGGCAAAAACAGAGCTCAAAACAGTGCGGGCTGAGGAAGATCTTGCTGCCTGCAACTTCAACTGCACCCCTCAAACTAGCAGCACACACGCTGTTCTCAGCACTTTCCTTCTCAGCTCTTGGTACCATCCTAAGCCTTCCCTCTCCCAGAGTCAGCATCCAAAGACAACGGCACCACGGACTGCTCACACACTAAAGGCACCAGGACAAAAGGCTCACAAGCTTGGCCTTTGCATTCCCACGGACAGCTCAACAGCTCTAAGCCAGAGAGAGCTCTGCCTCTTGGGAAAAGCCTTTAAAATCCCTAAGAGCACCTGATGTGCACATCCAAACCTGCTCTCCTTGCCAAAGAGAGCAACTACAAGCCCATCTCCAAAGAAACGGCATCCCCTCCTCCAAAATACAACACATCCATCCACGGATCCACCTGCAGTACAGAATAGATCCAACAGTTGCCCCTACACGCCCAGGGGCCAGAAGAGAAATGTCTTGCTGGACTATTCCTCCCCATGCTACCTTAACATCTGCTCCAGCAACACTGGCACTATGTCCTTGCCTTCGCAAGGAAAGGCACTCCGAGTCTCTTGGCCTTGCCTTGCCTTCAGTACCTTGTCTAGTTCTTCTTAAGCTACCTTCCTTTGCCTTCTCTGCTTCCTTTGCCTCTGCTGCCTTGCCTTGCACTACCTACAACTTGCTGGCTTTGCTTTGCCCTGCCTACCACTCTTGCCCTCGCCTTCCATGCAGGCAAGGCGCTGCAAAGCAAGTGCAGGCAATTGTGGGCAAGTCAAGGGAGAGGTAAGCAAGGCCAGAGCAGTGAGGGGAAAGCAAATGGAGTGGTAGGCAAGAGAAGGCCCAGACGTTAGAGGCAAGGCTGGCCGTAGGAAGGGAAGTCCACTGATGGGTGGCCAGGCAGAAACAAGAAGGGCTCGGCAATCCAAGGCCCTGGAGGAAAGCAGTAGGCAGGTCAAGGGCGGGGCATGGACGTGCAAAGGAATGCAAGGCTCCAGAGAGCTAGCAGGGCAAGGCAAGGAAACTGTTGTGTTGCCAAGGCAAGGCAAGGATAGGCAAGGCAGGTGAGAAGTACATTCGAGGACTGCTGGTACACAAAAGCGGCCAGGACCAAGTGCTCTGTGTGGCCTTGCTTGGCGAGGCGAGGCAGGGCAATGAGGGTCCTAGAAGGAAAAGGAAAGGTGAGGCCAGACCTAGACGAATGTGAAAGGAAGTCAGGTGGGGGATGGGTGAGCAAGTCAATGCAAGGCAGGGGAGAAAAGGCAGGTTGAGGGAAGGCTACAGAGAGGGCAGCAAGGAAACGCAAGGCATGGGGAAGCATGTGAGGAGTGAGTGCTGCCAGCCGGCCGGGATGGCAGGGGCGGGGCCACTGCAAGTAGCATGGCAGGGATGTGGAGGGGGGTGTTAGTGTGCGGGAGGTGTGTGTGTGTGTGTGTGCAGCGGAGTGCAGGGTAAGTGCAGGTGTGCGTGTATGTGCATAGGGGGGTTTTGTGCCAGGTGCTGTGCCGGGGGGAGCCGTCCTACCGCCAAGAAGGTGTGGGAGTGAAAGGAGTAACATAGATGTGTCTTTACAAAGAGACCGTGTGAATCCGTCCTTAGACAAGGCTAGGAATTTACTGGTAGGGGCGTAACAGAAGAAAGTCTTAGTTCTAGAAACTGTTACTAATCGACAGAGACTGTTGCTCAGCCAAGGCCGTGTTAAATTGCTGAACCTAGAGCAAGGCAGCAAAGACTTCATAGCATTAGGAATAGTTTCGTTTTCTTCCTTTTCCATACCAAGAGGGGGGTGCATATTAGAGGGGAGCATAGAGTAGGCAGTTCCGGAAGTCTGTAATTCCCGAGTACCTCCGAGGGTGCTGTTGCCAGGAACTTTGCATCAAAAGGGGGCTGCGTCCCGCAATCAGTTGAGAGACTCCATGGCAAAAGCCCCATGGCCTCTCCCTGTAGTTGAAGAATGTTACAGGCCTCCTCTGTCTCCTTTTTGGTGGATGAAGAAAGTCAGAAAGCAACACTTCTGCCAGAACTCTCCAAGATGCCCCCTTTGCTCGCAGTGACTCCATCACTGGCCGGGAAGCTGTCTTTTCTCCCAGAGGAGTTCGAGATACAGTTAAAAGCCGTGTGGCAGAGAAAAAAGGCAATACTTGGTTTACAAGGGATGGCAAACAAGAGATACCAGAAGCTTTGGCCCTACCAATAGTAAAAGAACTCCGTGAAGAGAGTCCTTGCACCTCCTGAGGATTGGCAGAAGCCTTCCTCATGCTGGATGTTGCTGGGGGTCTTTTTAGACTGGCAAAACGAGCTGTTGAAGGTTGCTTGATCTGTGCTAAAGCAAACAGCCAAGTTACAAAGGAACTTGCCAGGGGAGGGAGGCCTTGGGCTGCAGGTCCCTTCCAAAGATGCCAGGTGGATTTTCCTGAGATGCCCCAAGTGGGAAGGCTTCATGTCTTCTGGTAATGGTATGTCAGCTAGCAAGGTGGCCAGAAGCATTTCCAACTGCTTCAGCAACGACAGGATCAGGTATTAAGGCATTTTTGGAACAAATCATTCCAAGATACAGCATTGTAGAAGCAATAGACTCAGATAGGGGAACTCATTTGACAGGGAAGATCCTTCAAGGGGTTTTGGCTTCTTTAGGAACACAATGGCACCTCCATAGGCCCTGGCACCCCCAGAGCTCAGCTCGGGTAGAAAACAATGAATAGAGAAATAAACACCTTTTGAAGCTGGTAATAGAAACCAAGATGCCATGGCTAGGGCTTTGGACATTGGCTTTGGCGAGAATGAGAGCCCGACCCAGAAGAGAGATTCTGTTCTCCCCCTTTCCGTCGTTGTTATGAATTACCCGGCTAAGTCTCAACCTAGTGGGGGAGTAGAGGTAAGTGATGTATATTTAAAACCATCTGTGGCCAGGATACTGCTTCTTGTGAAACCCCTTCAACAGGAAGCTCAGCTGGCACAAGCCCCGCCTTTGGACTTTGCTGCTTGTAACATCCAACCAGGAGATTGAGTCCTAGTTAAGGAGTAGAAAGAAGCGCCAGTGGTTCTGAAATGGCGTGGCCCATTCCAAGTGTCACTGACGACAGAAACAGCCATGAAGACAGCTGGACACAGGTGGACCCGTCACTCTCGGGTCAAGGTCTCTGAAGCCTCAGAGATTTGCACATCTCAGCTGGAGGAGAAGGCCGGGAGGCTGTGACTGACACTCTGCAGGAGTGGGCCGGAGCAGTAGCCAGTGCTTTGACATCAGAGGAAGCCCTGCGTGCCTACCCACAGACCACCTGCTGAAATAGCCTCTATGCGCATCCCTCCTCTAGAACCTCCACTCACTGGGGCGCTAATACTTGCTGGATTCTTTTATGTTCAGTGGTTTCTGTGTCTTCAATTGCTACAGGTGCTGCAGAAGACAACGGGAAAATTAGACTAGCTAATTAGATCACATTATTAAAATATTTTCCTTACTAGTTCTACTTTTATATGGTCAGCTAAGTTTAGGCCAGGAGTGGGAGAATCAATTTGCAGCCTTCTTAGCAGAAAAAGTAGCAAAGGTTTTTAACCTTAGCAATTGCTGGCTTTGTGGAGGGCCCGGAGGGTCTGAAGAGTGCCTATGGTTGCCTAGCCCAGCTGAACCTAAGTGGTGGCTCAACACCTGACATGAGGTCCATACTAGGACGGGATTTGGGGCCAAAGAAGGAAGTCCATGGCTATAGGAGAAGGTTTCACGAAGGATGTCTGGACTTCAGGTGGCTCTCTTGAAAGCTGTTTATTGCATAGGCGAAGTTACAGCATTTCAGGGAGTGGCTATCCAGAGCCAGCCCTAGAGCTGCCAGCTCCAGCTGTAGGCATACCTGAAGCCGCTTGCTGTTCAAGTTACAGAGCATTCGATACTTTTCTTTGCAGAGTATCTTAGCACGTAACAACCAATAAGCACCATACACAACACCTTGACATTGGCCTATAGCCTATCATAGCTACTACCATCACCATATTATAGTCATTATTATCCAATCACAAGAGTAAGTTACAATTTAAGCTTCCAGTGGAAAATTCTTAGACCTTTCTTCTTCTTGCTACATCAACATTTCTTGTTTGCCTGCCATATCTTTCTTTTTGCTAAAGACACCTTTTCTATTCACTTATGCTCTTCTTGAGACTTACTTACTTGGTGAAAAACATGTCTTTGTTTGTAATCACATACCTTTGTCCTGCTCCTAAAAATCTCCTTCCAACTCATCTCCAACCTTTGCCTTCTCAGTTACTTAGCGATCACTGTTTCAGCAAAACATCTTTTCTTCTATATCAAAACTTGCTTTCATTTCTACCTCATCCCCAGCTTCTACATTCTCAGACCTTGCTGCCAAGCCTACATACCTGTGAAACTTTCTTACCAAACTTTCATCCTCCCCAACACATGGCCACTTCATTCTTCTCCAACAGGCACTTATTGCCTAAACAGGACAGGGCGGGTCTATGTAGGAAAAGGCGTTTGTCAATTGACTTTCCCTCTGGCTTTAAACAATTGGGTTTGGACCCACAATTGCCCTCCTTACCATTGTTCCAAATATCAAGACAATTGCAATCAAAGAGCTGTTCAGCTCACTAATGGTAGCTGCGTAAGGTGTTCTTACCAAAAACATTTGGAAGCCTGTAAAGCAATGGGGAGGGACAAGGGGTTTTTTTGACCACCTATTTTTAAGCTGTCCCCACAAAAATCCCACAAGTAGAAGACATGTTGTTTGTGATTATCAGTGGGAATGGCAACAGCGGATTGGAACTCAAAGCCTTTTAGTGAGTTCTGCTCCAAATCCAAGCAAGCAACTTGCAGATGTAAATGTAGATGGGAACCCTGTGTGGGAGCTTGGAAATGCAAATGCTGTGACCCTTATGGTGGGGCAGCTATTGTTGGAGGACCGTTAGGCCCGGGAATCCTGCTGTATTTTGACCCACCAATTGATGACCAAGGGTAGGAAGGCCCCTTTGCTAATGGAACACGGGCTTTGAAAGGACATGATTGGATTTGTGGCCAACATGCTTAGCTCAGGTTACCTCCAAACTGGTCAGGGATATGGTGTATATCTTAGACCATTGTTCTTTTTGCTACTACAAATTCAGGGAAATCGCTTAGGAATCCAAATCTGTGATGATTTAATTAGAGAAAAGCAGTCAGCTGATGCAGCCTTGGCTGCAGGGAGCACCCCAGAAGGGGGAAAAGATGAATGGCCACCAGAACAAGTTACGCAACATGATGGACCAGCCACTTGGAAACCTAAGGAATTCATCCCAGATGCCTGGAAACCCATTTATCATTGGAATGAGATAATTAGGTTACAAGCTGTCTCAGAAATAATTACCAACCAGCCAGCCACAGCTCTTGACCGTCTTGCTGAGCAACCCACTTCAATAAGGAAAGCGGTATTTCAACATTGGATGGTATTAGATTATCTGTTAGCAGAAGAAGGAGGAGTTTGTGGGAAATTAAATGACTCGAGCTGCTGTTTGCAAGCAGATGACAGCGGAAAAGTGGTCAAACAAATAACAGAGGAAATAACCTCAGCTCATGGACCTGTCCAAGTGTTGAAAGGATGGTAATGGGACATGTTTTCCTGGCTAACTGGCCAGCTATGGGCTAAATTGTTACAGCAGGGATTACTGTAACACGCCTATATCAAACCAGGAATCCCGTGGAAAAGAAGTAGATATGGACAGATTGGTGGTAGATGTTTCAGAGGTCTTTATTTCTTCAGCCACATGGCCGGGGCTCTGCTCAGGAACTCCCCCAGTCACGGGACCCGAGGGTCCTTGGCCACACCGGGGGACACAAACCAACCAAGGGGGAATGAAGCTGACCAGGGGCAGGGAAACCCCGTGTCTACCCCCCAGGGCCCGTCGCCCAGGGCTCCATGGCAGGGGGGGAGACCCCAACACTAAATGAATACCATTTCTCCTCTTCTATGCTATAGCAACTCTAATCTTTTGACCATACGTGACACCATGCTGGGTGCAGCTCTTTCAGCAGGTAGCCGCCATGCCTACCTGATCCAGAAACGACTACAAAAGGACAGAAAAGGATGTCACTGCAAATAATAGCAAAAGCCCAGAAGACTCAAGAAGAAAAAATTAAATCAATGGTAATTAAGGTTTGTAAAGACAAATACAGGTTAAATAAAAAAAGGAGGGATTAAAAGGAATGAGATGGATGAGTCTTTACAAACAGACCGTGTGAATTGGCCTGTAGACAAGGCTAGGAACTTACGGGGAGTGAAGTAACAGAAGAAAGTATTAGTTCTCTAGAACTGTTACTAATCATCAGAGACTGTTGATTAATCAAGGCCGTGTTAAATTCCTGAACCTAGAGCAAGGCAACAAAGACTTAATAGCATTAGAAATGGTTTTTTTTCTTCCTTTTCGATGCCAAAAGGGGGGTGCATATTAGAGGGGGACATAGAGTAGGCAGTTCTGGAAGTCTGTATCTCCCGAATACCTCAGCCAGTGGGGAAAAGGAAGAGGGTGCTGTGGCTGGGAACTTGACATCAAAAGGGGGCTGCATCCCGCAACCGTTTGACAGACCCCATGGGAAAAGCCCCATGGCCTCTCCCTGTAGTCGAAGAATGTTGCAGGACTCCTCTGTCTCCTTTTCGGACATCAACCTCAGGCATGGTGGATTAATTTTCCCTAACGGCAGCGACCTGCTGCGTGGTCTCCGTGCTCCTCCCCAGCCCCCCGGGAGGTGTAAAATAGTTGCCGGCGGCTCCCACCGCGCGTTACAGACGGCTGCGCGGCGCCGGGGCTGCTCGCAGTGCTCCCCTGCCCCGCCAGGGCTGGCCGCGGGCTGCGGAGCCACCTCGCTACCGGCGCGGCCAGGGCCGGGGCCCTTCTCGACAGCAGCCGAGGGGCTGCGGAGCGGGCGGCTGCGGGACGATCAGCTCTTTTATGCCGCGCGGTGCTGCCGCCTCCATCTAGCTCCCCATCGCGCCGCCGGCCGACCCCGCCTGGCGCGTTCACGCTCGGCCGCGCTCGCCGCCCGCCCAGCCTCGCCGGAAGCTCTCCCGCGCGGGCCGTGCCCCGGCTCCGCCTGCGGCTCGGCAGGGCCCGGCCGCACGCATGCTGCGTGGCTCGGAGCACCCGCGTTGCGCCGCAGGCGACGGGGAAGGCGGGGCGGGCCGGCGCCTTCGTGGTAGCGCGAGGAGAGGAGCGCCCGGGCGGGGCGGCGAGTGGCGCGGCGGTGAGCGCTTCTGCTTGCTCTCGCTCGGCTGCCGCCCACGGCAGGTGCCGTGTGACCCCGCGGAGCGGCGGGGCCGGCCGGGCGGTGCGCGGCGAGGCTTTCGGCCAGCGGCGGCCGCAGCGACAGTCTGCTGGCACTGCCCGTGCCGGTGGAGAGAGCGGGGATCCGAGGCCGGCCTTCCTAGGCTAACGAGGGGCGACCGCCTTTGCCGCGCTGCCCTCCGTGCAGCACGTGGCCGATTCCGGCGAAGCCGGGGTCTCCGCAGCGGCGCGGGCGGGAGGGAGTGGGGAGCGCGCTCGGTGCTCTGCCGGCCGCTCCCGCCCAGCGCTGCGCTCCGCCGAGGCGTTTTCCCGCAAGTCCTGGGGAGGACACAAGGGACCCCGGAGTCGGAGCTTAGCTGTCAGGGGGAACAACTTCCCTCCATTGGCGACCTCCTTTTCCCTCTGATTCAGCTACCTTGTGGTAGGTGCGATGGTGCTGAAGAAGGGTGGCGGCTGGGCACAGTTGCTGGCGTAGGTGGTGCGAGAGCTCCACGCAAGCAGCTTGGAGTGGCATGTGCGAGGGTAGGAAGGTACGGCACCCACAGCTGAAGGTAAAAAAAGTCAGGGCATGTCATCAGCCGCAGTCGTGCTAAGTTGTTCATCTTTGCAAACTGCTTGCCGAGTTGTTCCTTTTCTTAGGTAATGGGGGTTTGTATCAACCAGAACTGCATATGGTCAGTATTTGCAGAGAAGGTTATTTGGACTGTTGTTGAAGTGAGTGTAGCAGTTTCTATGGCATTCTGCAAAAAAGTGACAGGTCTCTCTGCGTTCCCCAGTTCTTAACAAAAATGAAGTTAACAAAGCCCTGAAAAGAGGTTTTACAAAACTTCAGGGATTTTTTCCTACGAGTACTGTGGAGACAACCATAGTCACCTTGTCTTTCCAAAAGTGAAGGTTACATCTTTTTGTCCAAGAGCATCAAGTGCTTTTGATCAGCGTTTGTGTGCATGCATGAGCCTTGTTCTTGTTCTTCCTTGGAGAACTTTTACAATCCTCAGATGATCTGTGTAGGCTGCAGACTGCAGTGGTGAACTTGAAGGCTTCCAGCAGAAGGGAGATGCTGTCCACGTTTTGGATTTTCTTTAGTCTGAACTGATGATCTGTCATTTGCATGTTTGTTTAGCTGTGCTTAGAATAATGAGCAGAAACATTGATAAGTTGGTGTATAGAATAAAGACAATTACCAATTTCCTCCCTTTGTGGGAGCCCATCCAAAAGTCATGCAAGAAGAAACTTAGAGGTCACTAAAGTAATTAGAATTGTTAAAACTCAGAAAGGCATAAAGGTCAGAGTGAGGAAGATGAGTTACTTCATCTTCCTTAGGACCACTGACCCAATTCAAGACCACCGACTCCATTCAGATCACACGCTACGCATGCTTAATGACATGTAAGCTCATTTCCATACAAAGCGGAGAATGGGAGGTGTCAACACCATGAATACGCATTTTGTATTTTGGATATCCATAATATGTGGAAATAAAAGGTATCATGTTTGCTTGTATCAGGGCCTGCGACTTAGGGAGCTATCCCACGCAAAAATAAAACATACACTTTCTAACTCTAAACTGTTAAGAGTTTTTGTCCATCTCAGTTGGATATCGATATTAGATCGATATTCATATTTTGGTAAATCATAGTTAGCATAGGAGAAAGGCATGCTTGGTATGTACCTGGGATAGTTAGGGCTAGCTTTTAGTTCTGCAATGTTATTACGAAACATAGATCCGGTCTTGGCCAGTTGCCCCTCGTTTCGAAAAAGGGCTATAAAGGGACTTTCTGAAATAACTGAGATGAGATCTCCCCACGGAAAGAAGACAAATCTATTGGCAGCAGAGCACGAGGACTTCGTCTCATCTGTTGGTAGCCATTGCCCCCCCTTTCTTCCTCTCTACTCTTTTACTTTGTTTTTCTTTCTCTCTCTCTCTCTCTTTCTCTCCTCTATCACATTACCATGTTGTGGGTACTTAACAAAGGTGAAAAGGTGATTAAAACTGAAATCCCTTGTGTCCTTTTGCACTCGGAGATCTGTAAACAAACCATCACGACCCTCACTTCTATTAGCAGATCGTGACATTAAACTGGCATCACGGACAGGATTTCTGACAGACAGAAGGGGTTGCAAGGTTGTGTGTAGTCTGTAATAGCGGAAGGACGTTTCACTGCAGCCGCACCTAGCCCGACACCCCGCAAAGGGTGAGCGGTGTCTAGAAAGCAAGGGGGACGACTCGAATTTCCCACAAACTGCACACGCCTAGGTGAAAAGCACCCCATACTCAACTGAGGGCTCTGTCTTCAGATTTTTCACAAAAAGATCTCTTAGTGTAAAAGGGGGAACTGTTTTGGTGGGCGTGTGTGAATTTGGACTGCTTGGTGTAGTGAAGAGACAACTGTAAGTAACTTAAGGAGTACCTCCCAGGCAGATTTTGGTCTCTTCACCCACCCAGGGAAGCGAAGGGCGACACGGCGAAGCTGTTTGTGTGGCAATGTGTAATTAGGTTTTACCTCCCTGTAGTGGTTTTGATCCCTTTATAAAATGACTGAAAACCCTAGTGCAAATCATAAAGCTGCATTTTATGCTCTGCTAGCAAAACATAATGCCCGGCCCTCTCCGGGAGGGGAAGAATGGGCTCAAAATAACTGGTTTAATTTGGAGAGTGTGACTGATAGAAGATGTTCATTCCAACATGAGACAAAGTTTAAATTTGGCCAAAATAAAACCATAATCTGCTCCTAAATCTGTTTCAGGAGCATGCCTTACAGCAGCTACAGATCACTGCTTTAAGCGATGTAGTGAAGAGAAAGCAATCACAGATTCCCTTCAAAAGCTAGTGGAAATTTTACAGGAACAATCAGATGAAGAAAGGAATGAAAATCATTTGCTGCGGGCTGCTTTGAGGGAGGAATATTTTAAGAATTCAAAGAATGCTGACTCACCAAAAGAGAAAGAGGAAAAAAAAGGAAACTCCTCACATTAACCAAATATACCCCCAGGAAGAACTAGTGCTAGTGAAAAATTGTGGGGAAAACTGCTGCCCTCCTATGGGACCTCTAATTAAAACAGAATATAATTATATCAATGATGAAGATTTTGAACCGCATATCACCACTAAACAAATACCATACACTGCTCCTGAGTTGGCGAAGTTAAAAAAGGAGTACGGGCGGCTTCCCCACGAAGCTGAGACGGAATATGTCTTCCAAGTGTCTCTCACCGGAGGAGACCAAATTCAATTCACTGAACAGGAGGCCAGTGGATACTGGGGACATGGAGTTCTCCTAACAACAGGAGACAAACGTAACACATGGTCGCTGACTCGGCGCGCAGCTTTCTGGGCCGGGGGACTCAATCCTTTAGAAAGGGGAGACCCTTTTGCTACAGTTGTTACCCCTGATCAACTTCTAGAAAGCGTCCACAAAGCCGCCTGTCTGCAAATGATCCATGAAAGGAAATTAACTCCTGGATATGAATCCCCCACGCAATTACCTGTGAAACCTGAACTGATGACCCCTTTAATTCGAGGCCTTCCAGAATCACTCCAATCTACAGCAGCTGTCCTGCAAAAAACCATAGCTGCTGCAGGTCCTGTAGAGAGGTTGGACAGATTCCTTGGAAACCCGAGCGACCAAACTGCATCTACCGATCCTGGGTTTACTCCATATTCAACCCCCTCTCAGCCGCCAGGTTCACAATCAAATTCACCTGCCGGTGATTGCAAAGTTTGGACATGGAGTGAGGTTGAAGAAGATCTGATTAATTACAGTAGGAAATATGGACCGATAAAAATCCCAGAGGAAAAATCAGAAAAAACAAAAGGTGTCAGGTACATTAGGGCTCCTCATAGTGAAAAACCAAAGAATGTAACCAGAGATCCCTAACCGTCAGCATTGGTGCTTATTAGGTATCAAAAAGGGGGTCCCCAGAAATGCGATGGATGGCTTAGCCCTTGATCAGTTGAGTAAGGTAGTGTCTAACTGGCACTGCCAAAAGCCCCTTCTACCCAATCCGTCACTTCAACCCAGTGCACCCCTCCTCCCTCAGAATCTGGGCAGTGAGTCAAAGCCACTTCTCCCTCAAAGTCCGGCCAATGAGCCAGAACAGATTCTTCCTCAAAACCAGGGAAACTAGACCCTCTGTTTCTTGTCAGTGGGCAAAGAAACGGAGCATAGGTCTACCTGAGAATGCTCACTAAAAATAAAACGGGAGATATAACGATCACAGCTATTACAAGTCCTAAACGGGCACCTGTAACTTTTCTGATTGACACTGGGGCACAAATTTCTGCGCTGACAAAGAAAGATGCCCAGAGGTGTGGAATTGTTCCAACAAAGAACCGATATTGTGTTTTAAGTGCCTTGGGCACAACAGAATCTATGAATGGGGCCTTAGTCAAGCTCCCTTTGCCTGGAGAGGAAAACCAACTCTCCATCCATGGGGTGATTGGAGATATTCCAACCAATGTATTAGGGCTGAATGCCCTTGCTAGGAGGCAGTGGGAGGACTCAGAGGGTCTTCTGTGGTCTTTTGGCACACCACATTTTAACATCAGACTGCTCCAAGCTGCAGCCTCCCTACCATTCAGCAAAGTAACTAATGTGAAACAATACCTCCTTCCCCTGGGTGCCAAAGAGGGTATCAAGCCAGTGATACAGGAGCTACGACAACAAGGAGTAATACTTCCTACCCATTCTCCTTTCAATTCTCCGGTGTGGCCAGTGCAAAATCCTAATGGGAAGTGGAGGCTGACAATAGATTTTCGTAGGCTAAATGCTAACACAGAGCCTCTTACAGCAGCAGTCCCAAATCTAGCAGAATTCATAACATTGATTCAAGAAAAGGCTCATTCAATCATGCCACCTGTAGATGTCAAAGACATGTTTTTTACGACACCTTTACAGCCAGAAGATATGGACCGTTTTGCTTTCGCATGGCAAGGACAGCAACACACTTTCACTAGGCTTCCCCAAGGGTACAAACATTCTCCTACCCTGGCTCATCACGCTTTAGCCCAAGAGTTCGAAAAAGTACCCAAAGCGGACAATCTAGCTGTTCATCAACACACTGATGAGACCCTTGTGGGAGGAGATGAAATAGAAGAAGTGAGAGATACCCAACAGAAAATAACCTCCCACTTAGAAAGCCTTGATTTGCAAATTCCCTCAGAAAAAACCCAAACCCCTTCACATGAAGTGAAATTGTTGGGAATTTGGTGGAAAGGAGGTATGACACGTATCCCACCTGATAGCCTAACCTCTTCAGATCAGATTAAAATGCCTGAATCCAAAAAAGATCTCCAACATGCTTTAGGATGTGTATTAGTGCTCCGGAGAAAACACATCCCAGATTTTCCATAATTGCCAGACCTCTTTACAACTTGTTAAGAAAAGGGACAAAATGGGAATGGCGTGCTTCCCAAGAAGAAGCACTGCAACTGTTGGTTTTTGAAGCAACAGCCTCACCAAGCCCTGGGCCCTATTCATCCCACAGATGCTTTTCAGGTCTCCTCAGGGTTGTCAGTACACATATGGCAGCGGGGTCCTGAGGGTCCGACAAAGCCTCTTGGTTTTTACTCCCGTGGCTTTAAAGATGCTGAAAAAAGGTACACTACCTGGGAGAAAGGATTGTTTGTGGTTAGCTTAGCTCTCCTAGAAGCAGAGAAGATTGCACAACAACGACCAATTGTTTTGAGAGGCCCTTTCAAAGTTATTGTCTCTACTGGCACCACCCCCACCTGACGGGGTGGCCCAGAGGACCTCAGTAAGGAAGTGGTATGCTCAGATTGAACATGATTGTAGCGTCTTCTCAAGAACTGAAGGAGCTGTAAAAAATCTGGCAATCCAAGAAACTGAAAACTTGGGTAGCAGCCAGGACAAACCTGCCTCAGTCATTAGAGTAGCCCCTCCTTTTCCCCCCAAACGGTCAGCAAATTCTTGGCTTACGGATACTTCTGCCAAGCGAGAAGGAAAGGTGTGGAAACATAAGGCTGTAGCCCTCCACACTTCCTCAGGTGAAGGAATTATCACAGAGGGGGAAGGCAGTGCCCAAGCTGGCAAGCTGATAGCTGTTTGGAGTGTTTTCCAACGTGAGGCACAGAATACTTCTCCTGTCTGTATCTACACCGATTATTCCTATGCTGTGTTTAAGGGATGGACTGAGTGGCTTCCTTTTTGGCAGCAAAAGGATTGTGAAGTTAACAGAATCCCAGTATGGCAAAAGGAAAAGTAGCAAGAAATTCTAAGTATTGCAAGTCCAGGGAATTTTGCCGTGGAGTGGGTAGCCTCTCACCAGACAGATGGAAATCCAGCAGGAGAGTGGAACACTAGAGCTGACGAATTAGCAAGACTAAGTCCTGTGAAAAAAGATCGAATTACAGAGGACTGGGAGCACTTCTTAGAATGGTTGCATGTAAAAAGACAACGCACAGGTGCAAAAGATTTGTACAAAGAAGCCCTTGCTCGCGGTTGGTCTGTTACCAGAGAAATGTGTAAAACATGCATGTCAGCCTGTGAACAACGTCGCAGACGGCTAGAAAGACACCCTTTGGAAGATGACCCTCTGCATTTAAGAAAGGGTAAAGGCTTACGGGAAGCGTGGCCTTTTAAAAAGTCAAGAGGTAAACACTTTGGGCTGGTAGGAGTAGAGATGATATCTGGGTTAGTCCAGGCCAATGCTTTTAAAAGAGCTACAGGAGATCATACTGTTCAAGCATTGTAGGCATGGTTTGGAACTTTCCCAAAACCACAAGAAATTCAATCTGATAACGGGTCTCACTTTACTGCCAAAGTTGTACAGGACTGGGCAAAAGGTGAAGGGATTAAACGGACTTTTCACACTCCTTACTATCCTGAAGCTAACGGCATTGTAGAAAGGACCAATGGTCTCTTGAAAGGACTTTTGAAACCACAGGAGGGAAATTGGGATGTTCGGCTATGGGAAGCTGTGAAAGGTGTGAATGATAGATGGGGGGTAAACGGGTGTCCCAAAATCACTGTCTTTTTCCCAACAGCTCCAAGCATAATTCTCTCACTGCAGGGACCAAATGATCCTAAGAATCCTGCACACTACCCTGGACAACCTGTTTCGGTAGATCTCCCTACCGTAGGAGAAGTACCACTAGTGCTAAAACGCCCTCTGAATAAATATGCATGGCTAGCCTCTGATGCCCTAGGGAGAGAGCATCGGATACATACACGCTGCATAATTCCATCATTCTAATTTTCTGCCTTTCGGTGGCAGACTCTATTGTGTTCACTTTTCACAGAAGAACTCCGAGGGACATGAAGAAGAGCACATAAACCATGATAAGACTAGTGATACTTTTCTGCATCCTACCACAACACCAGGGCCAAAAACCAGCTGAGTGGCCATGGTCTGAAGCTACCATTAGGTACACTAGTGCTCTAGGATCCTATCCCAGAGATCGTTGCCCGAACCTAGCCACTGTAGCACTGCACGACTCTGAGGTATACCGTCCAAGTGAATGGGGATGGGACTTGAAGGATTGGACTAGAATCCTAAAAGGAACAGGAGGTGAACAAATTAAGGTAGGATGCAGAAAAGTAGAAGGATCTCTTTACCAGAAAGCTTCCACCATTGCAATCGCTGGAAATGTTCTAAAACCAGATGGGAAAAGTGATTTGCACCCCAACATTACGGCCAAACTCTGCCCTACAACGGAGTGGGTGTGTGACAAACAAACCCCCTTCATCCTGTGTGGTTGTCAGAAGAATGTCGGTAACTACACCTTAGGCCCCAGTACCAACAATGTGGAAATCACAAAGCTTCGCAGAAACAAACTAACTGACTGCTGATATAACTTTCCTCTAACCAAACCAACCTATGCAACATGCAATTGGCAAAATAACCTGGCAGATCAGCCAAGTCTGACAGGTTTAACTTATAAATTCAAAATAAACGCCGCAGCAAAGCCCATACTGAGTGCAGTAATCACATACCACGGTATAAGTACCCCCCTTGTGTTAGATGACAAGAATAAAGTTTTTCCACCCTTTATGGTAACCCGAGGTGACGATGTTACAATACGATGTGGATTAATTGCTGAATTTTTTACCGAACCTGTACACAGTTATAGCATTGGACCTCATGGCCGTGTTTTGTTTGGTGAAATTCAAAATCAAGATTGTTGGCTAAACCTTAATTGCTGTACAATTTCCCCATAAAGTCACGTGTGGTAAAAACAATACAAAATACTGGGGGGAACTCAAAGTCGATGTTGCAATACCTACCACCCAACCACCGGTCATGCTAAGCCCGAGAATTTTTGAAATTGGACCACGTATAATCACAAAAACAGGCCAACAACAACTATTGCTCAATCCGGCATGGTCCCTTAAACAAGTCAAGTTGCTGATGCAAAACAATGCCTCAGAAATTCAGCCAGCTTGTTCACCTTTTCTGCAAACTTCCTTCAAGGGGCAGACAACCGGGTTGCAAAAGCGGAACCCTTCTAAGAAACGGACACAAAGAGACATAACCGGCGTTGTGGGAACAGGATTGGGAATCTTAAATAGTATTGATTCAGAAGTGCTAATGAATAAATTGGCTGCCACAACTACAGATTTGACTAAAATACAACAACCCATCAGCGGTTGTTATCAAACATATTACCAAATTGAGAAAAGGTAAATGTGAATGACCACAAATTGATAATTGGCATGCTCCGTGCTACGCAAAACAACATCTCTTTGGCTCTCAGCTGCGTCCAGGCTCAATTGTGGATGCAGTCCGTTGCTGCCTCAATTGTAAGAGAAGGCAAAGAAGGCACTTTTCCTACTGAAATTCGGAAAATAATCTGGGACGGTGCCACTGATTTTGAAAGAGAATTCCAATCCTGGTGGAATTTAGTGAATTTTACCTACAATCCCATCACAAACACAGCCACAGCCTTTGTACTAACCATACGGAATGCTTCAGTGCATTTGATAGTCCCTATCATTGCATTAGGGCTGACCCATGATGCAGCTATTCTCTACCCTTTCCAGCACAGAGAATGGGCCCGTCAAACTGGTAAGAAGTGGCAAACTGTTAATTTGGAAACTTGTATTGTCCGAGAACAACAAGGGTTTATCTGTGAAAGCAGTGCAATTAGACCTCAAGACATTTGTTTGGACACAGAACAAAGTGTCTGTCCTTTTGAAATTCATCCTAACAAGATTCCTGAAACAGTGCTTGTGTATATAGGCAATGGATGTGCATGCTTAAGAACTGCATGTGATAAGGTATTTCTAGAAAATGTAGTTGTAGATACTAAAACTCATTCAAATTCTTGTGTTTGTAACTTGACTAAAAGCACAGGATGTGATTTCTCTTATTTAGCCCCACTTACTTCTTATTGTATTTTACAGTCCAATTACACAGTGATCCACCAATTATTGCCTACCCCCACTGGGATGAACCTTACTTAGGTAAAGCACTTGTTGCTTCACCAGGATTTCATTGGAATTTTGGAAAAGATCAAGAAAAACAGACAGAAAACCTTGGTAACTGTTCATCACAATGGGAAAGAAACACATTGTTTTCTAGACAGAGGAAAGAAAGATGCTGGACACAGCTGGTGGGATACTCCTTTTGGGTGCTCACCTACTGCTACAGGTGTCCTGAACAAATTGTGTCATCCCATCCTTGTTCTCTTGATTTTAGTTTTGATTGGGTTTGTTTTATCAGCAATCTTACACATCATGAATTGCAGAATGATGAAACGGTTGACATCTGTAATAGATGTGCACAATTTGGACACTATCCCATCCACTGTGGACACCCCTAAGGTTATTGACACAAGATGAACTACATGAGTATTAAAATAAGATAAGACATGATTCAAAATTACAGGTGTATTTTGATTAAAAATTACTTAGTCCTTCTTTTTCCTTTTCTTTCTCTTTTCTTATTTTCTCTACCCTTTTCTGGGATATGCTACCAACATTAACGAGTCCTGAAGACTTCGCAACAACACTACGAAATCGTGCTGATGGAGCTCTCCTGATGACAATCGTGAGTCATGGGGTGGTGTAAGAGACGGTCTGAAGATCCCTCATCTGCCTCACGATCATCGCCGAGAACAGAGGCTAAACACAGGAGTTCCGACCTGCCTAAGGTGGGATGTCTGCCAACTGTTGCCTGCAGGTGTGCCCGCTGGGAACTGGTACGCATTCCTGAGGAAATTTGTGCAGGTCACAGTGGACTGCGCCGTTCTTGCTGCCCAGGCGGGAAGGACTGCGCTGAAGCGGAAAGGAATGACCTGTCCTCTACACCTGTCCTGTACCTGTTTCCCAAAGCAACGGGCCTCATAACAACGGCTGTAGATTTGCCCCACCTCTTGGGGAAAAGGGCGAGATGTGGGGATACAGCTAGAAAGCAGAAGCGAGAGCACTGCTAAACTCATGCCAGAAGTAGACGCGCTAACGCTGCTAGGCCGCAAACCATAGCAGGCAGTATAGTTAGCATAGGAGAAAGGCATGCTTGGTATGTACCTGGGATAGTTAGGGCTAGCTTTTAGTTTTGCAATGTTATTACAAAACACAGATATGGTCTTGGCCAGTTGGCCCTCGTTTCAAAAAAGGCCTATAAAGGGACTTTCTGAAATAACTGAGATGACATCTCCCCACGGAAAGAAGACAAATCTATTGGCAGCAGAGCACGAGGACTTCATCTCATCCGTTGGTAGCCATTACCCCCCCTTTCTTCCTCTCTACTCTTTTACTTTGTTTTTCTTTATCTCTCTCTCTCTTTCTCTCCTCTATCGCATTACCGTGTTGTGGGTACTTAACAAAGGTGCACTGTTTTGATTAAAACTGAAATCCCTTGTGTCCTTTTGCACTCGGAGATCTGTAAACAAACCATCACGACCCTTACTTGTATTAACGGATCGTGACACATGTCCAAAAGAAAAAATCACTGGAACAAAAAGAGCAAACTGATCCAAGGTGAACTGATCCACGGTGAAAAACAGAAGCCTACGAAAATCTGGGGGGAAAAAAAAAGCCAACTCACGTGCCCGATTCACAGATGCAACTCCTGCAAAACTTTTGAAGGCAGTCTCACTCCCTCTGCTGAACAATCAACTGGAGGAAATCCCACTCCAAATCTGTGGGAAACAACAAAAGTGGTGCAACAAGCACTTCATAGAATAAAAACTAAAACTCCACCTGAATAAATTAATGCAATTAACATTGCATTAATTTCACCTGGCTTTTTTTTTTTTTTTTTTTTTTTTTGAGGAAATCTGTTTCTTTTCTCTTCTAAGAATGTCAAACATCCCTGCATTGACGATAAAGAAAGCAGTTTGAGGGCAGAGAAAGTGCAAGCAGCAGAATCACATCTAAATGTGATAACCATTTACTCACGTGGACGCTGTCCCTTTGTGTTAGCCCCAAGGAGTTGTACTTCTTTTTAATAATCGGTCTAGTGGGCCAAATTTTCACTTTTTAAGAACCTACCAACACATGGGATGGAGCTGCATGAAAACCAATGAAATGTAAAGTGTCACCATAATTGCTTGCATTGTCAGTTTGTTAACGTTTGTCATTTAAGAATTTATACATATTTGAAATCATACAAATATGTTCTAACCTTCCCAGTTCTGCCTCAGAAGACTTCAAAATTATTACCATTCAGCTAATTTTTTAAATTTACTATTTAGTGAATTAAAGAATCTTGACAAAACACAAGCAAATGCTAGAGAAGAAATGATTAAATCCCCCTTCCAGGGGACCCCAGGCGCTGACGGCTGCCACCGGCGTGCGCCAGGTCGGGACCGGCAGGCAGGGCTGCACCCCGCGTCTGCCACAACACCTGCAGCTTCTGCAGCCTGAAACACAGCTGGCTCAGGGGTTTCAATCAAGAGCCAAAAGATCTTGCTGGTCAATTTGGGGCAGAGAAAGGTCATCACTTCTAGCATGGCATAAGCCTGCCACTACATTTCTGTGAAGGACAATCACCTTGTTGCAGTGAAACTCCTGGGTAAAATACTGAAGCGCTTTCAGATTCATATTATCCGACATTTCGGTGACCTTCTTTTATACCTGCATTGCTTCATACTGCTGGTTGTGGGCACAAGTTCTTTGTACACTATCCTGGAAATTAAAAAGATCAGAAACAACACCCACCCCTCCCCCACCACCACCCCTTCCCCAGCCACAACCCTAACAAAACCAACCTCCAGAATGTTCAGGAGTTCAAATGAGAACAAGCATAGATGGGGCATAAAAAGATGGATCCTCCTTAGACATTTGTGCATGCAGTGCCCTGCAATCCACTAAGTTCTACTTCTCGTACACCAAATGCCTGTCTTCGGAACTCCTTGTTCTCCATTCAAACCCTTCTGGGAGGGTAATCGAGGAGATACTCTTACATATTTTTAGCACATCTTGCACTAGGCAATTAAATCCAGTGCGCAGCATTACCTGACCAACTGAGGCGGTGACAAGGTCAATTAAGACCTGTTCATATCTTCATTTGGAGCTCTTCCAACTGCTTGAAAAGTGAAGCCTTGGACATTGAAGGTTCAGACTAAGGAAAATCCAAAACGTGGACAGCATCTCCCTTCTGCTGGAAGCCTTCAAGTTCACCACGGCAGTCTGCAGCCTACACAGATCATCTGAGGATTGTAAAAGTTCTCCAAGGAAGAACAAGAACAAGGCTCATGCATGCACACAAACGCTGATCAAAAGCACTTGATGCTCTTGGACAAAAAGATGTAACCTTCACTTTTGGAAAGACAAGGTGACTATGGTTGTCTCCACAGTACTCGTAGGAAAAAATCCCTGAAGTTTTGTAAAACCTCTTTTCAGGGCTTTGTTAACTTCATTTTTGTTAAGAATTGGGGAACGCAGTGAGACCTGTCACTTTTTTTGCAGAATGCCATAGAAACTGCTACACTCACTTCAACAACAGTCCACGTAACCTTCTCTGCAAATGCTGACCATATGCAGTTCTGGTTGATACAAACCCCCATTACCTAAGAAAAGGAACAACTCGGCAAGCAGTTTGCAAAGATGAACAACTTAGCACGATTGCGGCTGATGACATGCCCTGACTTTTTTTACCTTCAGCTGTGGGTGCCGTACCTTCCTACCCTCACACATGCCACTCCAAGCTGCTTGCGTGGAGCTCTCGCACCACCTATGCCAGCAACTGTGCCAAGCCGCCACCCTTCTTCAGCACCATCGCACCTACCACAAGGTAGCTGAATCAGAGGGAAAAGGAGGTCGCCAATGGAGGGAAGTTGTTTCTCCTGACAGCTAAGCTCCAACTTTGGTGTCCCTTATGTCCTTCCCAGGACGGGCGGGAAAACGCCTCGGCGGAGCGCAGCGCTGGGCGGGAGCGGCCGGCAGAGCACCGAGCGCGCTCCCCACTCCCTCCCGCCCGCGCCGCTGCGGAGACCCCGGCTTCGCCGGAATCGGCCACGTGCTGCACGGAGGGCAGCGCGGCAAAGGCGGTCGCCCCTCGTTAGCCTAGGAAGGCCGGCCTCGGATCCCCGCTCTCTCCACCGGCACGGGCAGTGCCAGCAGACTGTCGCTGCGGCCGCCGCTGGCCGAAAGCCTCGCCGCGCACCGCCCGGCCGGCCCCGCCGCTCCGCGGGGTCACACGGCACCTGCCGTGGGCGGCAGCCGAGCGACAGCAAGCAGAAGCGCTCACCGCCGCGCCACTCGCCGCCCCGCCCGGGCGCTCCTCTCCTCGCGCTACCACCATGGCGCCGGCCCGCCCCGCCTTCCCCGTCGCCTGCGGCGCAACGCGGGTGCTCCGAGCCACGCAGCACGCGTGCGGCCGGGCCCGCCGAGCCGCAGGCGGAGCCGGGGCACGGCCCGCGCGGGAGAGCTTCCGGCGAGGCTGGGCGGGCGGCGAGCGCGGCCGAGCGTGAACGCGCCAGGCGGGGTCGGCCGGCGGCGCGATGGGGAGCTAGATGGAGGCGGCAGCACCGCGCGGCATAAAAGAGCTGATCGTCCCGCAGCCGCCCGCTCCGCAGCCCCTCGGCTGCTGTCGAGAAGGGCCCCGGCCCTGGCCTCGCCGGTGGCGAGGTGGCTCCGCAGCCCGCGGCCAGCCCTGGCGGGGCAGGGGAGCACTGCGAGCAGCCCCGGCGCCGCGCAGCCGTCTGTAACGCGCGGTGGGAGCCGCCGGCAACTATTTTACACCTCCCGGGGGGCTGCGGAGGAGCACGGAGAGCACGCAGCAGGTCGCTGCCGTTGGGGAAAATTAATCCACCATGCCTGAGGTTGATGTCCGAAAAGGAGACAGAGGAGTCCTGCAACATTCTTCGACTACAGGGAGAGTCCATGGGGCTTTTCCCATGGGGTCTGTCAAACGGTTGCGGGATGCAGCCCCTTTTTTATGCCAAGTTCCCGGCCACAGCACCCTCTTCCTTTTCCCCACTGGCTGAGGTATTCGGGAGATACAGACTTCCGGAACTGCCTACTCTATGCCCTCCTCTAATATGCACCCCCCTTTTGGCATCGAAAAGGAAGAAAAAAAACCATTTCTAATGCTATTAAGTCTTTGTTGCCTTGCTCTAGGTTCAGGAATTTAACACGGCCTTGATTAATCAACAGTCTCTGATGATTAGTAACAGTTCTAGAGAACTAATACTTTCTTCTGTTACTTCACTCCCCGTAAGTTCCTAGCCTTGTCTACAGGCCAATTCACACGGTCTGTTTGTAAAGACTCATCCATCTCATTCCTTTTAATCCCTCCTTTTTTTATTTAATCTGTATTTGTCTTTACAAACCTTAATTACCATTGATTTAATTTTTTCTTCTTGAGTCTTCTGGGCTTTTGCTATTATTTGCAGTGACATCCTTTTCTGTCCTTTTGTAGTCATTTCTGGATCAGGTAGGCATGGCTGCTAGCAGCATCCTCTTGACCACCTGCTGAAAGAGCTGCACCCAGCATGGTGTCACGCATGGTCAAAAGATTAGAGTTGCTATAGCATAGAAGAGGAGAAATGGTATTCATTTAGCCCATAGCTGGCCAGTTAACCATGAAAACATGTCCCATTACCATCTTTTCCACACTTGGACAGGTCCATGAGCAGAGGTTATTTCCTCTGTTATTTGACCACTTTTCCGCTGTCATCTGCTTGCAAACAGCAGCTCGAGTCATTTAATTTCCCACAAACTCCTCCTTCTTCTGCTAACAGATAATCTAATACCATCCAATGTTGAAAATACCACTTTCCTCATTGAAGTGGGTTGCTCAGCAAGACGGTCAAGAGCTGTGGCTGGCTGGTTGGTAATTATTTCTGAGACAGCTTGTACCCTAATTATCTCATTCAAATGATAAATGGGTTCCCAGGCATCTGGGATGAATTCCTTAGGTTTCCAAGTGGCTGGTCCATCATGTTGAGTAACTTGTTCTGGTGGCCATTCATCTTTTCCCCGTTTTGGGGTGCTCCCTGCAGCCAAGGCTGCATCAGCTGACTGCTTTTCTCTAATTAAATCATCACAGATTTGGATTCCTAAGCGATTTCCCTGAATTTGTAGTAGCAAAAAGAACAACAGTCTAATATAACCCAGGGATATACCATATCCCTGACCAGTTTGGAGGTAACCTGAGCTAAGCATGTTGGCCACAAATCCAATCATGTCCTTTCAAAGCCCGTGTTCCATTAGCAAAGGGGCCTTCCTACCCTTGGTCATCAATTGGTAGGTCAAAATACTGCGGGTTTCCCTGGCCTAACGGTCCTCCAACAATAGCTGCCCCACCATAAGGGTCACAGCATTTGCATTTCCAAGCTCCCACACAGGGTTCCCATCTACATTTACATCTGCAAGTTGCTTGCTTGGATTTGGAGCAGAACTCACTAAAAGGCTTTGAGTTCCAATCCGCTGTTGCCATTCCCACTGATAATCACAAACAACGTCTTCTACTTGTGGGATTTTTGTGGGGACAGCTTAAAAATAGGTGGTCAAAAAATCCCCTTGTCCCTCCCCATTGCTTTACAGGCTTCCAAATGTTTTTGGTAAGTGTGGTAAGAACACCTTACGCAGCTACCATTAGTGAGCTGAACAGCTCTTTGATTGCAATTGTCTTGATATTTGGAACAATGGTAAGGAGGGCAATTGTGGGTCCAAACCCAATTGTTTAAAGCCAGAGGGAAAGTCAATTGACAAACGCCTTTTCCTACATAGACCCGCCCTGTCCTGTTTAGGCAATAAGTGCCTGTTGGAGAAGAATGAAGTGGCCATGGACTTCCTTCTTTGGCCCCAAATCCCATCCCATTGTGGCCCTCACATTGACCCACCATTTAGGTTCAGCTGGGCTAGTCAACCATGGCCACTCTTCAGATCCTCCGGGCCCTCCACAGAGCCAGCAATTGCTAAGGTGAAAAACTTTTGCTACTTCTTCTGCTAAGAAGGCTGCAAATTGATTCTCCCACTCCTGGCCTAAACTTAGCTGACCATATCAAAGTAGAGTTATTCAGGAAAATGTTTTAATAGTGTGATCTAATTAGCTAGTCTAATTTTCCCGTTGTCTTCTGCAGCACCTGTGGCAATTGAAGACACAGAAACCACTTAACATAAAAGAATCCAGCAAGTATTAGCGCCCCAGTGAGTGGAGGTTCTAGAGGAGGGATACCCATAGAGACTATTTCAGCAGGTGGTCTGTGGGTAGGCACGCAGGGCTTCCTCTGATGTCGAAGCACTGGCTACTGCTCCGGCCCACTCCTGCAGAGTGTCAGTCACAGCCTCCCGGCCTTCTCCTCCAGCTGAGATGTGCAAATCTCTGAGGCTTCAGAGACCTTGACCCGAGAGTGACGGGTCCACCTGTGTCCAGCTGTCTTCATGGCTGTTTCTGTCGTCAGTGACACTTGGAATGGGCCACGCCATTTCAGAACCACTGGCGCTTCTTTCTACTCCTTAACTAGGACTCAATCTCCTGGTTGGATGTTACAAGCAGCAAAGTCCAAAGGCGGGGCTTGTGCCAGCTGAGCTTCCTGTTGAAGGGGTTTCACAAGAAGCAGTATCCTGGCCACAGATGGTTTTAAATATACATCACTTACCTCTACTCCCCCACTAGGTTGAGACTTAGCCGGGTAATTCATAACAACGACGGAAAGGGGGAGAACGGAATCTCTCTTCTGGGTCGGGCTCTCATTCTCGCCAAAGCCAATGTCCAAAGCCCTAGCCATGGCATCTTGGTTTCTATTACCAGCTTCAAAAGGTGTTTATTTCTCTATTCATTGTTTTCTACCCGAGCTGAGCTCTGGGGGTGCCAGGGCCTATGGAGGTGCCATTGTGTTCCTAAAGAAGCCAAAACCCCTTGAAGGATCTTCCCTGTCAAATGAGTTCCCCTATCTGAGTCTATTGCTTCTACAATGCTGTATCTTGGAATGATTTGTTCCAAAAATGCCTTAATACCTGATCCTGTCGTTGCTGAAGCAGTTGGAAATGCTTCTGGCCACCTTGCTAGCTGACATACCATTACCAGAAGACATGAAGCCTTCCCACTTGGGGCATCTCAGGAAAATCCACCTGGCATCTTTGGAAGGGACCTGCAGCCCAAGGCCTCCCTCCCCTGGCAAGTTCCTTTGTAACTTGGCTGTTTGCTTTAGCACAGATCAAGCAACCTTCAACAGCTCGTTTTGCCAGTCTAAAAAGACCCCCAGCAACATCCAGCATGAGGAAGGCTTCTGCCAATCCTCAGGAGGTGCAAGGACTCTCTTCACGGAGTTCTTTTACTATTGGTAGGGCCAAAGCTTCTGGTATCTCTTGTTTGCCATCCCTTGTAAACCAAGTATTGCCTTTTTTCTCTGCCACACGGCTTTTAACTGTATCTCGAACTCCTCTGGGAGAAAAGACAGCTTCCCGGCCAGTGATGGAGTCACTGCGAGCAAAGGGGGCATCTTGGAGAGTTCTGGCAGAAGTGTTGCTTTCTGACTTTCTTCATCCACCAAAAAGGAGACAGAGGAGGCCTGTAACATTCTTCAACTACAGGGAGAGGCCATGGGGCTTTTGCCATGGAGTCTCTCAACTGATTGCGGGACGCAGCCCCCTTTTGATGCAAAGTTCCTGGCAACAGCACCCTCGGAGGTACTCGGGAATTACAGACTTCCGGAACTGCCTACTCTATGCTCCCCTCTAATATGCACCCCCCTCTTGGTATGGAAAAGGAAGAAAACGAAACTATTCCTAATGCTATGAAGTCTTTGCTGCCTTGCTCTAGGTTCAGCAATTTAACACGGCCTTGGCTGAGCAACAGTCTCTGTCGATTAGTAACAGTTTCTAGAACTAAGACTTTCTTCTGTTACGCCCCTACCAGTAAATTCCTAGCCTTGTCTAAGGACGGATTCACACGGTCTCTTTGTAAAGACACATCTATGTTACTCCTTTCACTCCCACACCTTCTTGGCGGTAGGACGGCTCCCCCCGGCACAGCACCTGGCACAAAACCCCCCTATGCACATACACGCACACCTGCACTTACCCTGCACTCCGCTGCACACACACACACACACACCTCCCGCACACTAACACCCCCCTCCACATCCCTGCCATGCTACTTGCAGTGGCCCCGCCCCTGCCATCCCGGCCGGCTGGCAGCACTCACTCCTCACATGCTTCCCCATGCCTTGCGTTTCCTTGCTGCCCTCTCTGTAGCCTTCCCTCAACCTGCCTTTTCTCCCCTGCCTTGCATTGACTTGCTCACCCATCCCCCACCTGACTTCCTTTCACATTCGTCTAGGTCTGGCCTCACCTTTCCTTTTCCTTCTAGGACCCTCATTGCCCTGCCTCGCCTCGCCAAGCAAGGCCACACAGAGCACTTGGTCCTGGCCGCTTTTGTGTACCAGCAGTCCTCGAATGTACTTCTCACCTGCCTTGCCTATCCTTGCCTTGCCTTGGCAACACAACAGTTTCCTTGCCTTGCCCTGCTAGCTCTCTGGAGCCTTGCATTCCTTTGCACGTCCATGCCCCGCCCTTGACCTGCCTACTGCTTTCCTCCAGGGCCTTGGATTGCCGAGCCCTTCTTGTTTCTGCCTGGCCACCCATCAGTGGACTTCCCTTCCTACGGCCAGCCTTGCCTCTAACGTCTGGGCCTTCTCTTGCCTACCACTCCATTTGCTTTCCCCTCACTGCTCTGGCCTTGCTTACCTCTCCCTTGACTTGCCCACAATTGCCTGCACTTGCTTTGCAGCGCCTTGCCTGCATGGAAGGCGAGGGCAAGAGTGGTAGGCAGGGCAAAGCAAAGCCAGCAAGTTGTAGGTAGTGCAAGGCAAGGCAGCAGAGGCAAAGGAAGCAGAGAAGGCAAAGGAAGGTAGCTTAAGAAGAACTAGACAAGGTACTGAAGGCAAGGCAAGGCCAAGAGACTCGGAGTGCCTTTCCTTGCCAAGGCAAGGACATAGTGCCAGTGTTGCTGGAGCAGATGTTAAGGTAGCATGGGGAGGAATAGTCCAGCAAGACATTTCTCTTCTGGCCCCTGGGCGTGTAGGGGCAACTGTTGGATCTATTCTGTACTGCAGGTGGATCCGTGGATGGATGTGTTGTATTTTGGAGGAGGGGATGCCGTTTCTTTGGAGATGGGCTTGTAGTTGCTCTCTTTGGCAAGGAGAGCAGGTTTGGATGTGCACATCAGGTGCTCTTAGGGATTTTAAAGGCTTTTCCCAAGAGGCAGAGCTCTCTCTGGCTTAGAGCTGTTGAGCTGTCCGTGGGAATGCAAAGGCCAAGCTTGTGAGCCTTTTGTCCTGGTGCCTTTAGTGTGTGAGCAGTCCGTGGTGCCGTTGTCTTTGGATGCTGACTCTGGGAGAGGGAAGGCTTAGGATGGTACCAAGAGCTGAGAAGGAAAGTGCTGAGAACAGCGTGTGTGCTGCTAGTTTGAGGGGTGCAGTTGAAGTTGCAGGCAGCAAGATCTTCCTCAGCCCGCACTGTTTTGAGCTCTGTTTTTGCCAGATGGTTTCAAGTTGGTGGGCAGAATCTGCGAGAGGGCAAAGATTGGTTTGGGCCAAAGAGGTTTGTCTGCCTCTTGGAGTGCGGTAGAAAGAAGAGTCCGCTCTTGGAAGGGGAAGATGAGGGAAATCTTTTTGTCCTGAGGTGCTGTTGATTTGAGTGCAGGGACGTTTGCAACTTGCCTCTGCCCTTGGGGTGGTTTCGAGCAGCGCCTGGTGCTTGGCCTTCTTTTGCAAGTCGTCAGCGCCATCGTGTGCTTGTTTCGAGGAGCGCTGACAGTGCCGGGGAAAAAGCCAAGCGCTTCGCTGGCGCCGCCCCAAGTCGTGTGCGAGCAGTTGCTGGAAGAGCTCCGCTGTGCATCCTGCCTCTTGGAGACACAAAAGAATGTGATCCTGCGCGTAGCGGGGAAGCAAGAGGAATCTTTTCATTGTTGGCTGTGCAGTTTCTAAGCGGCAAAAGTCAAGGCAGCTCCAGCACGGCCTCTTTCTTTCAGAACCTTTTCTGTGCCATCATGAACATGCTCAACATGCAACTCGCACCCACTGAACTGCATCAAAGGTCCTGGAGAGACGCACTTTCCTTCAAGCTCTAGCTACCATCCTACCCTCCACCTCTCGCCGATCCCAAAGCCCTTCCGAACATGCAGCAGCTGCACGCAGAGAACAAGTGCTAGAAGAAGGCGTTGGCCTTCAGAGTCCCTCTAAAGTCTGTAAACTAGGCGAAACATTGCAGTGACCAGCACTTTCCTTCGCAACTATCTACAGAGCGTCATCACATTCTCTCAGAGTGGCTAAGTCCACCCTTGCAGCACAGCAGCGTTTCCAGCCACAGTTGGGACTGAGAGATGGGCCAGGTGAGAAAGCATTTGTTGACTATCCCTCGTCTCTGGAAGACTTGATACTCGCAGCGCAATCACGTCCACACACCTTCAGTGTGGCCAAGTTCAAGCCAGCTAGAGCTCACAGAGACGGGAGAGGCAGGAGAGAAGCCGTTCCAAAAGTACCGTGTACTTAGGGCAGCATTCAAACTGTGCACAGCACTCTACAGCACTGTAGACCGTGGCTTCTCTGACAAGACGTGCCATCCCATTGTTGGCTCTCGCAGCTCGCTTGCTAGCTGCTCTCCTGAAGAAAAGAACTGGGAGGAAAAGCCAATGCTGGGCTGCACCTTCCCCTTGCCTCACGTAAAGCCACTTCAACTCCCCGCTGCACTCTCTACTTCCCCTCTCCTTGGCATCGACCACTGGGTTTTCTGCATCTCGGAGCCCAAAGGTAAGCGCCAGTGTTCCCAGGGATGCTTGGAAGAGGGAGAAGTAGTAGCACAAGTAGCTGCCCTTGAACTTCCTCCTTCTCAATGCTAACGTGAAGTCGGCAGGCAGGCGAGCGCCAGCCACGCTCCTTTCTCAGTTTGGACGCTGCGGACACGAGCCCGGTGCTCGGCGCCTTCGTTCGGCCTCTTTAGTAGCCATTGTCGCGCTTTCATTCTGCCGGAGTCGAAGCGCCGTCTACTTGTGGCACAAAGAGCACGGTGCCGGCAGCCAAATGCTCCAGCCGACTGCTTCTGCCGACACACGCCTGGGCTATGCACTTTCCCTCTCAGCGACATACAGCAGCACATTCGCTCTAAATGTAAAGGGAAAGCTTCTCGGCTACGTCTGGTACAGAGAACAGCTTTAGTTCAACGGGCTTACCCAGAGCATGCCCCCGACGCGTGGCAACTTGTATTTGCACCACATTGCAGTGGCAGTCCTCTTGCACCTGCCTTCTCACTTCCAAGTAGCACCGCGCACATTAGAGCCTTGCAGGGAGAGAAGACGCGGCTAGGCGTCTCGCCCAGAAGAACGTGGCAGGGCGAAAAGGTGTTCTTCTTTTGTCTTCCTCGTAGCCCAGAGTGTGCTGCTGTGTTGAAAGTCTTGGCCAGCGAAAAGCTACACCAGCAAGTATTTCTCTCCTGATGCATTGCGCTGAGCGAGAGCGGAGGAAAATCCTTGCACAGCACACTGTGGATGCGTGCAGTACACACGCTGAAGAGCGGCACGTCTAAAAGTCATCGCTGGGCTTCAGTTCTGTCCAGAGCGCAGAAGGCGAAGAACGAAGCAGCTGGGCACCGGCTGCATGTACATAGTGGAGCGAATTTCACATGTGCAGCCAAGAGCTGCTTCACAAGCAGATTCAGCTGAGAATGCTCTGGCTGCTTCACAAAAGAAGGTGCTGTGTTGCACTCCTGGACACTACCTGGTCAGTAGCAGTTTCTTCCACCTTCAATGCTGCAGAGTCCATGCAGCTGGAGCACCCCCAGAAGGACGCCTCCAGCTAGAAGGCGTTCTTCAAGTACCCCCCTCTTCCAAGTAGCCTTGAAACTGAGCACAACACACTGCGGCTCGGCAGCTTCCTTCTCAGAGAGACGTGCCGTCTCACATTATGCCCTCTCGCAGCTCAGTTGCCCGCTTGCAGCAGCTGCTGCCAAAGAAAAAGGCTCCAGAAGGAAAAGCAACTGCTGGGCTGCCCTTTCCCCTTGCCTCACCTGAAGCACCAGAAACTGTCCGCTGCACTCTCGATTTCCTTTCTCCGTCGCATCTACCACTGTAATGTCTGCATCTCGAAGCATAAACCCCGGCACAATTCTTTCCTGGGAAAGCTGGAAGAGAAATAGGTAGCAGCACAAGTAGCTGCAAGTTTCCGACTGCTAACATGAATCCGAAAACAAGCGAGTGGCAGGCACGCTTCCTCTTGCAGCCTGTGCGATGCCCACAGCAGCCCGCTGCTCTGCCTTCGTTCTTACGCCCTTCGGAGCAGGTCGCGCTTTCGTTTTGCTGGAGACGACCCGTCGTCCACATCTCGCGCAGAGAGCACGGTGCCGGCAGCCAAATGCTGCAGGCTGCTGCTTCTGCCGAAACACGCCTGGGCTATGCAATTTCTCTCTAGCGCTGAAGTAGCACAACATTCTGTCTGCGTTGTGGTCTTTATCTTAAGGGAAAGCTTCTCGGCTACGGCTCGCCCAGAGAACTGTTCCGGGACAATACATGTGTTTTATTACCCCTTCTCGCAAGAAGACTGTGGTGCTGCGTGGGAACTGTTGGCCAGTGAAAGGCTAATCCATCATGTGCTTCCCTCCTGATGCATTTTGCTGAGCGAGAGCTGAGGAAAATCCGTGCACTGCGCACTGTGGATGCGTGCAGTATACACGCAGAAGAGCGGCAAAGCTCCTAGTCATCGCACACACCAGCCCAGTGGCCTGGGGCTGCATTCTTCTCCCTTACCGGCGCTGGACAGAACTGAAGCATTCAGCTTTGGCTCTCTTCAGTGTGTGTGTACTGCACGCATCCACAGTGCGCAGTGCACGGATTTTCCTCAGCGCTACGTGCAAGTACAGCCTTTCTGCTTCGCAAAGCCCAACTGTCCGCACAAGCTCTCGCTCAGAGAAATGTGTCAGGAGAGAAGCACTTGCTGCATTAGCCTTCCGCTGGCCAACAGTTGCAACGCAGCACATAGTCTTACTGCGAGAAAAGGTAATAAAACGCACGCTTTCAGCACAGCAGCACAATCTGGGCGACGAGGAGGACAAAAGAAGACCATCTTTTCGTCTTTGCACGATTTTCTCTGCCACACATCTATCCACGTCTTTGCTCCCTGCAAGGCTCTAATGTGCGCGGTGCTACTTGGAAGTGAGAAGGCAGGTGCAGAGAAGCACTGCCATCTGCCGGCGCTGTGCAGGCTGTAAAGGAAAGAAGACTACCCCTGCAATGTGGTGCAAATACAAGTTGCCACGCGTCGGGGTAAGCGCCGGGTAAGCCCGTTGAACTAAAGCTGTTCTCGGTGCCAGACGTAGCTGAGACTCTTTCCCTTTACATTCAGGCTACAAAGCAAAGAGAATGTGGTGCTACCAAGGGCAGCGAAGGAAAGTGCACAGCCCAGGTGTGTTTCGGAAGAGACAGCAACCTGGAGCGTTTCTCTGGAGGGTTTCTCTGCCGGCGTGCCCTCTGTGCGACAAGATGACGACGGTTCGACGCCGGCAGAATGAAAAGAACGAAATGGTACGAAGAGCATAAGAATGAAGGCAGAAGCACCTAGCTGGTGTGTGCATAGCACAGGCTGCAAGAGGAAGCGTGGCTGCCACTCGCTTGTTTTCAGATTCGAATTAGCAGTTGAAAACAGAAAGTTCAACTTGCAGCTACGTGTGCTGCTACCTATTTCTCTTCCAGCTTTCCCAGGAAAGAATTGTGCCGGGGTTTATGCTTCGAGATGCAGACATTACAGTGGTAGATGCGACGGAGAAAGGAAATCGAGAGTGCAGCGGACAGTTTCTGGTGCTTGACGTGAGGCAAGGGGAAAGGGCAGCCCAGCAGTTGCTTTTCTTTCTGGAGCCTTTTTCTTTGGCAGCAGCTGCTGCAAGCGGGCAACTGAGCTGCGAGAGGGCATAATGTGACGGCACGTCTCTCTGAGAAGGAAGCTGCCTAGCCGCAGTGTGTTGTGCTCAGTTTCAAGGCTACTTGGAAGAGGGGGGTACTTGAAGAACGCCTTCTAGCTGGACGCGTCCTTCTGGGGATGCTCCAGCTGCATGGACTCTGCAGCATTGAAGGTGTAAGAACCTGCTTCTGACCTGGTAGTGTCCAGGAGTGCAACACAGCACCTTCCTTTGTGAAGCAGCCAGAGCATTCTCAGCTGAATCTGCTTGTGAAGCAGCTCTTGGCTGCACATGTGAAATTCGCTCCACTATGTACATGCAGCCGGTGCCCAGCTGCTTCGTTCTTCGCCTTCTGCGCTCTGGACAGAACTGAAGCCCAGCGATGACTTTTAGCCGTGCCGCTCTTCAGCGTGTGTACTGCACGCATCCACAGGGTGCTGTGCAAGGATTTTCCTCAGCTCTGGCTCAGCGCAATGCATCAGGAGAGAAATACTTGCTGGTGTAGCTTTTCGCTGGCCAAGACTTTCAACACAGCAGCACACTCTGGGCGACGAGGAAGACAAAAGAAGAACACCTTTTCGCCCTGCCACGTTCTTCTGGGCGAGACGCCTAGCCGCGTCTTCTCTCCCTGCAAGGCTCTAATGTGCGCGGTGCTACTTGGAAGTGAGAAGGCAGGTGCAAGAGGACTGCCACTGCAATGTGGTGCAAATACAAGTTGCCACGCGTCGGGGGCATGCTCTGGGTAAGCCCGTTGAACTAAAGCTGTTCTCTGTACCAGACGTAGCCGAGAAGCTTTCCCTTTACATTTAGAGCGAATGTGCTGCTGTATGTCGCTGAGAGGGAAAGTGCATAACCCAGGCGTGTGTCGGCAGAAGCAGTCGGCTGGAGCATTTGGCTGCCGGCACCGTGCTCTTTGTGCCACAAGTAGACGGCGCTTCGACTCCGGCAGAATGAAAGCGCGACAATGGCTACTAAAGAGGCCGAACGAAGGCGCCGAGCACCGGGCTCGTGTCCGCAGCGTCCAAACTGAGAAAGGAGCGTGGCTGGCGCTCGCCTGCCTGCCGACTTCACGTTAGCATTGAGAAGGAGGAAGTTCAAGGGCAGCTACTTGTGCTACTACTTCTCCCTCTTCCAAGCATCCCTGGGAACACTGGCGCTTACCTTTGGGCTCCGAGATGCAGAAAACCCAGTGGTCGATGCCAAGGAGAGGGGAAGTAGAGAGTGCAGCGGGGAGTTGAAGTGGCTTTACGTGAGGCAAGGGGAAGGTGCAGCCCAGCATTGGCTTTTCCTCCCAGTTCTTTTCTTCAGGAGAGCAGCTAGCAAGCGAGCTGCGAGAGCCAACAATGGGATGGCACGTCTTGTCAGAGAAGCCACGGTCTACAGTGCTGTAGAGTGCTGTGCACAGTTTGAATGCTGCCCTAAGTACACGGTACTTTTGGAACGGCTTCTCTCCTGCCTCTCCCGTCTCTGTGAGCTCTAGCTGGCTTGAACTTGGCCACACTGAAGGTGTGTGGACGTGATTGCGCTGCGAGTATCAAGTCTTCCAGAGACGAGGGATAGTCAACAAATGCTTTCTCACCTGGCCCATCTCTCAGTCCCAACTGTGGCTGGAAACGCTGCTGTGCTGCAAGGGTGGACTTAGCCACTCTGAGAGAATGTGATGACGCTCTGTAGATAGTTGCGAAGGAAAGTGCTGGTCACTGCAATGTTTCGCCTAGTTTACAGACTTTAGAGGGACTCTGAAGGCCAACGCCTTCTTCTAGCACTTGTTCTCTGCGTGCAGCTGCTGCATGTTCGGAAGGGCTTTGGGATCGGCGAGAGGTGGAGGGTAGGATGGTAGCTAGAGCTTGAAGGAAAGTGCGTCTCTCCAGGACCTTTGATGCAGTTCAGTGGGTGCGAGTTGCATGTTGAGCATGTTCATGATGGCACAGAAAAGGTTCTGAAAGAAAGAGGCCGTGCTGGAGCTGCCTTGACTTTTGCCGCTTAGAAACTGCACAGCCAACAATGAAAAGATTCCTCTTGCTTCCCCGCTACGCGCAGGATCACATTCTTTTGTGTCTCCAAGAGGCAGGATGCACAGCGGAGCTCTTCCAGCAACTGCTCGCACACGACTTGGGGCGGCGCCAGCGAAGCGCTTGGCTTTTTCCCCGGCACTGTCAGCGCTCCTCGAAACAAGCACACGATGGCGCTGACGACTTGCAAAAGAAGGCCAAGCACCAGGCGCTGCTCGAAACCACCCCAAGGGCAGAGGCAAGTTGCAAACGTCCCTGCACTCAAATCAACAGCACCTCAGGACAAAAAGATTTCCCTCATCTTCCCCTTCCAAGAGCGGACTCTTCTTTCTACCGCACTCCAAGAGGCAGACAAACCTCTTTGGCCCAAACCAATCTTTGCCCTCTCGCAGATTCTGCCCACCAACTTGAAACCATCTGGCAAAAACAGAGCTCAAAACAGTGCGGGCTGAGGAAGATCTTGCTGCCTGCAACTTCAACTGCACCCCTCAAACTAGCAGCACACACGCTGTTCTCAGCACTTTCCTTCTCAGCTCTTGGTACCATCCTAAGCCTTCCCTCTCCCAGAGTCAGCATCCAAAGACAACGGCACCACGGACTGCTCACACACTAAAGGCACCAGGACAAAAGGCTCACAAGCTTGGCCTTTGCATTCCCACGGACAGCTCAACAGCTCTAAGCCAGAGAGAGCTCTGCCTCTTGGGAAAAGCCTTTAAAATCCCTAAGAGCACCTGATGTGCACATCCAAACCTGCTCTCCTTGCCAAAGAGAGCAACTACAAGCCCATCTCCAAAGAAACGGCATCCCCTCCTCCAAAATACAACACATCCATCCACGGATCCACCTGCAGTACAGAATAGATCCAACAGTTGCCCCTACACGCCCAGGGGCCAGAAGAGAAATGTCTTGCTGGACTATTCCTCCCCATGCTACCTTAACATCTGCTCCAGCAACACTGGCACTATGTCCTTGCCTTGGCAAGGAAAGGCACTCCGAGTCTCTTGGCCTTGCCTTGCCTTCAGTACCTTGTCTAGTTCTTCTTAAGCTACCTTCCTTTGCCTTCTCTGCTTCCTTTGCCTCTGCTGCCTTGCCTTGCACTACCTACAACTTGCTGGCTTTGCTTTGCCCTGCCTACCACTCTTGCCCTCGCCTTCCATGCAGGCAAGGCGCTGCAAAGCAAGTGCAGGCAATTGTGGGCAAGTCAAGGGAGAGGTAAGCAAGGCCAGAGCAGTGAGGGGAAAGCAAATGGAGTGGTAGGCAAGAGAAGGCCCAGACGTTAGAGGCAAGGCTGGCCGTAGGAAGGGAAGTCCACTGATGGGAAGGCCAGGCAGAAACAAGAAGGGCTCGGCAAGCCAAGGCCCTGGAGGAAAGCAGTAGGCAGGTCAAGGGCGGGGCATGGACGTGCAAAGGAATGCAAGGCTCCAGAGAGCTAGCAGGGCAAGGCAAGGAAACTGTTGTGTTGCCAAGGCAAGGCAAGGATAGGCAAGGCAGGTGAGAAGTACATTCGAGGACTGCTGGCACACAAAAGCGGCCAGGACCAAGTGCTCTGTGTGGCCTTGCTTGGCGAGGCGAGGCAGGGCAATGAGGGTCCTAGAAGGAAAAGGAAAGGTGAGGCCAGACCTAGACGAATGTGAAAGGAAGTCAGGTGGGGGATGGGTGAGCAAGTCAATGCAAGGCAGGGGAGAAAAGGCAGGTTGAGGGAAGGCTACAGAGAGGGCAGCAAGGAAACGCAAGGCATGGGGAAGCATGTGAGGAGTGAGTGCTGCCAGCCGGCCGGGATGGCAGGGGCGGGGCCACTGCAAGTAGCATGGCAGGGATGTGGAGGGGGGTGTTAGTGTGCGGGAGGTGTGTGTGTGTGTGTGTGCAGCGGAGTGCAGGGTAAGTGCAGGTGTGCGTGTATGTGCATAGGGGGGTTTTGTGCCAGGTGCTGTGCCGGGGGGAGCCGTCCTACCGCCAAGAAGGTGTGGGAGTGAAAGGAGTAACATAGATGTGTCTTTACAAAGAGACCGTGTGAATCCGTCCTTAGACAAGGCTAGGAATTTACTGGTAGGGGCGTAACAGAAGAAAGTCTTAGTTCTAGAAACTGTTACTAATCGACAGAGACTGTTGCTCAGCCAAGGCCGTGTTAAATTGCTGAACCTAGAGCAAGGCAGCAAAGACTTCATAGCATTAGGAATAGTTTCGTTTTCTTCCTTTTCCATACCAAGAGGGGGGTGCATATTAGAGGGGAGCCTAGAGTAGGCAGTTCCGGAAGTCTGTAATTCCCGAGTACCTCCGAGGGTGCTGTTGCCAGGAACTTTGCATCAAAAGGGGGCTGCGTCCCGCAATCAGTTGAGAGACTCCATGGCAAAAGCCCCATGGCCTCTCCCTGTAGTTGAAGAATGTTACAGGCCTCCTCTGTCTCCTTTTTGGTGGATGAAGAAAGTCAGAAAGCAACACTTCTGCCAGAACTCTCCAAGATGCCCCCTTTGCTCGCAGTGACTCCATCACTGGCCGGGAAGCTGTCTTTTCTCCCAGAGGAGTTCGAGATACAGTTAAAAGCCGTGTGGCAGAGAAAAAAGGCAATACTTGGTTTACAAGGGATGGCAAACAAGAGATACCAGAAGCTTTGGCCCTACCAATAGTAAAAGAACTCCGTGAAGAGAGTCCTTGCACCTCCTGAGGATTGGCAGAAGCCTTCCTCATGCTGGATGTTGCTGGGGGTCTTTTTAGACTGGCAAAACGAGCTGTTGAAGGTTGCTTGATCTGTGCTAAAGCAAACAGCCAAGTTACAAAGGAACTTGCCAGGGGAGGGAGGCCTTGGGCTGCAGGTCCCTTCCAAAGATGCCAGGTGGATTTTCCTGAGATGCCCCAAGTGGGAAGGCTTCATGTCTTCTGGTAATGGTATGTCAGCTAGCAAGGTGGCCAGAAGCATTTCCAACTGCTTCAGCAACGACAGGATCAGGTATTAAGGCATTTTTGGAACAAATCATTCCAAGATACAGCATTGTAGAAGCAATAGACTCAGATAGGGGAACTCATTTGACAGGGAAGATCCTTCAAGGGGTTTTGGCTTCTTTAGGAACACAATGGCACCTCCATAGGCCCTGGCACCCCCAGAGCTCAGCTCGGGTAGAAAACAATGAATAGAGAAATAAACACCTTTTGAAGCTGGTAATAGAAACCAAGATGCCATGGCTAGGGCTTTGGACATTGGCTTTGGCGAGAATGAGAGCCCGACCCAGAAGAGAGATTCTGTTCTCCCCCTTTCCGTCGTTGTTATGAATTACCCGGCTAAGTCTCAACCTAGTGGGGGAGTAGAGGTAAGTGATGTATATTTAAAACCATCTGTGGCCAGGATACTGCTTCTTGTGAAACCCCTTCAACAGGAAGCTCAGCTGGCACAAGCCCCGCCTTTGGACTTTGCTGCTTGTAACATCCAACCAGGAGATTGAGTCCTAGTTAAGGAGTAGAAAGAAGCGCCAGTGGTTCTGAAATGGCGTGGCCCATTCCAAGTGTCACTGACGACAGAAACAGCCATGAAGACAGCTGGACACAGGTGGACCCGTCACTCTCGGGTCAAGGTCTCTGAAGCCTCAGAGATTTGCACATCTCAGCTGGAGGAGAAGGCCGGGAGGCTGTGACTGACACTCTGCAGGAGTGGGCCGGAGCAGTAGCCAGTGCTTTGACATCAGAGGAAGCCCTGCGTGCCTACCCACAGACCACCTGCTGAAATAGCCTCTATGCGCATCCCTCCTCTAGAACCTCCACTCACTGGGGCGCTAATACTTGCTGGATTCTTTTATGTTCAGTGGTTTCTGTGTCTTCAATTGCTACAGGTGCTGCAGAAGACAACGGGAAAATTAGACTAGCTAATTAGATCACATTATTAAAATATTTTCCTTACTAGTTCTACTTTTATATGGTCAGCTAAGTTTAGGCCAGGAGTGGGAGAATCAATTTGCAGCCTTCTTAGCAGAAAAAGTAGCAAAGGTTTTTAACCTTAGCAATTGCTGGCTTTGTGGAGGGCCCGGAGGGTCTGAAGAGTGCCTATGGTTGCCTAGCCCAGCTGAACCTAAGTGGTGGCTCAACACCTGACATGAGGTCCATACTAGGACGGGATTTGGGGCCAAAGAAGGAAGTCCATGGCTATAGGAGAAGGTTTCACGAAGGATGTCTGGACTTCAGGTGGCTCTCTTGAAAGCTGTTTATTGCATAGGCGAAGTTACAGCATTTCAGGGAGTGGCTATCCAGAGCCAGCCCTAGAGCTGCCAGCTCCAGCTGTAGGCATACCTGAAGCCGCTTGCTGTTCAAGTTACAGAGCATTCGATACTTTTCTTTGCAGAGTATCTTAGCACGTAACAACCAATAAGCACCATACACAACACCTTGACATTGGCCTATAGCCTATCATAGCTACTACCATCACCATATTATAGTCATTATTATCCAATCACAAGAGTAAGTTACAATTTAAGCTTCCAGTGGAAAATTCTTAGACCTTTCTTCTTCTTGCTACATCAACATTTCTTGTTTGCCTGCCATATCTTTCTTTTTGCTAAAGACACCTTTTCTATTCACTTATGCTCTTCTTGAGACTTACTTACTTGGTGAAAAACATGTCTTTGTTTGTAATCACATACCTTTGTCCTGCTCCTAAAAATCTCCTTCCAACTCATCTCCAACCTTTGCCTTCTCAGTTACTTAGCGATCACTGTTTCAGCAAAACATCTTTTCTTCTATATCAAAACTTGCTTTCATTTCTACCTCATCCCCAGCTTCTACATTCTCAGACCTTGCTGCCAAGCCTACATACCTGTGAAACTTTCTTACCAAACTTTCATCCTCCCCAACACATGGCCACTTCATTCTTCTCCAACAGGCACTTATTGCCTAAACAGGACAGGGCGGGTCTATGTAGGAAAAGGCGTTTGTCAATTGACTTTCCCTCTGGCTTTAAACAATTGGGTTTGGACCCACAATTGCCCTCCTTACCATTGTTCCAAATATCAAGACAATTGCAATCAAAGAGCTGTTCAGCTCACTAATGGTAGCTGCGTAAGGTGTTCTTACCAAAAACATTTGGAAGCCTGTAAAGCAATGGGGAGGGACAAGGGGTTTTTTTGACCACCTATTTTTAAGCTGTCCCCACAAAAATCCCACAAGTAGAAGACATGTTGTTTGTGATTATCAGTGGGAATGGCAACAGCGGATTGGAACTCAAAGCCTTTTAGTGAGTTCTGCTCCAAATCCAAGCAAGCAACTTGCAGATGTAAATGTAGATGGGAACCCTGTGTGGGAGCTTGGAAATGCAAATGCTGTGACCCTTAGGGTGGGGCAGCTATTGTTGGAGGACCGTTAGGCCCGGGAATCCTGCTGTATTTTGACCCACCAATTGATGACCAAGGGTAGGAAGGCCCCTTTGCTAATGGAACACGGGCTTTGAAAGGACATGATTGGATTTGTGGCCAACATGCTTAGCTCAGGTTACCTCCAAACTGGTCAGGGATATGGTGTATATCTTAGACCATTGTTCTTTTTGCTACTACAAATTCAGGGAAATCGCTTAGGAATCCAAATCTGTGATGATTTAATTAGAGAAAAGCAGTCAGCTGATGCAGCCTTGGCTGCAGGGAGCACCCCAGAACGGGGAAAAGATGAATGGCCACCAGAACAAGTTACGCAACATGATGGACCAGCCACTTGGAAACCTAAGGAATTCATCCCAGATGCCTGGAAACCCATTTATCATTGGAATGAGATAATTAGGTTACAAGCTGTCTCAGAAATAATTACCAACCAGCCAGCCACAGCTCTTGACCGTCTTGCTGAGCAACCCACTTCAATAAGGAAAGCGGTATTTCAACATTGGATGGTATTAGATTATCTGTTAGCAGAAGAAGGAGGAGTTTGTGGGAAATTAAATGACTCGAGCTGCTGTTTGCAAGCAGATGACAGGGGAAAAGTGGTCAAACAAATAACAGAGGAAATAACCTCAGCTCATGGACCTGTCCAAGTGTTGAAAGGATGGTAATGGGACATGTTTTCCTGGCTAACTGGCCAGCTATGGGCTAAATTGTTACAGCAGGGATTACTGTAACACGCCTATATCAAACCAGGAATCCCGTGGAAAAGAAGTAGATATGGACAGATTGGTGGTAGATGTTTCAGAGGTCTTTATTTCTTCAGCCACATGGCCGGGGCTCTGCTCAGGAACTCCCCCAGTCACGGGACCCGAGGGTCCTTGGCCACACCGGGGGACACAAACCAACCAAGGGGGAATGAAGCTGACCAGGGGCAGGGAAACCCCGTGTCTACCCCCCAGGGCCCGTCGCCCAGGGCTCCATGGCAGGGGGGGAGACCCCAACACTAAATGAATACCATTTCTCCTCTTCTATGCTATAGCAACTCTAATCTTTTGACCATACGTGACACCATGCTGGGTGCAGCTCTTTCAGCAGGTAGCAGCCATGCCTACCTGATCCAGAAACGACTACAAAAGGACAGAAAAGGATGTCACTGCAAATAATAGCAAAAGCCCAGAAGACTCAAGAAGAAAAAATTAAATCAATGGTAATTAAGGTTTGTAAAGACAAATACAGGTTAAATAAAAAAAGGAGGGATTAAAAGGAATGAGATGGATGAGTCTTTACAAACAGACCGTGTGAATTGGCCTGTAGACAAGGCTAGGAACTTACGGGGAGTGAAGTAACAGAAGAAAGTATTAGTTCTCTAGAACTGTTACTAATCATCAGAGACTGTTGATTAATCAAGGCCGTGTTAAATTCCTGAACCTAGAGCAAGGCAACAAAGACTTAATAGCATTAGAAATGGTTTTTTTTCTTCCTTTTCGATGCCAAAAGGGGGGTGCATATTAGAGGGGGACATAGAGTAGGCAGTTCTGGAAGTCTGTATCTCCCGAATACCTCAGCCAGTGGGGAAAAGGAAGAGGGTGCTGTGGCTGGGAACTTGACATCAAAAGGGGGCTGCATCCCGCAACCGTTTGACAGACCCCATGGGAAAAGCCCCATGGCCTCTCCCTGTAGTCGAAGAATGTTGCAGGACTCCTCTGTCTCCTTTTCGGACATCAACCTCAGGCATGGTGGATTAATTTTCCCTAACGGCAGCGACCTGCTGCGTGGTCTCCGTGCTCCTCCCCAGCCCCCCGGGAGGTGTAAAATAGTTGCCGGCGGCTCCCACCGCGCGTTACAGACGGCTGCGCGGCGCCGGGGCTGCTCGCAGTGCTCCCCTGCCCCGCCAGGGCTGGCCGCGGGCTGCGGAGCCACCTCGCCACCGGCGCGGCCAGGGCCGGGGCCCTTCTCGACAGCAGCCGAGGGGCTGCGGAGCGGGCGGCTGCGGGACGATCAGCTCTTTTATGCCGCGCGGTGCTGCCGCCTCCATCTAGCTCCCCATCGCGCCGCCGGCCGACCCCGCCTGGCGCGTTCACGCTCGGCCGCGCTCGCCGCCCGCCCAGCCTCGCCGGAAGCTCTCCCGCGCGGGCCGTGCCCCGGCTCCGCCTGCGGCTCGGCAGGGCCCGGCCGCACGCGTGCTGCGTGGCTCGGAGCACCCGCGTTGCGCCGCAGGCGACGGGGAAGGCGGGGCGGGCCGGCGCCATGGTGGTAGCGCGAGGAGAGGAGCGCCCGGGCGGGGCGGCGAGTGGCGCGGCCGTGAGCGCTTCTGCTTGCTGTCGCTCGGCTGCCGCCCACGGCAGGTGCCGTGTGACCCCGCGGAGCGGCGGGGCCGGCCGGGCGGTGCGCGGCGAGGCTTTCGGCCAGCGGCGGCCGCAGCGACAGTCTGCTGGCACTGCCCGTGCCGGTGGAGAGAGCGGGGATCCGAGGCCGGCCTTCCTAGGCTAACGAGGGGCGACCGCCTTTGCCGCGCTGCCCTCCGTGCAGCACGTGGCCGATTCCGGCGAAGCCGGGGTCTCCGCAGCGGCGCGGGCGGGAGGGAGTGGGGAGCGCGCTCGGTGCTCTGCCGGCCGCTCCCGCCCAGCGCTGCGCTCCGCCGAGGCGTTTTCCCGCAAGTCCTGGGGAGGACACAAGGGACCCCGGAGTCGGAGCTTAGCTGTCAGGGGGAACAACTTCCCTCCATTGGCGACCTCCTTTTCCCTCTGATTCAGCTACCTTGTGGTAGGTGCGATGGTGCTGAAGAAGGGTGGCGGCTGGGCACAGTTGCTGGCATAGGTGGTGCGAGAGCTCCACGCAAGCAGCTTTGAGTGGCATGTGCGAGGGTAGGAAGGTACGGCACCCACAGCTGAAGGTAAAAAAAGTCAGGGCATGTCATCAGCCGCAGTCGTGCTAAGTTGTTCATCTTTGCAAACTGCTTGCCGAGTTGTTCCTTTTCTTAGGTAATGGGGGTTTGTATCAACCAGAACTGCATATGGTCAGTATTTGCAGAGAAGGTTATTTGGACTGTTGTTGAAGTGAGTGTAGCAGTTTCTATGGCATTCTGCAAAAAAGTGACAGGTCTCTCTGCGTTCCCCAGTTCTTAACAAAAATGAAGTTAACAAAGCCCTGAAAAGAGGTTTTACAAAACTTCAGGGATTTTTTCCTACGAGTACTGTGGAGACAACCATAGTCACCTTGTCTTTCCAAAAGTGAAGGTTACATCTTTTTGTCCAAGAGCATCAAGTGCTTTTGATCAGCGTTTGTGTGCATGCATTAGCCTTGTTCTTGTTCTTCCTTGGAGAACTTTTACAATCCTCAGATGATCTGTGTAGGCTGCAGACTGCAGTGGTGAACTTGAAGGCTTCCAGCAGAAGGGAGATGCTGTCCACGTTTTGGATTTTCTTTAGTCTGAACTGATGATCTGTCATTTGCATGTTTGTTTAGCTGTGCTTAGAATAATGAGCAGAAACATTGATAAGTTGGTGTATAGAATAAAGACAATTACCAATTTCCTCCCTTTGTGGGAGCCCATCCAAAAGTCATGCAAGAAGAAACTTAGAGGTCACTAAAGTAATTAGAATTGTTAAAACTCAGAAAGGCATAAAGGTCAGAGTGAGGAAGATGAGTTACTTCATCTTCCTTAGGACCACTGACCCAATTCAAGACCACCGACTCCATTCAGATCACACGCTACGCATGCTTAATGACATGTAAGCTCATTTCCATACAAAGCGGAGAATGGGAGGTGTCAACACCATGAATACGCATTTTGTATTTTGGATATCCATAATATGTGGAAATAAAAGGTATCATGTTTGCTTGTATCAGGGCCTGCGACTTAGGGAGCTATCCCACGCAAAAATAAAACATACACTTTCTAACTCTAAACTGTTAAGAGTTTTTGTCCATCTCAGTTGGATATCGATATTAGATCGATATTCATATTTTGGTAAATCATAGTTAGCATAGGAGAAAGGCATGCTTGGTATGTACCTGGGATAGTTAGGGCTAGCTTTTAGTTCTGCAATGTTATTACGAAACATAGATCCGGTCTTGGCCAGTTGCCCCTCGTTTCGAAAAAGGGCTATAAAGGGACTTTCTGAAATAACTGAGATGAGATCTCCCCACGGAAAGAAGACAAATCTATTGGCAGCAGAGCACGAGGACTTCGTCTCATCTGTTGGTAGCCATTGCCCCCCCTTTCTTCCTCTCTACTCTTTTACTTTGTTTTTCTTTCTCTCTCTCTCTCTCTTTCTCTCCTCTATCACATTACCATGTTGTGGGTACTTAACAAAGGTGAAAAGGTGATTAAAACTGAAATCCCTTGTGTCCTTTTGCACTCGGAGATCTGTAAACAAACCATCACGACCCTCACTTCTATTAGCAGATCGTGACATTAAACTGGCATCACGGACAGGATTTCTGACAGACAGAAGGGGTTGCAAGGTTGTGTGTAGTCTGTAATAGCGGAAGGACGTTTCACTGCAGCCGCACCTAGCCCGACACCCCGCAAAGGGTGAGCGGTGTCTAGAAAGCAAGGGGGACGACTCGAATTTCCCACAAACTGCACACGCCTAGGTGAAAAGCACCCCATACTCAACTGAGGGCTCTGTCTTCAGATTTTTCACAAAAAGATCTCTTAGTGTAAAAGGGGGAACTGTTTTGGTGGGCGTGTGTGAATTTGGACTGCTTGGTGTAGTGAAGAGACAACTGTAAGTAACTTAAGGAGTACCTCCCAGGCAGATTTTGGTCTCTTCACCCACCCAGGGAAGCGAAGGGCGACACGGCGAAGCTGTTTGTGTCGCAATGTGTAATTAGGTTTTACCTCCCTGTAGTGGTTTTGATCCCTTTATAAAATGACTGAAAACCCTAGTGCAAATCATAAAGCTGCATTTTATGCTCTGCTAGCAAAACATAATGCCCGGCCCTCTCCGGGAGGGGAAGAATGGGCTCAAAATAACTGGTTTAATTTGGAGAGTGTGACTGATAGAAGATGTTCATTCCAACATGAGACAAAGTTTAAATTTGGCCAAAATAAAACCATAATCTGCTCCTAAATCTGTTTCAGGAGCATGCCTTACAGCAGCTACAGATCACTGCTTTAAGCGATGTAGTGAAGAGAAAGCAATCACAGATTCCCTTCAAAAGCTAGTGGAAATTTTACAGGAACAATCAGATGAAGAAAGGAATGAAAATCATTTGCTGCGGGCTGCTTTGAGGGAGGAATATTTTAAGAATTCAAAGAATGCTGACTCACCAAAAGAGAAAGAGGAAAAAAAAGGAAACTCCTCACATTAACCAAATATACCCCCAGGAAGAACTAGTGCTAGTGAAAAATTGTGGGGAAAACTGCTGCCCTCCTATGGGACCTCTAATTAAAACAGAATATAATTATATCAATGATGAAGATTTTGAACCGCATATCACCACTAAACAAATACCATACACTGCTCCTGAGTTGGCGAAGTTAAAAAAGGAGTACGGGCGGCTTCCCCACGAAGCTGAGACGGAATATGTCTTCCAAGTGTCTCTCACCGGAGGAGACCAAATTCAATTCACTGAACAGGAGGCCAGTGGATACTGGGGACATGGAGTTCTCCTAACAACAGGAGACAAACGTAACACATGGTCGCTGACTCGGCGCGCAGCTTTCTGGGCCGGGGGACTCAATCCTTTAGAAAGGGGAGACCCTTTTGCTACAGTTGGTACCCCTGATCAACTTCTAGAAAGCGTCCACAAAGCCGCCTGTCTGCAAATGATCCATGAAAGGAAATTAACTCCTGGATATGAATCCCCCACGCAATTACCTGTGAAACCTGAACTGATGACCCCTTTAATTCGAGGCCTTCCAGAATCACTCCAATCTACAGCAGCTGTCCTGCAAAAAACCATAGCTGCTGCAGGTCCTGTAGAGAGGTTGGACAGATTCCTTGGAAACCCGAGCGACCAAACTGCATCTACCGATCCTGGGTTTACTCCATATTCAACCCCCTCTCAGCCGCCAGGTTCACAATCAAATTCACCTGCCGGTGATTGCAAAGTTTGGACATGGAGTGAGGTTGAAGAAGATCTGATTAATTACAGTAGGAAATATGGACCGATAAAAATCCCAGAGGAAAAATCAGAAAAAACAAAAGGTGTCAGGTACATTAGGGCTCCTCATAGTGAAAAACCAAAGAATGTAACCAGAGATCCCTAACCGTCAGCATTGGTGCTTATTAGGTATCAAAAAGGGGGTCCCCAGAAATGCGATGGATGGCTTAGCCCTTGATCAGTTGAGTAAGGTAGTGTCTAACTGGCACTGCCAAAAGCCCCTTCTACCCAATCCGTCACTTCAACCCAGTGCACCCCTCCTCCCTCAGAATCTGGGCAGTGAGTCAAAGCCACTTCTCCCTCAAAGTCCGGCCAATGAGCCAGAACAGATTCTTCCTCAAAACCAGGGAAACTAGACCCTCTGTTTCTTGTCAGTGGGCAAAGAAACGGAGCATAGGTCTACCTGAGAATGCTCACTAAAAATAAAACGGGAGATATAACGATCACAGCTATTACAAGTCCTAAACGGGCACCTGTAACTTTTCTGATTGACACTGGGGCACAAATTTCTGCGCTGACAAAGAAAGATGCCCAGAGGTGTGGAATTGTTCCAACAAAGAACCGATATTGTGTTTTAAGTGCCTTGGGCACAACAGAATCTATGAATGGGGCCTTAGTCAAGCTCCCTTTGCCTGGAGAGGAAAACCAACTCTCCATCCATGGGGTGATTGGAGATATTCCAACCAATGTATTAGGGCTGAATGCCCTTGCTAGGAGGCAGTGGGAGGACTCAGAGGGTCTTCTGTGGTCTTTTGGCACACCACATTTTAACATCAGACTGCTCCAAGCTGCAGCCTCCCTACCATTCAGCAAAGTAACTAATGTGAAACAATACCTCCTTCCCCTGGGTGCCAAAGAGGGTATCAAGCCAGTGATACAGGAGCTACGACAACAAGGAGTAATACTTCCTACCCATTCTCCTTTCAATTCTCCGGTGTGGCCAGTGCAAAATCCTAATGGGAAGTGGAGGCTGACAATAGATTTTCGTAGGCTAAATGCTAACACAGAGCCTCTTACAGCAGCAGTCCCAAATCTAGCAGAATTCATAACATTGATTCAAGAAAAGGCTCATTCAATCATGCCACCTGTAGATGTCAAAGACATGTTTTTTACGACACCTTTACAGCCAGAAGATATGGACCGTTTTGCTTTCGCATGGCAAGGACAGCAACACACTTTCACTAGGCTTCCCCAAGGGTACAAACATTCTCCTACCCTGGCTCATCACGCTTTAGCCCAAGAGTTCGAAAAAGTACCCAAAGCGGACAATCTAGCTGTTCATCAACACACTGATGAGACCCTTGTGGGAGGAGATGAAATAGAAGAAGTGAGAGATACCCAACAGAAAATAACCTCCCACTTAGAAAGCCTTGATTTGCAAATTCCCTCAGAAAAAACCCAAACCCCTTCACATGAAGTGAAATTGTTGGGAATTTGGTGGAAAGGAGGTATGACACGTATCCCACCTGATACCCTAACCTCTTCAGATCAGATTAAAATGCCTGAATCCAAAAAAGATCTCCAACATGCTTTAGGATGTGTATTAGTGCTCCGGAGAAAACACATCCCAGATTTTCCATAATTGCCAGACCTCTTTACAACTTGTTAAGAAAAGGGACAAAATGGGAATGGCGTGCTTCCCAAGAAGAAGCACTGCAACTGTTGGTTTTTGAAGCAACAGCCTCACCAAGCCCTGGGCCCTATTCATCCCACAGATGCTTTTCAGGTCTCCTCAGGGTTGTCAGTACACATATGGCAGCGGGGTCCTGAGGGTCCGACGAAGCCTGTTGGTTTTTACTCCCGTGGCTTTAAAGATGCTGAAAAAAGGTACACTACCTGGGAGAAAGGATTGTTTGTGGTTAGCTTAGCTCTCCTAGAAGCGGAGAAGATTGCACAACAACGACCAATTGTTTTGAGAGGCCCTTTCAAAGTTATGGTCTCTACTGGCACCACCCCCACCTGACGGGGTGGCCCAGAGGACCTCAGTAAGGAAGTGGTATGCTCAGATTGAACATGATTGTAGCGTCTTCTCAAGAACTGAAGGAGCTGTAAAAAATCTGGCAATCCAAGAAACTGAAAACTTGGGTAGCAGCCAGGACAAACCTGCCTCAGTCATTAGAGTAGCCCCTCCTTTTCCCCCCAAACGGTCAGCAAATTCTTGGCTTACGGATACTTCTGCCAAGCGAGAAGGAAAGGTGTGGAAACATAAGGCTGTAGCCCTCCACACTTCCTCAGGTGAAGGAATTATCACAGAGGGGGAAGGCAGTGCCCAAGCTGGCAAGCTGATAGCTGTTTGGAGTGTTTTCCAACGTGAGGCACAGAATACTTCTCCTGTCTGTATCTACACCGATTATTCCTATGCTGTGTTTAAGGGATGGACTGAGTGGCTTCCTTTTTGGCAGCAAAAGGATTGTGAAGTTAACAGAATCCCAGTATGGCAAAAGGAAAAGTAGCAAGAAATTCTAAGTATTGCAAGTCCAGGGAATTTTGCCGTGGAGTGGGTAGCCTCTCACCAGACAGATGGAAATCCAGCAGGAGAGTGGAACACTAGAGCTGACGAATTAGCAAGACTAAGTCCTGTGAAAAAAGATCGAATTACAGAGGACTGGGAGCACTTCTTAGAATGGTTGCATGTAAAAAGACAACGCACAGGTGCAAAAGATTTGTACAAAGAAGCCCTTGCTCGCGGTTGGTCTGTTACCAGAGAAATGTGTAAAACATGCATGTCAGCCTGTGAACAACGTCGCAGACGGCTAGAAAGACACCCTTTGGAAGATGACCCTCTGCATTTAAGAAAGGGTAAAGGCTTACGGGAAGCGTGGCCTTTTAAAAAGTCAAGAGGTAAACACTTTGGGCTGGTAGGAGTAGAGATGATATCTGGGTTAGTCCAGGCCAATGCTTTTAAAAGAGCTACAGGAGATCATACTGTTCAAGCATTGCAGGCATGGTTTGGAACTTTCCCAAAACCACAAGAAATTCAATCTGATAACGGGTCTCACTTTACTGCCAAAGTTGTACAGGACTGGGCAAAAGGTGAAGGGATTAAACGGACTTTTCACACTCCTTACTACCCTCAAGCTAACGGCATTGTAGAAAGGACCAATGGTCTCTTGAAAGGACTTTTGAAACCACAGGAGGGAAATTGGGATGTTCGGCTATGGGAAGCTGTGAAAGGTGTGAATGATAGATGGGGGGTAAACGGGTGTCCCAAAATCACTGTCTTTTTCCCAACAGCTCCAAGCATAATTCTCTCACTGCAGGGACCAAATGATCCTAAGAATCCTGCACACTACCCTGGACAACCTGTTTCGGTAGATCTCCCTACCGTAGGAGAAGTACCACTAGTGCTAAAACGCCCTCTGAATAAATATGCATGGCTAGCCTCTGATGCCCTAGGGAGAGAGCATCGGATACATACACGCTGCATAATTCCATCATTCTAATTTTCTGCCTTTCGGTGGCAGACTCTGTTGTGTTCACTTTTCACAGAAGAACTCCGAGGGACATGAAGAAGAGCACATAAACCATGATAAGACTAGTGATACTTTTCTGCATCCTACCACAACACCAGGGCCAAAAACCAGCTGAGTGGCCATGGTCTGAAGCTACCATTAGGTACACTAGTGCTCTAGGATCCTATCCCAGAGATCGTTGCCCGAACCTAGCCACTGTAGCACTGCACGACTCTGAGGTATACCGTCCAAGTGAATGGGGATGGGACTTGAAGGATTGGACTAGAATCCTAAAAGGAACAGGAGGTGAACAAATTAAGGTAGGATGCAGAAAAGTAGAAGGATCTCTTTACCAGAAAGCTTCCACCATTGCAATCGCTGGAAATTTTCTAAAACCAGATGGGAAAAGTGATTTGCACCCCAACATTACGGCCAAACTCTGCCCTACAACGGAGTGGGTGTGTGACAAACAAACCCCCTTCATCCTGTGTGGTTGTCAGAAGAATGTCGGTAACTACACCTTAGGCCCCAGTACCAACAATGTTGAAATCACAAAGCTTCGCAGAAACAAACTAACTGACTGCTGGTATAACTTTCCTCTAACCAAACCGACCTATGCAACATGCAATTGGCAAAATAACCTGGCAGATCAGCCAAGTCTGACAGGTTTAACTTATAAATTCAAAATAAACGCCGCAGCAAAGCCCATACTGAGTGCAGTAATCACATACCACGGTATAAGTACCCCCCTTGTGTTAGATGACAAGAATAAAGTTTTTCCACCCTTTATGGTAACCCGAGGTGACGATGTTACAATACGATGTGGATTAATTGCTGAATGTTTTACCGAACCTGTACACAGTTATAGCATTGGACCTCATGGCCGTGTTTTGTTTGGTGAAATTCAAAATCAAGATTGTTGGCTAAACCTTAATTGCTGTACAATTTCCCCATAAAGTCACGTGTGGTAAAAACAATACAAAATACTGGGGGGAACTCAAAGTCGATGTTGCAATACCTACCACCCAACCACCGGTCATGCTAAGCCCGAGAATTTTTGAAATTGGACCACGTATAATCACAAAAACAGGCCAACAACAACTATTGCTCAATCCGGCATGGTCCCTTAAACAAGTCAAGTTGCTGATGCAAAACAATGCCTCAGAAATTCAGCCAGCTTGTTCACCTTTTCTGCAAACTTCCTTCAAGGGGCAGACAACCGGGTTGCAAAAGCGGAACCCTTCTAAGAAACGGACACAAAGAGACATAACCGGCGTTGTGGGAACAGGATTGGGAATCTTAAATAGTATTGATTCAGAAGTGCTAATGAATAAATTGGCTGCAACAACTACAGATTTGACTAAAATACAACAACCCATCAGCGGTTGTTATCAAACATATTACCAAATTGAGAAAAGGTAAATGTGAATGACCACAAATTGATAATTGGCATGCTCCGTGCTACGCAAAACAACATCTCTTTGGCTCTCAGCTGCGTCCAGGCTCAATTGTGGATGCAGTCCGTTGCTGCCTCAATTGTAAGAGAAGGCAAAGAAGGCACTTTTCCTACTGAAATTCGGAAAATAATCTGGGACGGTGCCACTGATTTTGAAAGAGAATTCCAATCCTGGTGGAATTTAGTGAATTTTACCTACAATCCCATCACAAACACAGCCACAGCCTTTGTACTAACCATACGGAATGCTTCAGTGCATTTGATAGTCCCTATCATTGCATTAGGGCTGACCCATGATGCAGCTATTCTCTACCCTTTCCAGCACAGAGAATGGGCCCGTCAAACTGGTAAGAAGTGGCAAACTGTTAATTTGGAAACTTGTATTGTCCGAGAACAACAAGGGTTTATCTGTGAAAGCAGTGCAATTAGACCTCAAGACATTTGTTTGGACACAGAACAAAGTGTCTGTCCTTTTGAAATTCATCCTAACAAGATTCCTGAAACAGTGCTTGTGTATATAGGCAATGGATGTGCATGCTTAAGAACTGCATGTGATAAGGTATTTCTAGAAAATGTAGTTGTAGATACTAAAACTCATTCAAATTCTTGTGTTTGTAACTTGACTAAAAGCACAGGATGTGATTTCTCTTATTTAGCCCCACTTACTTCTTATTGTATTTTACAGTCCAATTACACAGTGATCCACCAATTATTGCCTACCCCCACTGGGATGAACCTTACTTAGGTAAAGCACTTGTTGCTTCACCAGGATTTCATTGGAATTTTGGAAAAGATCAAGAAAAACAGACAGAAAACCTTGGTAACTGTTCATCACAATGGGAAAGAAACACATTGTTTTCTAGACAGAGGAAAGAAAGATGCTGGACACAGCTGGTGGGATACTCCTTTTGGGTGCTCACCTACTGCTACAGGTGTCCTGAACAAATTGTGTCATCCCATCCTTGTTCTCTTGATTTTAGTTTTGATTGGGTTTGTTTTATCAGCAATCTTACACATCATGAATTGCAGAATGATGAAACGGTTGACATCTGTAATAGATGTGCACAATTTGGACACTATCCCATCCACTGTGGACACCCCTAAGGTTATTGACACAAGATGAACTACATGAGTATTAAAATAAGGTAAGACATGATTAAAAATTACATGTGTATTTTGATTAAAAATTACTTATTCCTTCTTTTTCCTTTTCTTTCTCTTTTCTTATTTTCTCTACCCTTTTCTGGGATATGCTACCAACATTAACGAGTCCTGAAGACTTCGCAACAACACTACGAAATCGTGCTGATGGAGCTCTCCTGATGACAATCGTGAGTCATGGGGTGGTGTAAGAGACGGTCTGAAGATCCCTCATCTGCCTCACGATCATCGCCGAGGACAGAGGCTAAACACAGGAGTTCCGACCTGCCTAAGGTGGGATGTCTGCCAACTGTTGCCTGCAGGTGTGCCCGCTGGGAACTGGTACGCATTCCTGAGGAAATTTGTGCAGGTCACAGTGGACTGCGCCGTTCTTGCTGCCCAGGCGGGAAGGACTGCGCTGAAGCGGAAAGGAATGACCTGTCCTCTACACCTGTCCTGTACCTGTTTCCCAAAGCAACGGGCCTCATAACAACGGCTGTAGATTTGCCCCACCTCTTGGGGAAAAGGGCGAGATGTGGGGATACAGCTAGAAAGCAGAAGCGAGAGCACTGCTAAACTCATGCCAGAAGTAGACGCGCTAACGCTGCTAGGCCGCAAACCATAGCAGGCAGTATAGTTAGCATAGGAGAAAGGCATGCTTGGTATGTACCTGGGATAGTTAGGGCTAGCTTTTAGTTTTGCAATGTTATTACAAAACACAGATATGGTCTTGGCCAGTTGGCCCTCGTTTCAAAAAAGGCCTATAAAGGGACTTTCTGAAATAACTGAGATGACATCTCCCCACGGAAAGAAGACAAATCTATTGGCAGCAGAGCACGAGGACTTCATCTCATCTGTTGGTAGCCATTACCCCCCCTTTCTTCCTCTCTACTCTTTTACTTTGTTTTTCTTTATCTCTCTCTCTCTTTCTCTCCTCTATCGCATTACCGTGTTGTGGGTACTTAACAAAGGTGCACTGTTTTGATTAAAACTGAAATCCCTTGTGTCCTTTTGCACTCGGAGATCTGTAAACAAACCATCACGACCCTTACTTGTATTAACGGATCGTGACACATGTCCAAAAGAAAAAATCACTGGAACAAAAAGAGCAAACTGATCCAAGGTGAACTGATCCACGGTGAAAAACAGAAGCCTACGAAAATCTGGGGGGAAAAAAAAAGGCAACTCACGTGCCCGATTCACAGATGCAACTCCTGCAAAACTTTTGAAGGCAGTCTCACTCCCTCTGCTGAACAATCAACTGGAGGAAATCCCACTCCAAATCTGTGGGAAACAACAAAAGTGGTGCAACAAGCACTTCATAGAATAAAAACTAAAACTCCACCTGAATAAATTAATGCAATTAACATTGCATTAATTTCACCTGGCTTTTTTTTTTTTTTTTTTTTTTTTGAGGAAATCTGTTTCTTTTCTCTTTTCTAAGAATGTCAAACATCCCTACATTGACGATAAAGAAAGCAGTTTGAGGGCAGAGAAAGTGCAAGCAGCAGAATCACATCTAAATGTGATAACCATTTACTCACGTGGACGCTGTCCCTTTGTGTTAGCCCCAAGGAGTTGTACTTCTTTTTAATAATCGGTCTAGTGGGCCAAATTTTCACTTTTTAAGAACCTACCAACACATGGGATGGAGCTGCATGAAAACCAATGAAATGTAAAGTGTCACCATAATTGCTTGCATTGTCAGTTTGTTAACGTTTGTCATTTAAGAATTTATACATATTTGAAATCATACAAATATGTTCTAACCTTCCCAGTTCTGCCTCAGAAGACTTCAAAATTATTACCATTCAGCTAATTTTTTAAATTTACTATTTAGTGAATTAAAGAATCTTGACAAAACACAAGCAAATGCTAGAGAAGAAATGATTAAATCCCCCTTCCAGGGGACCCCAGGCGCTGACGGCTGCCACCGGCGTGCGCCAGGTCGGGACCGGCAGGCAGGGCTGCACCCCGCGTCTGCCACAACACCTGCAGCTTCTGCAGCCTGAAACACAGCTGGCTCAGGGGTTTCAATCAAGAGCCAAAAGATCTTGCTGGTCAATTTGGGGCAGAGAAAGGTCATCACTTCTAGCATGGCATAAGCCTGCCACTACATTTCTGTGAAGGACAATCACCTTGTTGCAGTGAAACTCCTGGGTAAAATACTGAAGCGCTTTCAGATTCATATTATCCGACATTTCGGTGACCTTCTTTTATACCTGCATTGCTTCATACTGCTGGTTGTGGGCACAAGTTCTTTGTACACTATCCTGGAAATTAAAAAGATCAGAAACAACACCCACCCCTCCCCCACCACCACCCCTTCCCCAGCCACAACCCTAACAAAACCAACCTCCAGAATGTTCAGGAGTTCAAATGAGAACAAGCATAGATGGGGCATAAAAAGATGGATCCTCCTTAGACATTTGTGCATGCAGTGCCCTGCAATCCACTAAGTTCTACTTCTCGTACACCAAATGCCTGTCTTCGGAACTCCTTGTTCTCCATTCAAACCCTTCTGGGAGGGTAATCGAGGAGATACTCTTACATATTTTTAGCACATCTTGCACTAGGCAATTAAATCCAGTACGCAGCATTACCTGACCAACTGAGGCGGTGACAAGGTCAATTAAGACCTGTTCATATCTTCATTTGGAGCTCTTCCAACTGCTTGAAAAGTGAAGCCTTGGACATTCAAGGTTCAGACTAAGGAAAATCCAAAACGTGGACAGCATCTCCCTTCTGCTGGAAGCCTTCAAGTTCACCACTGCAGTCGGCAGCCTACACAGATCATCTGAGGATTGTAAAAGTTCTCCAAGGAAGAACAAGAACAAGGCTAATGCATGCACACAAACGCTGATCAAAAGCACTTGATGCTCTTGGACAAAAAGATGTAACCTTCACTTTTGGAAAGACAAGGTGACTATGGTTGTCTCCACAGTACTCGTAGGAAAAAATCCCTGAAGTTTTGTAAAACCTCTTTTCAGGGCTTTGTTAACTTCATTTTTGTTAAGAATTGGGGAACGCAGTGAGACCTGTCACTTTTTTTGCAGAATGCCATAGAAACTGCTACACTCACTTCAACAACAGTCCACGTAACCTTCTCTGCAAATGCTGACCATATGCAGTTCTGGTTGATACAAACCCCCATTACCTAAGAAAAGGAACAACTCGGCAAGCAGTTTGCAAAGATGAACAACTAAGCACGATTGCGGCTGATGACATGCCCTGACTTTTTTTACCTTCAGCTGTGGGTGCCGTACCTTCCTACCCTCACACATGCCACTCCAAGCTGCTTGCGTGGAGCTCTCGCACCACCTATGCCAGCAACTGTGCCCAGCCGCCACTCTTCTTCAGCACCATCGCACCTACCACAAGGTAGCTGAATCAGAGGGAAAAGGAGGTCGCCAATGGAGGGAAGTTGTTCCCCCTGACAGCTAAGCTCCAACTTTGGTGTCCCTTATGTCCTTCCCAGGACGGCCGGGAAAACGCCTCGGCGGAGCGCAGCGCTGGGCGGGAGCGGCCGGCAGAGCACCGAGCGCGCTCCCCACTCCCTCCCGCCCGCGCCGCTGCGGAGACCCCGGCTTCGCCGGAATCGGCCACGTGCTGCACGGAGGGCAGCGCGGCAAAGGCGGTCGCCCCTCGTTACCCTAGGAAGGCCGGCCTCGGATCCCCGCTCTCTCCACCGGCACGGGCAGTGCCAGCAGACTGTCGCTGCGGCCGCCGCTGGCCGAAAGCCTCGCCGCGCACCGCCCGGCCGGCCCCGCCGCTCCGCGGGGTCACACGGCACCTGCCGTGGGCGGCAGCCGAGCGACAGCAAGCAGAAGCGCTCACCGCCGCGCCACTCGCCGCCCCGCCCGGGCGCTCCTCTCCTCGCGCTACCACCATGGCGCCGGCCCGCCCCGCCTTCCCCGTCGCCTGCGGCGCAACGCGGGTGCTCCGAGCCACGCAGCACGCGTGCGGCCGGGCCCTGCCGAGCCGCAGGCGGAGCCGGGGCACGGCCCGCGCGGGAGAGCTTCCGGCGAGGCTGGGCGGGCGGCGAGCGCGGCCGAGCGTGAACGCGCCAGGCGGGGTCGGCCGGCGGCGCGATGGGGAGCTAGATGGAGGCGGCAGCACCGCGCGGCATAAAAGAGCTGATCGTCCCGCAGCCGCCCGCTCCGCAGCCCCTCGGCTGCTGTCGAGAAGGGCCCCGGCCCTGGCCGCGCCGGTGGCGAGGTGGCTCCGCAGCCCGCGGCCAGCCCTGGCGGGGCAGGGGAGCACTGCGAGCAGCCCCGGCGCCGCGCAGCCGTCTGTAACGCGCGGTGGGAGCCGCCGGCAACTATTTTACACCTCCCGGGGGGCTGGGGAGGAGCACGGAGACCACGCAGCAGGTCGCTGCCGTTAGGGAAAATTAATCCACCATGCCTGAGGTTGATGTCCGAAAAGGAGACAGAGGAGTCCTGCAACATTCTTCGACTACAGGGAGAGGCCATGGGGCTTTTCCCATGGGGTCTGTCAAACGGTTGCGGGATGCAGCCCCCTTTTGATGTCAAGTTCCCAGCCACAGCACCCTCTTCCTTTTCCCCACTGGCTGAGGTATTCGGGAGATACAGACTTCCAGAACTGCCTACTCTATGCCCTCCTCTAATATGCACCCCCCTTTTGGCATCGAAAAGGAAGAAAAAAAACCATTTCTAATGCTATTAAGTCTTTGTTGCCTTGCTCTAGGTTCAGGAATTTAACACGGCCTTGATTAATCAACAGTCTCTGATGATTAGTAACAGTTCTAGAGAACTAATACTTTCTTCTGTTACTTCACTCCCCGTAAGTTCCTAGCCTTGTCTACAGGCCAATTCACACGGTCTGTTTGTAAAGACTCATCCATCTCATTCCTTTTAATCCCTCCTTTTTTTATTTAATCTGTATTTGTCTTTACAAACCTTAATTACCATTGATTTAATTTTTTCTTCTTGAGTCTTCTGGGCTTTTGCTATTATTTGCAGTGACATCCTTTTCTGTCCTTTTGTAGTCATTTCTGGATCAGGTAGGCATGGCTGCTAGCAGCATCCCCTTGACCACCTGCTGAAAGAGCTGCACCCAGCATGGTGTCACGCGTGGTCAAAAGATTAGAGTTGCTATAGCATAGAAGAGGAGAAATGGTATTCATTTAGCCCATAGCTGGCCAGTTAACCATGAAAACATGTCCCATTACCATCTTTTCAACACTTGGACAGGTCCATGAGCTGAGGTTATTTCCTCTGTTATTTGACCACTTTTCCCCTGTCATCTGCTTGCAAACAGCAGCTCGAGTCATTTAATTTCCCACAAACTCCTCCTTCTTCTGCTAACAGATAATCTAATACCATCCAATGTTGAAAATACCACTTTCCTCATTGAAGTGGGTTGCTCAGCAAGACGGTCAAGAGCTGTGGCTGGCTGGTTGGTAATTATTTCTGAGACAGCTTGTACCCTAATTATCTCATTCAAATGATAAATGGGTTCCCAGGCATCTGGGATGAATTCCTTAGGTTTCCAAGTGGCTGGTCCATCATGTTGCGTAACTTGTTCTGGTGGCCATTCATCTTTTCCCCGTTTTGGGGTGCTCCCTGCAGCCAAGGCTGCATCAGCTGACTGCTTTTCTCTAATTAAATCATCACAGATTTGGATTCCTAAGCGATTTCCCTGAATTTGTAGTAGCAAAAAGAACAACAGTCTAATATAACCCAGGGATATACCATATCCCTGACCAGTTTGGAGGTAACCTGAGCTAAGCATGTTGGCCACAAATCCAATCATGTCCTTTCAAAGCCCGTGTTCCATTAGCAAAGGGGCCTTCCTACCCTTGGTCATCAATTGGTGGGTCAAAATACTGCGGGTTTCCCTGGCCTAACGGTCCTCCAACAATAGCTGCCTCACCATAAGGGTCACAGCATTTGCATTTCCAAGCTCCCACACAGGGTTCCCATCTACATTTACATCTGCAAGTTGCTTGCTTGGATTTGGAGCAGAACTCACTAAAAGGCTTTGAGTTCCAATCCGCTGTTGCCATTCCCACTGATAATCACAAACAACATGTCTTCTACTTGTGGGATTTTTGTGGGGACAGCTTAAAAATAGGTGGTCAAAAAAACCCCTTGTCCCTCCCCATTGCTTTACAGGCTTCCAAATGTTTTTGGTAAGTGTGGTAAGAACACCTTACGCAGCTACCATTAGTGAGCTGAACAGCTCTTTGATTGCAATTGTCTTGATATTTGGAACAATGGTAAGGAGGGCAATTGTGGGTCCAAACCCAATTGTTTAAAGCCAGAGGGAAAGTCAATTGACAAACGCCTTTTCCTACATAGACCCGCCCTGTCCTGTTTAGGCAATAAGTGCCTGTTGGAGAAGAATGAAGTGGCCATGGACTTCCTTCTTTGGCCCCAAATCCCATCCCATTGTGGCCCTCACATTGACCCACCATTTAGGTTCAGCTGGGCTAGCCAACCATGGCCACTCTTCAGATCCTCCGGGCCCTCCACAGAGCCAGCAATTGCTAAGGTGAAAAACCTTTGCTACTTTTTCTGCTAAGAAGGCTGCAAATTGATTCTCCCACTCCTGGCCTAAACTTAGCTGACCATATCAAAGTAGAACTAGTAAGGAAAATATTTTAATAGTGTGATCTAATTAGCTAGTCTAATTTTCCCGTTGTCTTCTGCAGCACCTGTAGCAATTGAAGACACAGAAACCACTTAACATAAAAGAATCCAGCAAGTATTAGCGCCCCAGTGAGTGGAGATTCTAGAGGAGGGATACCCATAGAGACTATTTCAGCAGGTGGTCTGTGGGTAGGCACGCAGGGCTTCCTCTGATGTCAAAGCACTGGCTACTGCTCCGGCCCACTCCTGCAGAGTGTCAGTCACAGCCTCCCGGCCTTCTCCTCCAGCTGAGATGTGCAAATCTCTGAGGCTTCAGAGACCTTGACCCGAGAGTGACGGGTCCACCTGTGTCCAGCTGTCTTCATGGCTGTTTCTGTCGTCAGTGACACTTGGAATGGGCCACGCCATTTCAGAACCACTGGCGCTTCTTTCTACTCCTTAACTAGGACTCAATCTCCTGGTTGGATGTTACAAGCAGCAAAGTCCAAAGGTGGGGCTTGTGCCAGCTGAGCTTCCTGTTGAAGGGGTTTCACAAGAAGCAGTATCCTGGCCACAGATGGTTTTAAATATACATCACTTACCTCTACTCCCCCACTAGGTTGAGACTTAGCCGGGTAATTCATAACAACGACGGAAAGGGGGAGAACGGAATCTCTCTTCTGGCTCGGGCTCTCATTCTCGCCAAAGCCAATGTCCAAAGCCCTAGCCATGGCATCTTGGTTTCTATTACCAGCTTCAAAAGGTGTTTATTTCTCTATTCATTGTTTTCTACCCGAGCTGAGCTCTGGGGGTGCCAGGGCCTATGGAGGTTCCATTGTGTTCCTAAAGAAGCCAAAACCCCTTGAAGGATCTTCCCTGTCAAATGAGTTCCCCTATCTGAGTCTATTGCTTCTACAATGCTGTATCTTGGAATGATTTGTTCCAAAAATGCCTTAATACCTGATCCTGTCGTTGCTGAAGCAGTTGGAAATGCTTCTGGCCACCTTGCTAGCTGACATACCATTACCAGAAGACATGAAGCCTTCCCACTTGGGGCATCTCAGGAAAATCCACCTGGCATCTTTGGAAGGGACCTGCAGCCCAAGGCCTCCCTCCCCTGGCAAGTTCCTTTGTAACTTGGCTGTTTGCTTTAGCACAGATCAAGCAACCTTCAACAGCTCGTTTTGCCAGTCTAAAAAGACCCCCAGCAACATCCAGCATGAGGAAGGCTTCTGCCAATCCTCAGGAGGTGCAAGGACTCTCTTCACGGAGTTCTTTTACTATTGGTAGGGCCAAAGCTTCTGGTATCTCTTGTTTGCCATCCCTTGTAAACCAAGTATTGCCTTTTTTCTCTGCCACACGGCTTTTAACTGTATCTCAAACTCCTCTGGGAGAAAAGACAGCTTCCCGGCCAGTGATGGAGTCACTGGGAGCAAAGGGGGCATCTTGGAGAGTTCTGGCAGAAGTGTTGCTTTCTGACTTTCTTCATCCACCAAAAAGGAGACAGAGGAGGCCTGTAACATTCTTCAACTACAGGGAGAGGCCATGGGGCTTTTGCCATGGAGTCTCTCAACTGATTGCGGGACGCAGCCCCCTTTTGATGCAAAGTTCCTGGCAACAGCACCCTCGGAGGTACTCGGGAATTACAGACTTCCGGAACTGCCTACTCTAGGCTCCCCTCTAATATGCACCCCCCTCTTGGTATGGAAAAGGAAGAAAACGAAACTATTCCTAATGCTATGAAGTCTTTGCTGCCTTGCTCTAGGTTCAGCAATTTAACACGGCCTTGGCTGAGCAACAGTCTCTGTCGATTAGTAACAGTTTCTAGAACTAAGACTTTCTTCTGTTACGCCCCTACCAGTAAATTCCTAGCCTTGTCTAAGGACGGATTCACACGGTCTCTTTGTAAAGACACATCTATGTTACTTCTTTCACTCCCACACCTTCTTGGCGGTAGGACGGCTCCCCCCGGCACAGCACCTGGCACAAAACCCCCCTATGCACATACACGCACACCTGCACTTACCCTGCACTCCGCTGCACACACACACACACACACCTCCCGCACACTAACACCCCCCTCCACATCCCTGCCATGCTACTTGCAGTGGCCCCGCCCCTGCCATCCCGGCCGGCTGGCAGCACTCACTCCTCACATGCCTTGCGTTTCCTTGCTGCCCCCTCTGTAGCCTTCCCTCAACCTGCCTTTTCTCCCCTGCCTTGCATTGACTTGCTCACCCATCCCCCACCTGACTTCCTTTCACATTCGTCTAGGTCTGGCCTCACCTTTCCTTTTCCTTCTAGGACCCTCATTGCCTTGCCTCGCCTCGCCTCGCCAAGCCACCACTTGCCTTGCCCTGCCCTTGAAGCCCTCCCTTGCCTTGCATGACCTTGCTCAGCCCTCCCCCACCTGGAATTCAAGACCCCTTTTCAATGCCATTTCATGGCCTTGCCCTGCCCTTTCTGCTCCTCCTAGGAATCTCAAAGCTCTCAAGCATCTCCCGTGTTTCAGGATCACAGGAGAGGAAGACCAGGGGAGGACGCGTGTTGCCACACTCATCTCTATGGGCAGCCTTGGTCTGGGAGCAATCCTTGCATGTCTTGAATCTTGCAAGGGCAATTCACATTTTGCCCTTGAGCTCGGGGACCAGAATGAGAGTTCTTTTGCCTACAAAGGAAAGCAGGTAGCTCAAGTCTTTGAGGTGCAGAGGAGACATGACCCACGCGGGATCAAGGCCACACAAAGCACTTGGTCCTGGCCACTTTTGTGTACCAGCAGTCCTTGAATGTACTTCTCACCTGCCTTGCCTGGCCTTGCCTTGGCAACACAACAGTTTCCTTGTCTTGCCCTGCTAGCCCTCTGGAGCCCTCTGGAGCCTTGCATTCCTTTGCATGGCCATGCCCCGCCCTTGACCTGCCTACCGCTTTCCTCCAAGGCCTTGACTTGCCAAGCACTTCCTGTTTCTGCCTGGCCTTCCCATCAGTGGACTTTCCTTCCTACGGCCAGCCTTGCCTCTAACGTCTGGGCCTTCTCTTGCCTACCACTCCATTTGCTTTCCCCTCACTGCTCTGGCCTTGCTTACCTCTCCCTTGACTTGCCCACAATTGCCTGCATTGCTTTGCAGCGCCTTGCCTGCATGGAAGGTGAGGGCAAGAGTGGTAGGCAGGGCAAAGCAAGGCCAGCAAGTTGTAGGTAGTGCAAGGCAAGGCAGCAGAGGCAAAGGAAGCAGAGCAAGGGTAGCTTAAGAAGAACTAGACAAGGTACTGAAGGCAAGGCAAGGCCAAGAGACTCGGAGTGCCTTTCCTTGCGAAGGCAAGGACATAAGTGCCAGTGTTGCTGGAGCAGATGTTAAGGTAGCACGGGGAGGAAGAGAAAGTGCTGAGAACAGAGTGTGTGCTGCTAGTTTGAGGGGTGCAGTTGAAGTTGCAGGCAGCAAGATCTTCCTCAGCCCGCACTGTTTTGAGCTCTGTTTTTGCCAGATGGTTTCAAGTTGGTGGGCAGAATCTGCGAGAGGGCAAAGATTGGTTTGGGCCAAAGAGGTTTGTCTGCCTCTTGGAGTGCGGTATAAAGAAGAGTCCGCTCTTGGAAGGGGAAGATGAGGGAAATCTTTTTGTCCTGAGGTGCTGTTGATTTGAGTGCAGGGACGTTTGCAACTTGCCTCTGCCCTTGGGGTGGTTTCGAGCAGCGCCTGGTGCTTGGCCTTCTTTTGCAAGTCGTCAGCGCCATCGTGTGCTTGTTTCGAGGAGCGCTGACAGTGCCGGGGAAAAAGCCAAGCGCTTCGCTGGCGCCGCCCCAAGTCGTGTGCGAGCAGTTGCTGGAAGAGCTCCGCTGTGCATCCTGCCTCTTGGAGACACAAAAGAATGTGATCCTGCGCGTAGCGGGGAAGCAAGAGGATTCTTTTCATTGTTGGCTGTGCAGTTTCTAAGCGGCAAAAGTCAAGGCAGCTCCAGCACGGCCTCTTTCTTTCAGAACCTTTTCTGTGCCATCATGAACATGCTCAACATGCAACTCGCACCCACTGAACTGCATCAAAGGTCCTGGAGAGACGCACTTTCCTTCAAGCTCTAGCTACCATCCTACGCTCCACCTCTCGCCGATCCCAAAGCCCTTCCGAACATGCAGCAGCTGCACGCAGAGAACAAGTGCTAGAAGAAGGCGTTGGCCTTCAGAGTCCCTCTAAAGTCTGTAAACTAGGCGAAACATTGCAGTGACCAGCACTTTCCTTCGCAACTATCTACAGAGCGTCATCACATTCTCTCAGAGTGGCTAAGTCCACCCTTGCAGCACAGCAGCGTTTCCGGCCACAGTTCGGACTGAGAGATGGGCCAGGTGAGAAAGCATTTGTTGACTATCCCTCGTCTCTGGAAGACTTGATACTCGCAGCGCAATCACGTCCACACACCTTCAGTGTGGCCAAGTTCAAGCCAGCTAGAGCTCACAGAGACGGGAGAGGCAGGAGAGAAGCCGTTCCAAAAGTACCGTGTACTTAGGGCAGCATTCAAACTGTGCACAGCACTCTACAGCACTGTAGACCGTGGCTTCTCTGACAAGACGTGCCATCCCATTGTTGGCTCTCGCAGCTCGCTTGCTAGCTGCTCTCCTGAAGAAAAGAACTAGGAGGAAAAGCCAATGCTGGGCTGCACCTTCCCCTTGCCTCCCGTAAAGCCACTTCAACTCCCCGCTGCACTCTCTACTTCCCCTCTCCTTGGCATCGACCACTGGGTTTTCTGCATCTCGGAGCCCAAAGGTAAGCGCCACTGTTCCCAGGGATGCTTGGAAGAGGGAGAAGTAGTAGCACAAGTAGCTGCCCTTGAACTTCCTCCTTCTCAATGCTAACGTGAAGTCGGCAGGCAGGCGAGCGCCAGCCACGCTCCTTTCTCAGTTTGGACGCTGCGGACACGAGCCCGGTGCTCGGCGCCTTCGTTCGGCCTCTTTAGTAGCCATTGTCGCGCTTTCATTCTGCCGGAGTCGAAGCGCCGTCTACTTGTGGCACAAAGAGCACGGTGCCGGCAGCCAAATGCTCCAGCCGACTGCTTCTGCCGACACACGCCTGGGCTATGCACTTTGCCTCTCAGCGACATACAGCAGCACATTGGCTCTAAATGTAAAGGGAAAGCTTCTCGGCTACGTCTGGTACAGAGAACAGCTTTAGTTCAACGGGCTTACCCAGAGCATGCCCCCGACGCGTGGCAACTTGTATTTGCACCACATTGCAGTGGCAGTCCTCTTTCCTTTACAGGCTGCACAGCGCCGGCAGATGGCCGTGCGCTCTGCACCTGCCTTCTCACTTCCAAGTAGCACCGCGCACATTAGAGCCTTGCAGGGAGAGAAGACGCGGCTAGGCGTCTCGCCCAGAAGAACGTGGCAGGGCGAAAAGGTGTTCTTCTTTTGTCTTCCTCGTAGCCCAGAGTGTGCTGCTGTGTTGAAAGTCTTGGCCGGCGAAAAGCTACACCCGCAAGTCATTTCTCTCCTGATGCATTGCGCTGAGCCAGAGCTGAGGAAAATCCTTGCCCAGCACACTGTGGATGCGTGCAGTACACACGCTGAAGAGCGGCACGGCTAAAAGTCATCGCTGGGCTTCAGTTCTGTCCAGAGCGCAGAAGGCGAAGAACGAAGCAGCTGGGCACCGGCTACATGTACATAGTGGAGCGAATTTCACATGTGCAGCCAAGAGCTGCTTCACAAGCAGATTCAGCTGAGAATGCTCTGGCTGCTTCACAAAGGAAGGTGCTGTGTTGCACTCCTGGACACTACCTGACCAGTAGCAGTTTCTTCCACCTTCAATGCTGCAGAGTCCATGCAGCTGGAGCACCCCCAGAAGGACGCGTCCAGCTGGAAGGCGTTCTTCAAGTACCCCCCTCTTCCAAGTAGCCTTGAAACTGAGCACAACACACTGCGGCTCGGCAGCTTCCTTCTCAGAGAGACGTGCCGTCACATTATGCACTCTCGCAGCTCAGTTGCCCGCTTGCAGCAGCTGCTGCCAAAGAAAAAGGCTCCAGAAAGAAAAGCAACTGCTGGGCTGCCCTTTCCCCTTGCCTCACGTCAAGCACCAGAAACTGTCCGCTGCACTCTCTATTTCCTTTCTCCGCCGTATGGCGAAACATTAACGTAATCGCAGTTCTTTCCAGGGAAAGCTGGAAGAGAAATAGGTAGCAGCACAAGTAGCTGCAAGTTGGACATTAAGTTTCGAGCTGCTAAAGTGAATCTGAAAAGAAGCGAGTGGCAGCCACGCTTCCTCTTGCAGCCTGTGCGATGCACACACACCAGCTCGGTACTCTGCTTTCGTTCTTACGCTCGTCGTAGCAGGTCGCGCTTTCGTTTTGCGGGAGACGACCCGTCGTCTACTTCTCGCGCAGAGAGCACGGTGCCGGCAGCCAAATGCTGCAGGCTGCTGCTTCTGCCGAAACACGCCTGGGCTATGCAATTTCTCTCTAGCGCTGAAGTAGCACCACATTCTCTTTGCTTTGTAGCCAGCATCTGTGCGGAAAGCTTCTCGGCTACGTCTGGCACAGGGAACAGCTTTATTTTAACGGGCTTAACCGGAGCTTGCCCCCGACGCGTGGCAACTTGTATTTGCACCACATTGCAGTGGCAGTCCTCTTTCCTTTACAGGCTGCACAGCGCCGGCAGATGGCCGTGCGCTCTGCACCTGCCTTCTCACTTCCAAGTAGCACCGCGCACATTAGAGCCTTGCAGGAAGAGAAGACGCGGAGAGCTAGCGTCTCGCACAGAAGAACGTGGCAGGGCGAAAAGATATTCTTCCTTTCTCTTTCTTCTTGCCCGAATTGTGCTGCTGTGTTGAAAGTCTTGGCCAGCGAAAAGCTACTCCAGCAAGTGTTTCTCTCCTGATGCATTTCGCTGAGCGAGAGCTACGCGGACAGTGTGGACTCGGTGAAACAGCAAGAAAATGATTGTACGTCGAGCTGAGGAAAATCCTTGCACAGCACGCTGTGGCCGCGTGCAGTACACACGCTGAAGAGCGGCAAAGCTCAAAGGCATCGCTGGGCTTCAGTTCTGTCCAGACAGCAGAAGGCGAAGAACGAAGCAGCTGAGCATCGGCTGCATGTACTCAGTGGAGCGAATTTCACATGTCCAGCCAAGAGCTGCTTCACAAGCAGATTCAGCTGAGAATGCTCTGGCTGCTTCACAAAGGAAGGTGCTGTGTTGCACTCCTGGACACTACCTGGTCAGAAGCAGGTTCTTACACCTTCAATGCTGCAGAGTCCATGCAGCTGGAGCACCCCCAGAAGGACGCCTCCAGCTAGAAGGCGTTCTTCAAGTACCCCCTCTTCCAAGTAGCCTTGAAAGTGCGGCTCGGCAGCTTTCTTCTCTCACTCTATTCACTCTCCCAGCTCAGTTGCCCACTTGCAGCAGCTGCTGCCAAAGAAAAAGGCTCCAGAAGTAAAAGCCACTGCTGGACTGCCCTTTCCCCTTGCCTCACGTCAAGCACCAGAAACTGTCCGCTGCACTCTCGATTTCCATTCTCCGTTGGATCTACCACTGTCATCTCTGCATCTCGAAGCATAAACCCCGGCACAATTCTTTCCAGGGAAAGCTGGAAGAGAAATAGGTAGCAGCACAAGTAGCTGCAAGTTGAACTTTCTGTTTTCAACTGCTAATTCGAATCTGAAAACAAGCGAGTGGCAGCCACGCTTCCTCTTGCAGCCTGTGCTATGCACACACCAGCTAGGTGCTTCTGCCTTCATTCTTATGCTCTTCGTACCATTTCGTTCTTTTCATTCTGCCGGCGTCGAACCGTCGTCATCTTGTCGCACAGAGGGCACGCCGGCAGAGAAACCCTCCAGAGAAACGCTCCAGGTTGCTGTCTCTTCCGAAACACACCTGGGCTGTGCACTTTCCTTCGCTGCCCTTGGTAGCACCACATTCTCTTTGCTTTGTAGCCTGAATGTAAAGGGAAAGAGTCTCAGCTACGTCTGGCACCGAGAACAGCTTTAGTTCAACGGGCTTACCCGGCGCTTACCCCGACGCGTGGCAACTTGTATTTGCACCACATTGCAGGGGTAGTCTTCTTTCCTTTACAGCCTGCACAGCGCCGGCAGATGGCAGTGCTTCTCTGCACCTGCCTTCTCACTTCCAAGTAGCACAGCGCACATTAGAGCCTTGCAGGGAGCAAAGACGTGGATAGATGTGTGGCAGAGAAAATCGTGCAAAGACGAAAAGATGGTCTTCTTTTGTCCTCCTCGTCGCCCAGACTGTGCTGCTGTGCTGAAAGCGTGCGTTTTATTACCCCTTCTCGCAGTAAGACTATGTGCTGCGTTGCAACTGTTGGCCAGCGGAAGGCTAATGCAGCAAGTGCTTCTCTCCTGACACATTTCTCTGAGCGAGAGCTTGTGCGGACAGTTGGGCACTGCGAAGCAGAAAGGCTGTACTTGCACGTAGCGCTGAGGAAAATCCGTGCACTGCGCACTGTGGATGCGTGCAGTACACACACACTGAAGAGAGCCAAAGCTGAATGCTTCAGTTCTGTCCAGCGCCGGTAAGGGAGAAGAACGCAGCCCCAGGCCACTGGGCTGGTGTGTGCGATGACTAGGAGCTTTGCCGCTCTTCTGCGTGTATACTGCACGCATCCACAGTGCGCAGTGCACGGATTTTCCTCAGCTCTCGCTCAGCAAAATGCATCAGGAGGGAAGCACATGATGGATTAGCCTTTCACTGGCCAACAGTTCCAACGCAGCACCACAGTCTTCTTGCGAGAAGGGGTAATAAAACACATGTATTGTCCCGGAACAGTTCTCTGGGCGAGCCGTAGCCGAGAATCTTTCCCTTAAGATAAAGACCACAAGGCAGACAGAATGTTGTGCTACCTAGCGCTAGAGAGAAATTGCATAGCCCAGGCGTGTTTGGGCAGAAGCAGCAGCCTGCAGCATTTGGCTGCCGGCACCGTGCTCTCTGGGCGAGAAGTAGACGACGGGTCGTCTCCAGCAAAACGAAAGCGCGACCTGCTACGACGAGCGTAAGAACGAAGGCAGAGCAGCGGGCTGCTGTGGGCATCGCACAGGCTGCAAGAGGAAGCGTGCCTGCCACGCGCTTGTTTTCGGATTCATGTTAGCAGTCGGAAACTTGCAGCTACTTGTGCTGCTACCTATTTCTCTTCCAGCTTTCCCAGGAAAGAATTGTGCCGGGGTTTATGCTTCGAGATGCAGACATTACAGTGGTAGATGCGACGGAGAAAGGAAATCGAGAGTGCAGCGGACAGTTTCTGGTGCTTGACGTGAGGCAAGGGGAAAGGGCAGCCCAGCAGTTGCTTTTCTTTCTGGAGCCTTTTTCTTTGGCAGCAGCTGCTGCAAGCGGGCAACTGAGCTGCGAGAGTGCATAATGTGACGGCACGTCTCTCTGAGAAGGAAGCTGCCGAGCCGCAGTGTGTTGTGCTCAGTTTCAAGGCTACTTGGAAGAGGGGGGTACTTGAAGAACGCCTTCCAGCTGGACGCGTCCTTCTGGGGGTGCTCCAGCTGCATGGACTCTGCAGCATTGAAGGTGGAAGAAACTGCTACTGGTCAGGTAGTGTCCAGGAGTGCAACACAGCACCTTCCTTTGTGAAGCAGCCAGAGCATTCTCAGCTGAATCTGCTTGTGAAGCAGCTCTTGGCTGCACATGTGAAATTCGCTCCACTATGTACATGCAGCCGGTGCCCAGCTGCTTCGTTCTTCGCCTTCTGCTGTCTGGACAGAACTGAAGCCCAGCGATGACTTTTAGCCGTGCCGCTCTTCAGCGTGTGTACTGCACGCATCCACAGTGTGCTGTGCAAGGATTTTCCTCAGCTCTGGCTCAGCGCAATGCATCAGGAGAGAAATACTTGCTGGTGTAGCTTTTCGCTGGCCAAGACTTTCAACACAGCAGCACACTCTGGGCTACGAGGAAGACAAAAGAAGAACACCTTTTCGCCCTGCCACGTTCTTCTGGGCGAGACGCCTAGCCGCGTCTTCTCTCCCTGCAAGGCTCTAATGTGCGCGGTGCTACTTGGAAGTGAGAAGGCAGGTGCAAGAGGACTGCCACTGCAATGTGGTGCAAATACAAGTTGCCACGCGTCGGGGGCATGCTCTGGGTAAGCCCGTTGAACTAAAGCTGTTCTCTGTACCAGACGTAGCCGAGAAGCTTTCCCTTTACATTTAGAGCGAATGTGCTGCTGTATGTCGCTGAGAGGCAAAGTGCATAGCCCAGGCGTGTGTCGGCAGAAGCAGTCGGCTGGAGCATTTGGCTGCCGGCACCGTGCTCTTTGTGCCACAAGTAGACGGCGCTTCGACTCCGGCAGAATGAAAGCGCGACAATGGCTACTAAAGAGGCCGAACGAAGGCGCCGAGCACCGGGCTCGTGTCCGCAGCGTCCAAACTGAGAAAGGAGCGTGGCTGGCGCTCGCCTGCCTGCCGACTTCACGTTAGCATTGAGAAGGAGGAAGTTCAAGGGCAGCTACTTGTGCTACTACTTCTCCCTCTTCCAAGCATCCCTGGGAACAGTGGCGCTTACCTTTGGGCTCCGAGATGCAGAAAACCCAGTGGTCGATGCCAAGGAGAGGGGAAGTAGAGAGTGCAGCGGGGAGTTGAAGTGGCTTTACGGGAGGCAAGGGGAAGGTGCAGCCCAGCATTGGCTTTTCCTCCTAGTTCTTTTCTTCAGGAGAGCAGCTAGCAAGCGAGCTGCGAGAGCCAACAATGGGATGGCACGTCTTGTCAGAGAAGCCACGGTCTACAGTGCTGTAGAGTGCTGTGCACAGTTTGAATGCTGCCCTAAGTACACGGTACTTTTGGAACGGCTTCTCTCCTGCCTCTCCCGTCTCTGTGAGCTCTAGCTGGCTTGAACTTGGCCACACTGAAGGTGTGTGGACGTGATTGCGCTGCGAGTATCAAGTCTTCCAGAGACGAGGGATAGTCAACAAATGCTTTCTCACCTGGCCCATCTCTCAGTCCGAACTGTGGCCGGAAACGCTGCTGTGCTGCAAGGGTGGACTTAGCCACTCTGAGAGAATGTGATGACGCTCTGTAGATAGTTGCGAAGGAAAGTGCTGGTCACTGCAATGTTTCGCCTAGTTTACAGACTTTAGAGGGACTCTGAAGGCCAACGCCTTCTTCTAGCACTTGTTCTCTGCGTGCAGCTGCTGCATGTTCGGAAGGGCTTTGGGATCGGCGAGAGGTGGAGGGTAGGATGGTAGCTAGAGCTTGAAGGAAAGTGCGTCTCTCCAGGACCTTTGATGCAGTTCAGTGGGTGCGAGTTGCATGTTGAGCATGTTCATGATGGCACAGAAAAGGTTCTGAAAGAAAGAGGCCGTGCTGGAGCTGTCTTGACTTTTGCCGCTTAGAAACTGCACAGCCAACAATGAAAAGATTCCTCTTGCTTCCCCGCTACGCGCAGGATCACATTCTTTTGTGTCTCCAAGAGGCAGGATGCACAGCGGAGCTCTTCCAGCAACTGCTCGCACACGACTTGGGGCGGCGCCAGCGAAGCGCTTGGCTTTTTCCCCGGCACTGTCAGCGCTCCTCGAAACAAGCACACGATGGCGCTGACGACTTGCAAAAGAAGGCCAAGCACCAGGCGCTGCTCGAAACCACCCCAAGGGCAGAGGCAAGTTGCAAACGTCCCTGCACTCAAATCAACAGCACCTCAGGACAAAAAGATTTCCCTCATCTTCCCCTTCCAAGAGCGGACTCTTCTTTCTACCGCACTCCAAGAGGCAGACAAACCTCTTTGGCCCAAACCAATCTTTGCCCTCTCGCAGATTCTGCCCACCAACTTGAAACCATCTGGCAAAAACAGAGCTCAAAACAGTGCGGGCTGAGGAAGATCTTGCTGCCTGCAACTTCAACTGCACCCCTCAAACTAGCAGCACACACGCTGTTCTCAGCACTTTCCTTCTCAGCTCTTGGTACCATCCTAAGCCTTCCCTCTCCCAGAGTCAGCATCCAAAGACAACGGCACCACGGACTGCTCACACACTAAAGGCACCAGGACAAAAGGCTCACAAGCTTGGCCTTTGCATTCCCACGGACAGCTCAACAGCTCTAAGCCAGAAAGAGCTCTGCCTCTTGGGAAAAGCCTTTAAAATCCCTAAGAGCACCTGATGTGCACATCCAAACCTGCTCTCCTTGCCAAAGAGAGCAACTACAAGCCCATCTCCAAAGAAACGGCATCCCCTCCTCCAAAATACAACACATCCATCCACGGATCCACCTGCAGTACAGAATAGATCCAACAGTTGCCCCTACACGCCCAGGGGCCAGAAGAGAAATGTCTTGCTGGACTATTCCTCCCCATGCTACCTTAACATCTGCTCCAGCAACACTGGCACTATGTCCTTGCCTTCGCAAGGAAAGGCACTCCGAGTCTCTTGGCCTTGCCTTGCCTTCAGTACCTTGTCTAGTTCTTCTTAAGCTACCTTCCTTTGCCTTCTCTGCTTCCTTTGCCTCTGCTGCCTTGCCTTGCACTACCTACAACTTGCTGGCTTTGCTTTGCCCTGCCTACCACTCTTGCCCTCGCCTTCCATGCAGGCAAGGCGCTGCAAAGCAAGTGCAGGCAATTGTGGGCAAGTCAAGGGAGAGGTAAGCAAGGCCAGAGCAGTGAGGGGAAAGCAAATGGAGTGGTAGGCAAGAGAAGGCCCAGACGTTAGAGGCAAGGCTGGCCGTAGGAAGGGAAGTCCACTGATGGGTGGCCAGGCAGAAACAAGAAGGGCTCGGCAATCCAAGGCCCTGGAGGAAAGCAGTAGGCAGGTCAAGGGCGGGGCATGGACGTGCAAAGGAATGCAAGGCTCCAGAGAGCTAGCAGGGCAAGGCAAGGAAACTGTTGTGTTGCCAAGGCAAGGCAAGGATAGGCAAGGCAGGTGAGAAGTACATTCGAGGACTGCTGGTACACAAAAGCGGCCAGGACCAAGTGCTCTGTGTGGCTTTGCTTGGCGAGGCGAGGCAGGGCAATGAGGATCCTAGAAGGAAAAGGAAAGGTGAGGCCAGACCTAGACGAATGTGAAAGGAAGTCAGGTGGGGGATGGGTGAGCAAGTCAATGCAAGGCAGGGGAGAAAAGGCAGGTTGAGGGAAGGCTACAGAGAGGGCAGCAAGGAAACGCAAGGCATGGGGAAGCATGTGAGGAGTGAGTGCTGCCAGCCGGCCGGGATGGCAGGGGCGGGGCCACTGCAAGTAGCATGGCAGGGATGTGGAGGGGGGTGTTAGTGTGCGGGAGGTGTGTGTGTGTGTGTGTGCAGCGGAGTGCAGGGTAAGTGCAGGTGTGCGTGTATGTGCATAGGGGGGTTTTGTGCCAGGTGCTGTGCCGGGGGGAGCCGTCCTACCGCCAAGAAGGTGTGGGAGTGAAAGAAGTAACATAGATGTGTCTTTACAAAGAGACCGTGTGAATCCGTCCTTAGACAAGGCTAGGAATTTACTGGTAGGGGCGTAACAGAAGAAAGTCTTAGTTCTAGAAACTGTTACTAATCGACAGAGACTGTTGCTCAGCCAAGGCCGTGTTAAATTGCTGAACCTAGAGCAAGGCAGCAAAGACTTCATAGCATTAGGAATAGTTTCGTTTTCTTCCTTTTCCATACCAAGAGGGGGGTGCATATTAGAGGGGAGCCTAGAGTAGGCAGTTCCGGAAGTCTGTAATTCCCGAGTACCTCCGAGGGTGCTGTTGCCAGGAACTTTGCATCAAAAGGGGGCTGCGTCCCGCAATCAGTTGAGAGACTCCATGGCAAAAGCCCCATGGCCTCTCCCTGTAGTTGAAGAATGTTACAGGCCTCCTCTGTCTCCTTTTTGGTGGATGAAGAAAGTCAGAAAGCAACACTTCTGCCAGAACTCTCCAAGATGCCCCCTTTGCTCGCAGAGACTCCATCACTGGCCGGGAAGCTGTCTTTTCTCCCAGAGGAGTTTGAGATACAGTTAAAAGCCGTGTGGCAGAGAAAAAAGGCAATAATTGGTTTACAAGGGATGGCAAACAAGAGATACCAGAAGCTTTGGCCCTACCAATAGTAAAAGAACTCCGTGAAGAGAGTCCTTGCACCTCCTGAGGATTGGCAGAAGCCTTCCTCATGCTGGATGTTGCTGGGGGTCTTTTTAGACTGGCAAAACGAGCTGTTGAAGGTTGCTTGATCTGTGCTAAAGCAAACAGCCAAGTTACAAAGGAACTTGCCAGGGGAGGGAGGCCTTGGGCTGCAGGTCCCTTCCAAAGATGCCAGGTGGATTTTCCTGAGATGCCCCAAGTGGGAAGGCTTCATGTCTTCTGGTAATGGTATGTCAGCTAGCAAGGTGGCCAGAAGCATTACCAACTGCTTCAGCAACGACAGCATCAGGTATTAAGGCATTTTTGGAACAAATCATTCCAAGATACAGCATTGTAGAAGCAATAGACTCAGATAGGGGAACTCATTTGACAGGGAAGATCCTTCAAGGGGTTTTGGCTTCTTTAGGAACACAATGGCACCTCCATAGGCCCTGGCACCCCCAGAGCTCAGCTCGGGTAGAAAACAATGAATAGAGAAATAAACACCTTTTGAAGCTGGTAATAGAAACCAAGATGCCATGGCTAGGGCTTTGGACATTGGCTTTGGTGAGAATGAGAGCCCGAGCCAGAAGAGAGATTCCGTTCTCCCCCTTTCCGTCGTTGTTATGAATTACCCGGCTAAGTCTCAACCTAGTGGGGGAGTAGAGGTAAGTGATGTATATTTAAAACCATCTGTGGCCAGGATACTGCTTCTTGTGAAACCCCTTCAACAGGAAGCTCAGCTGGCACAAGCCCCGCCTTTGGACTTTGCTGCTTGTAACATCCAACCAGGAGATTGAGTCCTAGTTAAGGAGCAGAAAGAAGCGCCAGTGGTTCTGAAATGGCGTGGCCCATTCCAAGTGTCACTGACGACAGAAACAGCCATGAAGACAGCTGGACACAGGTGGACCCGTCACTCTCGGGTCAAGGTCTCTGAAGCCTCAGAGATTTGCACATCTCAGCTGGAGGAGAAGGCCGGGAGGCTGTGACTGCCACTCTGCAGGAGTGGGCCGGAGCAGTAGCCAGTGCTTCGACATCAGAGGAAGCCCTGCGTGCCTACCCACAGACCACCTGCTGAAATAGCCTCTATGCGCATCCCTCCTCTAGAATCTCCACTCACTGGGGCGCTAATACTTGCAGCCATTGTTTCACGTTAAGTAGTTTTTGTGTCTTCAATTGCCACAGGTGCTGCAGAAGACAACGTGAAAATTAGACTAGCTAATTAGATCACACTATTAAAACATTTTCCTTAATAACTCTACTTTTATATGGTCAGCTAAGTTTAGGCCAGGAGTGGGAGAATCAATTGGCAGCCTTAGCAGAAGAAGTAGCAAAAGTTTTTCACCTTAGCAATTGCTGGCTCTGTGGAGGGCCAGGAGGATCTGAAGAGTGCCTATGGTTGGCTAACCCAGCTGAACCTAAGTGGTGGCTCAACACCTGACATCAGGTCCATACTAGGATGGGATTTTGGGCCAAAGAAGGAAGTCCATGGCTATAGGAGAAGGTTTCACGAAGGATGTCTGGACTTCAGGTGGCTCTCTTGAAAGCCGTTTATTGCATAGGCGAAGTTACAGCATTTCAGGGAGTGGCTATCCAGAGCCAGCCCTACAGCTGCCAGCTCCAGCTGTAGGCATACCTGAAGCCGCTTGCTGTTCAAGTTACAGAGCATTCGATACTTTTCTTTGCAGAGTATCTTAGCACGTAACAACCAATAAGCACCATACACAACACCTTGACATTGGCCTATAGCCTATCATAGCTACTACCATCACCATATTATAGTCATTATTATCCAATCACAAGAGTAAGTTACAATTTAAGCTTCCAGTGGAAAATTCTTAGACCTTTCTTCTTCTTGCTACATCAACATTTCTTGTTTGCCTGCCATATCTTTCTTTTTGCTAAAGACACCTTTTCTATTCACTTATGCTCTTCTTGAGACTTACTTACTTGGTGAAAAACATGTCTTTGTTTGTAATCACATACTTTTGTCCTGCTCCTAAAAAATCTCCTTCCAACTCATCTCCAACCTTTGCCTTCTCAGTTACTCAGCGATCACTGTTTCAGCAAAACATCTTTTCTTCTATATCAAAACTTGCTTTCATTTCTACCTCATCCCCAGCTTCTACATTCTCAGACCTTGCTGCCAAGCCTACATACCTGTGAAACTTTCTTACCAAACTTTCATCCTCCCCAACACATGGCCACTTCATTCTTCTCCAACAGGCACTTATTGCCTAAACAGGACAGGGCGGGTCTATGTAGGAAAAGGCGTTTGTCAATTGACTTTCCCTCTGGCTTTAAACAATTGGGTTTGGACCCACAATTGCCCTCCTTACAATTGTTCCAAATATCAAGACAATTGCAATCAAAGAGCTGTTCAGCTCACTAATGGTAGCTGCGTAAGGTGTTCTTACCACACTTACCAAAAACATTTGGAAGCCTGTAAAGCAATGGGGAGGGACAAGGGGTTTTTTTGACCACCTATTTTTAAGCTGTCCCCACAAAAATCCCACAAGTAGAAGACATGTTGTTTGTGATTATCAGTGGGAATGGCAACAGCGGATTGGAACTCAAAGCCTTTTAGTGAGTTCTGCTCCAAATCCAAGCAAGCAACTTGCAGATGTAAATGTAGATGGGAACCCTGTGTGGGAGCTTGGAAATGCAAATGCTGTGACCCTTATGGTGGGGCAGCTATTGTTGGAGGACCGTTAGGCCCGGGAATCCTGCTGTATTTTGACCCACCAATTGATGACCAAGGGTAGGAAGGCCCCTTTGCTAATGGAACACGGGCTTTGAAAGGACATGATTGGATTTGTGGCCAACATGCTTAGCTCAGGTTACCTCCAAACTGGTCAGGGATATGGTGTATATCTTAGACCATTGTTCTTTTTGCTACTACAAATTCAGGGAAATCGCTTAGGAATCCAAATCTGTGATGATTTAATTAGAGAAAAGCAGTCAGCTGATGCAGCCTTGGCTGCAGGGAGCACCCCAGAAGGGGGAAAAGATGAATGGCCACCAGAACAAGTTACGCAACATGATGGACCAGCCACTTGGAAACCTAAGGAATTCATCCCAGATGCCTGGGAACCCATTTATCATTTGAATGAGATAATTAGGGTACAAGCTGTCTCAGAAATAATTACCAACCAGCCAGCCACAGCTCTTGACCGTCTTGCTGAGCAACCCACTTCAATGAGGAAAGCGGTATTTCAACATTGGATGGTATTAGATTATCTGTTAGCAGAAGAAGGAGGAGTTTGTGGGAAATTAAATGACTCGAGCTGCTGTTTGCAAGCAGATGACAGGGGAAAAGTGGTCAAATAACAGAGGAAATAACCTCAGCTCATGGACCTGTCCAAGTGTTGAAAGGATGGTAATGGGACATGTTTTCATGGTTAACTGGCCAGCTATGGGCTAAATTGTTACAGCAGGGATTACTGTAACACGCCTATATCAAACCAGGAATCCCGTGGAAAAGAAGTAGATATGGACAGATTGGTGGTAGATGTTTCAGAGGTCTTTATTTCTTCAGCCACATGGCCGGGGCTCTGCTCAGGAACTCCCCCAGTCACGGGACCCGAGGGTCCTTGGCCACACCGGGGGACACAAACCAACCAAGGGGGAATGAAGCTGACCAGGGGCAGGGAAACCCCGTGTCTACCCCCCAGGGCCCGTCGCCCAGGGCTCCATGGCATGGGGGGAGACCCCAACACTAACTGAATACCATTTCTCCTATGCTATAGCAACTCTAATCTTTTGACCATACGTGACACCATGCTGGGTGCAGCTCTTTCAGCAGGTAGCAGCCATGCCTACCTGATCCAGAAACGACTACAAAAGGACAGAAGAGGATGTCACTGCAAATAATAGCAAAAGCCCAGAAGACTCAAGAAGAAAAAATTAAATCAATGGTAATTAAGGTTTGTAAAGACAAATACAGATTAAATAAAAAAAGGAGGGATTAAAAGGAATGAGATGGATGAGTCTTTACAAACAGACCGTGTGAATTGGCCTGTAGACAAGGCTAGGAACTTATGCGGAGTGAAGTAACAGAAGAAACGATTAGTTCTCTAGAACTGTTACTAATCATCAGAGACTGTTGATTAATCAAGGCCGTGTTAAATTCCTGAACCTAGAGCAAGGCAACAATAGAATTAGGAATGGTTTCTTTTTCTTTCTTTTCGATGCCAAAAGGGGGGTGCATATTAGAGGAGGGCATAGAGTAGGCAGTTCTGGAAGTCTGTATCTCCCGAATACCTCAGCCAGTGGGGAAAAGGAAGAGGGTGCTGTGGCTGGGAACTTGACATCAAAAGGGGGCTGCATCCCGCAACCGTTTGACAGACCCCATGGGAAAAGCCCCATGGACTCTCCCTGTAGTCGAAGAATGTTGCAGGACTCCTCTGTCTCCTTTTCGGACATCAACCTCAGGCATGGTGGATTAATTTTCCCTAACGGCAGCGACCTGCTGCGTGGTCTCCGTGCTCCTCCCCAGCCCCCCGAGAGGTGTAAAATAGTTCCCGGCGGCTCCCACCGCGCGTTACAGACGGCTGCGCGGCGCCGGGGCTGCTCGCAGTGCTCCCCTGCCCCGCCAGGGCTGGCCGCGGGCTGCGGAGCCACCTCGCCACCGGCGCGGCCAGGGCCGGGGCCCTTCTCGACAGCAGCCGAGGGGCTGCGGAGCGGGCGGCTGCGGGACGATCAGCTCTTTTATGCCGCGCGGTGCTGCCGCCTCCATCTAGCTCCCCATCGCGCCGCCGGCTGACCCCGCCTGGCGCGTTCACGCTCGGCCGCGCTCGCCGCCCGCCCAGCCTCGCCGGAAGCTCTCCCGCGCGGGCCGTGCCCCGGCTCCGCCTGCGGCTCGGCAGGGCCCGGCCGCACGCGTGCTGCGTGGCTCGGAGCACCCGCGTTGCGCCGCAGGCGACGGGGAAGGCGGGGCGGGCCGGCGCCATGGTGGTAGCGCGAGGAGAGGAGCGCCCGGGCGGGGCGGCGAGTGGCGCGGCGGTGAGCGCTTCTGCTTGCTGTCGCTCGGCTGCCGCCCACGGCAGGTGATGTGTGACCCCGCGGAGCGGCGGGGCCGGCCGGGCGGTGCGCGGCGAGGCTTTCGGCCAGCGGCGGCCGCAGCGACAGTCTGCTGGCACTGCCCGTGCCGGTGGAGAGAGCGGGGATCCGAGGCCGGCCTTCCTAGGGTAACGAGGGGCGACCGCCTTTGCAGCGCTGCCCTCCGTGCAGCACGTGGCCGATTCCGGCGAAGCCGGGGTCTCCGCAGCGGCGCGGGCGGGAGGGAGTGGGGAGCGCGCTCGGTGCTCTGCCGGCCGCTCCCGCCCAGCGCTGCGCTCCGCCGAGGCGTTTTCCCGCCCGTCCTGGGGAGGACACAAGGGACCCCGGAGTCGGAGCTTAGCTGTCAGGGGGAACAACTTCCCTCCATTGGCGACCTCCTTTTCCCTCTGATTCAGCTACCTTGTGGTAGGTGCGATGGTGCTGAAGAAGGGTGGCGGCTGGGCACAGTTGCTGGCATAGGTGGTGCGAGAGCTCCACGCAAGCAGCTTTGAGTGGCATGTGCGAGGGTAGGAAGGTACGGCACCCACAGCTGAAGGTAAAAAAAGTCAGGGCATGTCATCAGCCGCAATCGTGCTAAGTTGTTCATCTTTGCAAACTGCTTGCCGAGTTGTTCCTTTTCTTAGGTAATGGGGGTTTGTATCAACCAGAACTGCATATGGTCAGTATTTGCAGAGAAGGTTATTTGGACTGTTGTTGAAGTGAGTGTAGCAGTTTCTATGGCATTCTGCAAAAAAGTGACAGGTCTCTCTGCGTTCCCCAGTTCTTAACAAAAATGAAGTTAACAAAGCCCTGAAAAGAGGTTTTACAAAACTTCAGGGATTTTTTCCTACGAGTACTGTGGAGACAACCATAGTCACCTTGTCTTTCCAAAAGTGAAGGTTACATCTTTTTGTCCAAGAGCATCAAGTGCTTTTGATCAGCGTTTGTGTGCATGCATGAGCCTTGTTCTTGTTCTTCCTTGGAGAACTTTTACAATCCTCAGATGATCTGTGTAGGCTGCAGACTGCAGTGGTGAACTTGAAGGCTTCCAGCAGAAGGGAGATGCTGTCCACGTTTTGGATTTTCTTTAGTCTGAACTGATGATCTGTCATTTGCATGTTTGTTTAGCTGTGCTTAGAATAATGAGCAGAAACATTGATAAGTTGGTGTATAGAATAAAGACAATTACCAATTTCCTCCCTTTGTGGGAGCCCATCCAAAAGTCACGCAAGAAGAAACTTAGAGGTCACTAAAGTAATTAGAATTGTTAAAACTCAGAAAGGCATAAAGGTCAGAGTGAGGAAGATGAGTTACTTCATCTTCCTTAGGACCACTGACCCAATTCAAGACCACCGACTCCATTCAGATCACACGCTACGCATGCTTAATGACATGTAAGCTCATTTCCATACAAAGCGGAGAATGGGAGGTGTCAACACCATAAATACGCATTTTGTATTTTGGATATTCATAATACATGGAAATAAAAGGTATCATGTTTGCTTGTATCAGGGCCTGCGACTTAGGGAGCTATCCCACGCAAAAATAAAACATACACTTTCTAACTCTAAACTGTTAAGAGTTTTTGTCCATCTCAGTTGGATATCGATATTAGATCGATATTCATATTTTGGTAAATCATAGTTAGCATAGGAGAAAGGCATGCTTGGTATGTACCTGGGATAGTTAGGGCTAGCTTTTAGTTCTGCAATGTTATTACGAAACATAGATCCGGTCTTGGCCAGTTGCCCCTCGTTTCGAAAAAGGGCTATAAAGGGACTTTCTGAAATAACTGAGATGAGATCTCCCCACGGAAAGAAGACAAATCTATTGGCAGCAGAGCACGAGGACTTCGTCTCATCTGTTGGTAGCCATTGCCCCCCCTTTCTTCCTCTCTACTCTTTTACTTTGTTTTTCTTTCTCTCTCTCTCAGAAGACAAATCTATTGGCAGCAGAGCACGAGGACTTCGTCTCATCTGTTGGTAGCCATTGCCCCCCCTTTCTTCCTCTCTACTCTTTTACTTTGTTTTTCTTTCTCTCTCTCTCTCTCTTTCTCTCCTCTATCACATTACCATGTTGTGGGTACTTAACAAAGGTGAAAAGGTGATTAAAACTGAAATCCCTTGTGTCCTTTTGCACTCGGAGATCTGTAAACAAACCATCACGACCCTCACTTCTATTAGCAGATGGTGACATTAAACTGGCATCACGGACAGGATTTCTGACAGACAGAAGGGGTTGCAAGGTTGTGTGTAGTCTGTAATAGGGGAAGGACGTTTCACTGCAGCCGCACCTAGCCCGACACCCCGCAAAGGGTGAGCGGTGTCTAGAAAGCAAGGGGGACGACTCGAATTTCCCACAAACTGCACACGCCTAGGTGAAAAGCACCCCATACTCAACTGAGGGCTCTGTCTTCAGATTTTTCACAAAAAGATCTCTTAGTGTAAAAGGGGGAACTGTTTTGGTGGGCGTGTGTGAATTTGGACTGCTTGGTGTAGCGAAGAGACAACCGTAAGTAACTTAAGGAGTACCTCCCAGGCAGATTTTGGTCTCTTCACCCACCCAGGGAAGCGAAGGGCGACACGGCGAAGCTGTTTGTGTGGCAATGTGTAATTAGGTTTTACCTCCCTGTAGTGGTTTTGATCCCTTTATAAAATGACTGAAAACTCTAGTGCAAATCATAAAGCTGCATTTTATGCTCTGCTAGCAAAACATAATGCCCGGCCCTCTCCGGGAGGGGAAGAATGGGCTCAAAATAACTGGTTTAATTTGGAGAGTGTGACTGATAGAAGATGTTCATTCCAACATGAGACAAAGTTTAAATTTGGCCAAAATAAAACCATAATCTGCTCCTAAATCTGTTTCAGGAGCATGCCTTACAGCAGCTACAGATCACTGCTTTAAGCGATGTAGTGAAGAGAAAGCAATCACAGATTCCCTTCAAAACCTAGTGGAAATTTTACAGGAACAATCAGATGAAGAAAGGAATGAAAATCATTTGCTGCGGGCTGCTTTGAGGGAGGAATATTTTAAGAATTCAAAGAATGCTGACTCACCAAAAGAGAAAGAGGAAAAAAAAGGAAACTCCTCACATTAACCAAATATACCCCCAGGAAGAACTAGTGCTAGTGAAAAATTGTGCGGAAAACTGTTGCCCTCCTATGGGACCTCTAATTAAAACAGAATATAATTATATCAATGATGAAGATTTTGAACCGCATATCACCACTAAACAAATACCATACACTGCTCCTGAGTTGGCGAAGTTAAAAAAGGAGTACGGGCGGCTTCCCCACGAAGCTGAGACGGAATATGTCTTCCAAGTGTCTCTCACCGGAGGAGACCAAATTCAATTCACTGAACAGGAGGCCAGTGGATACTGGGGACATGGAGTTCTCTTAACAACAGGAGACAAACGTAACACATGGTCGCTGACTCGGCGCGCAGCTTTCTGGGCCGGGGGACTCAATCCTTTAGAAAGGGGAGACCCTTTTGCTACAGTTGGTACCCCTGATCAACTTCTAGAAAGCGTCCACAAAGCCGCCTGTCTGCAAATGATCCATGAAAGGAAATTAACTCCTGGATATGAATTCCCCCACGCAATTACCTGTGAAACCTGAACTGATGACCCCTTTAATTCGAGGCCTTCCAGAATCACTCCAATCTACAGCAGCTGTCCTGCAAAAAACCATAGCTGCTGCAGGTCCTGTAGAGAGGTTGGACAGATTCCTTGGAAACCCGAGCGACCAAACTGCATCTACCGATCCTGGGTTTACTCCATATTCAACCCCCTCTCAGCCGCCAGGTTCACAATCAAATTCACCTGCCGGTGATTGCAAAGTTTGGACATGGAGTGAGGTTGAAGAAGATCTGATTAATTACAGTAGGAAATATGGACCGATAAAAATCCCAGAGGAAAAATCAGAAAAAACAAAAGGTGTCAGGTACATTAGGGCTCCTCATAGTGAAAAACCAAAGAATGTAACCAGAGATCCCTAACCGTCAGCATTGGTGCTTATTAGGTATCAAAAAGGGGGTCCCCAGAAATGCGATGGATGGCTTAGCCCTTGATCAGTTGAGTAAGGTAGTGTCTAACTGGCACTGCCAAAAGCCCCTTCTACCCAATCCGTCACTTCAACCCAGTGCACCCCTCCTCCCTCAGAATCTGGGCAGTGAGTCAAAGCCACTTCTCCCTCAAAGTCCGGCCAATGAGCCAGAACAGATTCTTCCTCAAAACCAGGGAAACTAGACCCTCTGTTTCTTGTCAGTGGGCAAAGAAACAGAGCATAGGTCTACCTGAGAATGCTCACTAAAAATAAAACGGGAGATATAACGATCACAGCTATTACAAGTCCTAAACGGGCACCTGTAACTTTTCTGATTGACACTGGGGCACAAATTTCTGCGCTGACAAAGAAAGATGCCCAGAGGTGTGGAATTGTTCCAACAAAGAACCGATATTGTGTTTTAAGTGCCTTGGGCACAACAGAATCTATGAATGGGGCCTTAGTCAAGCTCCCTTTGCCTGGAGAGGAAAACCAACTCTCCATCCATGGGGTGATTGGAGATATTCCAACCAATGTATTAGGGCTGAATGCCCTTGCTAGGAGGCAGTGGGAGGACTCAGAGGGTCTTCTGTGGTCTTTTGGCACACCACATTTTAACATCAGACTGCTCCAAGCTGCAGCCTCCCTACCATTCAGCAAAGTAACTAATGTGAAACAATACCTCCTTCCCCTGGGTGCCAAAGAGGGTGTCAAGCCAGTGATACAGGAGCTACCACAACAAGGAGTAATACTTCCTACCCATTCTCCTTTCAATTCTCCGGTGTGGCCAGTGCAAAATCCTAATGGGAAGTGGAGGCTGACAATAGATTTTCGTAGGCTAAATGCTAACACAGACCCTCTTACAGCAGCAGTCCCAAATCTAGCAGAATTCATAACATTGATTCAAGAAAAGGCTCATTCAATCATGCCACCTGTAGATGTCAAAGACATGTTTTTTACGACACCTTTACAGCCAGAAGATATGGACCGTTTTGCTTTCGCATGGCAAGGACAGCAACACACTTTCACTAGGCTTCCCCAAGGGTACAAACATTCTCCTAGCCTGGCTCATCACGCTTTAGCCCAAGAGTTCGACAAAGTACCCAAAGCGGACAATCTAGCTGTTCATCAACACACTGATGAGACCCTTGTGGGAGGAGATGAAATAGAAGAAGTGAGAGATACCCAACAGAAAATAACCTCCCACTTAGAAAGCCTTGATTTGCAAATTCCCTCAGAAAAAACCCAAACCCCTTCACATGAAGTGAAATTGTTGGGAATTTGGTGGAAAGGAGGTATGACACGTATCCCACCTGATACCCTAACCTTTTCAGATCAGATTAAAATGCCTGAATCCAAAAAAGATCTCCAACATGCTTTAGGATTATTAGTGCTCCGGAGAAAACACATCCCAGATTTTCCATAATTGCCAGACCTCTTTACAACTTGTTAAGAAAAGGGACAAAATGGGAATGGCGTGCTTCCCAAGAAGAAGCACTGCAACTGTTGGTTTTTGAAGCAACAGCCTCACCAAGCCCTGGGCCCTATTCATCCCACAGATGCTTTTCAGGTCTCCTCAGGGTTGTCAGTACACATATGGCAGCGGGGTCCTGAGGGTCCGACAAAGCCTGTTGGTTTTTACTCCCGTGGCTTTAAAGATGCTGAAAAAAGGTACACTACCTGGGAGAAAGGATTGTTTGTGGTTAGCTTAGCTCTCCTAGAAGCGGAGAAGATTGCACAACAACGACCAATTGTTTTGAGAGGCCCTTTCAAAGTTATTGTCTCTACTGGCACCACCCCCACCTGACGGGGTGGCCCAGAGGACCTCAGTAAGGAAGTGGTATGCTCAGATTGAACATGATTGTAGCGTCTTCTCAAGAACTGAAGGAGCTGTAAAAAATCTGGCAATCCAAGAAACTGAAAACTTGGGTAGCAGCCAGGACAAACCTGCCTCAGTCATTAGAGTAGCCCCTCCTTTTTCCCCCAAACGGTCAGCAAATTCTTGGCTTACGGATGTTTCTGCCAAGCGAGAAGGAAAGGTGTGGAAACATAAGGCTGTAGCCCTCCACACTTCCTCAGGTGAAGGAATTATCACAGAGGGGGAAGGCAGTGCCCAAGCTGGCAAGCTGATAGCTGTTTGGAGTGTTTTCCAACGTGAGGCACAGAATACTTCTCCTGTCTGTATCTACACCGATTATTCCTATGCTGTGTTTAAGGGATGGACTGAGTGGCTTCCTTTTTGGCAGCAAAATGATTGTGAAGTTAACAGAATCCCAGTATGGCAAAAGGAGAAGTAGCAAGAAATTCTAAGTATTGCAAGTCCAGGGAATTTTGCCGTGGAGTGGGTAGCCTCTCACCAGACAGATGGAAATCCAGCAGGAGAGTGGAACACTAGAGCTGACGAATTAGCAAGACTAAGTCCTGTGAAAAAAGATCGAATTACAGAGGACTGGGAGCACTTCTTAGAATGGTTGCATGTAAAAAGACAACGCACAGGTGCAAAAGATTTGTACAAAGAAGCCCTTGCTCGCGGTTGGTCTGTTACCAGAGAAATGTGTAAAACATGCATGTCAGCCTGTGAACAACGTCGCAGACGGCTAGAAAGACACCCTTTGGAAGATGACCCTCTGCATTTAAGAAAGGGTAAAGGCTTACGGGAAGCGTGGCCTTTTAAAAAGTCAGGAGGTAAACACTTTGGGCTGGTAGGAGTAGAGATGATATCTGGGTTAGTCCAGGCCAATGCTTTTAAAAGAGCTACAGGAGATCATACTGTTCAAGCATTGCAGGCATGGTTTGGAACTTTCCCAAAACCACAAGAAATTCAATCTGATCACGGGTCTCACTTTACTGCCAAAGTTGTACAGGACTGGGCAAAAGGTGAAGGGATTAAACGGACTTTTCACACTCCTTACTATCCTGAAGCTAACGGCATTGTAGAAAGGACCAATGGTCTCTTGAAAGGACTTTTGAAACCACAGGAGGGAAATTGGGATGTTCGGCTATGGGAAGCTGTGAAAGGTGTGAATGATAGATGGGGGGTAAACGGGTGTCCCAAAATCACTGTCTTTTTCCCAACAGCTCCAAGCATAATTCTCTCACTGCAGGGACCAAATGATCCTAAGAATCCTGCACACTACCCTGGACAACCTGTTTCGGTAGATCTCCCTACCGTAGGAGAAGTACCACTAGTGCTAAAACGCCCTCTGAATAAATATGCATGGCTAGCCTCTGATGCCCTAGGGAGAGAGCATCGGATACATACACGCTGCATAATTCCATCATTCTAATTTTCTGCCTTTTGGTGGCAGACTCTGTTGTGTTTACTTTTCACAGAAGAACTCCGAGGGACATGAAGAAGAGCACATAAACCATGATAAGACTAGTGATACTTTTCTGCATCCTACCACAACACCAGGGCCAAAAACCAGCTGAGTGGCCATGGTCTGAAGCTACCATTAGGTACACTAGTGCTCTAGGATCCTATCCCAGAGATCGTTGCCCGAACCTAGCCACTGTAGCACTGCACGACTCTGAGGTATACTGTCCAAGTGAATGGGGATGGGACTTGAAGGATTGGACTAGAATCCTAAAAGGAACAGGAGGTGAACAAATTAAGGTAGGATGCAGAAAAGTAGAAGGATCGCTTTACCAGAAAGCTTCCACCATTGCAATCGCTGGAAATGTTCTAAAACCAGATGGGAAAAGTGATTTGCACCCCAACATTACGGCCAAACTCTGCCCTACAACGGAGTGGGTGTGTGACAAACAAACCCCCTTCATCCTGTGTGGTTGTCAGAAGAATGTCGGTAACTACACCTTAGGCCCCAGTACCAACAATGTGGAAATCACAAAGCTTCGCAGAAACAAACTAACTGACTGCTGGTATAACTTTCCTCTAACCAAACCAACCTATGCAACATGCAATTGGCAAAATAACCCGGCAGATCAGCCAAGTCTGACAGGTTTAACTTATAAATTCAAAATAAACGCCACAGCAAAGCCCATACTGAGTGCAGTAATCACATACCACGGTATAAGTACCCCCCTTGTGTTAGATGACAAGAATAAAGTTTTTCCACCCTTTATGGTAACCCGAGGTGACGATGTTACAATACGATGTGGATTAATTGCTGAATGTTTTACCGAACCTGTACACAGTTATAGCATTGGACCTCATGGCCGTGTTTTGTTTGGTGAAATTCAAAATCAAGATTGTTGGCTAAACCTTAATTGCTGTACAATTTCCCCATAAAGTCACGTGTGGTAAAAACAATACAAAATACTGGGGGGAACTCAAAGTCGATGTTGCAATACCTACCACCCAACCACCGGTCATGCTAAGCCCAAGAATTTTTGAAATTGGACCACGTATAATCACAAAAACAGGCCAACAACAACTATTGCTCAATCCGGCATGGTCCCTTAAACAAGTCAAGTTGCTGATGCAAAACAATGCCTCAGAAATTCAGCCAGCTTGTTCACCTTTTCTGCAAACTTCCTTCAAGGGGCAGACAACCGGGTTGCAAAAGCGGAACCCTTCTAAGAAATGGACGCAAAGAGACATAACCGGCGTTGTGGGAACAGGATTGGGAATCTTAAATAGTATTGATTCAGAAGTGCTAATGAATAAATTGGCTGCCACAACTACAGATTTGACTAAAATACAACAACCCATCAGCGGTTGTTATCAAACATATTACCAAATTGAGAAAAGGTAAATGTGAATGACCACAAATTGATAATTGGCATGCTCCGTGCTACGCAAAACAACATCTCTTTGGCTCTCAGCTGCGTCCAGGCTCAATTGTGGATGCAGTCCGTTGCTGCCTCAATTGTAAGAGAAGGCAAAGAAGGCACTTTTCCTACTGAAATTCGGAAAATAATCTGGGACGGTGCCACTGATTTTGAAAGAGAATTCCAATCCTGGTGGAATTTAGTGAATTTTACCTACAATCCCATCACAAACACAGCCACAGCCTTTGTACTAACCATACGGAATGCTTCAGTGCATTTGATAGTCCCTATCATTGCATTAGGGCTGTGTTGGGTGGAGTCGCGGGAGACAAGCACTCAAGGCATGATGTTCAGCAAGTCTCGATTTATTGTTCAAAACTACACTTACTTATAGTACCTTTAATTAGCTCATACATATTGCAAAAGTTGAGCTCCTCATTGGTGGGAGCTATTCCGTGGGATCTGCAAACACGGTGGTCTTATCTTCCTCTTCCATATGGTTTCTGTCTGCTTACTTATCTGAATGCACATTCTGTTATCTATGCAACCTCTTGCTCAAGGACTCAGTGTCTGCATCTTTACTAAGCCTGCTGTGTTATGATGACCTTTGCTTTTTAGCCATTCTTCAGAAAGACTCTCAACACTTCCCCTGTTTTCTTTTTGCATGATCATAGTCATATTGACTGACTTCAAAATTAAATTTTTTACACATGACATTATACAGCTAAGCATAAGTAAACCAAGCAAAACAATTATTAGCAACAGCATTAAAGATTTAATCACACTTTTCATCCATCCTTCTAAGCCCATCCACTCTGTAAGTCCTTCTAATCCGAAAAATCTGGAGTCTTTTTTTATTTTTTGGGAGTGTTCAATCTAATTCTTAATTTCGGCGTGGATGGACTTAGAATGATCCTCAAGATCCATACAGCACATTCCTTCAAAGTCTTCACAGCCATGGCCGTGAGCTAAGAGTAGAAAATCTATAGCTGCTCTATTCTGAAGCAGGGCGTGTTGGACTGAACTCAGATCTTCTGCAAGTTCAGACAACACTCGGCTGGTACCGTTTGCCTGTTTAACTACCCAACATGCCAGTTTTTCTAAGTGACGATGGGCTCGTGCCGCAGCTGCACCAGGAACAAAAAAGGGAGGTAAAAAGCACTTCTGATTTGCTCCATAGCGTGAGGTCATCCTGACATTCAGGTGTTATAGTTTCTGTTAAAGACCTCTGCCATCGTGTTCGGTGTGTAGCATTAGGATGGTGCTGTGGAAGTGCAAGACTCAGTTGGCCAAAGGTACAGGGCCCACCTACAGGCCTGGATGGAATACCTGACCAGGCACGATTCCCACAAATTAGGAAAAACCCTCTGGGTAACTTTCGAGGGAAAAACGTTCCAGGGGCTGCAAGAGATCGATTTCTCACGGTAACGTTGCACCATTCTAAATCCCACTGTGAAGCATTGCCAATAGGATAAATCAAGGTGGGGTTGGATTCATTCAGTCGACAGCCATTAAGGCTGCCCTCTTGGCATAAATTACGTGAACTATTAATATAAATACAGGCTGTAGCGTTAAGAGAATCAACTAGTTCTATCTCTTGTGGCTCAGGGCCCACCGGGAGTTTATCATCCCAGCTATCATACTCTTGTAGGCCAGCGGTAATATTCATTGTGGATTTTAATGGTCTAATAATTTTGAACTGGTTCTGGGTCTCGATTACGAAGTTACGCCATGTATTATCTGTTAGTGGTACTCCAACTAAGCATGTCAAAAATGGGGTACTGGGTGTGGCTAAGGAGGCACAGAATGTTGTGGTGTTCAATTCACGTGCCAAGGAGACCCAGATATTACCTCTAGGGTCAAACACCTTAGGAGGGTAGGAAAGGGGGTGACCCATTACTGAGCCTGCGATTAGCAGCACGATGCTTAAACCGCCGGCAAACATGATCCCACTTTCTTGGGTCAACTTGCCACTGAATGGGGACCCCGATATTTGGTTGGCATGAGGATTGCAAAACTACAGAGTAGCTATCGGCTAAGATCTTTTTTGCTAAATGCTGTACTGACCACGCTAATTCTCTTAGCTGCAGATCTTCAAGATTTTCAACTAATTGCAAACTGTCAGTGATATTTTTGCCTGTGAGTTGTACTAATGCTTCTTGAGCCGTCTCACGGTGCCAGTGAAAACTGCAAGACTGACACCAAAACCCTTCTGATAGATGTTGCTGGTGGACCCACCACTGTAAATTACAGCCTCTGCAAAGCAATCTTACCCACTCCTTATGATTATTACAATTACATGCAAAGCAACTAGACTGGCAAAAGCGCAAAAAGTGTCTCTGCAAATGTGGGAGGAGATAACCCTCTATCTCCTGTTCAGAGTCCACAAGGAAGGTAATGCAAAACCGCTGCTCAACTTCCTGCAGGATTTGTGAGATCTTCCTCTGTACCCTTCTTTTCTTCTTCTGTTGTGGGTTGCTCATCAGTGACAACAGGCTTAGTCCATTTGGCCGGAACCCATAGGGGACCTGTCGGAGTGGACACACATAAGTAACCTCTTCCCCAGTACAAGGTTTTTACAGGATCCTGCCAAAGTCCCGTCTTGGGGTCTTTGTAGCGCACCCAAGGCATGGGCGTCGGGGGTTGAGGATAGGTTCCAAGGTGATGGACTCTGCCTGATGCAGCAGGAGACAACGCTTCCGTGGGCGGGAGGTGAGATCAATAGTGAGTAAGGTCAGAGATCCAGTAGAGCCAGGACTTGGCTGACACCTAGGTGCATCACAAAGAGGCGGAATGCTTGAAGCCAGATGTGGTAATGGTACTAGTTGTGCTAACTTTTGTCCTGCCGGGATCTTAACGGGAGGATAATCGGTATGTGCTAAAATAAAAATTTCTTTAGCGGAGTCAGCATCAACAAGACCAGTCTCTACGAGGAGTCCCATTGTAATTGCAGATGAACGACTTACAATAAGTCCTTCCATAGCTTGGCCATTAATGTATACAGGTCCGATGACACCAGTGGGAATGCGATGGATTTCTGATGTTAGCAACTCGGTATCTACTGAGGCTGCCAGGTCCAGGCCGAGACTTCCGCTTGTCGCTGGGCGGGGACAGGTAGAGGTGCTGTGTAGGGTGCAGGGGGGTTTCGGTCAGGACCGGGCGTAGACGGATGGAGACGGTGAAGAATGGGTGGTGACGGACGGTGAATGGAGACGGGTGCTGACGAGAGATCTCTGTAGTCAGGTCTTGGAACATGCGGTTTATTGCGAAGGGCGTGGGTACAGGGGCACTGCTTAGAGCTGCAGCTGGCAGCTCTGAGCAGGCCCAAGAGAGCAAGAGAGTACGCGGGTAAGCAAAGAGAGAATAGTAAGAGTCTACAGTAAGAGTGTATAGTAAGAAGTGTAGTAAAAGAAGTGTCTGAAGTCCTGGTTACAATACAATAAGTCATCTTCTGTACTGAATATTCTAATTGTCACTAACCAATCTAATACAAGATACAAATCCTATAGCATTTACATACAGCCTATAAGAGTTCTTATATTACCATAGAGTGTTACATCTTAACTTCTAAAAACTACTCTTTGGACCCCTTCTGCTGAGCTAGTAGGGTCTGCTCTGACCCTTGGACCTGCCTGCAAGCAGAGGGTATTGTTCAATCAAGAGGGGATTACATTCAGTTGGCCATACCATTGTTTTCCAGTTGTTCAGTAACTAAGACTTGGTATCTCAAAGGTGGCTTTCATTTCGATGTCGCTTATAGTTTTCATATTCCCAAAATCTTTTGTCAGGCAATCATATTTATAAGGCTTTCCTGTTTCATCTTTCCCAACAGTGCTGGAGCGGTTACTTGTGTCGTCGCGCGGCCGCTGTTCGCGCTGGGTCACTAAATTCTTGCGGCTGTACATTCGCGACGAATATGACTGGGTGTCCCACAGCGATAACACTTCATGCGGCCACCTGGAGCTGGGCGGGGACGTGCTGCTGCTGCTTGGAGAGGAGCAAGGGCTGCCATAACCTGATTTTGAGAGCTAATAGCCTGTTCTTTAAGCCCTTCACCTAATTTTGCTAAGGCTTGTGCTAAGAATAGTTGCGAGCCAGTGGGCATGGTCGCAGCTTTCTCTAAAAGTTGCTGGACAGTCCAATCCCCTGGGGTGGAGGTAATAAGGGCACGAGTGGCTTGGTTACCATTTTGCAGGAGACATTGTTTTAATAATGGGTCGTGCATGTGCTCTTGCACCCCAGCTTTTGAAATTGCCTCCATGACTTTATCAACAAAAGAGCCTAAAGATTCCTCTCTGCCTTGCTTAATGTTCATATACATAGGGATCCCACCCGGGGCTCGGACTTTATCCATAGCTTTCTTAGCAACTGCCATAGCTTCCCGCAATTTAGCAGGGCCTAGTGCAGCCTGAGCCTCAACCCTCATATGTTGACCCTGTCCTAGAAGTTCATCTACAGTGATATCTGCTAACGGATCTCCCTGGGGTCTAGCGAGATCTGCACTAACAGCTGCCTCCTCCCTCCAGCGAGCCTCAAAAAGCAGTCGCTGATGCGGGGTATACATGAGCTTAGTAATGCCTTTAATGTCAGCAGGAAGAAGGGTAAAAGCGTTAAAAATATAATCAAGCATCTGTTTAACTGGTTCACTGGTGACACCGTAATTCCCCACCGTTGCTCGTAGCTGAGCTAACAGCTTCCAGTCGAGGTTAGTAACTTGCGCAATATTGCCTCCCTGTGGATTAGGAACAAACAGAACAGGGAAAGCCAAGCTTTCCTGGGCAGCCGCTAGCATCTCTGCATCGCCCTTATGCAAACCGTCACGAGCGAGAGCTGCCCACAGCTCTCTATGACCCTTGGCCATGGCCTCCGCGAGGTCAGAATCTGCCCCAGGGACAGGCTCATGGCTTAGGAAAGGGTTTTGCGAACGAGAGCGATCCGGAGGAACAGACGGCTGCGGCGGCGGCGGCTGCTGCGGCTGCCGCGGCTGCTGCGGCTGCTGCGAGGGGGACGGGGGCGGGGGCTGCAGGGGAGGATCAGGGGGCGCAGAGGGTGAGTGTGAAGCCGGGCCGGAGGCAAATGCCTCAGGCGGAACCTCGACTGTAGCAAAGGTGGGGGGGTTAGGGGCAGCGGAGTAAAGGGAAGCAGCAGAATCGTAATTACGGTTTTTATCATGGGCTGCCTTAATTTTTTCTGCTGCCCTTTACTCTGCTTGTACCATTAAAAGTTCATTATAGACAACTCTACATAGTTTAGCCATCTTTTTAGCTGGCTTATCGCCATCTAAGACAAGATCCCAGAGTTTGTCACTATACGCGCGCCACTGACTTAATTCATGAATGGAGTGGGGGTCAGTGAAAAAACCGTAAGAGCGCGCATGCGTTAAAAGAGCGGGGAGGTCTTTATCAAGATCAATCCCTTTAAAATTACGCTTAAGCAAAAAAGCCTTGAAAAGTTCCTGTGCTGCTTGCCTTTCCATACTTACGTCGGTACCGTTGCTAGCCCCTCCAGGCTTCGGCAGCACGTATCGGCGAGCCCGCCTGTGCGGTCGCTCGGGCGCGGAGGAAATCGCTGCAGTATACGAGACCTCTTTCGCCGTCCGTCTAGCTGCGGGACCCGACCCCAACGCAACTCCCCCGTCGCATAAGGCTAGGGCAACTTCTCCTGTTCGGGCGCCAGATGTCGGGTGGAGTCGCGGGAGACAAGCACTCAAGGCATGATGTTCAGCAAGTCTCAATTTATTTTTCAAAACGACACTTACTTATAGTACCTTTAATTAGCTCATACATATTGCAAAAGTTGAGCTCCTCATTGGTGGGAGCTATTCCGTGGGATCTGCAAACACGGTGGTCTTATCTTCCTCTTCCATATGGTTTCTGTCTGCTTACTTATCTGAATGCACATTCTGTTATCTATGCAACTTCTTGCTCAAGGACTCAGTGTCTGCATCTTTACTAAGCCTGCTGTGTTATCATGACCTTTGCTTTTTAGCCATTCTTCAGAAAGACTCTCAACAGGGCTGAACCATGATGCAGCTATTCTCTACCCTTTCCAGCACAGAGAATGGGCCCGTCAAACTGGTAAGAAGTGGCAAACTGTTAATTTGGAAACTTGTATTGTCCGAGAACAACAAGGGTTTATCTGTGAAAGCAGTGCAATTAGACCTCAAGACATTTGTTTGGACACAGAACAAAGTGTCTGTCCTTTTGAAATTCATCCTAACAAGATTCCTGAAACAGTGCTTGTGTATATAGGCAATGGATGTGCATGCTTAAGAACTGCATGTGATAAGGTATTTCTAGAAAATGTAGTTGTAGATACTAAAACTCATTCAAATTCTTGTGTTTGTAACTTGACTAAAAGCACAGGATGTGATTTCTCTTATTTAGCCCCACTTACTTCTTATTGTATTTTACAGTCCAATTACACAGTGATCCACCAATTATTGCCTACCCCCACTGGGATGAACCTTACTTAGGTAAAGCACTTGTTGCTTCACCAGGATTTCATTGGAATTTTGGAAAAGATCAAGAAAAACAGACAGAAAACCTTGGTAACTGTTCATCACAATGGGAAAGAAACACATTGTTTTCTAGACAGAGGAAAGAAAGATGCTGGACACAGCTGGTGGGATACTCCTTTTGGGTGCTCACCTACTGCTACAGGTGTCCTGAACAAATTGTGTCATCCCATCCTTGTTCTCTTGATTTTAGTTTTGATTGGGTTTGTTTTATCAGCAATCTTACACATCATGAATTGCAGAATGATGAAACGGTTGACATCTGTAATAGATGTGCACAATTTGGACACTATCCCATCCACTGTGGACACCCCTAAGGTTATTGACACAAGATGAACTACATGAGTATTAAAATAAGATAAGACATGATTCAAAATTACAGGTGTATTTTGATTAAAAATTACTTAGTCCTTCTTTTTCCTTTTCTTTCTCTTTTCTTATTTTCTCTACCCTTTTCTGGGATATGCTACCAACATTAACGAGTCCTGAAGACTTCGCAACAACACTACGAAATCGTGCTGATGGAGCTCTCCTGATGACAATCGTGAGTCATGGGGTGGTGTAAGAGACGGTCTGAAGATCCCTCATCTGCCTCACGATCATCGCCGAGAACAGAGGCTAAACACAGGAGTTCCGACCTGCCTAAGGTGGGATGTCTGCCAACTGTTGCCTGCAGGTGTGCCCGCTGGGAACTGGTACGCATTCCTGAGGAAATTTGTGCAGGTCACAGTGGACTGCGCCGTTCTTGCTGCCCAGGCGGGAAGGACTGCGCTGAAGCGGAAAGGAATGACCTGTCCTCTACACCTGTCCTGTACCTGTTTCCCAAAGCAACGGGCCTCATAACAACGGCTGTAGATTTGCCCCACCTCTTGGGGAAAAGGGCGAGATGTGGGGATACAGCTAGAAAGCAGAAGCGAGAGCACTGCTAAACTCATGCCAGAAGTAGACGCGCTAACGCTGCTAGGCCGCAAACCATAGCAGGCAGTATAGTTAGCATAGGAGAAAGGCATGCTTGGTATGTACCTGGGATAGTTAGGGCTAGCTTTTAGTTTTGCAATGTTATTACAAAACACAGATATGGTCTTGGCCAGTTGGCCCTCGTTTCAAAAAAGGCCTATAAAGGGACTTTCTGAAATAACTGAGATGAGATCTCCCCACGGAAAGAAGACAAATCTATTGGCAGCAGAGCACGAGGACTTCATCTCATCCGTTGGTAGCCATTACCCCCCCTTTCTTCCTCTCTACTCTTTTACTTTGTTTTTCTTTATCTCTCTCTCTCTTTCTCTCCTCTATCGCATTACCGTGTTGTGGGTACTTAACAAAGGTGCACTGTTTTGATTAAAACTGAAATCCCTTGTGTCCTTTTGCACTCGGAGATCTGTAAACAAACCATCACGACCCTTACTTGTATTAACGGATCGTGACACATGTCCAAAAGAAAAAATCACTGGAACAAAAAGAGCAAACTGATCCAAGGTGAACTGATCCACGGTGAAAAACAGAAGCCTACGAAAATCTGGGGGGAAAAAAAAAGCCAACTCACGTGCCCGATTCACAGATGCAACTCCTGCAAAACTTTTGAAGGCAGTCTCACTCCCTCTGCTGAACAATCAACTGGAGGAAATCCCACTCCAAATCTGTGGGAAACAACAAAAGTGGTGCAACAAGCACTTCATAGAATAAATACTAAAACTCCACCTGAATAAATTAATGCAATTAACATTGCATTAATTTCACCTGGCTTTTTTTTTTTTTTTTTTTTTTTGAGGAAATCTGTTTCTTTTCTCTTTTCTAAGAATGTCAAACATCCCTGCATTGACGATAAAGAAAGCAGTTTGAGGGCAGAGAAAGTGCAAGCAGCAGAATCACATCTAAATGTGATAACCATTTACTCACGTGGACGTTGTCCCTTTGTGTTAGCCCCAAGGAGTTGTACTTCTTTTTAATAATCGGTCTAGTGGGCCAAATTTTCACTTTTTAAGAACCTACCAACACATGGGATGGAGCTGCATGAAAACCAATGAAATGTAAAGTGTCACCGTAATTGCTTGCATTGTCAGTTTGTTAACGTTTGTCATTTAAGAATTTATACATATTTGAAATCATACAAATATGTTCTAACCTTCCCAGTTCTGCCTCAGAAGACTTCAAAATTATTACCATTCAGCTAATTTTTTAAATTTACTATTTAGTGAATTAAAGAATCTTGACAAAACACAAGCAAATGCTAGAGAAGAAATGATTAAATCCCCCTTCCAGGGGACCCCAGGCGCTGACGGCTGCCACCGGCGTGCGCCAGGTCGGGACCGGCAGGCAGGGCTGCACCCCGCGTCTGCCACAACACCTGCAGCTTCTGCAGCCTGAAACACAGCTGGCTCAGGGGTTTCAATCAAGAGCCAAAAGATCTTGCTGGTCAATTTGGGGCAGAGAAAGGTCATCACTTCTAGCATGGCATAAGCCTGCCACTACATTTCTGTGAAGGACAATCACCTTGTTGCAGTGAAACTCCTGGGTAAAATACTGAAGCGCTTTCAGATTCATATTATCCGACATTTCGGTGACCTTCTTTTATACCTGCATTGCTTCATACTGCTGGTTGTGGGCACAAGTTCTTTGTACACTATCCTGGAAATTAAAAAGATCAGAAACAACACCCACCCCTCCCCCACCACCACCCCTTCCCCAGCCACAACCCTAACAAAACCAACCTCCAGAATGTTCAGGAGTTCAAATGAGAACAAGCATAGATGGGGCATAAAAAGATGGATCCTCCTTAGACATTTGTGCATGCAGTGCCCTGCAATCAACTAAGTTCTACTTCTCGTACACCAAATACCTGTCTTCGGAACTCCTTGTTCTCCATTCAAACCCTTCTGGGAGGGTAATCGAGGAGATACTCTTACATATTTTTAGCACATCTTGCACTAGGCAATTAAATCCAGTGCGCAGCATTACCTGACCAACTGAGGCGGTGACAAGGTCAATTAAGACCTGTTCATATCTTCATTTGGAGCTCTTCCAACTGCTTGAAAAGTGAAGCCTTGGACATTCAAGGTTCAGACTAAGGAAAATTCAAAACGTGGACAGCATCTCCCTTCTGCTGGAAGCCTTCAAGTTCACCACTGCAGTCTGCAGCCTACACAGATCATCTGAGGATTGTAAAAGTTCTCCAAGGAAGAACAAGAACAAGGCTCATGCATGCACACAAACGCTGATCAAAAGCACTTGATGCTCTTGGACAAAAAGATGTAACCTTCACTTTTGGAAAGACAAGGTGACTATGGTTGTCTCCACAGTACTCGTAGGAAAAAATCCCTGAAGTTTTGTAAAACCTCTTTTCAGGGCTTTGTTAACTTCATTTTTGTTAAGAATTGGGGAACGCAGAGAGACCTGTCACTTTTTTTGCAGAATGCCATAGAAACTGCTACACTCACTTCAACAACAGTCCACGTAACCTTCTCTGCAAATACTGACCATATGCAGTTCTGGTTGATACAAACCCCCATTACCTAAGAAAAGGAACAACTCGGCAAGCAGTTTGCAAAGATGAACAACTTAGCACGATTGCGGCTGATGACATGCCCTGACTTCCTTTACCTTCAGCTGTGGGTGCCGTACCTTCCTACCCTCACACATGCCACTCCAAGCTGCTTGCGTGGAGCTCTCGCACCACCTATGCCAGCAACTGTGCCCAGCCGCCACTCTTCTTCAGCACCATCGCACCTACCACAAGGTAGCTGAATCAGAGGGAAAAGGAGGTCGCCAATGGAGGGAAGTTGTTCCCCCTGACAGCTAAGCTCCGACTCCGGGGTCCCTTATGTCCTTCCCAGGATAGGCAGGAAAACGCCTCGGCGGAGCGCAGCGCTGGGCGGGAGCGGCCGGCAGAGCACCGAGCGCGCTCCCCACTCCCTCCCGCCCGCGCCGCTGCGGAGACCCCGGCTTCGCCGGAATCGGCCACGTGCTGCACGGAGGGCAGCGCGGCAAAGGCGGTCGCCCCTCGTTAGCCTAGGAAGGCCGGCCTCGGATCCCCGCTCTCTCCACCGGCACGGGCAGTGCCAGCAGACTGTCGCTGCGGCCGCCGCTGGCCGAAAGCCTCGCCGCGCACCGCCCGGCCGGCCCCGCCGCTCCGCGGGGTCACACGGCACCTGCCGTGGGCGGCAGCCGAGCGACAGCAAGCAGAAGCGCTCACCGCCGCGCCACTCGCCGCCCCGCCCGGGCGCTCCTCTCCTCGCGCTACCACCATGGCGCCGGCCCGCCCCGCCTTCCCCGTCGCCTGCGGCGCAACGCGGGTGCTCCGAGCCACGCAGCACGCGTGCGGCCGGGCCCTGCCGAGCCGCAGGCGGAGCCGGGGCACGGCCCGCGCGGGAAAGCTTCCGGCGAGGCTGGGCGGGCGGCGAGCGCGGCCGAGCGTGAACGCGCCAGGCGGGGTCAGCCGGCGGCGCGATGGGGAGCTAGATGGAGGCGGCAGCACCGCGCGGCATAAAAGAGCTGATCGTCCTGCAGCCGCCCGCTCCGCAGCCCCTCGGCTGCTGTCGAGAAGGGCCCCGGCCCTGGCCGCGCCGGTGGCGAGGTGGCTCCGCAGACCTCAGGCAGCCCTGGCGGGGCAGGGGAGCACTGCGAGCAGCCCCGGCGCCGCGCAGCCGTCTGTAACGCGCGGTGGGAGCCGCCGGCAACTCTTTTACACCTCCCGGGGGGCTGGGGAGGAGCACGGAGACCACGCAGCAGGTCGCTGCCGTTAGGGAAAATTAATCCACCATGCCTGAGGTTGATGTCTCCCCCTTTCCGTCGTTGTTATGAATTACCCGGGTAAGTCTCAACCTAGTGGGGGAGTAGAGGTAAGTGATGTATATTTAAAACCATCTGTGGTCGGGATACTGCTTCTTGTGAAACCCCTTCAACAGGAAGCTCAGCTGGCACAAGCCCCACCTTTGGACTTTGCTGCTTGTAACATCCAACCAGGAGACTGAGTCCTAGTTAAGGAGTAGAAAGAAGCGCCAGTGGTTCTGAAATGGCGTGGCCCATTCCAAGTGTCACTGACGACAGAAACAGCCATGAAGACAGCTGGACACAGGTGGACCCGTCACTCTCGGGTCAAGGTCTCTGAAGCCTCAGAGATTTGCACATCTCAGCTGGAGGAGAAGGCCGGGAGGCTGTGACTGACACTCTGCAGGAGTGGGCCGGAGCAGTAGCCAGTGCTTCGACATCAGAGGAAGCCCTGCGTGCCTACCCACAGACCACCTGCTGAAATAGTCTCTATGTGCATCCCTCCTCTAGAATCTCCACTCACTGGGGCGCTAATACTTGCTGGATTCTTTTATGTTAAGTGGTTTCTGTGTCTTCAATTGCCACAGGTGCTGCAGAAGACAACGTGAAAATTAGACTAGCTAATTAGATCACACTATTAAAACATTTTCCTTAATAACTCTACTTTTATATGGTCAGCTAAGTTTAGGCCAGGAGTGGGAGAATCAATTTGCAGCCTTCTTAGCAGAAAAAGTAGCAAAAGTTTTTCACCTTAGCAATTGCTGGCTCTGTGGAGGGCCCAGAGGATCTGAAGAGTGGCCATGGTTGGCTAGCCCAGCTGAACCTAAATGGTGGGTCAATGTGAGGGCCACAATGGGATGGGATTTGGGGCCAAAGAAGGAAGTCCATGGCCACTTCATTCTTCTCCAACAGGCACTTATTGCCTAAACAGGACAGGGCGGGTCTATGTAGGAAAAGGCGTTTGTCAATTGACTTTCCCTCTGGCTTTAAACAATTGGGTTTGGACCCACAATTGCCCTCCTTACAATTGTTCCAAATATCAAGACAATTGCAATCAAAGAGCTGTTCAGCTCACTAATGGTAGCTGCGTAAGGTGTTCTTACCAAAAACATTTGGAAGCCTGTAAAGCAATGGGGAGGGACAAGGGGTTTTTTTGACCACCTATTTTTAAGCTGTCCCCACAAAAATCCCACAAATAGAAGACATGTTGTTTGTGATTATCAGTGGGAATGGCAACAGCGGATTGGAACTCAAAGCCTTTTAGTGAGTTCTGCTCCAAATCCAAGCAAGCAACTTGCAGATGTAAATGTAGATGGGAACCCTGTGTGGGAGCTTGGAAATGCAAATGCTGTGACCCTTATGGTGGGGCAGCTATTGTTGGAGGACCGTTAGGCCAGGGAATCCTGCTGTATTTTGACCCACCAATTGATGACCAAGGGTAGGAAGGCCCCTTTGCTAATGGAACACGGGCTTGGACATGATTGGATTTGTGGCCAACATGCTTAGCTCAGGTTACCTCCAAACTGGTCAGGGATATGGTGTATATCTTAGACCATTGTTCTTTTTGCTACTACAAATTCAGGGAAATCGCTTAGGAATCAAAATCTGTGATGATTTAATTAGAGAAAAGCAGTCAGCTGATGCAGCCTTGGCTGCAGGGAGCACCCCAGAACGGGGAAAAGATGAATGGCCACCAGAACAAGTTACGCAACATGATGGACCAGCCACTTGGAAACCTAAGGAATTCATCCCAGATGCCTGGAAACCCATTTATCATTTGAATGAGATAATTAGGTTACAAGCTGTCTCAGAAATAATTACCAACCAGCCAGCCACAGCTCTTGACCGTCTTGCTGAGCAACCCACTTCAATGAGGAAAGTGGCATTTTCAACATTGGATGGTATTAGATTATCTGTTAGCAGAAGAAGGAGGAGTTTGTGGGAAATTAAATGACTCGAGCTGCTGTTTGCAAGCAGATGACAGGGGAAAAGTGGTCAAACAAATAACAGAGGAAATAACCTCAGCTCATGGACCTGTCCAAGTGTTGAAAGGATGGTAATGGGACATGTTTTCCTGGCTAACTGGCTAGCTATGGGCTAAATGAATACCATTTCTCCTCTTCTATGCTATAGCAACTCTAATCTTTTGACCATGCGTGACACCATGCTGGGTGCAGCTCTTTCAGCAGGTGGTCAAGGGGATGCTGCTAGCAGCCATGCCTACCTGATCCAGAAATGACTACAAAAGGACAGAAAAGGATGTCACTGCAAATAATAGCAAAAGCCCAGAAGACTCAAGAAGAAAAAATTAAATCAATGGTAATTAAGGTTTGTAAAGACAAATACAGATTAAATAAAAAGAGGAGGGATTAAAAGGAATGAGATGGATGAGTCTTTACAAACGGACCGTGTGAATTGGCCTGTAGACAAGGCTAGGAACTTACGGGGAGTGAAGTAACAGAAGAAACGATTAGTTCTCTAGAACTGTTACTAATCATCAGAGACTGTTGATTAATCAAGGCCGTGTTAAATTCCTGAACCTAGAGCAAGGCAACAATAGAATTAGGAATGGTTTCTTTTTCTTTCTTTTCGATGCCAAAAGGGGGGTGCATATTAGAGGAGGGCATAGAGTAGGCAGTTCTGGAAGTCTGTATCTCCCGAATACCTCAGCCAGTGGGGAAAAGGAAGAGGGTGCTGTGGCTGGGAACTTGACATCAAAAGGGGGCTGCATCCCGCAACCGTTTGACAGACCCCATGGGAAAAGCCCCATGGACTCTCCCTGTAGTCGAAGAATGTTGCAGGACTCTTCTGTCTCCTTTTCGGACATCAACCTCAGGCATGGTGGATTAATTTTCCCTAACGGCAGCGACCTGCTGCGTGGTCTCCGTGCTCCTCCCCAGCCCCCCGGGAGGTGTCAAATAGTTGCCGGCGGCTCCCACCGCGCGTTACAGACGGCTGCGCGGCGCCGGGGCTGCTCGCAGTGCTCCCCTGCCCCGCCAGGGCTGGCCGCGGGCTGCGGAGCCACCTCGCCACCGGCGCGGCCAGGGCCGGGGCCCTTCTCGACAGCAGCCGAGGGGCTGCGGAGCGGGCGGCTGTGGGACGATCAGCTCTTTTATGCCGCGCGGTGCTGCCGCCTCCATCTAGCTCCCCATCGCGCCGCCGGCCGACCCCGCCTGGCGCGTTCACGCTCGGCCGCGCTCGCCGCCCGCCCAGCCTCGCCGGAAGCTCTCCCGCGCGGGCCGTGCCCCGGCTCCGCCTGCGGCTCGGCAGGGCCCGGCCGCACGCGTGCTGCGTGGCTCGGAGCACCCGCGTTGCGCCGCAGGCGACGGGGAAGGCGGGGCGGGCCGGCGCCATGGTGGTAGCGCGAGGAGAGGAGCGCCCGGGCGGGGCGGCGAGTGGCGCGGCGGTGAGCGCTTCTGCTTGCTGTCGCTCGGCTGCCGCCCACGGCAGGTGCCGTGTGACCCCGCGGAGCGGCGGGGCCGGCCGGGCGGTGCGCGGCGAGGCTTTCGGCCAGCGGCGGCCGCAGCGACAGTCTGCTGGCACTGCCCGTGCCGGTGGAGAGAGCGGGGATCCGAGGCCGGCCTTCCTAGGGTAACGAGGGGCGACCGCCTTTGCAGCGCTGCCCTCCGTGCAGCACGTGGCCGATTCCGGCGAAGCCGGGGTCTCCGCAGCGGCGCGGGCGGGAGGGAGTGGGGAGCGCGCTCGGTGCTCTGCCGGCCGCTCCCGCCCAGCGCTGCGCTCCGCCGAGGCGTTTTCCCGCAAGTCCTGGGGAGGACACAAGGGACCCCGGAGTCGGAGCTTAGCTGTCAGGGGGAACAACTTCCCTCCATTGGCGACCTCCTTTTCCCTCTGATTCAGCTACCTTGTGGTAGGTGCGATGGTGCTGAAGAAGGGTGGCGGCTGGGCACAGTTGCTGGCATAGGTGGTGCGAGAGCTCCACGCAAGCAGCTTGGAGTGGCATGTGTGAGGGTAGGAAGGTACGGCACCCACAGCTGAAGTCAGGGCATGTCATCAGCCGCAGTCGTGCTAAGTTGTTCATCTTTGCAAACTGCTTGCCGAGTTGTTCCTTTTCTTAGGTAATGGGGGTTTGTATCAACCAGAACTGCATATGGTCAGTATTTGCAGAGAAGGTTATTTGGACTGTTGTTGAGGTGAGTGTAGCAGTTTCTATGGCATTCTGCAAAAAAGTGACAGGTCTCTCTGCGTTCCCCAATTCTTAACAAAAATGAAGTTAACAAAGCCCTGAAAAGAGGTTTTACAAAACTTCAGGGATTTTTTCCTACGAGTACTGTGGAGACAACCATAGTCACCTTGTCTTTCCAAAAGTGAAGGTTACTTCTTTTTGTCCAAGAGCATCAAGTGCTTTTGATCAGCGTTTGTGTGCATGCATGAGCCTTGTTCTTGTTCTTCCTTGGAGAACTTTTACAATCCTCAGATGATCTGTGTAGGCTGCAGACTGCAGTGGTGAACTTGAAGGCTTCCAGCAGAAGGGAGATGCTGTCCACGTTTTGGATTTTCCTTAGTCTGAACCTTGAATGTCCAAGGCTTCACTTTTCAAGCAGTTGGAAGAGCTCCAAATGAAGATATGAACAGGTTTTAATTGACCTTGTCACCGCCTCAGTTGGTCAGGTAATGCTGCGCACTGGATTTAATTGCCTAGTGCAAGATGTGCTAAAAATATGTAAGAGTATCTCCTCGATTACCCTCCCAGAAGGGTTTGAATGGAGAACAAGGAGTTCCGAAGACAGGTATTTGGTGTACGAGAAGTAGAACTTAGTTGATTGCAGGGCACTGCATGCACAAATGTCTAAGGAGGATCCATCTTTTTATGCCCCATCTATGCTTGTTCTCATTTGAACTCCTGAACATTCTGGAGGTTGGTTTTGTTAGGGTTGTGGCTGGGGAAGGGGTGGTGGTGGGGGAGGGGTGGGTGTTGTTTCTGATCTTTTTAATTTCCAGGATAGTGTACAAAGAACTTGTGCCCACAACCAGCAGTATGAAGCAATGCAGGTATAAAAGAAGGTCACCGAAATGTCGGATAATATGAATCTGAAAGCGCTTCAGTATTTTACCCAGGAGTTTCACTGCAACAAGGTGATTGTCCTTCACAGAAATGTAGTGGCAGGCTTATGCCATGCTAGAAGTGATGACCTTTCTCTGCCCCAAATTGACCAGCAAGATCTTTTGGCTCTTGATTGAAACCCCTGAGCCAGCTGTGTTTCAGGCTGCAGAAGCTGCAGGTGTTGTGGCAGACGCGGGGTGCAGCCCTGCCTGCCGGTCCCGACCTGGCGCACGCCGGTGGCAGCCGTCAGCGCCTGGGGTCCCCTGGAAGGGGGATTTAATCATTTCTTCTCTAGCATTTGCTTGTGTTTTGTCAAGATTCTTTAATTCACTAAATAGTAAATTTAAAAAATTAGCTGAATGGTAATAATTTTGAAGTCTTCTGAGGCAGAACTGGGAAGGTTAGAACATATTTGTATGATTTCAAATATGTATAAATTCTTAAATGACAAACGTTAACAAACTGACAATGCAAGCAATTATGGTGACACTTTACATTTCATTGGTTTTCATGCAGCTCCATCCCATGTGTTGGTAGGTTCTTAAAAAGTGAAAATTTGGCCCACTAGACCGATTATTAAAAAGAAGTACAACTCCTTGGGGCTAACACAAAGGGACAGCGTCCACGTGAGTAAATGGTTATCACATTTAGATGTGATTCTGCTGCTTGCACTTTCTCTGCCCTCAAACTGCTTTCTTTATCGTCAATGTAGGGATGTTTGACATTCTTAGAAAAGAGAAAAGAAACAGATTTCCTCAAAAAAAAAAAAAAAAAAAAAAAAGCCAGGTGAAATTAATGCAATGTTAATTGCATTAATTTATTCAGGTGGAGTTTTAGTTTTTATTCTATGAAGTGCTTGTTGCACCACTTTTGTTGTTTCCCACAGATTTGGAGTGGGATTTCCTCCAGTTGATTGTTCAGCAGAGGGAGTGAGACTGCCTTCAAAAGTTTTGCAGGAGTTGCATCTGTGAATCGGGCACGTGAGTTGGCTTTTTTTTTCCCCCCAGATTTTCGTAGGCTTCTGTTTTTCACCGTGGATCAGTTCACCTTGGATCAGTTTGCTCTTTTTGTTCCAGTGATTTTTTCTTTTGGACATGTGTCACGATCCGTTAATACAAGTAAGGGTCGTGATGGTTTGTTTACAGATCTCCGAGTGCAAAAGGACACAAGGGATTTCAGTTTTAATCAAAACAGTGCACCTTTGTTAAGTACCCACAACACGGTAATGCGATAGAGGAGAGAAAGAGAGAGAGAGATAAAGAAAAACAAAGTAAAAGAGTAGAGAGGAAGAAAGGGGGGGTAATGGCTACCAACGGATGAGATGAAGTCCTCGTGCTCTGCTGCCAATAGATTTGTCTTCTTTCCGTGGGGAGATCTCATCTCAGTTATTTCAGAAAGTCCCTTTATAGGCCTTTTTTGAAACGAGGGCCAACTGGCCAAGACCATATCTGTGTTTTGTAATAACATTGCAAAACTAAAAGCTAGCCCTAACTATCCCAGGTACATACCAAGCATGCCTTTCTCCTATGCTAACTATACTGCCTGCTATGGTTTGCGGCCTAGCAGCGTTAGCGCGTCTACTTCTGGCATGAGTTTAGCAGTGCTCTCGCTTCTGCTTTCTAGCTGTATCCCCACATCTCGCCCTTTTCCCCAAGAGGTGGGGCAAATCTACAGCCGTTGTTATGAGGCCCGTTGCTTTGGGAAACAGGTACAGGACAGGTGTAGAGGACAGGTCATTCCTTTCCGCTTCAGCGCAGTCCTTCCCGCCTGGGCAGCAAGAACGGCGCAGTCCACTGTGACCTGCACAAATTTCCTCAGGAATGCGTACCAGTTCCCAGCGGGCACACCTGCAGGCAACAGTTGGCAGACATCCCACCTTAGGCAGGTCGGAACTCCTGTGTTTAGCCTCTGTTCTCGGCGATGATCGTGAGGCAGATGAGGGATCTTCAGACCGTCTCTTACACCACCCCATGACTCACGATTGTCATCAGGAGAGCTCCATCAGCACGATTTTGTAGTGTTGTTGCGAAGTCTTCAGGACTCGTTAATGTTGGTAGCATATCCCAGAAAAGGGTAGAGAAAATAAGAAAAGAGAAAGAAAAGGAAAAAGAAGGAATAAGTAATTTTTAATCAAAATACACCTGTAATTTTGAATCATGTCTTATCTTATTTTAATACTCATGTAGTTCATCTTGTGTCAATAACCTTAGGGGTGTCCACAGTGGATGGGATAGTGTCCAAATTGTGCACATCTATTACAGATGTCAACCGTTTCATCATTCTGCAATTCATGATGTGTAAGATTGCTGATAAAACAAACCCAATCAAAACTAAAATCAAGAGAACAAGGATGGGATGACACAATTTGTTCAGGACACCTGTAGCAGTAGGTGAGCACCCAAAAGGAGTATCCCACCAGCTGTGTCCAGCATCTTTCTTTCCTCTGTCTAGAAAACAATGTGTTTCTTTCCCATTGTGATGAACAGTTACCAAGGTTTTCTGTCTGTTTTTCTTGATCTTTTCCAAAATTCCAATGAAATCCTGGTGAAGCAACAAGTGCTTTACCTAAGTAAGGTTCATCCCAGTGGGGGTAGGCAATAATTGGTGGATCACTGTGTAATTGGACTGTAAAATACAATAAGAAGTAAGTGGGGCTAAATAAGAGAAATCACATCCTGTGCTTTTAGTCAAGTTACAAACACAAGAATTTGAATGAGTTTTAGTATCTACAACTACATTTTCTAGAAATACCTTATCACATGCAGTTCTTAAGCATGCACATCCATTGCCTATATACACAAGCACTGTTTCAGGAATCTTGTTAGGATGAATTTCAAAAGGACAGACACTTTGTTCTGTGTCCAAACAAATGTCTTGAGGTCTAATTGCACTGCTTTCACAGATAAACCCTTGTTGTTCTCGGACAATACAAGTTTCCAAATTAACAGTTTGCCACTTCTTACCAGTTTGACGGGCCCATTCTCTGTGCTGGAAAGGGTAGAGAATAGCTGCATCATGGGTCAGCCCTAATGCAATGATAGGGACTATCAAATGCACTGAAGCATTCCGTATGGTTAGTACAAAGGCTGTGGCTGTGTTTGTGATGGGATTGTAGGTAAAATTCACTAAATTCCACCAGGATTGGAATTCTCTTTCAAAATCAGTGGCACCGTCCCAGATTATTTTCCGAATTTCAGTAGGAAAAGTGCCTTCTTTGCCTTCTCTTACAATTGAGGCAGCAACGGACTGCATCCACAATTGAGCCTGGACGCAGCTGAGAGCCAAAGAGATGTTGTTTTGCGTAGCACGGAGCATGCCAATTATCAATTTGTGGTCATTCACATTTACCTTTTCTCAATTTGGTAATATGTTTGATAACAACCGCTGATGGGTTGTTGTATTTTAGTCAAATCTGTAGTTGTGGCAGCCAATTTATTCATTAGCACTTCTGAATCAATACTATTTAAGATTCCCAATCCTGTTCCCACAACGCCGGTTATGTCTCTTTGTGTCCGTTTCTTAGAAGGGTTCCGCTTTTGCAACCCGGTTGTCTGCCCCTTGAAGGAAGTTTGCAGAAAAGGTGAACAAGCTGGCTGAATTTCTGAGACATTGTTTTGCATCAGCAACCTGACTTGTTTAAGGGACCATGCCGGATTGAGCAATAGTTGTTGTTGGCCTGTTTTTGTGATTATACGTGGTCCAATTTCAAAAATTCTCGGGCTTAGCATGACCGGTGGTTGGGTGGTAGGTATTGCAACATCGACTTTGAGTTCCCCCCAGTATTTTGTATTGTTTTTACCACACGTGACTTTATGGGGAAATTGTACAGCAATTAAGGTTTAGCCAACAATCTTGATTTTGAATTTCACCAAACAAAACACGGCCATGAGGTCCAATGCTATAACTGTGTATAGGTTTGGTAAACAATTCAGCAATTAATCCACATCGTATTGTAACATCGTCACCTCGGGTTACCATAAAGGGTGGAAAAACTTTATTCTTGTCATCTAACACAAGGGGGGTACTTATACCGTGGTGTGTGATTACTGCACTCAGTATGGGCTTTGCTGCGGCGTTTATTTTGAATTTATAAGTTAAACCTGTCAGACTTGGCTGATCTGCCGGGTTATTTTGCCAGTTGCATGTTGCATAGGTTGGTTTGGTTAGAGGAAAGTTATACCAGCAGTCAGTTAGTTTGTTTCTGCGAAGCTTTGTGATTTCAACATTGTTGGTACTGGGGCCTAAGGTGTAGTTACCGACATTCTTCTGACAACCACACAGGATGAAGGGGGTTTGTTTGTCACACACCCACTCCGTTGTAGGGCAGAGTTTGGCCGTAATGTTGGGGTGCAAATCACTTTTCCCATCTGGTTTTAGAAAATTTCCAGCGATTGCAATGGTGGAAGCTTTCTGGTAAAGAGATCCTTCTACTTTTCTGCATCCTACCTTAATTTGTTCACCTCCTGTTCCTTTTAGGATTCTAGTCCAATCCTTCAAGTCCCATCCCCATTCACTTGGACGGTATACCTCAGAGTCGTGCAGTGCTACAGTGGCTAGGTTCGGGCAACGATCTCTGGGATAGGATCCTAGAGCACTAGTGTACCTAATGGTAGCTTCAGACCATGGCCACTCAGCTGGTTTTTGGCCCTGGTGTTGTGGTAGGATGCAGAAAAGTATCACTAGTCTTATCATGGTTTTTGTGCTCTTCTTCATGTCCCTCGGAGTTCTTCTGTGAAAAGTAAACACAACAGAGTCTGCCACCAAAAGGCAGAAAATTAGAATGATGGAATTATGCAGCGTGTATGTATCCGATGCTCTCTCCCTAGGGCATCAGAGGCTAGCCATGCATATTTATTCAGAGGGCGTTTTAGCACTAGTGGTACTTCTCCTACGGTAGGGAGATCTACCGAAACAGGTTGTCCAGGGTAGTGTGCAGGATTCTTAGGATCATTTGGTCCCTGCAGTGAGAGAATTATGCTTGGAGCTGTTGGGAAAAAGACAGTGATTTTGGGACACCCGTTTACCCCCCATCTATCATTCACACCTTTCACAGCTTCCCATAGCCGAACATCCCAATTTCCCTCCTGTGGTTTCAAAAGTCCTTTCAAGAGACCATTGGTCCTTTCTACAATGCCGTTAGCTTGCGGGTAGTAAGGAGTGTGAAAAGTCCGTTTAATCCCTTCAACTTTGCCCAGTCCTGTACAACTTTGGCAGTAAAGTGAGACCCGTTATCAGATTGAATTTCTTGTGGTTTTGGGAAAGTTCCAAACCATGCCTGCAATGCTTTAACAGTATGATCTCCTGTAGCTCTTTTAAAAGCATTGGCCTGGACTAACCCAGATATCATCTCTACTCCTACCAGCCCAAAGTGTTTACCTCCTGACTTTTTAAAGGGGCCGATATAATCTACCTGCCATGCTTCCCGTAAGCCTTTACCCTTTCTTAAATGCAGAGGGTCATCTTCCAAAGGGTGTCTTTCTAGCCGTCTGAGACGTTGTTCACAGGCTGATATGCATGTTTTACACATTTCTCTGGTAACAGACCAACCGCGAGCAAGGGCTTCTTTGTACAAATCTTTTGCACCTGTGTGTTGTCTTTTACATGCAACCATTCTAAGAAGTGCTCCCAGTCCTCTGTAATTTGATCTTTTTTCACAGGACTTAGTCTTGCTAATTCGTCAGCTCTAGTGTTCCACTCTCCTGCTGGATTTCCATCTGTCTGGTGAGAGGCTACCCACTCCACGGCAAAATTCCCTGGACTTGCAATACTTAGAATTTCTTGCTACTTCTCCTTTTGCCATACTGGGATTCTGTTAACTTCACAATCATTTTGCTGCCAAAAAGGAAGCCACTCAGTCCATCCCTTAAACACAGCATAGGAATAATCGGTGTAGATACAGACAGGAGAAGTATTCTGTGCCTCACGTTGGAAAACACTCCAAACAGCTATCAGCTTGCCAACTTGGGTACTGCCTTCCCCCTCTGTGATAATTCGTTCACCTGAGGAAGTGTGGAGGGCTACAGCCTTATGTTTCCACACCTTTCCTTCTCGCTTGGCAGAAACATCCGTAAGCCAAGAATTTGCTGACCGTTTGGGGGAAAAAGGAGGGGCTACTTTAATGACTGAGGCAGGTTTGTCCTGGCTGCTACCCAAGTTTTCAGTTTCTTGGATTGCCAGATTTTTTACAGCTCCTTCAGTTCTTGAGAAGACGCTACAATCATGTTCAATCTGAGCATACCACTTCCTTACTGAGGTCCTCTGGGCCACCCCGTCAGGTGGGAGTGGTGCCAGTAGAGACAGCCTTAATAACTTTGAAAGGGCCTCTCAAAACAATTGGTTGTTGTTGTGCAATCTTCTCCGCTTCTAGGAGAGCTAAGCTAACCACAAACAATCCTTTCTCCCAGGTAGTGTACCTTTTTTCAGCATCTTTAAAGCCACGGGAGTAAAAACCAAGAGGCTTTGTCGGACCCTCAGGACCCCGCTGCCATATGTGTACTGACAACCCTGAGGAGACCTGAAAAGCATCTGTGGGATGAATAGGGCCCAGGGCTTGGTGAGGCTGTTGCTTCAAAAACCAACAATTGCAGTGCTTCTTCTTGGGAAGCACTCCATTCCCATTTTGTCCCTTTTCTTAACAAGTTGTAAAGAGGTCTGGCAATTATGGAAAATCTGGGATGTGTTTTCTCCGGAGCACTAATAATCCTAAAGCATGTTGGAGATCTTTTTTGGATTCAGGCATTTTAATCTGATCTGAAGAGGTTAGGGTATCAGGTGGGATACGTGCCATACCTCCTTTCCACCAAATTCCCAACAATTTCACTTCATGTGAAGGGGTTTGGGTTTTTTCTGAGGGAATTTGCAAATCAAGGCTTTCTAAGTGGGAGGTTATTTTCTGTTGGGTATCTCTCACTTCTTCTATTTCATCTCCTCCCACAAGGGTCTCATCAGTGTGTTGATGAACAGCTAGATTGTCCGCTTTGGGTACTTTTTCGAACTCTTGGGCTAAAGCGTGATGAGCCAGGCTAGGAGAATGTTTGTACCCTTGGGGAAGCCTAGTGAAAGTGTGTTGCTGTCCTTGCCATGCGAAAGCAAAACGGTCCATATCTTCTGGCTGTAAAGGTGTCGTAAAAAACATGTCTTTGACATCTACAGGTGGCATGATTGAATGAGCCTTTTCTTGAATCAATGTTATGAATTCTGCTAGATTTGGGACTGCTGCTGTAAGAGGCTCTGTGTTAGCATTTAGCCTACGAAAATCTATTGTCAGCCTCCACTTCCCATTAGGATTTTGCACTGGCCACACCGGAGAATTGAAAGGAGAATGGGTAGGAAGTATTACTCCTTGTTGTCGTAGCTCCTGTATCACTGGCTTGATACCCTCTTTGGCACCCAGGGGAAGGAGGTATTGTTTCACATTAGTTACTTTGCTGAATGGTAGGGAGGCTGCAGCTTGGAGCAGTCTGATGTTAAAATGTGGTGTGCCAAAAGACCACAGAAGACCCTCTGAGTCCTCCCACTGCCTCCTAGCAAGGGCATTCAGCCCTAATACATTGGTTGGAATATCTCCAATCACCCCATGGATGGAGAGTTGGTTTTCCTCTCCAGGCAAAGGGAGCTTGACTAAGGCCCCATTCATAGATTCTGTTGTTGTGCCCAAGGCACTTAAAACACCATATCGGTTCTTTGTTGGAACAATTCCACACCTCTGGGCATCTTTCTTTGTCAGCGCAGAAATTTGTGCCCCAGTGTCAATCAGAAAAGTTACAGGTGCCCGTTTAGGACTTGTAATAGCTGTGATCGTTATATCTCCTGTTTTATTTTTAGTGAGCATTCTCAGGTAGACCTATGCTCCGTTTCTTTGCCCACTGACAAGAAACAGAGGGTCTAGTTTCCCTGGTTTTGAGGAAGAATCTGTTCTGGCTCATTGGCCGGACTTTGAGGGAGAAGTGGCTTTGACTCACTGCCCAGATTCTGAGGGAGGAGGGGTGCACTGGGTTGAAGTGACGGATTCGGTAGAAGGGGGTTTTGGCAGTGCCAGTTAGACACTACCTTACTCAACTGATCAAGGGCTAAGCCATCCATCGCATTTCTGGGGACCCCCTTTTTGATACCTAATAAGCACCAATGCTGACAGTTAGGGATCTCTGGTTACATTCTTTGGTTTTTCACTATGAGGAGCCCTAATGTACCTGACACCTTTTGTTTTTTCTGATTTTTCCTCTGGGATTTTTATCGGTCCATATTTCCTACTGTAATTAATCAGATCTTCTTCAACCTCACTCCATGTCCAAACTTTGCAATCACCGGCAGGTGAATTTGATTGTGAACCTGGTGGCTGAGAGGGGGTTGAATATGGAGTAAACCCAGGATCGGTAGATGCAGTTTGGTCGCTCGGGTTTCCAAGGAATCTGTCCAACCTCTCTACAGGACCTGCAGCAGCTATGGTTTTTTGCAGGACAGCTGCTGTAGATTGGAGTGATTCTGGAAGGCCTCGAATTAAAGGGGTCATCAGTTCAGGTTTAACAGGTAATTGCATGGGGGATTCATATCCAGGAGTTAATTTCCTTTCATGGATCATTTGCAGACAGGCGGCTTTGTGGACGCTTTCTAGAAGTTGATCAGGGGTACCAACTGTAGCAAAAGGGTCTCCCCTTTCTAAAGGATTGAGTCCCCCGGCCCAGAAAGCTGCGCGCCGAGTCAGCGACCATGTGTTACGTTTGTCTCCTGTTGTTAAGAGAACTCCATGTCCCCAGTATCCACTGGCCTCCTGTTCAGTGAATTGAATTTGGTCTCCTCCGGTGAGAGACACTTGGAAGACATATTCCGTCTCAGCTTCGTGGGGAAGCCGCCCGTACTCCTTTTTTAACTTCGCCAACTCAGGAGCAGTGTATGGTATTTGTTTAGTGGTGATATGCGGTTCAAAATCTTCATCATTGATATAATTATATTCTGTTTTAATTAGAGGTCCCATAGGAGGGCAGCAGTTTTCCCCACAATTTTTCACTAGCACTAGTTCTTCCTGGGGGTATATTTGGTTAATGTGAGGAGTTTCCTTTTTTTTCCTCTTTCTCTTTTGGTGAGTCAGCATTCTTTGAATTCTTAAAATATTCCTCCCTCAAAGCAGCCCGCAGCAAATGATTTTCATTCCTTTCTTCATCTGATTGTTCCTGTAAAATTTCCACTAGCTTTTGAAGGGAATCTGTGATTGCTTTCTCTTCACTACATCGCTTAAAGCAGTGATCTATAGCTGCTGTAAGGCATGCTCCTAAAACAGATTTAGGAGCAGATTATGGTTTTATTTTGGCCAAATTTAAACTTTGTCTCATGTTGGAATGAACATCTTCTATCAGTCACACTCTCCAAATTAAACCAGTTATTTTGAGCCCATTCTTCCCCTCCCGGAGAGGGCCGGGCATTATGTTTTGCTAGCAGAGCATAAAATGCAGCTTTATGATTTGCACTAGGGTTTTCAGTCATTTTATAAAGGGATCAAAACCACTACAGGGGGGTAAAACCTAATTACACATTGCCACACAAACAGCTTCGCCGTGTCGCCCTTCGCTTCCCTGGGTGGGTGAAGAGACCAAAATCTGCCTGGGAGGTACTCCTTAAGTTACTTACAGTTGTCTCTTCACTACACCAAGCAGTCCAAATTCACACACGCCCACCAAAACAGTTCCCCCTTTTACACTAAGAGATCTTTTTGTGAAAAATCTGAAGACAGAGCCCTCAGTTGAGTATGGGGTGCTTTTCACCTAGGCGTGTGCAGTTTGCGGGAAATTCGAGTCGCCCCCCCTTGCTTTCTAGACACCGCTCACCCTTTGCGGGGTGTCGGGCTAGGTGCGGCTGGAGTGAAACGTCCTTCCCCTATTACAGACTACACACAACCTTGCAACCCCTTCTGTCTGTCAGAAATCCTGTCCGTGATGCCAGTTTAATGTCACGATCTGCTAATAGAAGTGAGGGTCGTGGTGGTTTGTTTACAGATCTCCGAGTGCAAAAGGACACAAGGGATTTCAGTTTTAATCACCTTTTCACCTTTTTTAAATACCCACAACATGGTAATGTGATAGAGGAGAGAAAGAGAGAGAGAAAGAGAAAGAAAAACAAAGTAAAAGAGTAGAGAGGAAGAAAAGGGGGGCAATGGCTACCAACAGATGAGACGAAGTCCTCGTGCTCTGCTGCCAATAGATTTGTCTTCTTTCCGTGGGGAGATCTCATCTCAGTTATTTCAGAAAGTCCCTTTATAGCCCTTTTTCGAAACGAGGGGCAACTGGCCAAGACCGTATCTATGTTTCGTAATAACATTGCAGAACTAAAAGCTAGCCCTAACTATCCCAGGTACATACCAAGCATGCCTTTCTCCTATGCTAACTATGATTTACCAAAATATGAATATCGATCTAATATCGATATCCAACTGAGATGGACAAAAACTCTTAACAGTTTAGAGTTAGAAAGTGTATGTTTTATTTTTGCGTGGGATAGCTCCCTAAGTCGCAGGCCCTGATACAAGCAAACATGATACCTTTTATTTCCATGTATTATGAATATCCAAAATACAAAATGCGTATTTATGGTGTTGACACCTCCCATTCTCCGCTTTGTATGGAAATGAGCTTACATGTCATTAAGCATGCGTAGCGTGTGATCTGAATGGAGTCGGTGGTCTTGAATTGGGTCAGTGGTCCTAAGGAAGATGAAGTAACTCATCTTCCTCACTCTGACCTTTATGCCTTTCTGAGTTTTAACAATTCTAATTACTTTAGTGACCTCTAAGTTTCTTCTTGCGTGACTTTTGGATGGGCTCCCACAAAGGGAGGAAATTGGTAATTGTCTTTATTCTATACACCAACTTATCAATGTTTCTGCTCATTATTCTAAGCACAGCTAACAAACATGCAAATGACAGATCATCAGTTCAGACTAAAGAAAATCCAAAACGTGGACAGCATCTCCCTTCTGCTGGAAGCCTTCAAGTTCACCACTGCAGTCTGCAGCCTACACAGATCATCTGAGGATTGTAAAAGTTCTCCAAGGAAGAACAAGAACAAGGCTCATGCATGCACACAAACGCTGATCAAAAGCACTTGATGCTCTTGGACAAAAAGATGTAACCTTCACTTTTGGAAAGACAAGGTGACTATGGTTTTCTCCACAGTACTCGTAGGAAAAAATCCCTGAAGTTTTGTAAAACCTCTTTTCAGGGCTTTGTTAACTTCATTTTTGTTAAGAATTGGGGAACGCAGAGAGACCTGTCACTTTTTTGCAGAATGCCATAGAAACTGCTACACTCACTTCAACAACAGTCCAAATAACCTTCTCTGCAAATACTGACCATATGCAGTTCTGGTTGATACAAACCCCCATTACCTAAGAAAAGGAACAACTCGGCAAGCAGTTTGCAAAGATGAACAACTTAGCATGACTGCGGCTGATGACATGCCCTGACTTCTTTTACCTTCAGCTGTGGGTGCCGTACCTTCCTACCCTCACACATGCCACTCCAAGCTGCTTGCGTGGAGCTCTCGCACCACCTATGCCAGCAACTGTGCCCAGCCGCCACTCTTCTTCAGCACCATCGCACCTACCACAAGGTAGCTGAATCAGAGGGAAAAGGAGGTCGCCAATGGAGGGAAGTTGTTCCCCCTGACAGCTAAGCTCCAACTTTGGTGTCCCTTGTGTCCTCCCCAGGACTTGCGGGAAAACGCCTCGGCGGAGCGCAGCGCTGGGCGGGAGCGGCCGGCAGAGCACCGAGCGCGCTCCCCACTCCCTCCCGCCCGCGCCGCTGCGGAGACCCCGGCTTCGCCGGAATCGGCCACGTGCTGCACGGAGGGCAGCGCGGCAAAGGCGGTCGCCCCTCGTTAGCCTAGGAAGGCCGGCCTCGGATCCCCGCTCTCTCCACCGGCACGGGCAGTGCCAGCAGACTGTCGCTGCGGCCGCCGCTGGCCGAAAGCCTCGCCGCGCACCGCCCGGCCGGCCCCGCCGCTCCGCGGGGTCACACGGCACCTGCCGTGGGCGGCAGCCGAGCGACAGCAAGCAGAAGCGCTCACCGCCGCGCCACTCGCCGCCCCGCCCGGGCGCTCCTCTCCTCGCGCTACCACCATGGCGCCGGCCCGCCCCGCCTTCCCCGTCGCCTGCGGCGCAACGCGGGTGCTCCGAGCCACGCAGCACGCGTGCGGCCGGGCCCTGCCGAGCCGCAGGCGGAGCCGGGGCACGGCCCGCGCGGGAGAGCTTCCGGCGAGGCTGGGCGGGCGGCGAGCGCGGCCGAGCGTGAACGCGCCAGGCGGGGTCGGCCGGCGGCGCGATGGGGAGCTAGATGGAGGCGGCAGCACCGCGCGGCATAAAAGAGCTGATCGTCCCGCAGCCGCCCGCTCCGCAGCCCCTCGGCTGCTGTCGAGAAGGGCCCCGGCCCTGGCCGCGCCGGTGGCGAGGTGGCTCCGCAGACCTCAGGCAGCCCTGGCGGGGCAGGGGAGCACTGCGAGCAGCCCCGGCGCCGCGCAGCCGTCTGTAACGCGCGGTGGGAGCCGCCGGCAACTATTTGACACCTCCCGGGGGGCTGGGGAGGAGCACGGAGACCACGCAGCAGGTCGCTGCCGTTAGGGAAAATTAATCCACCATGCCTGAGGTTGATGTCCGAAAAGGAGACAGAAGAGTCCTGCAACATTCTTCGACTACAGGGAGAGTCCATGGGGCTTTTCCCATGGGGTCTGTCAAACGGTTGCGGGATGCAGCCCCTTTTTTATGCCAAGTTCCTGGCCACAACGCCCTCTTCCCCACTGGCTGAGGTATTCGGAAGATACAGACTTCCAGAACTGCCTACTCTATGCCCTCCTCTAATATGCACCCCCCTTTTGGCATCGAAAAGAAAGAAAAAGAAACCATTCCTAATTCTATTAAGTCTTTGTTGCCTTGCTCTAGGTTCAGGAATTTAACACGGCCTTGATTAATCAACAGTCTCTGATGATTAGTAACAGTTCTAGAGAACTAATCGTTTCTTCTGTTACTTCACTCCCCATAAGTTCCTAGCCTTGTCTACAGGCCAATTCACACGGTCTGTTTGTAAAGACTCATCCATCTCATTCCTTTTAATCCCTCCTCTTTTTATTTGATCTGTATTTGTCTTTACAAACCTTAATTACCATTGATTTAATTTTTTCTTCTTGAGTCTTCTGGGCTTTTGCTATTATTTGCAGTGACATCCTTTTCTGTCCTTTTGTAGTCGTTTCTGGATCAGGTAGGCATGGCTGCTACCTGCTGAAAGAGCTGCACCCAGAATGGTGTCACGTATGGTCAAAAGATTAGAGTTGCTATATAAGAGGAGAAATGGTATTCATTTAGTGTTGGGGTCTCCCCCCCTGCCATGGAGCCCTGGGCGATGGGCCCTGGGGGGGAGACACGGGGTTTCCCTGCCCCTGGTCAGCTTCATTCCCCCTTGGTTGGTTTGTGTTCCCCGGTGTGGCCAAGGACCCTCGGGTCCCGTGACTGGGGGAGTTCCTGAGCAGAGCCCCGGCCATGTGGCTGGAGAAATAAAGACCTCTGAAACATCTACCACCAATCTGTCCATATCTACTTCTTTTCCACGGGATTCCTGGTTTGATATAGGCGTGTTACAGTAATCCCTGCTGTAACAATTTAGCCCATAGCTGGCCAGTTAGCCAGGAAAACATGTCCCATTACCATCCTTTCAACACTTGGACAGGTCCATGAGCTGAGGTTATTTCCTCTGTTATTTGTTTGACCACTTTTCCCCTGTCATCTGCTTGCAAACAGCAGCTCGAGTCATTTAATTTCCCACAAACTCCTCCTTCTTCTGCTAACAGATAATCTAATACCATCCAATGTTGAAATACCGCTTTCCTCATTGAAGTGGGTTGCTCAGCAAGACGGTCAAGAGCTGTGGCTGGCTGGTTGGTAATTATTTCTGAGACAGCTTGTAACCTAATTATCTCATTCCAATGATAAATGGGTTTCCAGGCATCTGGGATGAATTCCTTAGGTTTCCAAGTGGCTGGTCCATCATGTTGCGTAACTTGTTCTGGTGGCCATTCATCTTTTCCCCGTTTTGGGGTGCTCCCTGCAGCCAAGGCGGCATCAGCTGACTGCTTTTCTCTAATTAAATCATCACAGATTTGGATTCCTAAGCGATTTCCCTGAATTTGTAGTAGCAAAAAGAACAACGGTCTAATATACCCCAGGGATATACCATATCCCTGACCAGTTTGGAGGTAACCTGAGTTAAGCATGTTGGCCACAAATCCAATAATGTCCTTTCAAAGCCCGTGTTCCATTAGCAAAGGGGCCTTCCTACCCTTGGTCATCAATTGGTGGGTCAAAATACAGCAGGATTCCCGGGCCTAACGGTCCTCCAACAATAGCTGCCCCACCATAAGGGTCACAGCATTTGCATTTCCAAGCTCCCACGCAGGGTTCCCATCTACATTTACATCTGCAAGTTGCTTGGTTGGATTTGGAGCAGAACTCACTAAAAGGCTTTGAGTTCCAATCCAGTGTTGCCATTCCCACTGGTAATCACAAACAACATGTCTTCTACTTGTGGGATTTTTGTGGGGACAGCTTAAAAATAGGTGGTCAAAAAAACCCCTTGTCCCTCCCCATTGCTTTACAGGCTTCCAAATGTTTTTGGTAAGTGTGGTAAGAACACCTTACGCAGCTACCATTAGTGAGTTGAACAGGTGTTTGATTGCAATTGTCTTTATATTTGGAACAATTGTAAGGAGGGCAATTGTGGGTCCAAACCCAATTGTTTAAAGCCAGAGGGAAAGTCAATTGACAAGCGCCTTTTCCTACATAGACCCGCCCTGTCCTGTTTAGGCAATAAGTGCCTGTTGGAGAAGAATGAAGTGGCCATGGACTTCCTTCTTTGGCCCCAAATCCCATCCCATTGTGGCCCTCACATTGACCCACCATTTAGGTTCAGCTGGGCTAGCCAACCATGGCCACTCTTCAGATCCTCTGGGCCCTCCACAGAGCCAGCAATTGCTAAGGTGAAAAACTTTTGCTACTTCTTCTGCTAAGGCGGCAAATTGATTCTCCCACTCCTGGCCTAAACTTAGCTGACCATATAAAAGTAGAACTAGTAAGGAAAATATTTTAATAATGTGATCTAATTAGGTAGTCTAATTTTCCCGTTGTCTTCTGCACCACCTGTGGCAATTGAAGACACAGAAACTACTTAATGTGAAACAATGGCTGCAAGTATTAGCGCCCCAGTGAGTGGAGATTCTAGAGGAGGGATATCCATAGAGACTATTTCAGCAGGTGGTCTGTGGGTAGGCACGCAGGGCTTCCTCTGATGTCGAAGCACTGGCTACTGCTCCGGCCCACTCCTGCAGTGTGTCAGTCACAGCCTCCCGGCCTTCTCCTCCAGCTGAGATGTGCAAATCTCTGAGGCTTCAGAGACCTTGACCCGAGAGTGACGGGTCCACCTGTGTCCAGCTGTCTTCATGGCTGTTTCTGTCGTCAGTGACACTTGGAATGGGCCACGCCATTTCAGAACCACTGGCGCTTCTTTCTACTCCTTAACTAGGACTCAATCTCCTGGTTGGATGTTACAAGCAGCAAAGTCCAAAGGTGGGGCTTGTGCCAGCTGAGCTTCCTGTTGAAGGGGTTTCACAAGAAGCAGTATCCTGGCCACAGATGGTTTTAAATGTACATCACTTACCTCTACTCCCCCACTAGGTTGAGACTTAGCCGGGTAATTCATAACAACGATGGAAAGGGGGAGAACGGAATCTCTCTTCTGGCTCGGGCTCTCATTCTCACCAAAGCCAATGTCCAAAGCCCTAGCCATGGCATCTTGGTTTCTATTACCAGCTTCAAAAGGTGTTTATTTCTCTATTCATTGTTTTCTACCCGAGCCGAGCTCTGGGGGTGCCAGGGCCTATGGAGGTGCCATTGTGTTCCTAAAGAAGCCAAAACCCCTTGAAGGATCTTTCCTGTCAAATGAGTTCCCCTATCTATTGCTTCTACAATGCTGTATCTTGGAATGATTTGTTCCAAAAATGCCTTAATACCTGATCCTGTCGTTGCTGAAGCAGTTGGAAATGCTTCTGGCCACCTTGCTAGCTGACATACCATTACCAGAAGACATGAAGCCTTCCCACTTGGGGCATCTCAGGAAAATCCACCTGGCATCTTTGGAAGGGACCTGCAGCCCAAGGCCTCCCTCCCCTGGCAAGTTCCTTTGTAACTTGGCTGTTTGCTTTTAGCACAGATCAAGCAACCTTCAACAGCTCGTTTTGCCAGTCTAAAAAGACCCCCAGCTGTTGAGAGTCTTTCTGAAGAATGGCTAAAAAGCAAGGGTCATGATGACACAGCAGGTTTAGTGAAGATGCAGACACTGAGTCCTTGAGCAAGAGGTTGCATAGATAACAGAATGTGCATTCAGATAAGTAAGAAGACAGAAACCATATGGAAGAGGAAGATAAGACCACCGTGTTTGCAGATCCCACGGAATAGCTCCCACCAATGAGGAGCTCGACTTTTGCAATATGTATGAGCTAATTAAAGGTACTATAAGTAAGTGTAGTTTTGAAAAATAAATCGAGACTTGCTGATCATATTGCTTGAGTGCTTGTCTCCCGCGACTCCACCCAACATCTGGCGCCCGAACAGGAGAAGTTGCCCTTGCCTTATGCGACGGGGGAGTTGCGTTGGGGTCGGGTCCCGCAGCTAGACGGACGGCGAAAGAGGTCTCGTATACTGCAGCGATTGCCTCCGCGCCCGACTGACCGCACCAGCGGGCTCGCCGATACGTGCTGCCGAAGCCTGGAGGGGCTAGCAACGGTACCGTCGTAAGTATGGAATGGCAAGCAGCACAGGAACTTTTTAAGGCTTTTTTGCTTAAGCGTAATTTCAAGGGGATTGATCTTGAAAAAGATCTCTCCGCGCTTTTAACCCAGGCGCTGTCTTATGGGTTTTTTGTGGACCCTCATTCTATTCATGAATTAAGTCAGTGGCGTGCTTATGGTGATAAGCTTTGAGACCTTGTCCTAGGCGATGATAAGCCTGCTAAGAAAATGAGTAAGCTTTGGAAACCTGTCTATAATGAACTTTTGATGGCTCAAGCAGAGAAAAGGGCAGCAGAAAAAATTAAGGCAGCCCATGATAAAAACCGTAATTACGATTCTGCTGCTTCCCTTTACTCCGCTGCCCCTAACCCCCCCACCTTTGCTACAGTCGAGGTTCCGCCTGAGGCATTTGCCTCCGGCCCGGCTTCACACTCACCCTCTGCGCCCCCTAATCCTCCCCTGCAGTCCCCGCCCCCGTCCCCCTCGCAGCAGCCGCAGCAGCCGCCGCCGCCGCAGCCGTCTGTTCCTCCGGATCGCTCTCGTTCGCAAAACCCTTTCCTAAGCCATGAGCCTGTCCCTGGGGCAGATACTGACCTCGCGGAGGCCATGGCCAAGGGTCATAGAGAGCTGTGGGCAGCTCTCGCTCGTGACGGTTTGCATAAGGGCGATGCAGAGATGCTAGCGGCTGCCCAGGAAAGCTTGGCTTTCCCTGTTCTGTTTGTTCCTAATCCACAGGGAGGCAATATTGCGCAAGTTACTAACCTCGACTGGAAGCTGTTAGCTCAGCTACGAGCAACGGTGGGGAATTACCGTGTTACGAGCGAGCCCGTAAAACAGATGCTTGACTATATTTTTAATGCCTTTACTCTCCTTCCTGCTGACATTAAAGGCATCACTAAATTAATGTACACCCCGCACCAGCGATTACTCTTTGACGCTCGCTGGAGAGAAGAAGCAGCTGTGAGCGCAGATCTTAACAGACCCCAGGGGGACCCCTTGGCTGACATTACGGTTGATGAGTTACTAGGACAGGGTCAACATATGAGGGTTGAGGCTCAGGCTGCACTAGGCCCTGCTAAATTGCGGGAGGCCATGGCAGTTGCTAAGAGAGCCATGGACAAAGTTCGAACCCCGGGTGGAATTCCTATGTACATGAGCATTAAGCAAGGTCGGGAAGAGTCTCTAGGCTCTTTTGTTGATAAAGTCATGGAGGCAATTTCAAAAGCCGGGGTGCAAGAGCACATGCACGACCCATTATTAAAACAATGTCTCCTACAAAATCGTAACCAAGCCACTCGCGCTCTCATTACTTCCACCCCAGGGGATTGGACTGTCCAGCAGCTCCTAGAAAAGGCTGCTACCATGCCCACTGGCTCTCAGCTGTTCTTAGCACAGGCTTTAGAAAAGTTAGGTGAAGGATTAAAGGAACAAGCCATTAGTTCCCAAAATCAAGTGATGGCAGCCCTTGCTCCCCTCCAAGCTGTTGTGGCGCACCCCCGCCCGGCCCCAGGTGGCCAAATGAGATGCTATCGCTGCGGAAGAGCCGGTCACATTCGTCGCGAGTGCACCGCTGCAGGCATCTGGTGCAACAAATGCCAATCCAATACGCATAACTCAGCAGCATGCTGCAATAGTAGCAAGAAACAGGGAAACCCCCGACCCAGTGCGAACAGCAGCTGCGTGACGACACAAGTAGCAGCTTCACCAGCGCCACTTGCCCCCACCCAGCAACAAGCGGGAGCCTCAGCCTGGACCTGGCAGCCTCAGTAGACGTTGAACTACTGACGTCCGAAATTCATTGCGTCCCTACCGGCCTCATGGGACCTGTACGCATCAATGGTCAAGCTACGGGAGGACTTATTGTAGGCCGCTCATCTGCAATCACCATGGGCCTTTTAGTAGAGACTGGTCTCATTGATGCTGACTCCACTGGAGAACTTTTTATTCTTGTACATACTGATTACCCCCCCATAAGGATACCTGCGGGGCAAAAATTGGCACAGCTGGTCCCGCTACCACATTTGACCTCAAGCATCCCACCTGTTCATGGCTCACCCCGCCAACCCTTAAGCCCTGGCTCTACCGGAACTTTAACTTTGCTTACCATTGACCTCGCCTCCCGTCCCCGAAGGCGTTGCCTCCTGCGCCACAAAGAGGAATTTATCACGCTAGAAGGTCTTCTTGATACAGGAGCTGACTCCAGCGTCGTCGATCCAGGAAAATGGCCTTCAAATTGGCCTATATTACCAGCGACGACCGTAGTTACAGGCATCGGAGGGATGAGACTGGGCCAAAAATCTCCCTTGATTCATATTGAAATTGATAGTAAACAAGTACCAGCCATGTTTTCTATCATGCCTCTACCTCCTACAGTGGATTGTCTTCTAGGCAGAGATGTTTTAGCCCAGCTAGGCCTTGTGCTTACCAATGATCACCATTTACATTAGAGGCCATTGCTTGGACATTCCCGTTGCCACTATCATGGATTACTACCGAACCTATAGTGGTTAAGCAATGGCCCTTGAAACGGGAAAACCTAGAGCAAGCTCATGCTCTAGTCACCGAGCAACTTCAACAAGGCCATCTTAAACCATCCACCAGTCCGTGGAACACTCCTATTTTTGTCATGTGAAAAAAGACTGGTGCGTATTGTCTCTTACATGATCTTCGTGCTGTGAATCAACAAATGGAATCTATGGGAGCGTTACAACCAGGTCTCCCAAATCCTGTGATGCTGCCCCGAAACTGGCCCCTTTTAATTATTGATCTAAAAGACTGCTTCTTTACTATCCCGCTGCATCCTGAAGACACGAAGCGCTTTGCTTTTACTCTACCAGCCTTAAACAAAGGAGAACCAGCAAAGCGATTTGAATGGACAGTCCTGCCACAAGGAATGAAGAATTCACCAACCCTGTGTCAATTATATGTTGATGCTTCTCTGCAACCCTTACGGAAGCAATTGCCCCGTGCCATCATTTATCACTACATGGACGATATTCTTTTCGCTCAAGAAGAACCTTTCACCTCTAATCAAGTGCAAATGATCATCACTTCTTTAGCTGCTTGGTCCCTTGTTGTTGCACCTAACAAGATACAGCTTACTGCACCATGGAAATACTTGGGATGGACTATTACTGACCAGAGGGTTAAACCCCAAAAACTGCATATTCAAACATCCATTTCAACCCTCAATGAAGCTCAGAAGCTCTTAGGAGACTTACAACAGCTGAAACCTGTCACAGGGATTCCTAATGCCTTATTGGATCAATTGCGTCCCCTATTAAAGGGCACAGATCCCTGTACACCTGTAATTCTAACACCTCAACAGTCGCAGGCCTTACAGCAGATCACGGCCTGCGTCTCTGCGGGTTTCGTTACACGCTTAGACCCCGACAGTCCACTATCCTTGACCATTTGGAATAACGAAGACCACCTCTTAGGAGCCATCACGCAGCAAAAGAAAACGGGGGAAATCACTATTCTAGAATGGGTTTCGCCCCCGTTACAACAAAGAAAGACAGTTACCCCAAAGATTGAAAATTTGGCAACGCTTATAAAGAAAGGCCGTTTACGCATATGGGAAATTAGTGGGCTGGAACCTACATTTGTCAATTTGCCTATGGAAAAAGCCACTTTAGACTGGTATTTGCTCAATTCCTCGCAGCTAGCTGAAGCATTACTTTCTTCAGGGGCCATAATCCGCACTGGCCCACTGGCCCCAAAACTACTAAATTGGATGGGGAATTGGAACTGGGTCACCAAACCGCTGCTACATCAAGGACCCATTCCTGATGCTCTGACGGTCTTTACCGACGCAGGACGTAAAACCCGGACAGCCGCAGTTGTATGGCAGACAAATCAGCAATGGTGTCATCATCAAATCGCAGCTACTCCTACAGATACACTGCAAACATTGGAACTTGTAGCAGTTCTTTGGGCCATTGTACACTTCCCCGAACCTCTCAATATTGTGTCAGATTCCCTTTATGTTGTCGGTGTAGTTTCAAGAATTGAAGACACTACTATCAAAGAAGTCCAGAACCAACGGCTCTATGAACTATTGCTACAGCTAAAACATGCCTTGCGAAACAGATCTCATGCTTATGCAGTCCTCCACATCCGCAGCCATAAGTGGCAAGAAGGCCTAGGGGAAGGGAACAAACGAGCTGATCAAGTTGTTTCCCTGGCTCAAAATAGCATCCCGAAACAAACAATAGCCCGTGAAAGCCATAGCATATTCCATCAGAATGCAAAAGGATTGGCCAAAGAATTTCACCTTCCCTTAAGCGCTGCTCGGGCTATAGTTAAAGTGTGTCCAGTGTGCAGTTTCCACAATTCTGGAATAGGCCTAGGGATAGGAGTCAATCCTCGGGGACTTAAAGCCAACGAGATATGGCAAATGGATGTTACGCATGTCCCCAGTTTTGGTCGCCTAAAATACGTCCATGTTACAATTGACACGTATAGCCATTTTATTTGGGCCACGGCACAGACAGGAGAACAAGCAAAGCATGTAGAACGTCACCTAAATAGCTGTATAGCAATTATGGGAATCCCCCTCCTAATAAAAACAGACAACGGACCTGCCTACTGCAGTGCCCGTATCGCTAAATATATGCAAAATTGGGGCATCACTCACAAAACAGGCATCCCAAATTCCCCTACAGGACAGGCAATTGTTGAAAGAGCGAATGGCACCCTCAAAACGTTTTTACAAAAATACCCTGATCCACCTAACCCACAAGATAAGTTGCTAAAATGCCTTTTCGTTTTAAATCATCTTTGTATATTTGGCGACCGAGAGGTCCCCCAGCTGTCGAGCATTTTACCCGCCCGCAGCCCCTGCCACCCATGCCTTGGGTTCATTATAGGGACCCCAAAACGGGCAGCTGGCAAGGACCTGGGGAGGTCTTGTATTGGGGAAGAGGTTACTTATGTGTATCCACTCTGACAGGTCCCCTGTGGGTTCCGGCCAAATGGACTAAGCCTGCTGTCCTAAATGAGCAGTCCACAACTGAGGAAGAAGATAAGAATACAGAAGAAGATCTCGCAAATCCTATGGGAAATTGAGCAGCAGTTTCACGTCACCTTCCTTGTGGACTCAGAGGAAGAAATTGAGAACTTTCTCCTCCCTCACTTGCAGAGACATTTTTTACACTTTTGCCAGTCTAGTTGCTTTGCATGTAATTGTAATAATCATAAGGCGTGGGTAAGATTGCTTTGCGGAGGCTGTAATTTACAGTGGTGGGTCCACCAGCGACATCTATCAGAAGGGTTTTGGTGTCAGTCTTGCAGTTTTCACTGGCACCGTGAGACGGCTCAAGGAGCATTAGTACAACTCACAGGCAAAAATATCATTGACAGTTTGCAATTAGTTGAAAATCTTGAAGATCTGCGGCTAAGAGAATTAGCGTGGTCAGTACAGCATTTAGCAAAAAAGATCTTAGCCGATAGCTACTCTGTAGTTTTGCAATCCTCATGCCAACCAAATATCGGGGTCCCCATTCAGTGGCAAGTTGACCCAAGAAAGTGGGATCATGTTTGCCGGCGGTTTAAGCATTGTGCTGCTAATCACAGGCTCAGTAATGGGTCACCCCCTTTCCTACCCTCCTAAGGTGTTTGACCCTAGAGGTAATATCTGGTTCTCCTTGGCACGTGAATTGAACACTACAACATTCTGTGCTTCCTTAGCCTCGCCCAGTGCCCCCTTCTTAACATGTTTGATTGGGGTGCCGTTAAATGATAGTACTTGGCGTCTCTTTGTTACAGAGACTCAAACACTTAAGACTACCTGGAGCCTTTGGCCCTTGACTACCACTACTAACGTTACGCATGGGCTACAAGAGTATGATAGCTGGGATGATAAACTCCCGGTGGGCCCTGAGCCACAAGAGATAGAACTAGTTGATTCTCTTAACGCTACAGCCTGTATTTATATTAATAGTTCACGTAATTTATGCCAAGAGGGCAGCCTTAATGGCTGTCGACTGAATGAATCCAACCCCACCTTGATTTATCCTATTGGCAATGCTTCACAGTGGGATTTAGAATGGTGCAACGTTACCGTGAGAAATCGATCTCTTGCAGCCCCTGGAACGTTTTTCCCTCGAAAGTTACCCAGAGGGTTTTTCCTAATTTGTGGGAATCGTGCCTGGTCAGGTATTCCATCCAGGCCTGTAGGTGGGCCCTGTACCTTTGGCCAACTGAGTCTTGCACTTCCACAGCACCATCCTAATGCTACACACCGAACACGATGGCAGAGGTCTTTAACAGAAACTATAACACCTGAATGTCAGGATGACTTCACGCTATGGAGCAAATCAGAAGTGCTTTTTACCTCCCTTTTTGTTCCTGGTGCAGCTGCGGCACGAGCCCATCGTCACTTAGAAAAACTGGCATGTTGGGTAGTTAAACAGGCAAACGGTACCAGCTGAGTGTTGTCTGAACTTGCAGAAGACCTGAGTTCAGTCCAACACGCCCTGCTTCAGAATAGAGCAGCTATAGATTTTCTACTCTTAGCCCACGGCCATGGCTGTGAAGACTTTGAAGGAATGTGCTGTATGGATCTTGAGGATCATTCTAAGTCCATCCACGCCGAAATTAAGAATTAGATTGAACACTCCCAAAAAATAAAAAAAGACTCCAGATTTTTCGGATTAGAAGGACTTACAGAGTGGATGGGCTTAGAAGGATGGATGAAAAGTGTGATTAAATCTTTAATGCTGTTGCTAATAATTGTTTTGCTTGGTTTACTTATGCTTAGCTGTATAATGTCATGTGTAAAAAATTTAATTTTGAAGTCAGTCAATATGACTATGATCATGCAAAAAGAAAACAGGGGAAGTGTTGAGAGTCTTTCTGAAGAATGGCTAAAAAGCAAAGGTCATGATAACACAGGAGGCTTAGTAAAGATGCAGACACTGAGTCCTTGAGCAAGAAGTTGCATAGATAACAGAATGTGCATTCAGATAAGTAAGCAGACAGAAACCATATGGAAGAGGAAGATAAGACCACCGTGTTTGCAGATCCCACGGAATAGCTCCCACCAATGAGGAGCTCGACTTTTGCAATATGTATGAGCAAATTAAAGGTACTATAAGTAAGTGTAGTTTTGAAAAATAAATCGAGACTTGCTGAACATCATGCCTTGAGTGCTTGTCTCCCGCGACTCCACCCGACACAGCACAAGTAGCTGTAAGTTGAACTTTAAGTTTCGAGCTGCTAACGTGAATCCGAAAACAAGCGAGTGGCAGCCACGCTTCCTCTTGCAGCCTGTGCGATGCACACACCAGCTCGGTGCTCTGCCTTCGTTCTTACGCTGTTCCTAGCAGGTCGCGCTTTCGTTTTGCTGGAGACGACCGGTCGTCTACTTGTCGCCCAGAGAGCACGGTGCCGGCAGCCAAATGCTGCAGGCTGCTGCTTCTGCCGAAACACGCCTGGGCTATGCAATTTCTCTCTAGCGCTGAAGTAGTACCACATTCTCTTTGCTTTGTAGCCAGCATCTTTACGGAAAGCTTCTCGGCTACGTCTGGCACAGAGAACAGCTTTATTTTAAACATTAGAGCCTTGCAGGGAGAGAAGACGAGGATAGGCGTCTCGCAGAGAAGAACGTGGCAGGGCGAAAAGATGTTCTTCCTTTCTCCTTCTTCTTGCCTGAATTGGGGTGCTGTGTTGAAAGTCTTGGCCAGCGAAAAGCTACTCCAGCAAGTGTTTCTCTCCTGATGCATTGCGCTGAGCGAGAGCTGAGGAAAATCCTTGCACAGCACACTGTGGATGCGTGCAGTACACATGCTGAAGAGCGGCAAAGCTCAAAGGAATCGCTGGGCTTCAGTTCTGTCCAGAGTACAGAAGGCAAAGAACGAAGCAGCTGGGCACCGGCTGCATGTACTCAGTGGAGCGAATTTCAAATGTCCAGCCAAGAGCTGCTTCACAAGCAGATTCAGCTGAGAATGCTCTGGCTGCTTCACAAAGGAAGGCGCAGCCGTTTCACTCCTGGACATTACCTGGCCAGAAAGAGGTTCTTACACCTTCAATGCTGCAGAGTCCATGCAGCTGGAGCACCCCCAGAAGGACGCGTCCAGCTAGAAGGTGTTCTTCAAGTAACCCCCTCTTCCAAGTAGCCTTGAAACTGAGCACAACACACTGCGGCTCGGCAGCTTCCTTCTCAGATAGACGTGCCGTCACACTATTCACTCTCACAGCTCCGTTGCCCGCTTGCAGCAGCTGCTCCCAAAGGCAAAGGCTCCAGAAGTAAAAGCAACTGCTGGGCTGCCCTTTCCCCTTGCCTCACGTCAAGCACCAGAAACTGTCCGCTGCACTCTCTATTTCCTTTCTCCGCCGTATGGCGAAGCATAAACCTAACCGCAATTGTTTCCAGAGGAAAGCTGGAAGAGAAATAGGTAGCAGCACAAGTAGCTGCAAGTTGAACTTTAAGTTTCGAGCTGCTAACGTGAATCCGAAAACAAGCGAGTGGCAGCCACGCTTCCTCTTGCAGCCTGTGCGATGCACACACCAGCTCGGTGCTCTGCCTTCATTCTTACGCTCATCGTAGTAGTTCACGCTTTCGTTTTGCTGGAGACGAACCGTCGTCTACTTCTCGCCCAGAGAGCACGGTGCCGGCAGCCAAATGCTGCAGGCTGCTGCTTCTGCCGAAACACGCCTGGGCTATGCAATTTCTCTCTAGCGCTGGAGTAGTACCACATTCTGTTTGTTTTGTAGCCAGCATCTTTGCAGAAAGCTTCTCGGCTACGTCTGGCATAGAGAACAGTTTTAGGTTAACTCAGAGCTTGCCCCCGACGAGTGGGAACTTGTATTTGCACCACATTCCAGTCGCAGTCCTCTTTCCTTTACAGCCTGCACAGCGCCGTTAGATCGCCGTGCTTCTCTGCACCTGCCTTCTCACTTCCAAGTAGCACCGCGCACATTAGAGCCTTGCAGGGAGAGAAGACGCGGATAGGCGTCTCGCACAGAAGAATATGGCAGGGCGAAAAGATATTCCTTTCTCCTTCTTCTTGCCCGAATTATGGTGCTGTGTTGAAAGCCTTGGCCAGCGAAAAGCTACACCAGCAAGTGTTTGTCTCCTGACGCATTTTGCTGAGCGAGAGCTACACGGTCAGTTTGGACCATGTGAAACAGCAAGAAAATGATTGTACTTTGAGCTGAGGAAAATCCTTGCACAGCGCACTGTGGATGCGTGCAGTGTTCGCGCTGAAGAGCGGCAAAGCTCATAGGCATCTCTGGGCTTCAGTTCTGTCCAGACCGCAGAAGGCTAAGAACGAAGCTGCTGAGCACCGGCTGCATGTACTCAGTGGAGTGAATTTCAAATGTCCAGCCAAGAGCTGCTTCACAATCAGATTCAGCTGAGAATGCTCTGGCTGCTTCAGGAAGGAAGGCGCTGTGTTGCACTCCTGGGCACTACCTGGCCAGAAGCAGTTTCTTACACCTTCAGTGCTGCAGAGTCCATGCAGCTGAAGCACCCCCAGAAGGACGCGTCCAGCTAGAAGGCGTTCTTCAAGTACCCCCCTCTTCCAAGTAGCCTTGAAACTGAGCACAACACACTGCGGCTCGGCAGCTTCCTTCTCAGATAGACGTGCCGTCACACTATTCACTCTTGCAGCTCCGTTGCCCACTTGCAGCAGCTGCTCCCAAAGAAAAAGGCTCCAGAAGTAAAAGCCACTGCTGGACTGCCCTTTCGCTGTTGCCTCACGTCAAGCACCAGAAACTGTCCGCTGCACTCTCTATTTCCATTCTCCGTCGCATCTACCACTGTAATGTCTGCATCTCGAAGCATAAACCCCGGCACAATTCTTTCCTGGGAAAGCTGGAAGAGAAATAGGTAGCAGCACATGTAGCTGCAAGTTGAACTTTCTGTTTTCAACTGCTAATTCGAATCTGAAAACAAGCGAGTGGCAGCCACGCTTCCTCTTGCAGCCTGTGCTATGCACACACCAGCTAGGTGCTTCTGCCTTCATTCTTATGCTCTTCGTACCATTTCGTTCTTTTCATTATGCCGGAGTCCAACCGTCGTCATCTTGTCACACAGAGGGCACGCCGGCAGAGAAACCCTCCAGAGAAACGCTCCAGGTTGCTGACTCTTCCAAAACACACCTGGGCTATGCACTTTCCTTCGCTGCCCTTGGTAGCACCACATTCTCTTTGCTTTGTAGCCTGAATGTAAAGGGAAAGAGTCTCAGCTACGTCTGGCACCGAGAACAGCTTTAGTTCAACGGGCTTACCCGGCGCTTACCCCGATGCGTGGGAACTTGTATTTGCACCACATTCCAGGGGTAGTCTTCTTTCCTTTACAGCCTGCACAGCGCCGTCTGATCGCCGTGCTTCTCTGCACCTGCCTTCTCACTTCCAAGTAGCACAGCGCACATTAGAGCCTTGCAGGGAGCAAAGACGTGGATAGATGTGTGGCAGAGAAAATCGTGCAAAGACAAAAAGATGGTCTTCTTTTGTCCTCCTCGTCGCCCAGATTGTGGTGCTGTGCTGAAAGCGTGCGTTTTATTACCCCTTCTCGCAGTAAGACTATGTGCTGCGTTGCAACTGTTGGCCAGCGGAAGGCTAATCCGGCAAGTGCTTCTCTCCTGACACATTTCTCTGAGCGAGAGCTTGTGCGGACAGTTGGGCTCTGCGAAGCAGAAAGGCTGTACTTGCACGTAGCGCTGAGGAAAATCCGTGCACTGCGCACTGTGGATGCGTGCAGTACACACACTGAAGAGAGCCAAAGCTGAATGCTGCAGTTCTGTCCAGCGCCGGTAAGGGAGAAGAACGCAGCCCCAGGCCACTGGGCTGGTGTGTGCGATGACTAGGAGCTTTGCCGCTCTTCTGCGTGTATACTGCACGCATCCACAGTGCGCAGTGCACGGATTTTCCTCAGTTCTCGCTCAACGCAATGCATCAGGAGAGAAACACTTTCTGGATTAGCTTTTCGCTGGCCAAGACTTTCAACACAGCACCACACTCTGGGCGAGGAGGACGACAAAGGTAGAACACCTTTTCGCCCTGCCACGTTCTTCTGTGCGAGACGCCTAGCCGCGTCTTCTCTCCCTGCAAGGCTCTTATGTGCGCGGTGCTACTTGGAAGTGAGAAGGCAGGTGCAGAGCGCACGGCCATCTGACGGCGCTGTGCAGGCTGTAAAGGAAAGAGGACCGCCACTGCAATGTGGTGCAAATACAAGTTCCCACGTGTTGGGGGCAAGCTCTGGGTAAGCCCGTTGAACTAAAGCTGTTCTCTGTGCCAGACGTAGCCGAGAATCTTTCCCTTTTCATTTAGACCGAATGTGCTGCTGTATGTCGCTGAGAGGGAAAGTGCATAGCCCAGGCGTGTGTCGGCAGAAGCAGTCGGCTGGAGCATTTGGCTGCCGGCACCGTGCTCTTTGTGCCACAAGTAGACGGCGCTTCGACTCCGGCAGAATGAAAGCGCGACAATGGCTACTAAAGAGGCCGAATGAAGGCGCCGAGCACCGGGCTCGTGTCCGCAGCGTACAAACTGAGAAAGGAGCGTGGCTGGTGCTCGCCTGCCTGCCGACTTCACGTTAGCATTGAGAAGGAGGAAGTTCAAGGGCAGCTACTTGTGCTACTACTTCTCCCTCTTCCAAGCATCCCTGGGAACAGTGGCGCTTACCTTTGGGCTCCAAGATGCAGAAAACCCAGTGGTCGATGCCAAGGAGAGGGGAAGTAGAGAGTGCAGCGGGGAGTTGAAGTGGCTTTACGTGAGGCAAGGGGAAGGTGCAGCCCAGCATTGGCTTTTCCTCCCAGTTCTTTTCTTCAGGAGAGCAGCTAGCAAGCGAGCTGCGAGAGCCAACAATGGGATGGCACGTCTTGTCAGAGAAGCCACGGTCTACAGTGCTGTAGAGTGCTGTGCACAGTTTGAATGCTGCTGTAAGTACACGGTACTTTTGGAACGGCTTCTCTCCTGCCTCTCCCGTCTCTGTGAGCTAGACTAGCTGCTTGAACTTGGCCACACTGAAGGTGTGTGGACGTGATTGCGCTGCGAGTATCAAGTCTTCCAGAGACGAGGGATAGTCAACAAATGCTTTCTCACCTGGCCCATCTCTCAGTCCGAACTGTGGCCGGAAATGCTGCTGTGCTGCAAGGGTGGACTTAGCCACTCTGAGAGAATGTGATGACGCTCTGTAGATAGTTGCGAAGGAAAGTGCTGGTCACTGCAATGTTTCGCCTAGTTTACAGACTTTAGAGGGACTCTGAAGGCCAACGCCTTCTTCTAGCACTTGTTCTCTGCGTGCAGCTGCTGCATGTTTGGAAGGGCTTTGGGATCCGCGAGAGCTGGAGGGTAGGATGGTACCTAGAGCTTGAAGGAAAGTGCATCTCTCCAGGACCTTTGATGCAGTTCAGTGGGTGCGAGTTGCATGTTGAGCATGTTCATGATGGCACAGAAAAAGTTCTGAAAGAAAGAGGCCGTGCTGGAGCTGCCTTGACTTTTGCCGCTTAGAAACTGCACAGCCAACAATGAAAAGATTCCTCTTGCTTCCCCGCTACGCGCAGGATCACATTCTTTTGTGTCTCCAAGAGGCAGGATGCACAGCGGAGCTCTTCCAGCAACTGCTCGCACACGACTGGGGCGGCGCCAGCGAAGCGCTTGGCTTTTTCCCCGGCACTGTCAGCGCTCCTCGAAACAAGCACACGATGGCGCTGACGACTTGCAAAAGAAGGCCAAGCACCAAGCGCTGCTCGAAACCACCCCAAGGGCAGAGGCAAGTTGCAAACGTCCCTGCACTCAAGTCAACAGCACATCAGGACAAAAAGATTTCCCTCATCTTCCCCTTCCAAGAGCGGACTCTTCTTTACACCACACTCCAAGAGGCAGACAAACCTCTTTGGCCCAAACCAATCTTTGCCCTCTCGCAGATTCTGCCCACCAACTTGAAACCATCTGGCAAAAACAGAGCTCAAAAGAGTGCAGGCTGAGGAAGATCTTGCTGCCTGCAACTTCAACTGCACCCCTCAAACTAGCAGCACACACGCTGTTCTCAGCACTTTCTATTCCTCCCCGTGCTACCTTAACATCTGCTCCAGCAACACTGGCACTTATGTCCTTGCCTTCGCAAGGAAAGGCACTCTGAGTCTCTTGGCCTTGCCTTGCCTTCAGTACCTTGTCTAGTTCTTCTTAAGCTACCCTTGCTCTGCTTCCTTTGCCTATGTCTGCCTTGCCTCGCACTACCTACAACTTGCTGGCTTTGCTTTGCCCTGCCTACCACTCTTGCCCTTGCCTTCCACGCAGGCAAGGCGCTGTAAAGAAAGTGCAGGCAATTGTGGGCAAGTCATGGGAGAGGTAAGCAAGGCCAGAGCAGTGAGGGGAAAGCAAATGGAGTGGTAGGCAAGAGAAGGCCCAGACGTTAGAGGCAAGGCTGGCCGTAGGAAGGAAAGTCCACTGATGGGAAGGCCAGGCAGAAACAGGAAGTGCTCGGCAAGTCAAGGCCCTGGAGGAAAGCGGTAGGCAGGTCAAGGGCGGGGCATGGCCATGCAAAGGAATGCAAGGCTCCAGAGGGCTCCAGAGGGCTAGCAGGGCAAGACAAGGAAACTGTTGTGTTGCCAAGGCAAGGCCAGGCAAGGCAGGTGAGAAGTACATTCAAGGACTGCTGGTACACAAAAGTGGCCAGGACCAAGTGCTTTGTGTGGCCTTGATTCCGCGTGGGTCATGTCTCCTCTGCACCTCAAAGACTTGAGCTACCTGCTTTCCTTTGTAGGCAAAAGAACTCTCATTCTGGTCCCCGAGCTCAAGGGCAAAATGTGAATTGCCCTTGCAAGATTCAAGACATGCAAGGATTGCTCCCAGACCAAGGCTGCCCATAGAGATGAGTGTGGCAACACGCGTCCTCCCCTGGTCTTCCTCTCCTGTGATCCTGAAACACGGGAGATGCTTGAGAGCTTTGAGATTCCTAGGAGGAGCAGAAAGGGCAGGGCAAGGCCATGAAATGTCATTGAAAAGGGGTCTTGAATTCCAGGTGGGGGAGGGGTGAGCAAGGTCATGCAAGGCAAGGGAGGGCTTCAAGGGCAGGGCAAGGCAAGTGGTGGCTTGGCGAGGCGAGGCGAGGCAAGGCAATGAGGGTCCTAGAAGGAAAAGGAAAGGTGAGGCCAGACCTAGACGAATGTGAAAGGAAGTCAGGTGGGGGATGGGTGAGCAAGTCAATGCAAGGCAGGGGAGAAAAGGCAGGTTGAGGGAAGGCTACAGAGAGGGCAGCAAGGAAATGCAAGGCATGGGGAAGCATGTGAGGAGTGGGTGCTGCCAGCCGGCCGGGATGGCAGGGGCGGGGCCACTGCAAGTAGCATGGCGGGGATGTGGAGGGGGGTGTTAGTGTGCGGGAGGTGGGTGTGTGTGTGTGTGCAGCGGAGTGCAGGGTAAGTGCAGGTGTGCGTGTATGTGCATAGGGGGGTTTTGTGCCAGGTGCTGTGCCGGGGGGAGCCATCCCACCGCCAAGAAGTTGTGGGAGTGAAAGGAGTAACATAGATGTGTCTTTACAAAGAGACCGTGTGAATCCGTCCTTAGACAAGGCTAGGAATTTACTGGTAGGGGCGTAACAGAAGAAAGTCTTAGTTCTAGAAACTGTTACTAATCGACAGAGACTGTTGCTCAGCCAAGGCCGTGTTAAATTCCTGAACCTAGAGCAAGGCAGCAAAGACTTCATAGCATTAGGAATAGTTTCGTTTTCTTCCTTTTCCATACCAAGAGGGGGGTGCATATTAGAGGGGAGCCTAGAGTAGGCAGTTCCGGAAGTCTGTAATTCCCGAGTACCTCCGAGGGTGCTGTTGCCAGGAACTTTGCATCAAAAGGGGGCTGCGTCCCGCAATCAGTTGAGAGACTCCATGGCAAAAGCCCCATGGCCTCTCCCTGTAGTTGAAGAATGTTACAGGCCTCCTCTGTCTCCTTTTTGGTGGATGAAGAAAGTCAGAAAGCAACACTTCTGCCAGAACTCTCCAAGATGCCCCCTTTGCTCGCAGTGACTCCATCACTGGCCGGGAAGCTGTCTTTTCTCCCAGAGGAGTTCGAGATACAGTTAAAAGCCATGTGGCAGAGAAAAAAAGGCAATAATTGGTTTACAAGGGATGGCAAACAAGAGATACCAGAAGCTTTGGCCCTACCAATCTTAAAAGAACTCCGTGAAGAGAGTCCTTGCACCTCCTGAGGATTGGCAGAAGCCTTCCTCATGCTGGATGTTGCTGGGGGTCTTTTTAGACTGGCAAAACGAGCTGTTGAAGGTTGCTTGATCTGTGCTAAAGCAAACAGCCAAGTTACAAAGGAACTTGCCAGGGGAGGGAGGCCTTGGGCTGCAGGTCCCTTCCAAAGATGCCAGGTGGATTTTCCTGAGATGCCCCAAGTGGGAAGGCTTCATATCTTCTGGTAATGGTATGTCAGCTAGCAAGGTGGCCAGAAGCATTTCCAACTGCTTCAGCAACGACAGGATCAGGTATTAAGGCATTTTTGGAACAAATCATTCCAAGATACAGCATTGTAGAAGCAATAGACTCAGATAGGGGAACTCATTTGACAGGGAAGATCCTTCAAGGGGTTTTGGCTTCTTTAGGAACACAATGGAACCTCCATAGGCCCTGGCACCCCCAGAGCTCAGCTCGGGTAGAAAACAATGAATAGAGAAATAAACACCTTTTGAAGCTGGTAATAGAAACCAAGATGCCATGGCTAGGGCTTTGGACATTGGCTTTGGTGAGAATGAGAGCCCGACCCAGAAGAGAGATTCCGTTCTCCCCCTTTCCGTCGTTGTTATGAATTACCCGGGTAAGTCTCAACCGAGTGGGGGAGTAGAGGTAAGTGATGTATATTTAAAACCATCTGTGGCCAGGATACTGCTTCTTGTGAAACCCCTTCAACAGGAAGCTCAGCTGGCACAAGCCCCACCTTTGGACTTTGCTGCTTGTAACATCCAACCAGGAGACTGAGTCCTAGTTAAGGAGTAGAAAGAAGCGCCAGTGGTTCTGAAATGGCGTGGCCCATTCCAAGTGTCACTGACGACAGAAACAGCCATGAAGACAGCTGGACACAGGTGGACCCGTCACTCTCGGGTCAAGGTCTCTGAAGCCTCAGAGATTTGCACATCTCAGCTGGAGGAGAAGGCCGGAAGGCTGTGACTGACACTCTGCAGGAGTGGGCCGGAGCAGTAGCCAGTGCTTCGACATCAGAGGAAGCCCTGCGTGCCTACCCACAGACCACCTGCTGAAATAGTCTCTATGGGCATCCCTCCTCTAGAATCTCCACTCACTGGGGTGCTAATACTTGCTGGATTATTTTATGTTAAGTGGTTTCTGTGTCTTCAATTGCCACAGGTGCTGCAGAAGACAACATGAAAATTAGACTACCTAATTAGATCACATTATTAAAATATTTTCCTTACTAGTTCTACTTTTATATGGTCAGCTAAGTTTAGGCCAGAAGTGGGAGAATCAATTTGCAGCCTTAGCAGAAGAAGTAGCAAAAGTTTTTCACCTTAGCAATTGCTGGCTCTGTGGAGGGCCAGGAGGATCTGAAGAGTGCCTATGGTTGGCTAGCCCAGCTGAACCTAAGTGGTGGCTCAACACCTGACATCAGGTCCATACTAGGACAGGATTTTGGGCCAAAGAAGGAAGTCCATGGCTATAGGAGAAGGTTTCACGAAGGATGTCTGGACTTCAGGTGGCTCTCTTGAAAGCTGTTTATTGCATAGGCGAAGTTACAGCATTTCAGGGAGTGGCTATCCAGAGCCAGCCCTACAGCTGCCAGCTCCAGCTGTAGGCATACCTGAAGCCGCTTGCTGTTCAAGTTACAGAGCATTCGATACTTTTCTTTGCAGAGTATCTTAGCACCTAACAACCAATAAGCACCATACACAATACCTTGACATTGGCCTATAGCCTATCATAGCTACTACCATCACCATATTATAGTCATTATTATCCAATCACAAGAGTAAGTTACAATTTAAGCTTCCAGTGGAAAATTCTTAGACCTTTCTTCTTCTTGCTACATCAACATTTCTTGTTTGCCTGCCATATCTTTCTTTTTGCTAAAGACACCTTTTCTATTCACTTATGCTCTTCTTGAGACTTACTTACTTGGTGAAAAACATGTCTTTGTTTGTAATCACATACCTTTGTCCTGCTCCTAAAAATCTCCTTCCAACTCATCTCCAACCTTTGCCTTCTCAGTTACTTAGCGATCACTGTTTCAGCAAAACATCTTTTCTTCTATATCAAAACTTGCTTTCATTTCTACCTCATCCCCAGCTTCTACATTCTCAGACCTTGCTGCCAAGCCTACATACCTGTGAAACTTTCTTACCAAACTTTCATCCTCCCCAACACATGGCCACTTCGTTCTTCTCCAACAGGCACTTATTGCCTAAACAGGACAGGGCGGGGCTATGTAGGAAAAGGCGTTTGTCAATTGACTTTCCCTCTGGCTTTAAACAATTGGGTTTGGACCCACAATTGCCCTCCTTACAATTGTTCCAAATATCAAAACAATTGCAATCAAATAGCTGTTCAGCTCACTAATGGTAGCTGCGTAAGGTGTTCTTACCACACTTACCAAAAACATTTGGAAGCCTGTAAAGCAATGGGGAGGGACAAGGGGTTTTTTTGACCACCTATTTTTAAGCTGTCCCCACAAAAATTCCACAAGTAGAAGACATGTTGTTTGTGATTACCAGTGGGAATGGCAACACTGGATTGGAACTCAAAGCCTTTTAGTGAGTTCTGCTCCAAATCCAACCAAGCAACTTGCAGATGTAAATGTAGATGGGAACCCTGTGTGGGAGCTTGGAAATGCAAATGCTGTGACCCTTATGGTGGGGCAGCTATTGTTGGAGGACCGTTAGGCCCGGGAATCCTGCTGTATTTTGACCCACCAATTGATGACCAAGGGTAGGAAGGCCCCTTTGCTAATGGAACACGGGCTTTGAAAGGACATGATTGGATTTGTGGCCAACATGCTTAGCTCAGGTTACCTCCAAACTGGTCAGGGATATGGTATATCCCTGGGTTATATTAGACTGTTGTTCTTTTTGCTACTACAAATTCAGGGAAATCGCTTAGGAATCCAAATCTGTGATGATTTAATTCGAGAAAAGCAGTCAGCTGATGCAGCCTTGGCTGCAGGGAGCACCCCAAAACGGGGAAAAGATGAATGGCCACCAGAACAAGTTACGCAACATGATGGACCAGCCACTTGGAAACCTAAGGAATTCATCCCAGATGCCTGGCAACCCATTTATCATTGGAATGAGATAATTAGGTTACAAGCTGTCTCAGAAATAATTACCAACCAGCCAGCCACAGCTCTTGACCGTCTTGCTGAGCAACCCACTTCAATGAGGAAAGCGGTATTTCAACATTGGATGGTATTAGATTATCTGTTAGCAGAAGAAGGAGGAGTTTGTGGGAAATTAAATGACTCGAGCTGCTGTTTGCAAGCAGATGACAGCGGAAAAGTGGTCAAACAAATAACAGAGGAAATAACCTCAGCTCATGGACCTGTCCAAATGTTGAAAGGATGGAATGGGACATGTTTTCATGGTTAACTGGCCAGCTATGGGCTAAATGAATACCATTTCTCCTCTTCTATGCTATAGCAACTCTAGTCTTTTGACCATGCGTGACACCATGCTGGGTGCAGCTCTTTCAGCAGGTGGTCAAGGGGATGCTGCTAGCAGCCATGCCTACCTGATCCAGAAATGACTACAAAAAGACAGAAAAGGATGTCACTGCAAATAATAGCAAAAGCCCAGAAGACTCAAGAAGAAAAAATTAAATCAATGGTAATTAAGGTTTGTAAAGACAAATACAGATTAAATAAAAAGAGGAGGGATTAAAAGGAATGAGATGGATGAGTCTTTACAAACGGACCGTGTGAATTGGCCTGCAGACAAGGCTAGGAACTTATGGGTACTGAAGTAACAGAAGAAATGATTAGTTCTCTAGAACTGTTACCAATCAACAGAGACTGTTGATTAATCAAGGCTGTATTAAATTCCTGAACCTAGAGCAAGGCAACAAAGACTTAATAGCATTAGGAATGGTTTCTTTTTCTTTCTTTTCGATGCCAAAAGGGGGGTGCATATTAGAGGGGGACATAGAGTAGGCAGTTCTGGAAGTCTGTATCTCCTGAATACCTCAGCCAGTGGGGAAGAGGGCGTTGTGGCCAGGAACTTGGCATAAAAAAGGGGCTGCATCCCGCAACCGTTTGACAGACCCCATGGGAAAAGCCCCATGGACTCTCCCTGTAGCCGAAGAATGTTGCAGGACTCCTCTGTCTCCTTTTCGGACATCAACCTCAGGCATCGTGGATTAATTTTTCCCTAACGGCAGCGACCTGCTGCGTGGTCTCCGTGCTCCTCCGCAGCCCCCCGGGAGGTGTAAAATAGTTGCCGGCGGCTCCCACCGCGCGTTACAGACGGCTGCGCGGCGCCGGGGCTGCTCGCAGTGCTCCCCTGCCCCGCCAGGGCTGCCTGAGGTCTGCGGAGCCACCTCGCCACCGGCGCGGCCAGGGCCGGGGCCCTTCTCGACAGCAGCCGAGGGGCTGCGGAGCGGGCGGCTGCGGGACGATCAGCTCTTTTATGCCGCGCGGTGCTGCCGCCTCCATCTAGCTCCCCATCGCGCCGCCGGCCGACCCCGCCTGGCGCGTTCACGCTCGGCCGCGCTCGCCGCCCGCCCAGCCTCGCCGGAAGCTCTCCCGCGCGGGCCGTGCCCCGGCTCCGCCTGCGGCTCGGCAGGGCCCGGCCGCACGCGTGCTGCGTGGCTCGGAGCACCCGCGTTGCGCCGCAGGCGACGGGGAAGGCGGGGCGGGCCGGCGCCATGGTGGTAGCGCGAGGAGAGGAGCGCCCGGGCGGGGCGGCGAGTGGCGCGGCCGTGAGCGCTTCTGCTTGCTGTCGCTCGGCTGCCGCCCACGGCAGGTGCCGTGTGACCCCGCGGAGCGGCGGGGCCGGCCGGGCGGTGCGCGGCGAGGCTTTCGGCCAGCGGCGGCCGCAGCGACAGTCTGCTGGCACTGCCCATGCCGGTGGAGAGAGCGGGGATCCGAGGCCGGCCTTCCTAGGCTAACGAGGGGCGACCGCCTTTGCCGCGCTGCCCTCCGTGCAGCACGTGGCCGATTCCGGCGAAGCCGGGGTCTCCGCAGCGGCGCGGGCGGGAGGGAGTGGGGAGCGCGCTCGGTGCTCTGCCGGCCGCTCCCGCCCAGCGCTGCGCTCCGCCGAGGCGTTTTCCCGGCCGTCCTGGGAAGGACATAAGGGACACCAAAGTTGGAGCTTAGCTGTCAGGGGGAACAACTTCCCTCCATTGGCGACCTCTTTTTCCCTCTGATTCAGCTACCTTGTGGTAGGTGCGATGGTGCTGAAGAAGGGTGGCGGCTGGGCACAGTTGCTGGCATAGGTGGTGCGAGAGCTCCACGCAAGCAGCTTGGAGTGGCATGTGTGAGGGTAGGAAGGTACGGCACCCACAGCTGAAGGTAAAAGAAGTCAGGGCATGTCATCAGCCGCAATCGTGCTAAGTTGTTCATCTTTGCAAACTGCATGCCGAGTTGTTCCTTTTCTTAGGTAATGGGGGTTTGTATCAACCAGAACTGCATATGGTCAGTATTTGCAGAGAAGGTTACGTGGACTGTTGTTGAAGTGAGTGTAGCAGTTTCTATGGCATTCTGCAAAAAAGTGACAGGTCTCTCTGTGTTCCCCAATTCTTAACAAAAATGAAGTTAACAAAGCCCTGGAAAGAGGTTTTGCAAAACTTCAGGGATTTTTTCCTACTAGTACTGTAGAGACAACCATAGTCACCTTGTCTTTCCAAAAGTGAAAGTTACCTATTTTTGTCCAAGAGCATCAAGTGCTTTTGATCAGCGTTTGTGTGCATGCATGAGCCTTGTTCTTGTTCTTCCTTGGAGAACTTTTACAATCCTCAGATGATCTGTGTAGGCTGCAGACTGCAGTGGTGAACTTGAAGGCTTCCAGCAGAAGGGAGATGCTGTCCACGTTTTGGATTTTCCTTAGTCTGAACCTTCAATGTCCAAGAACGCAGCGTTTGGTGCTCGAGGCACCGACTCTGGCGGGCCCCAGCTCAGAGGCAGTCCAGCTGCGTTACCTCCACGAGTTGCTGAAGCGACTTGGGGATCAGGAAAAGAGCTGCTTGCTGGGTTAGCTAGCTGGCTTCTTTGCAGAGGGAAAGACGGCAGGAGCCCATGATGTCGGCTCACGTTAGCTCAGAGACAAAGGAAGAGAGAGGCTGTTCAGGTCTGGCTTCTAACAGGTTTAATGCGATAGGATGATGATGAGGTCGGATTGATGGGAATTCGCTCCTCGGAGCCTTGTCCTCAGCTTTATAGGGAATTTGAAAACTGCGGTGAAAGGGGAAAACAACCAATGAGTTACAAGCCAGGGGGAGGATACAATGTAACAAGAACCACTGTAGTAAACAAAGAGGCGGGAGTTATAACAGAACAATGAATGACCGAGTAACCAAGAATTTTCCCGAGCCGGGGGAGGTGGCTTGGACCCGGGCTCCGCCCAGGAGGTGCGGCTTAGGCTTCTGAGCCACCCCCTGAGTCTGACTTCGGGGAACTCGATCCAGGGGAGGGGCTGGGATTGATTGGCATTATGCAGCCCCAGCCCTGCAGTGGGCTGCGTCACCCCAGCAGTCCAAGGCTTCACTTTTCAAGCAGTTGGAAGAGCTCCAAATTAAGATATGAACAGGTCTTAATTGACCTTGTCACTGCCTCAGTTCATCAAGTAATGCTGTGCATTGGATTTAACTGCCTAGTGCAACATGTGCTAAAAATATGTAGAGTATCTCCTCGATTACCCTCCCAGAAGGGTTTGAATGGAGAACAAGGAGTTCTGAAGACAAATATTTGGTGTACGAGAAGTAGAATTTCGGAGTTGATTGCAGAGCACTGCATGCACAAATGTCTAAGGAGAATCCATCTTTTTATGTCCCATCTATGCTTGTTCTCATTTGAAATCCTGAACATTCTGGAGGTTGGTTTTGTTAGGGTTGAGGCTGGGGAAGGGGCAGTGGTGGGGGAGGGGTAGATGTTGTTTCCGATTTTTTAAATTTCCAGAATAATGTACAAAGAACTTGTGCCCAAAACCAGCAGTATGAAACAATGCAGGTATAAAAGAAGGTCACCGAAATGTCAGATAATATATATCTGAAAGCGCTTCAGTATTTTACCCAGGAGTTTCACTCTAGCAAGGTGATTTTCCTTCACAGAAATGTAGTGGCAGACTTATGCCATACTAGAAGTGATGATCTTTGTCTGCCCCAAACTGACCAGCAAGATCTTTTGGCTCTTGATTGAAACCCCTGAGCCAGCTGTGTTTCAGGCTGCAGAAGCTGCAGCTGTTGTGGCAGACGCAGGGTGCAGCCCTGCCTGCCGGTACTGAGATGGAGCACGCCGGTGGCAGCCGTCAGCGCCTGGGGTCCCCTGTGCCACCCATGCCAGGGCTCTGCCTGCCTGCTTGCACCCCTGGTAGCCTCAGGGAAACAGCGGACTACTCCATCTGCTTTAAAAACAAAGAAGCAAACAAAAAGCCCACTGTAAATAGATGTAGAAGTCTTGAAACTAATTCTCAGTGCTTGCTCGGAGTTTGTTGATGGAGCAAATGGATTTTGGATAAACTGGTATTGCTAGTACTACTTTTAAATAAGGTTCCTAAACTTCAGAAAGGAGGAGATGGTGCTCATGTACCCCTGAGGAATGTTTGCAACAGTAAGACAGCTCAGTCATTTAAAGGTGGCCAGAAAATGGGTGTGGCAGTGGAGTGGACACTCTGCGAGTAGGTAGCCTTAAGTCATGTAATGACTGGCACTTCAGTGGGAATTTTGCATCAACACCAAGAGATCGTGTCATGATGTGTTGCATAACAGCAAATTGGGCCAAAATTCTACTGACTTTGACCAAGGTCGATGGACCACCTTCACTTAACCCAGCAAAGGGACATAAGTCAATGATGTTTGAAAAGCAGCCATGAAACATAGCCCCTTTAGTTTGTTGGACTGTTGCAAGTCTGCAAAGCTCTGTTGACAGGTCATTGGAAGTAGCTGTTGGAATCTAACTGCATTTGGACACTTTGTCAGTCAGCATCACCAGGAGGCTTAACGGTTTAGGTTGAGAGGTGGTGCATCTTTTTTTCAGAGGAACGGCCCAGTGAAGAGCAGTGTTCACTGCTATGACTGCTGTTGTAGCCTTCAAGAGAAATGGTTCATTCAGAGAGAACTTCCTTGGTTCTGCTGGTTTGGTTTCGCAGCTGGAGCAAAGGTACAGCACTGGAAGCAATTCCTAGGGCAGAAGCGGGAGCTATCCAAAGCTCTGGACTTCGTTGTCTAAGTGAGCGTAGTCTAATTGGAGGAGTGGTGAGCATCAGTGATATCAGATTTTTTACAAGTTCTTAATTCTGTCAAAACAAGAAAGAAGGAGAGTGATGAAGATGAAATCCTTTCCTCTTAAATCTGCCTACGCAACAGCTTCAGGGGTAGTTGTAATGTGTATTCACCTATTCTGAATTGCCCAAAACCAGGCCTAGAGATGCTTCAGAGACAGAGTCAGAGAAGCAGGTATTTACTTTATTCGGCGCTGGGTGCGTGGGGGATCACTCCTCCTAACACGCACACACACACACATACACACACAGAGAACACTCCATACAGTCCTGCATTATGTGTAAAATTTATGAATATTCATAATATTCTTTGGGATAGGGGGGGTTCTCGAAATTACTTCTTGGAAGTCATTAATATCATTAGCATACGTGCCACGCATGTGCTGTGTACCCAGGTGGTCGCACTGAGGAAGGCTCCTCTTCTTCCTCGGGGGTCTTTCTGATGAAGATCAGTAGTCTTCATCACAATGCACTTTTTACCTTTCTTTCTGGTGCATGCGCAGTTCTTTGCTGGATGATTCAGCGATCTCTGTGCTGGTTTTCAAAAGATCCTGTTCCTCTTATCTTGACAAGATTCAGGCGAATCCTGCTGCTTAGGTTTTGTGATTAACATTTGCTGTCTCTTACTAGTTTCTTCGTGCTTACATGAGTTAACTATGGATCATCCCCCTTCTCAATCCCCCCTTTTCCTTGATCGTTTGTAATTCTTTACAAACCTTGCATGTCTTGAATGAAAGTACCCTTCTCGTTTCTAAGTTTGTGCTTTTGCCATTGTGTATACGCATTGAGATACTAAGTACCTAATATATAACAATATCTACTAATACAGTCAGTAAATAAGAACATCACAAGACAAATAACTGTTACAAACAATTGTTTAAGCCAGGATAAGTTGGGTAACCATGCTGTGAGTTTATCTTCTATCTCTTTAAACTTGCAAGAAGCGTTACCTAAGGTAATCTGATGCAAGGTTCGCATTTTGTCCCAAATTGTAAGGTCCTTCCCGTTTTTCCTGGAGTGGATTTCTGGAAGGAGACTTAATATAAACCCAGTCTTTTGGATTCATATCATGGAAGGGTTTATCAGGTGGTGGCGGTTGACAATGAACAACTGTAGCACATATCGATTGTAATTCTGGACGTAAATTCTTAGCAAAGCCATGGGCAGAGCCTGATACCAATAGAAATTAGTTTTTTGACAAATGTTGGCTCATTGTTGCTTTATTAAGTGATTCATCCTTTTTGCTTGTCTACTTGCTTGTGGCCTATATGGTGTATGTAGTTGCCACTGTATACTTCGTAGATGACTCACTCCTTGCACTACCTGGGCTACAAAGTGTGATCTCCTATCAGAATTTGTTTCCCCAAATTGTGGAAGAATTTCTTGTACTAAAGCTTTAACAATTTCTCTAGCCTCGTTTGTTCTACAAGGGAAAGCTTCTGGCCAACCTGAAAAAGTATTTGTGAGGACTAAGAAGTACTTATATGTCCCTTTTCTAGGGAATTCCGAGAAGGCAATTTGCCACACATCTCTTGGGAAAACTCTTTTAGGGATAGTCTCTGTGCTTAGCCTAACAGTGGTATTAGGGTTGTTTTTCCTCCTTTGTCTCCTTTAATTTCAGTGCTATTACTTTTTCTTCTAAGTGGTTATGTAAGGTGTCAACTCCCTAATGTGTTTTAGAATGTTTGCTTTGGATAAATAATTTTAACAGTTTTCTGGGTATGATGATGAGATCTTTGATTTTAGCCCGCCCGTCTGTTCTTACTTGTCCCATTTCTTCCTGTATCCAATTTAAATCATTAGTGTTGTATGGTGGGGGTTTTTTATTCCTAAGGATGCTAGAAGGGATTCAAGCTAGGGCTTGAACTTGAACCTTACTAGCCACTGCCTTTGCTGTTTTGTCTGCTGTAGCATTTGTCAGTTCAGGGATGGTGTTACCTTGGGAGTGTCTTTTACAGTGCATTATAGCTACTTTTGAAGGTTTTGACAGTGCTTCCAGCAAGTGTAAAATTTCAGTAGCATGCTTGATTTGTTTCTTCTGTGAGGTCAATAAACTTCTTTCTTTCCAAACAGCCCTAGGAGCGCATACTACTGCAAAAGCATGCTTTGAATCAATCCAAATGTTGATAGGTTTTCCTTCAGCTGCTACTAAGGCTCCAGTTAGGGCTATTATTTCAGCCTTATGAGCTGATGCCCGCACAGGTAGCAGATTTGCTTCAAGGACAGCGTCTGTGCTTGTAATTGCATAGCCAGCAAACCGCTTACCATTCTTGACATAGGTGCTTTCATCAGTGAACCAGTTGTCTGCATTTTCTAGTGGAGAGTCCTTCAAGTCTGGGTGGCTAGAGTAAACTGCCTCCATGGTTTCAATGCAGTCATGCTGTACAGGCTCCTCAGCGGCCTTGCCCTGGAAGTAAGCTGCTGGATTGAAGATGTTAGTTACTTGGATGGTCACGTCCTCTGATTCTGTTAGGACAGCTTGGTGTTTGAGAAAGCGAGATGGGGTTAACCAGTGATTTCCTTTCTGCGTGAGCCCTGCTGACACTGTATGTGAGACAAAAATGGTTATCTGCTGGCCCGCTGTGAACTTGAGGGCTTCCTCTATGTTCAGGGTCCCAGCTGCCACTGCACACAGGCAGGTGGGCTATCTTTGGCTGACCACATCCAGCTGCTTGGAGAAATAAGCCACCGGCCTTTTGTACGGTCCCAGCTTCTGTGCCAAAAGTCCCAACACAGGTCCTTACCTTTCATGTGAAAACAACAGAAAAGGTTTAATGGCATCCAGTATGCCCAATGCCGGAGCTTGCATTAACTCACGTTTCAGAGTTACAAGTGCATTATTAGTCTCTGGTGTCCAGCATAGGTGGGTCCCCTCTGTTTCTTTTAGGAGAGTTTCACAATTAGTCCATAGCTGTAGATCCGTAACTTACACTGTCTTGTCATTCCCAGAAAAGTTCTTAGGTTTGTTTTTTTTTATTGTAGTTGTCTGGGGCATCTGACAAATGGTCTCTTTCTTGTTATTTTCCAAGGCTCTCTCTCCTCCTGCCAGTTCATATTTCACTTTTTGGAGGACTAGCTGAGCCTTTTCAGGGGAGAGCCTATATCCGCTTAGTCCCAGAACATTTAAAAGACTTACAGCTCATTCCTTGCAGTCTTCATGGGTTCTTGTTGTTATTAGTAGGTCATCAATGTACTGCAGAAGTGTACCTTCCCAGAGTGGCGGTGTTCCAGGCTTCCAGTTCTTTAGCTAATTGATCTCCAATTCTTGTGGGGCTATTTTTGGAATCCTTGTGGCAATAGGGTCCATGTAAGCTGGCTTTTTTCCCTGTTTTGGGGTTTTCCCATTCAAAGGCATAAATCTCCTGACTGCTTTCAACGAATGGCAGACAAAAGAAAGCATCTTTTAAATCTAGAGCTGAAAACCACACCCAGCCACTTTGTAATTTTGTAAGTAAAGTGCAAGGATTGGCTACTACAGGATGCAGTGTTCTTGATGTTGTATTTATCGCTCTCAGGTCTTGAACTAATTGATAATTTCCATTTGGCTTTTGTATTGGTAGAATTGGGGTATTGTAGGGAGACCTATACTCTCTTAACAACTCTTGATCAATAAATGTAGCAATTATTGGTTTTATTTCTACTGGTGCTCCATGCTTTAGAGGATATTGCTTAACTGACTCTGGTTGTGCCCCTTCCAGGTGTTCAATAATCAGTGGGGAAGCCCGTTTTGATTTCTTTGGAATTTCAACATCTCCTACTAATGGGATTACTTGATCTGTTATTTCATTATCTATGGGTATTTCTCCTCTTTCAGCCTTGTTTGTTTGTTTGTTTGTTTGTTTTCCTAGGCCTGAGATGATTAAGGACTGGGTTTTCCCTTTCTCTAATCTTAGTGGTTTAACTTAAACTTTCAAGTCTTAGTCAGGTAACTTCGGGGAGGCTTCTTTGGTTGTAGCTTCTTTAGACAGTTTTTGTTCCATTAATATTTTTACTCTGCTCGATAATTTTAGACATTGTATTGGGTTGACCCTGAGTTGATGGACAGTCTTTAAGACCAATTACGCTTCTCACAATTTACATATTTAAACCGCACAGTAAGGCGGGACTTCCCCTTTTGTCGGAGCTCGCCTGCTGGAAGGTGGGGGGGGCTCCGAGCCTCCCGGCCCCGCCAGGTCGGGCCGGAGCCACTGCCCCTTCCCCCTTTCCCAACGCTGCGGCACGGACCCTGGGTCGCTGCAGGGGGACTGTCCCAGAGCCGCAGGCAGCTAAAACCAGCCATGGACTGCTCACAGCTAAACCCATCCGGCGCGGCTTCTGGGGACCGGCAGGTCCCTCTCCTCTCCACGCGGAGCCGGCGGAGTCAGCGGGAGCCGGCAGAGCCTCCTGTCTGCAGCCAGCACACTCCGCGCTGAACTGAAGAGGACACCACGCAGCCAGCAGCACAAAGGGAGCGAGGCTTTCTCTACCATAAAGCCTGAACAAGAACGTTCTTCAACATGGCGGCTTCAGAGTCAGAGAGGAAGAGAAGTGAGTCACGTGGGATGGAGCTGAGCATGGCGACGGGAGAAAAGAGGGCGGTGCTGTGTTTTCTCATGCGTAGCTTAAAAACCTTCTTGCATGCCGTGGTAAGAAACTGTAATACCACAAACTGTTTGTCTCTTTAATCCATTTGAAGTACATGAGGAGATAGAGAATCTGCGTGTGCCTGTGAAGATTATGAAGAGTGCCTATGCCAGGCTATATAGAAGTAGTAAGAGGCTGCTAGAGACTTGTGGCGAAGAAAAGCCTTTGTGTGCAGGCCAAAATAACTTATCCTTAAAAAGATTAATAACCCCATGTGATGGCCCATGTTTTGTAGTGTGAAGGAACTGTGAGATTTTTCATGGGAGAGATGTTCTACACACAGCAGATTGTTTGTTTCCGGGCGGATCTGCTGTTGGTGGCAGTTTGGGAACCACGTGCAACTGAAGGAAAACCCTTTTTTTTCCTTAAGCATAAGAGAGAGACTCTTCAAGAACTGCAACACTGACTAACATCCCATGTTCTGTTATCCTTGTGTGAGCTAGGTAAAAGGAGAGAAGTGCTGGAAAGGAGGGGGGGGGAATTTGCTTTAATTTTGTTTTGTTATTTTCTCTTTACTTTTAATTCTATTAGTAATAAAGCTCTTTCATTGTACTGCAACTGTTTAAGGTTTGTGCCTGCTTTGCTTTTCTCCTAATTCTTATCTCACAGAAGGAAAATAAGTAAGTAATGAATATTTTGAACCAAAACCACTACATTTAATTGGTGTTTCTGCCCGGTTCGAACTCAACCCGCTACAGACATTATGAAGGATTTTAGGATACAAATCAACACACAAAACATTTCCATACAAAATGTTCTCATGCAAACATATCTTTCCATCAGGGCTATGCTCTGTTTTCTAGGAGACCAATTATAGCGCTGTTGTAATGTAATCTTGACACAAACTAGAAACTGGGGCTTTACTGCTGGTGGGATTAAAAAGAAATTAATTCTCTTTCAAAATTAGTTTCAGTAATCCAAGTAGCCTTTTTTTTTTCCTTTGAATTTTAGTGACTGAATTGCCTTCATCACATTCTGCACCCCCATTTGAGATTGCAGAATGTGCTATAAATAGGTGGAGTGAGGCAAAGCTAAAATACCTTCTTAAGACATATGGCATGAGATTGAGCAGCACTTTAGTTTGAGAGCTGGTAGAAGGCTTTTCTGTATTTTATTCATGTCCTATTTGCAATCTATGGCTGCAAAAAACCCTCCTGGTTTAGGAAGGGGGATTCAGTCATTTCTTATGTAGCATTTGCTTGTGTTTTGTCAAGATTCTTTAATTCACTAAATAGTAAATAAAAAAAAATTAGCTGAATGGTAATAATTTTGAAGTCTTCTGAGGCAGAACTGGGAAGGTTAGAACATATTTGTATGATTTCAAATATGTATAAATTCTTAAATGACAAACGTTAACAAACTGACAATGCAAGCAATTACGGTGACACTTTACATTTCATTGGTTTTCATGCAGCTCCATCCCATGTGTTGGTAGGTTCTTAAAAAGTGAAAATTTGGCCCACTAGACCGATTATTAAAAAGAAGTACAACTCCTTGGGGCTAACACAAAGGGACAGCGTCCACGTGAGTAAATGGTTATCACATTTAGATGTGATTCTGCTGCTTGCACTTTCTCTGCCCTCAAACTGCTTTCTTTATCGTCAATGCAGGGATGTTTGACATTCTTAGAAAAGAGAAAAGAAACAAATCTCCCCCCCAAAAAAAAGAGAAATAAAAGAAAAAAAAAAAGGCTGGGTGAAACAAGTTGTTAATTGCATTAATTTATTCAGGTGGAGTTTTAGTTTTTATTCTATGAAGTGCTTGTTGCACCACTTTTGTTGTTTCCCACAGATTTGGAGTGGGATTTCCTCCAGTTGATTGTTCAGCAGAGGGAGTGAGACTGCCTTCAAAAGTTTTGCAGGAGTTGCATCTGTGAATCGGGCATTTGAGCTGTTTTTTTTTTTTTTTCCGGGTTTTCCTAGGCTTCTGCTTTTTACCCTGGATCAGTTCACTAATGTGCTGTAAATATTACCATATCCTGCAGCTGCAGGGAGGAGGAGAGAAAATCCAGCAGGCAGGAATTATGCAGCAGGATTGATTTCTTTAATTATTTTACAAACTCTTTTATAGACCTTTTTCTTCATAGTCTAAGTGGACAAAGGATCAGCCACCCCTTGGGGGTGATTGGCTGGAAATCCTAAACATCCGTTGTCAAAATATTTTTCTACTGTACTATAAACAAAGCTCTTGCAAGGTCACAGATGTTCATGGTTTACAAACTCTGTGAATATCTTCTCTGAGAGAGAAAAGTATCCCACGACATAAAAAATTGCAAGAAAAATTCTTGCCGACAGCATTTTTGTATCCACAATTCCCCCATTTTGTTTTTTAAGAGAACAACTCTACTATTAATCCTAAATAGAAATTTACATCAGTTACTAATTCTAAATACATCCTTAAGGCTTTAACTATCTGACTCCATAACAAGAAATTTAAAGATCAGCCTCTGCTTGTGGAAGGACCATCTGCCTGATGGTTGACATCCTGGTCATTATCAGAAGAGTCATTAGGCTGATGATCTACATTCTGGTCGCCATTTGGATGGTTGGCGTTCTGGCCATCATTTGGAGGCTGCCTGTTCTGCCTCTGGTGCCGTAGGGCAGGGCGAACACATTTTGCAGGTAGCCACTGTACCCCAGTATCTGTGGAAACGCAAGCATACCCACGACCCCAAATGATAAGCTCACGTGGGCCTTCCCACTGGTTAGTGAGTAAATTTCATACCCAGACTTTTGCCCGGGGCAGCGGTGTCTTGCCTGCAGACTGCAATGAGAGAAAATGATTCAGAATAACAGGATTATTTGAATTTTGTGGTACTGTAAGGTGATTAATTGTATACAAAGCTTTTGCTAGTCGGCTCTGTGGGGTTTCTCCATGCATTCCCCCATGGGTTCTGTGTTCGCCGGTGGCAATGGCACTTCCAGGTTTGGAGCCGCGTCTCCCGCGGGTGGCACGGGTGTTGCGGGCGGCGTGGGCCCAGTGCACCCCACATGGCGGGGTGCCTCTGGCATCTGCAGCAGGTGCTTTTGCAAGCTGAGCAGTTCCAATAGCTGTCGTGATATATGCGGCAGTTCCGTCAACAAAGGCAAATGATGTAATAGAAGGTCGACTGCTTGGGTCTGCGACTGCGCAGAACAGTCTGGCACTACAGAGGGCGATGGGCTGCACCCGGGCATTCTCGGTGCAGCAGATGGATGCGCAACAGTGCCCGGGGCTACGCGGGTCAAGAAGGTACACCCGGGCATTCTCAGCGCAGCAGATGCATGCGCAGACGGGCTAGAAGCCGCCATGGGGGTCCAAGAGGCTAGACCGCTGACCCGCAGCCACAGATAAGCTGTGGCCGCTGCTGAGCCAAATGGCAAGGCAGGCTGCACGCCCTCTTGCTGCCCCGACACCCCCACCAGTTCATCTGTCGGTGCGGGGTCCTTGGGGGGCGCAGAGCCCTGTGACTGCGCAGGGTGACCCGGTGCAGGCTCTGGGGCAGGCTCCGCCTGTGGACCCGGAGGGGTTTTTTCAGATCCACCACCACGCGCCCCTGGAGCCCGGTCAGTGGGGTCCACTTCGGATATCTCTCCTTCACTCGCCACCAAGACAGACAAGCCTGCTCTGCTGCCACAGGTAAGGTCTGTCAGCAGAATAAACATTGAACACCAAGTTTGAAATAATTCAAACACTGCCAGTGAATCAGGGGGATGGGGAGCAGAAGGATTAGTTTGTTAGGAACAATGCATCTAGCTTGGTCAGCATACCAGAGCAGGAAGAAAAGATAAGAGACCACTGATAAGACCAGGGGGAGTCTCAGACAGACATCCTGCCTCATCCCAAAACTAGCTCAAACCAGTCTCAAAGCTTAAACCCAGGCCAGGGGTATAAAAGAGCATGCGCAGGGAAGAAAGGTGAAAAGTTCAGGATGAGGAAGACTCCTGACTTCATCAAAAAGACCCTCGGAAGACCCCTACCATAACCACCAAACAACACTGTGCAAGCGCAACGCAGATGTAAATGACTTTTGGGTTCATTATAATACGAAGCGAGGCTGGGCGGGGCTAGGTGATGAATATGTATAGGCGTGTTGGGAAACTTAATGAATATGGAACTTGTAACCCGATAAATACCGAGCTGAATGCAGCTGTCGGCATGCATGGCTTTGGAGGAGCGATCTCCCGTGCGTCCCAGCGCTGGAAATAAACATACCTACTTTACTACTTCTTTAGTAGTGGAGTTCTGTCCGCTCTTCATTTGGCGAGCAGCCAGGAGAAACTCTGTCCGGCTGCAGGATCGGCTGAGGAGCGGACGTCCTAGGCGCGCCCCAGGGCTTTCCTGGAGGATCTCCGCCCCTCGGCTCGCTCACTGCGGCGGACAGACAACGACCTGGAACTGCGGATAAACGGTATGTTTTGCATTTAGGGTGCCTGGAAGTCGTACGCGTGGCCAGGGCTGCTGGTAAGCTGCGAGGAGACGTCCCGCGTTCAGCGCAGTCCCTGTGAGGGTAAAGGTGCGGCTTGCAAGCAACCGGCTACCGGAGCCGGCAAGGGGGAATTGCCAACCGATAGGGCGGCCGCTGGCGATCCTGGGAGCGGATCAGGTGATTCCAAGGGGGGTCCCACCGAAACTTGTTACCATGTCGGAAAATATAAGCGGGACCCTGAAACTATTACAAGCGAGTGTTGCAAACATTTTTGCTACTAGTAGCTGGTTTGAATGTTGTTGTGTTGCTTATATGTCTGTGTGGATATTGGTTGTTGTCGGACTGCTTTTATGTGTGTAGATGTGTATTAGGTCACCTATTCATTTGTAAAACGGAAGCATGCGTGTTGCCGTGTGTCGTTTGAGAGTGTGATATTGAGACATTTGTTTGGGGGGAAGTGCTTGCTTGTTGAATTTGGAATCGTGGCTGGGAGAACCTCTGCAGAAAGATTAGTGGCAGAGAATTTAGAGTTTGAAAGAGTACGTGGAATAACTTGTTTTTGTGGATGTATCAGAACCTTTTATTCAACGGGAGGATGCCAGGTTGCATGGGTATTAATACAGTGTAAAGTTTGTACGAGGAAGTGATACTGCTCTTCTGCCAGACGGCAGAGCCTGTGTTCTCAGTGCTATTAGAGGTACTCTGAAGCTGATTTTGAGCCTGAGATTTTAAGGATTGTGTGTGGGAAGTCGTATTTGGTACCTGAGATTTGGGAGGTTTGGGAAGAAAATTGGGAAAGAACTGTGAGAGAGTGTGAGAAAAAAAAAAAAATTTTTTTTTGGGTGGAATCGAGATAAAACTAGGGGACAGAGGTAGAAACAGCAGCAGCAAAGCAGGCTTGGCAGAAGGCACAAGAGAACTTATAAAGAGTGACCTATACACTATACAGGTGACCCGAAGGGGGTGGCACAGTATTTGAGTAAACTCAAACTCTGAATAGGATGGGAACCAGACAAAGTAAGGAAATCCCCAGAGCAAGCCCGCTCGGCTGTATTCTGGCACATTGGAAGGAGATAGTAGGAGCTGGAGGCACAGAAAATAAAAGAACCCTTATAAAATATTGTGCCCAGTGGTGGCCACTGTATAAATTAGGAAATGAAGCCAAATGGCCATCTAATGGAACTTTAGATTATAATACCTTGCTTCAGTTAATGCTGTTTCTGAGGCAGGAAGGTAAATGGGAAGAAGTTTCCTACGCTGACGCATTTTTTTCTCTCCGAAAACACCCTGAATGGCAGAGAGATTGTGGAATCAAACCCCCCAGTGATCCTATGGTGTTAGCTCTGGAAAAAGAAAATAATAAGGGCTGAAGAAGAATTAAACAATGCTGCTGGTCATGCAGTATAGGTCAGAGATGTACAAGGTCAGACAAAGTCTATCAAGCAACAGCCCAGGGACAAGATGATGATGAATTAACCGATTTGCTTAAGCCTCCCCTTAGGAGACAGGAAGAGGATGCAGACTCGGAAGGAACACCAACGCCAACCTCCTCTCCCCTGGGCAGTCCTGTCTCGTCCCGAACCAGGAAACAGGTACTGATGGCACCTCTGAGAGAGGCAGTGGCACCTGATGGGGATACAATGTTGATTAGAGTACCTTTCTCTACTGCTGACCTAGATGCATGGTATAACGTTGCCAAAAATTACCAAAGTGATCCAGCAGGCACTGCTGAGAGCTTGCGACTTATAATCAAACAGCATAATCCAGATTGGGCTGATATACAGTTACTAGTGGGTGGACTAAGAGAGACAGAAAGACAGTTAGTTTTGAAAACAGCTCGAGACTTGGCAGAGGACTATTACAAAACACAACAATTAGATGTAAAAGATTACTTCCCACTCCAGGAACCACACTGGAATCCGAATAGAACAGCTGAATTCAAGAAATTAAAAGGTTATCAAGAATGGATAGCAAAAGGGGTGGAAAGGGCTATTCCCAAGACCCTAAACTGGTCAGCTTTGTACACAGTAAGACAGGGTCCTTCCGAGTCACCATCCCAATTCCTGGATCGTCTGAGGGATGCAATGCACCGTAACACATCGCTGGATCCTGAGACCGAGGTAGGCCTACAACAGCTGGTATCTTTGTTTCTAGGACAATCCACAGGAGATCTCAGACGTAAATTGCAAAAACTTCAGGGGCCAGAAGGGAGGAACCTGGAAACTCTATTAGATGCAGCTTGGAGGGTATTCAGTAATCGAGAAGAAGATTACAAGCAAGGGATGAGGAAATTAGTAGCAGTAGTAAAAGAAGGGAATAGAGAAAATTTTAGACAAGGACCCCCCAGACGAGGACCTCCCAGACAAGGCCCACCCCGGCTAGGTAGAGACCAATGCGTGATTTGTGGGAGGTTTGGTCATTGGAAAAACGAGTGCCCAGAAAGAAGACAAGAAGACCACCAGAACAAGGGAAACCGAGGAAGGGGAAGGGTGGTTGCACATGTGAGAGAAGATTGAAGAGGACCGGGGGATTCCACCCTAGCAGATCCACTGGTTATAATGAAGCTAGGGGACAAAGAAAAAGAAAGAATTTTTGGTGGATACAGGGGCAACATATTCAGTTTTAAATAAAGCTTTAATGCCTGTGGGGGATGACTATATTATGGTACATGGAGCAACTGGCCAATCTGAAAAAGCTTATTTTTGTAAGCCATTGAAATATAAAATCGGGAAACAATGGGGTAGTCACAAGTTTTTATATTTACCCAATTCTCCAAAAGCACTCGGGAAGAGATTTATTAGAACAATTACAAGCAACCATTATTTTTTAGGAATGGGGAAGTTATTCTGGAGGTAAATGACCAACACTATGTAGAAATACTGAGCCTAATATTAACAACCAAAGACCCTGTAGAGGAAATTAAGGAAGAGATAATGGGCCAAGTGTTCCCAGGAGTCTGGGCCACAGATGTACCTGGGAGAGCCAAAAATGCAACCCCAATACAGATCAAACTCAAAGAAGGGAGACAACCAGTTAGAATTAAACAGTACCCCCTCAAAAGGGAAGACAGGGAAGGAATTGGCCCAAGAATTGAAAAATTCTTACAGATGGGATTACTAAAAGAGTGCCAGTCTGATTTCAATACTCCTCTCCTGCATGTCCATAAACCTGATGGGTCTTACCGGGTGGTACAGGATTTACGGGCTGTTAACAAGATAACTGAGGATCTCTATCCTGTGGTGGCAAACCCTTACACTCTGTTAACATGCTTAACACCAGAGCTAACTTGGTTTACCGTTTTAGATCTAAAAGATGCCTTCTTTTGCCTCCCTCTCCATGAAGCCAGCCAGAAAAGTTTTGCATTCGAATGGGAAAGCCCTAAGAGTGGGCGCAAAACCCAGCTCACATGGACGGTGTTGCCTCAGGGATTTAAGAACTGTCCCACCCTGTTTGGAGAACAGCTCGCAAAAGACACAGAGTCCTGGGAAGCCCCACCAGGAGAAGGGAAGCTATTGCAGTATGTGGATGATCTCCTAATAGCTACCCGAACAGAAGAAGCTTGCACAGCCTGGACGGTAAGCCTCTTAAACTTCCTGGGACTCCAAGGGTACAGGGTATCCAAGAAAAAGGCTCAGGTGGTGAAACAGAAAGTGATCTATCTGGGCTATGAAGTCAGTGCTGGGCAACGAACTTTGGGGCAAGATCGCAAAGAAGCAATATGCCAAACCCCGAAACCCCAGACAGTGAAAGAGTTACAGACTTTTCTGGGGATGACAGGGTGGTGCAGACTGTGGAGTTACAATTACGGGCTGCTCGTCAAACCACCATATGAGCTCATTACAAAGGAAAGCAGAGCTCTCCAGTGGACAAAGGAGGCCACGCGGGCCTTCAGCCAGCTGAAGAATGCCCTCATGTCAGCTCCAGCTCTAGGACTTCCAGACGTGAGTAAGCCATTCTTTCTATTTTCCCATGAGAAGCAAGGGATCGCCCTGGGAATACTAGCACAGGACCTGGGCCCATACCGACCGGCAGTTGCCTATTTCTCTAAGCAGCGAGATGCAGCAGCCAAAGGATGGCCTGGGTGCCTCAGAGCTGTTGTAGCAGTCGTGCTAAACATCCAGGAAGCACGCAAATTCACCTTGGGCCAGAGAATGACTGTGCTGGTGTCCCACACGGTGTCCGCGGTGCTGGAAGTGAAAGGTGAGCACTGGCTCTCCCCACAAAGGTTCCTGAAATATCAAGCCATCATGGTAGAACAAGATGATGTCGAAATAGTGGTAACTAACATTGTCAACCCAGCTTCCTTTCTCAGTGGAAATCAAGGGGAACCGGTACGCCATGATTGCCTGGAGACTATCGAAGCTACCTACTCCAGCCACCCGGATCTAAAGGACACCCCTTTAAGCAACACAGAGACCTGGTTTACTGACAGAAGCAGCTACGTCATCAGTGGAAAGCGGCATGCTGGGTATGCAGTTACCACCTGCTGGGAGGTGATAGAATCTGGACCCCTGCCAACAAACACCTCTGCGCAGAAGGCTGAAATAATCGCCCTAACCCGTGCCTTAGAGATGGCAAAAGGAAAGAAAAGAAACATCTCTACAGACTCAAGGTGTGCGTTTGGAGTTGTGCACGCACACAGGGCCATTTGGAAAGAAAGAGGACCGTTAAAGTCGCATGCAAAGAACATCAAACATGCACAAGAAATAATGCAGCTGTTAGAAGCAGTCCAGCTACCCGAGAAGGTAGCAATCATGCACACAGGGTACATCAAAAGGTGAGCTCAGAATTGGAAGAAGGAAATGAACTGGCGGACAGAGATGCAAAAGAAGCAGCAAAAGGTGAGGTAACAATAACTGGAGCCTTGATCCCAGATGGACAACTTTCCCTAGAGGGTAAGCCAACATATAATAAAAAAGACAAGAAATTGATTAAAGATTGTCATAGGTTAGCAAGCATAGTCCCGGAAGGGATGTCCTTGCTAAGGGGTGCTTACAGTTTCCTCTGGGAACTGATAGAACCTATCAGCTGGCCAGTTTGAATATGGACAATTCTCTAAGCCACTTAAAGTTGTGAACACCTCTGTGATCCACATTTAAGAATAGGCAAACTCCCCCTCCAAGCTCTCTCTCGTTTCCGGCGCTGGGACAGGTGGCTGCGGGCCCCGTGTGGGGGCCAGCGGGCCCGGCCAGGCCCTGCTTGGGCCAGGCCGGGCCGGGCCACGGCCATCCTGGAGCCAATGGACCTGTTCCAGCCATGGAACCCCCCCCACTGCCTTGCCGTGGGCAGCCTGAGCGGCTCGGCTCTCCCCCCTCTCCACTGCGATAAGGAAAATTCAACATTCCAGCTGCAAAGCTGCAAGGCCGAGGTGAGATTAACCCTTTTTCTGCTGTGAAGAGCTGAAAACCTGAGGGAAGAGAGAGAGAGGAGATGCTTAAAGCTGAAATTCTTTTGTGAAGCTATGATATATCAGAGTATCCTGTTGTAATTTCATGAAGATATGGGGGGTGGAGTGTTCAACTCGTAAGCAAAAGCACCTGCACTGAGATAGGCAGATGCTGACGCAGCTGTAATTTCATGAGAAGTTTGGACAGGGAGAGATGAACCAGATGAGGACTTTTGCTCCAAACGGGAAAGGAGAAAACCTCAGTACCTAGAGATGCTCCCAGAGATAGTCTTAACGATGAGGATGATGAAGACCCTTTGCTCCCAGGGAAGGAGAAGGGCCTCTGTTTTTGTTTCTGAACGGCTCAACCTTAAATTTGTACCCCAAGAAACTTCAAGAGTAGACCCTCGAAAGCAGTTGCGGGAAAAGCTGCAAGTCGGGGGGAAAGGACTCACACGCAGGCAGAGAGACTCCTCTTCCTAAATGGACTGAACAATATTTGGAAGTGGGCGGCTGTCTCGTTGTGATAATGTTTTCATAGCATGAGCAAGAAGAGACTTCTCTTTCAAATTGGACTAGACAAGGTTATTATGGAAGTGGTAAACAGACTGAACATCTTAAGGGTTGTCTTTTTACATTGTCAGTGGGAGAAGGGAGGAAGGTGGGGGGAGGAGGAGAGTTCTGAAGGTGGTATAATTTTTTTTTCTTCCCTCTTTTAGGTCTGTTAATAAACTTTATATTCTTTCAAGTTTGGTGCCTGCTTTGCATTTGTCCTAATTCTTATCTCACAGCAGATAAACAGTAATGAGTATTTTGGACCAAACCACTACACTAAATTGGTGTTTCTGCCCGGTTGCAAACCGAACCCGCGACAAAGATGAAAGGTGAACATTTAACCAAGAGGGATGGGCTATCACTGCAGAAGGAAAATTGGTTATTCCCTCTCATTTGCTACGGGCCGTAGTTAGAGAGGAGCACCAGAAAACACACTGGGAAGCAAATGCCTTATATAACTACTTAATTGGGAAAATTATTGCTAGAAACTTATAGGAAACTGTTGTGCAAGTAACTCGACAGTGCAGCCTTTGCCTCCAGACTAATCCCAAAAATACCCCCAAACCAAAAATGGGCCACACTGGGAGGGGCCATGGGCCTGGACAGCAGTGGCAAATTGATTTTACGGAACTTCCAAGAAAAGGGGGGTATCAATATTTACTGGTGCTGACAGATACCTTTTCAGGATGGCCAGAAGCTTTTCCTGCTAGGACCGCTAAGGCTCGAGAAGTAACCAAAGCGCTACTACAAAAATAATACTGCGCTTCGGAGTTCCAGCCACAATATCCTCAGATAGGGGACCACATTTTATTTCAAGGGTGGTCCAACAAACCAGGCGACATTTAGGCATAGATTGGGAACTCCACACTCCATATCACCCCCAGTCGAGTGGCCAAGTAGAGAAAATGAAACATTTGATTAAACAGCAAAGTGTGAGATTAGGGCAAGAAGCTAACCTATCCTGGCCCCAATCTCTTCCACTCGCATTGTTGCGAATCTGGACCAAGCCCAGAATTAAGGAAAAGCTAAGTCCCTTTGAAATACTTTATGGGACACCATATGGGGTACAGAAAGGCATATCTACCCAAAGAGGGGAAGAGACGCTAGCTGCCTCTGCGTCCCCTTGGAACAGATCCCACTCAGCCCAGCCAGCTCAGGACGCAGTCGGCTGCGGGGGCCAGCCCCTGGACTCCGGGAGACCAGAGGTCTGGCCCGTGGGTCCTTCCACAGGACCGCGGCGATGGAGGCAGGTGGTGGAAGGAGGAGGCAGGCTCAGATCTGGGTGAAATCTGGGAAGTTTACTGTGCCCTCGAGCACTACATCCCACCTCCCAGGGGTGCCCAGCTCAGAGCGAGCTTGGAAAGCTCTTACAGGAGGTTTTATGGGAGGGCGGTAACAAGGGAGGGATCATAGGAACAACCAATCGGAAGAGGGGAGGGTGTGGTGAACAGGATAAAAGGCACATAAGGGAACCAATCATAGGAGAAGAAGGGAGGGACCCTTTTTCCCTGGCCAATCACCCGATGCTCCGGCCAGAACTTTCTAGAAGCCTGGGAGGGGTGCTGGACTGAGTGGCAGGGACCAGGGAGGAGACAAAGAGGGAAGGTAAGACAATTAACATAGAACTGGGAGGGTACAAAACTGGACAGTCACAACAATTCAAAACCCAAAGGGGAAACCTGGACCGAACCAAACAAACACACTCCCACAGCTAACCACCTATATGATTGCCTTAGATAAACAGCTTAGAGAAATTGGAAAACGTGGCTGGAACTCGAAGTCGAAGCTTGGACGGTCCTGTACATGACATTCAGCCTGGAGATTATGTATATGTTAAGTCTCTTACAGAAAAGACTCTGGAACCACAGTGGGAAGGACCATTCCAGGTGCTTCTCACCACTTACACCGCAATTAAGATCAGAGAACAGAGTGCCTGGATTCACCACACCAGAGTAAAGAAGGCTCCAGAGACCCCTTGGAAAGCGACCCCTGGGGATGATGAACTGAAATTGAAGTTTACCCGAACAAAATGAAAAGGTTAGGGTGGCACGCAAGTATAACCCAGAAAATTGGTTTTCTCACAGTTATAATTGTAACCTTCAGCTGGGAAGTTATTCATAGGAGAGAAGACGCATGGTCCCAAGCCTTTATGCAGGTTACTGGACTCATGGGGAAATATTCTGATATAAAAAATTTAAACCTGTTGACTGTAGTCATGCATGGAAACCAAGTGTATACAAAGTAAGAATGGGAAAAACAAAGAACTTGGCAGCTCCAGGGGACTGTAGGAGAAAAAATCAAGATAAGATGCCGAATGATTAATGGAACTACTCATAGAAAAGCAACCCAAATCAGTGTCTCAACTACTCCTACAAACAGACACCGTGAAATCTGTAGTCATTCAAGTGAAGCAGATTGTTGGTATAATTTTACATTAGTACAGACCGTTGAAGTGGTTTGTCTTTGGGGCCAGGACAGTAATGGGCTCTCATTCAAATTCCAGATAAATGCCATGACTAGCTCTACTACGACCTACGCCGGCAATCGGATCCAAACCCAGGTCACATCACTTAAATCTGAGCCAAAGGTTTATGAGATTGGCCCTTATGTAGTGAGGAACACAGGCCAGCAATTACTGCTGTTTAATCCAGAGTGGTCTCTTCAGTGTGTAGAACTACTAATGCAAATTAACATTTCTGAAATCCAACCAGCCTGCTCCCCTTTAATTCAAACATCCTTTGAAGGGTGGAGAGCCTGGCTGCAGAAGCAAACCCCCCTCAAGGGCAGAATGCGGAGAGACCTGACTGGCATGCTGAGAACAGGACTGGGAGTCATAAATGGGATTGATTCAGAGATACTGATGAATAAATTGGCCACGGCAACCAGTGACCTGACCAAATTAAAACAGCCCCTACAATCTTCCCTATTAGCATTGGGAAACAGCCAGTGGCAAGTCTCAAAAATACTCCCAGACCTTGCAAAAATCAGCCATCTGGACCATTAACTGATATTAAACACACTTGGCACAGCTCAGGACAATGTCTCATTAGCCCTTAGCTGTATACAAGCTCAATTATGGATGCAGTCCACAGCTTCCTTCATTATAAGAGAAGGTAATGAAGGTGTTTTCCCTATTGAAATCCGAGGAGCTGTTTGGAACAATGCTACTAAATTAGAAAGAAAGTTCCAATCCTGGTGGACCTTGGTAAATTTCACCTATGACCCAATGACTAAAATAGCTACTGCCTTCGTGCTTACAATACGGAATGCCACAGTTGATGTAATTCATCCTATTGTCGTGTTGGGACTAAACTATGAAGGAACAGTTTTTTACCCCTCTGAACACAGACTATGGGCTCGGATGGTAGGAGAAAAATGGCAAACGGTGAATTTAGAATCTTGCATCACACGGGAACAACAAGGATTTACATGTGAAAGTAATATGCTTGATGCTAAAGACATATGTCTGGATGCAGAACAAGGCATTTGTCACTTTGAGATCCACCCAGACACTTCACCAAAACCTGTACTTGTATATATTGGTCAAGGCTGTGTAGGCTTAAGAACTACCTGCCCTTCTATGATGATAGATGACAGTAATATAAATGTAGCTGCCAGGAATCACTCTAATTTTTGTATCTGTAATTTTACCAAGATTGTTGGGTGTGACTTTTCGTATTTAGCACCGGTCGTGTCTCATCAATTAATAAGGTCTAACTACACCATATACCATAAATTGCTACCCACACCTAGTGGGATGGACCTAACATTAGTAAAGCAATTAGTGAAACATCAGGACCTAATGGAGATTTTGAGAGAAATCCAAAGAAACGGAGAAAAAACCTTAGTCACCGTCCATTATGACACACAAGAAATCAGCAGAATCTTGCAAAGGGTAAAACAAGATGCAAGCCATAACTGGTGGGACTCGCTTTTCGGGTGGTCACCTACCGCAACCGGCATCCTAAATACGTTATGTAACCCCATCATTGTCTTATTAACCTTGGTTAGTACCTGCCTCGTGCTGTCTATCACGTTGCTTATTTGGAACTATAGAGTACTGAAAAGGTTATCAGTTTTAACTACTTTGTCAAATGCACACGGAAAAACACTAAGGGATGCCTACCAAAAAATTCATTAGAAAAAGAATTTAAGTATTAGTAAAAGAATTTACTAACTCTTTAGAAAAGGGGGGACTGAATCAGCGGGATGGGAAGCAGGAGAATTACATTGTCAGGAACAATGCATCCAGCTTGGCCAGCATACCAGGGCAGGAAGAAAAGATAAGAGACCTCTGATAAAACCAGGGGGAGTCTCAGACAGACATCCTGCGAACTAGCTCAAACCAGTCTCAAAGGCCAGGGGTACAAAAGAGCATGCGCGGGGGAGAAAGGTGAAAAGTTCAGGACGAGGAAGACCTTCGGCCTTCATCAAAAAGACCCTCGGAGACCCCTACCAAAAATCACCAAACCACACTGCGCAAGCGCAACACGGATGTAAATGACTTTTGGGTTCATTATAATACGAAGCGGGGCTGGGCGGGGCTAGGTGATGAATATGTATAGGCGTGTTGGGAAACTTAATGAATATGGAACTTGTAACCCGATAAATACCGAGCTGAATGCAGCTGTCGGCATGCATGGCTTTGGAGGAGCGATCCCCCGTGCATCCCAGCTGGAATTAAACATACCTACTTTACTACTTCTTTAGTAGTGGAGTTTTTTCCGCTCATCACTGCGACCTGAGAAATGCTCGCTCGGCCTCGGCCTTGGCCAAGAACCCCCGGGCTCAGCTGCTCTGAGCTCAGGCGCTGCCGGCTCCCGCAGCCCGCCCAGGGCCGCCCTGCCCGTGCCGGGGCTGTGCTGGAATTCTCTGCTGCTGCTGGGCCACTCGGGGGGGCCTGGCCCAGCAGGAAAGGCGACCCTGAGCCAGGAGCTTTCCTTGGCTGCAGCAAAGCCTCGGCACAGAAAGACCTTCCCAGCGCTGTGCCCTGGGCCAGGAGGGATTGTGCCACCAGAGCTGTCCTTCCATTTCCTCTGCCAGGCAGCTTTAGCACATGAGAAGTGGAGAAGCCAGAGCTGCCTCTCAGCTTTCCGCAGTCCTGCAGAGGAATCCTGTGTGGGAAGCACCCTGGGAACAGGGTTTAGGTGCCAGGGCAGGGGAATTCAGAGCCCTTTCCTCCCCCGTGGGCCCAGGCTCTGGCCCTTGCCCTTTGCAATGGCCCTGCAGCTGCCAGAGGGGCCTTTTTGTCTCAGCTGAGAGCAGTCCTGCTGCAAGGCTGTCCTCGAGCTGCTTGGGCTGCACATGTGCCCAGGGAATGCTCATTGCTTGCAGTCTCAGGCGCTGTGGCTGTGCAGGTGTAACTACTGCAGGAGGGAACAGCTCTGCTGGGGGCAGTTCTCTTTTTCTTGGTGGTTTTTATGTTGAATGAACGTTCCCTGCCAGCTCTGGGCAGAGCTCTGTACCTGTATGTGCCACTTGTCTGTGGCACTGTGGCTCAGGAGGTGGCCAAGGGGAGCTTGGCCGAGGTGTGGGCAGAGGAATGGCCATCAGGCCAGGCTGGGGGGTCAGCGGCCGGTCAGTTGCGTTGCGTGGCCGCGGCTCTGGAGGCTTGTGTGGGAGCGTGTGCAGGGCTGGAAGGCTGGGGCTGCCGCCGCTGTGTCCCAGAGCCGGGAAGGCCGGGGCTGGCCCGGCCCTGGCCCGGCCCCGCCAGCTCTGGCAGATGCCGGCGGGGACACAAAGGGCAGCTCCGAGCTGCGGCCGCTGCGCTGCGGCCGCACAAACGCAGCGCCCGCAGAGCTCCAGGGCAAGGTCCTGGCCCTGGCTCGGGGCTGGGCCGGGGCCAGCGGCAGAAAATCAGCTTGCAGCTTGGGCCCCGCAGCAGGGAGGAGCAGCAATTGCTGGCTGAGAGAGACTCTTGCCAAGGGCCTGCGGGGCCAGGCCCCAGGGAACGGCTTCCCGCTGCCCGAGGGCAGGCTGAGATGGGATGTGGGGCAGCAATGGTTCCCTGGCAGGGCGCTCAGGGCCTGGCACAGGCTGGCCCCAGAAGCTGCGGCTGCCCCCGCATCCCTGCAAGTGTCCCAGGCCGGCTCGGCCATTGGGGCTTCCTGCCCAGGAGGGCTGGGCTGGGCTGGGCTGGGGCTGCTGAGGGCGGGATGGGCTCTGCCTGAGACAGCTGAAGGCTGCGCATGATGAGGCCGGGGGGACCCCGTTCCTCAGTGGGTTCTGGGGTATCCCCCATTCCTGAAGGGATTTCGGGGTATGTCCCATTCCTGAGGCAGCTTTGGGAGGGGTTCTGAGAGGGGGGCTCTGGTGCTTGGAAGGGGGACCTATTGTCAGGGAGCCGGGAGCCCATTTTGGGAAGGATGCTGCTGTTTCTGGCAATGTTGAGAGGTTCTGAATGGGCTGTGGGGCCCTGGCTCTCATTTTGGGACTTGAGGTGAGCCCATGGGCACAGCAAGGGCTCAGGAGAGGTTCCAAGCTCCCATTTGGGATGGAGGGATTGAGTGGGTGCCTCCAATAAACTCAATGCCAGCCCCAATGTGTCGATGGCAGCCCCAAATGGCTCAATCCGTCAGCCCCAAGGCCCGGCTGTGGGGAGTCAGGAACCACAGAAGGGGAATTGGTGTCCAGGAGGGGTGGGATGGGATGAGATGGGATGGGATGGGATGTGATGGGATGGGATGGGATGGGATGGGATGGGGATGGGACGGGACGGGATGGGATGGGACGGGATGGGATGGGATGGGATGGGATGAGGGTGGCATCGTGGGGTTGGGATGAAGTTTGGGAGGGATGGGGTGGTTTGAGCACTTGGAGTGGGGCACTCCAGGGAGGGAAACCAGGAGTCACTTTTGGGGAGGCTCCTGCTGCTTTTTGACAATTTTGGGGCCCCTAAGTGGCTTCTGGGAATTTGCAGTGAATTTGGGGAAGGTACCGTAAACACCCCGCAATTTGGGTGGCTGAGGTGAAGTCCCCACATTTTGGGAGGGTGAGAGGACCCCAGCTGGGAGGGGATCCTGCTGCTTTGCACCCCTTCAATGGGGAGAGAAGTGGCTTGTGAGAGAAGGAATTACGGATGGAAGGAATTACGGAAGGAATTGCGGAATGAAGGAAGGAAGAAGAAACAAAGAAAGAAAGAAGAAACAATAAAAAGAAAAAACACTAAAAAATGAAGAAAGCAAGCAAGCAAAAAGATAATAAAAATGAAAGAAAAAGAAAGAAAGAAAGAAAGAAAGAAAGAAAGAAAGAAAGAAAGAAAGAAAGAAAGAAAGAAAATCAAAAGACACATATGAACTATAAAATGAAACTGATAAAAAAAGAAAAGAAATAGAAAGAAAGCAAGGCTAAATAACATGAAACCAAGAAGAAAATAAAAGAAAAAGAAAAAAAAAGGAAGGAAGGAAGAAACAATGAAAAAGAAAAAAATAACAGAAAGAAAGACGCAAGAAAAAGTAAAAGCGAAAAAGAAAGAAGAAAGACAGAAAGCAACAAAAAACAGGAAAAAGGGAGAAAAAAGATTTTAAAATGATGAAAGAAAGAAAAAAGGATTCAATAACGTGAAGCGAACAAGAGAACGGAAAAAGAAGTGAACAAGACAACAAGAAAGAAAATAACGTGATACCAAGAAAAAAAATTGAAATTAAGGAGGAAAGAAGAAAACAACAAGAAAAAAAGAGTAAGAATTGAAAGAAAAAAACATAAAGAATGAAGTAAGCAAGCAAAAAAAAGATAATAAAAAGGAAAGAAAGGGAGAAAATCAAAAGACAGAAATCAACAAGAAAATCAAAAAAAAAGGGAAGAAAAAAGAATAGAAGAAAGAAAGAAAGAAAGAAAGAAAGAAAGACTAAATAACATGAAACCAACAAGAATATATCAGGAAAAGGAAAAAAGAAAAGGAAAGAAAGAAGAATGAAATAAGGAAGAAAAAAAAGAATAATAAAGAAAGATGAAAAAAAAATGAATGAAAAAGAGCGCAAAAAAAGAAAGAAGAAAGCAAACAAAAAACAAAAAAAAGGAAAAAGAAAGATTAAAAAAATGAAGAAGAAAGAAAGACTCAGTAATGTGAATCAACAGGAAAAAGGAACAAAGAAAGAAAAATGGACACAAGCGAGAAAGAAAAAAAAGAACAGAAAGAATGGCACAAGGAAAAAAAATTAAAAAAGGAAGAAAGAAATAAAAGAAAGAAAGAAGAAAGAACGCAACAAAATCGAAAAAAGGAAAAGAAAGAAAAAAGATTTAAAAATGAAGAAGGAAAGAAAGAAAACTGAAAGAAATCAACGCGAAAATGAACAAAGCAAGGAAATATAAAAGATTAAAAAAACACTCAATTACATGAAACCAAGAAGAAAAATGAAAAAAAAGAAAGAAAGAAGAAAGCAACAAGAAACAATAAAAAAAAACAAGAAAGAGAGAACATTCAAAAATGAAGAAAGAAAGACAAAAGCAAAAAGAAAATAAAAATGAAAGAAAGAAAGGATTTTGAAACCAACAAGAAAATAAATTTTAAGAAAAGTCAAAAAAAAAGAAGAAAGAAAGAAACAAGGAAGAAAGTAAATGACAGAAAAAAAGACAAGAGAAAAAACAAAAGTACAAGAGAAACAAAGAAAGCAAAAAAAGAAAGACAAAAGACAGCAACAACAACAAAAGAAAAAAGGTTAAAAAATGAAGAAGGAAAGGAAAAAGAAGGAAAGAAAACGAAAAGAAAGCAACAAGAAAATTTTAAAAATGAAGAAAAAGAAAAGAAGAAAGACTAAGTAACGTGAAATAAGAAAAATTTTAAAAAAGAGGAAAGAAATCATCAAAAAAGAAAGAAAAAAGAAAAAAAATAAAGAAGAAAGAGAGAAGAAAGACAAAAAGCAACAAAAAATAGGAAAAAGAAAGAAAAAAGATGAAAGAATGAAGAAAGAAAGAAAGCTAAAAGAAATCAAGGAGAAAATGCAAACCTTGTGCCACTGCGGGACCTTGCGCAGCCAAGGAGAGCATTGTGAGAGTGCGGGGCCATGGAACCAAGGGATCATTGGGACCTTGTGGGGCCTCCTGGACTCAAGGGACCATTGCCACACTGTGGGGCCTCATGGAATGAAGGGTCCATTGTGCCACTGCAGAGCCAAGGACACCATGGTTACACTGCGGGGCCATGGAACCAAGGCATCATTGGGACACCCCGTGGCCTCATCCTCTGGAATTCCAACAGATCTGAGGGATGGCAGCACCTGCAGGCAGCACGGAAGGATTCTGGGGAGAACCTTTGATCCCTGCTCCAAAGGAAATCAGAGAAAGAGCCCTGGTCAGATCAAGGCACCTTTCCCTTTTCCCTTTTCCCTTTTCCTTTTCCTTTTTCTTTTTCTTTTCCTTTTCCTTTCCCTTTCCCTTTCCCTTTCCCTTTCCCTTTTCCTTTTCCTTTCCCTTTCCCTTTCCCTTTTCCTCTCCTGGTGTAAACTGCTGACCTGCCTGTAAGGTGCAGCAAAAGCTTTGCAGGGTTTGGTTCAAGGTCCCCAAGGTTGGAACAGGGAAGTGTTCGAGTCCCTTCTAAGAGAAGGGTTGGAGTCTTTGTGCCATGACTGCCTGGGATCCATGGAACAAGTGTGTTCTGGCAGACTCTGGGACCTCGAGAGCAATCCCATGCAGGAGCCAGCACTGGCTCCTGTGCGCCCTGGTGGGAGCAGCGTGGTACGGATGGGAAACGGGCAGCTGGGTGTGCAGTGGGAACCTCGACCCAGATCATAGAAGCCCAGGCTTTACCTCTGAACACAGCAGCACAAAAAGCAGAATGAATGACCTTTCCTAGAAGTCACTGAAGGACAAAGGGTGAACATATGGACTGATTTGAAATGTGGGTTTGGAATAATACACGCCCAGGGAGCCACATGGAAGGAAAGGGCACAGAGGTCTCCGGTGAGTACAAAAAGAAATCAGTCCCCTACTGCAGAGTGTGCCAGAGCCAAAAGAAGTGGCCCTGATGCCCTTGTAAAGCCCATCGGTTTGGAGACTCCCCAGTTAATCCAGGGAATCCATTGGCTGACCAAACAGCTCAAGAGGGTGCTGAAAAAGCTCTCCTTGCACTAATACCTAGCAAAAACTGGAATGTTCTGCAACACAAACCAGATTCTAGTGATCAGGGCAGGCAGTTAGCCCCAGCAGCAGCAGCTACGGAAAATCCCAGCAGGTGATTGGTAACCCCGTGTGGGCAGGTAATTGTAGCTCCACAATTAATGTATAACAGAACTAAAACATGAGGAAACACATGAGGAAATGGAGAATATGGTGGCCAGTTTACAAAGGCATCTAGTAAGCAGAAAAATGGCAAAAAAAAAAATAGATCAGTTGTTGAGAAAGATGGGATTGGTTTTGAAGGAAGAAGGCTGCCTCCAGGGCTCGTTAAATGGGAATCACCAGGTGATTTTGGCCAACTGATTTTGCAGAACTGCCTGGGCAGAAGGGGGACTGGCACATTTTGGCATTGGTGGATCCTTTTTCTGGATGGCCAGAAGCTTTCCCATGTGGCACCAACAAGACAAGGGAAGTCTCAGAAGTTTTGCTGAAATGAATATTTAATAGCACTGGGACTAACTCTTGTAAGCCTTAAAAGGTGCATGGTTCTCAACAGATCATTGGGGCTGGACTCGCCTGTACATCCTTTCCAACCAGGAGATGCGGTGTGCACCAGAACCTGGAATTTTGGAACAATCCAGCAGAAGTGGAAGGGACCATCTCAAGTCCTCCTGGTAACCTACCCTGCACTCAAGGTAGAAGGAATCCAACTCGGGGTTCATCACATGTGGGTAAAACCAGCGAGCACACATTAAACACAGCAGAAACAAGACTAACTGACACCGTGGGGTTTGGGGTTTTTTACATAAATCCTATTGTTTTAGGTATTGAGTATGATTTTCTAAGGGGATACTATTTATTGGATCTGGATGAAGATGATCAATAATTGTGTATCTATAATAATAATAGAAACGATGTTCCTGACTTCTGGGAAGGGAAATGCAGTTTTCAAAGTCAGTGCAAGATGTTGGCAGATGACAGAATGTAACCCCTGTAACAGCTTGTTTGCCAACACCAACCTCTGCAGAAAATCCAGTTCCGTGGGGAGCTTCAGTCAGCAATTTGACAAAAATCTGGGAACGTGTGTGGGAAGGAAATAGCACCCAGGGCACCTGGACAGGGATGGAAGGAGAATATTCCTTATCATGGACACATCCAAACAATAGTGCTGAGAATTGTAACATTTCCAAAGCGGATCTGGAAATTACCTCAGGAAATATTGATCAGCTGACAGATTGCACTGATACCCCCTGGGGCTGTCAAATTCCAGAAGTATGGAATCACTCTCAGACAGAACAATGGGAATGTTTCCAGCCAGTTCAGGGGTGTCTGGGCTGGGAAGGGAGCCCAGGCCTCCCACAGGACCCCTTACAGGTGGGTATAAAATATCCTGATTTAACAAGGTCAAGGCCAAAGGATCCCAGGACCAAGGAAAAGTGGGATTGTCCTGGGACAGACACTTGAGCTGTTTGGAATGCTGAGGTCCAGCAGCTCCTGGCTGTGGCCCAGGCTCTGAGGCTGGGCTGTGTTTGTAGAAATGATTCTGCCTTTCTCAGGGACACCTGGGCTCAGCCAACAAACAATGAGCCTTGGAGAGGCACAGAGTGTCAGCAGGACACGGTCAGATCCTTAGGAGCCTCAGGATGGGTGGGAAGGGATGGAATTTGGAGCACACATTTGCCCCTGGGAGAATCAGGAGCACCATGGACACTGGGGGTATGAACGTTCCGTCCCTCGTGCAAGGAGTCACCACTGGGAACCTGACTGTGGGGAAAGGTTAAAGGGGATGGAACTGGGAAACATCCCAGTGCGGGAACTACAGCAAAAGATCTGCCTTTAGGAACAGACCAGCCACACACCATTGGGCTCTGCAGATGGAAACTTCAGTGAATGCAGCTCCTTTGGGGTTTGCTGAAATAAAGGAACAATTGCCAGCCACAGCTAAAATGACCTTCCAGAGCAGATTGGCTTTAGCCCTATTGCTGCTACATGGACAGGGAGTGTGTGGATTCTTGAACTGAAACAGCAACACTTGTTGTGTGCACATTCCAAATGTGATGCTGGATTGGATGGTTGGGTAGAGAGGATAAAATCAGTTGCTCCATCCGGCAGGGAATTAAGGGGAAGGTTATAAAGTAACTGTTTGGATAAAATATTTAAAGGACTTGGATTTTCCCTGACTGATGGTTGGCCACAAAGTCTAACTGGGATCACAGCAATACTTGTGCTTATGACACTTGCTTTGAGCTGTGTAAAGAACATGGTTGTGAAAGCAGCTGAGGAACTCGTGGGATGTGAGTAAAGGAGCAGAGTGAGGCTTACGAAGGCTTGAAGGGAAGAGAAGCTTCACATCCCTCCAAGGGGGGGAAATTTGCCAGATGAAAAATGGTTTGCACCTGGTGGGTTCATACAATGCTTCTTCTCCAAAAGCCACTGGCCATGGAACCACCCAAGGCTGATTCTGTAGGCAGCAACCAGCCCAGGTGTGCCAACTTTCACCAGTTAACCGGGCAGTCAGGGCTGGCTTTGGGGTCAGCGACCACCAGGGACCCCCAAGGAGACCCCCAGGGCAGAAGAACGGATGTGCAAAGGGGTGGGGGAAATATGAAATGATTTTGGGGAAATGATTATCGTGTATGTGTTTATTGTGGGATAATCTGGGAATGTGTCTGTGAAACACAGTCTGCAAACAGGAACATTCCTGAACTCGGCACACACGACTTTGGGAGGGGCTCTCCCCTCGTGCATCCGGCCCAATAAAGAATGCTGCTGCTTCGTGCTGCGCTGGTGCTGAGGAGGTTTTGTTTCACTGAAGTTTTGGTAACACCTCTGTGACTGTGTCACAGAACCACAGAGCAGCTGTGATGTCAGAAAGCGGCTGTGTGACATCACAGAGTGGCCTGCGACCTCACAGGGTATTGGTGTGACATCACAGAGGAGGGCTGGGCCATCCCAGATGAGACTGTGACATCACAGAGTGGGTTGTGACATCACAGGGTGGTTGTATGACATCAGAGAGTCTACTGTGACATCATGGAGCAGCTCTGTGACATCACAGAGTGGTGCTGTGACATCAGTGAGTGGGCTCTGACATCACAGGGCAGACGTCAGATATCATCTAGCAGACAATGACATCACAGAGCAATTGTGACATCACAGAGCAGGCTGTGACATCACAGGGTGCTGGTGTGACATCACAGTGCAGAGTTGTGACATCACAGACAGGGCTGTGACATCACAGGTGGTGTGACATCACAGAGTTGCTATGAAATCACAGGGTGGCTATGTGACATCACAGAGAGAGCTGTGACATCGCAGATATGGCTGTGATAGGGCAGAGGTCTGACATCATAAAGCAGACTATGAGAACACTGAGTGGTTGTGACATCACAGAGCAGGCTGTGACATCCCAGGGTGGCTGTGTGACATCCCAGGGTGGCTGTGTGACATCCCAGGGGGTTGGATGCCATGGCAACCCTCAGCAGTTCCAGTTCCCTTGGAAACCCCCCCAGGCCCCATTGCTGCAGTCAGGCTCCGTGGCCACTTGCCCGCAGAGCTGTGGCTGCCCTCGGCTGCCATGGCAGCCCTCAGGACAGAGTGGTGCCAGGGCTGGTGCCAGCTACAATTGCAGTGACACTCGCTGATGCCCTCAGGTGCCACGGCAGCGGCCACGGGGACCCGTTCCTCACTTTGGTGCCACGGACACCAGCGCTTGGCCCCGCTGCCATGGGCATTGGCACGGTCACCTGCACTCAGGGCCCGTGGCCGGGCACTGCTGCCATGGACACAGGCACGGAGCCCTGGGCCACAGGCGGCTGCCGTGGCCACCAGCCCAAGGTCCCGTGGCCAGGGCCGGGGCCATGGAAAGGAACCCATGGAGCCGTGGTGATGGTGGGTGGCCATGGGGTGCTGCTGTGGGCTGGGCCAGAGGGAATTTCCTTGCCAGGCCTTTCTCTGGGGCTGTGTTTGGCTCTGTGCTGAGCACAGCGTTGCTCACACTGAGATGGTTTTGTTCTTGCCGAGCTTGCACAGAGCCAAGGCCTTTCCTGCCCCTCGTCCGGCCACGCTGGGGAGGGGCTGGGGGTGCGGGGGAGCTTGGCAGGGGTCACAGCCAGGACAGCTGACCCCAACTGACCCCAGGGATATCCCAGACCACAGGACATCATGGCCAGTGTATTAAGTGGGGGAAACAAGGAGGAAGGGGGAACATTTGGAGTGAGGGTTTTTGTCTTCTCAGGTAACACTCAGGCAGGATGGGGCCCTGTTTTGCCAGTGGGCAGGGTCAGCACCAAAGACACAGACAACAACTGAAGGAATTGTGCAATTTATAAAATGCAAATCTGCAAAAAGTCACAAAAGCATAAGCTCAGCAAAGCACATAATCATTAGCAAAGAATCACAGCAGGAGCAGCTCAGCAATGCCCCCAGTCATCCCTGCCAAAGATTGCCTGCAGTGATTAACCAAGATCCAGCCCCAGTTACCCTCAGACTTTACCATCACCCAGAGCCACCCATCAGCTGGGGGAAGCTGTCCCAGCCAAGGACTGGAGAGCCACTCGCGGACACTGGGAATTCCTGCAGCTGCCTCCAGCCACAGCTGAGGCTCCAACCCCGCTGTGAGAGGGCCCAGCTTTGACAGTGCTGGAGAAACAAACTGACAGCACTTCCAGTGCGGGAACATCTGCTTTCATCCTCCTCTTGGCTTCCTCCTAAGCCTGGCCAGGGCTCAAGGAGGAACCAAGAGAGCTGACTTTGACCATACAGCCCCAAACAAGGCCAGATGTTGGATTTTATGGCCTTGACCGCCTTCTAAACACAGAAAGGTCAATACATGCTTCACTAATGAGAGGATACATCTATCACAGCGCTAATGATCATGCAAATTTCGTTAATGAGCAGATACAAAGATATCCTTTGGTTGGAAGGTTCATCCAGAGGTCACCTTTGGCTCAGGGCCTGTTGTTCAGGCCTCAGTCAGGCCTCTTGTTCAGGCCTTGGCACTTCAGGGATGTGGTTTAGTGCTGGGCTTGACAGTGCTGGGTTAATGGTTGGACTCGATGAGCTCAGAGGTCTTTTCCAACAGGAAGGATTCTGTCATTCCAGGATTCAGCCAGGTCCATGGTAGCAGCATTACTTTGCCCAAAAGACTCCTCTTGCTCAGCTCTTGTGGCCTAAGGCTTCAGCTCCTTCAGCTCCTGGTGCTGAGCTGCTCATGCTGAACGAGACGACTCGGAGAGAAGAATACAGCTCATCCAATTCCTTCTGGGACAGGGAGAGGGGAGGCTGTGAAAACAGGAGCATTGTTTGCTGTGGCCTCCTCTCTGCCCTTCACGCCTTTCAGCGCTTTGAAATAGCCAAGCGCTTTCTCCAAGAGTGCAGTGAAGCAGCTGTTCCTGCTCCCAGCTCTCGCCCTTCCCAGTCTCTGCACTTGACTGCTTCTGTCCCTCTTGCTGTGTCCTCTGTGCCCCCGGGGCTCGGTGGCTGCTGCCCAGGGCTGTGGCACTGGCACAGATCCAGTGCTCGAGACCCTCGCACAGATCCAGGGCTCAAGACCCTCCTTTCTCTGCCCTTGGAGCTGCCTGCTCACAGCAGCCTTTTCCATCTGGAAGCTCCACATGGACAGGGAGTGCCCACCTCTGCTCCTCGCCCACCCTCCAGGAGCCCAGGGCTGCCATCTCCAGTCCCTGCTGAGGGCTCCCAGGTACCCCAGGCTGCTGTGACACCGCTGCAAACGGGAAGGAACAGTGGCAGGGGCTGTGCTGAAAGTCAGCTCCATTTGCTGCTGCTGCTGCTGCTGCTGCTGCTGTGGGGGTCATTTGTCCAGCCCTGCCTCAGAGTCAGGGATCAGATCCAGGCCCTGCTGCTGCTCCCTCGGGATCAGCCACAGTTTGGGTGTTGCTGTCAGTGCCAGCAGGAGCAGGTGCTGGAGCAGCGGGTGCTGACAGTGCCCCGAGCCCCGGGGCCCGAGGGGTGCCTGGGCTGCGGGGCTGGCAGGGAGCTGCCCCTTGTTCTCCCTGTGCCTCACACAGAGCTGGGCCGCTCACAAGTGGGGCAGCACAGCAAACAGGGAGCCTGCGAGTCTCTGCCAGTGCTGTCTGCTCAGAGATCGGGCCTTGGAGCTGCAGGTGGACAAAGGCGGCTGCTTCCGGTCCCTCTGCGTGTCCCCATGTTCAGCAGTGTTGCTCCATCATTTAGGATGTGTTTTCTGTTTAAATTAATAGAAAAATAAAACCAAACCAGAAAATATTATGAAACATAAAACCAAAACCCAAATGTGGTGTGAAAAATCTTGTAACTCTGGATTAAGAGGTAACTGATCTTTTCCAAAAGACAACTCAGGTATTTGTAAATATGCTGATGGCATTGATCCATCTTACTGACCTCAGCAGCCCTTTTTAAAAGATTTTGGGCTTTGTTTCCAACATTGTTATTTTAAATTGTGGTTGAAGCAATAGGAAATTGATTGTACCCTGCCAGCTCCGAGCAGGACTGGCAATCTAGACTCTGTCCCACCCCAACTCACTGAGAAGATGCCCTTCCTTCTCACCCTGCCAATGAGCTGCACATTCCCTTGGAAATTGTCAGGGGGTTCTTAAAGATGCAAAGTCCCACTTAGGACTTTTTGCTCTGGTTTGGCACTGGAGAAGGGCAATTCTTCATCCATCAGCTCCAGGCTGCACTGCCTCAGGAACACGGCCCACTCGCCAGGTTGGGCCCACTCGTGGCACTTCCAGAGGAGGAAGAAAGTGCAATGGCACAATTCCAGCCCAAAAGGAAGGAAGAGTGGGACAGACAGAACATCCTGTGCAGATCCAGGCATTCAGCTGGGACTGTGGAGAGTTTGGGTTCTTGCCAGTGGGATGTGTGTCCCTGACTGCAATCTCTTGGCCTGCACAAGAGTCTCATTCACCTGCAAAAGCAGAAAGCTCCGTCGCTGTGCTCACAACGGGCTTGTCTGATGCAAAGCTGTCAGAGCCCTGTGAGGGGAGAGCGGGCCCAGCCATGCCCGGGGCTGAGCCCCAGCAGAGCCCTGGCAGAGCCCAGAGCAGCCTCAGAATTAGCAGAGCCTGGCTGCAAGGAGAGAAACCAGAACCCGCCTGTCAGCTGAAGCCTCCTGTGCACCCTGGTGGGAGCAGCGTGGTACGGATGGGAAACGGGCAGCTGGGTGTGCAGTGGGAACCTCGACCCAGATCATAGAAGCCCAGGCTTTACCTCTGAACACAGCAGCACAAAAAGCAGAATGAATGACCTTTCCTAGAAGTCACTGAAGGACAAAGGGTGATCATATGGACTGATTTGAAATGTGGGTTTGGAATAATACACGCCCAGGGAGTCACATGGAAGGAAAGGGCACAGAGGTCTCCGGTGAGTACAAAAAGAAATCAGTCACCTACTCCAGAGTGTACTATGACTCCAAAAGATGGGCTCTTACGTCCTTTCACATTTGAGCTCATGGACTGAACAGCGCACCCTGGTTTCAGTGCGGTGGGTGATATTTAAGAGTTGATGCAGGTTTAGATGGAACAGGGTAAGTTTCCCTAAGTAGCATGGTCCCCCATGTGGGCTGGCAAGAACCCCATTCCACACACGGTCCCCACATATTAAGAATGTACCACTGGGGAGGCATTTCGGGGCTTGACCCGTGAGGTTGATTTGGTAGTAAATTGCTTCAGACTCATAGTTTCTCAGAAACCAGTCTGCAAGAGGGTCAACAGTGGCCCAAAGGTGCTTATTAACATTTAATTGACTGGTAGTGGGTGGCTTGAATGTCATGTAACCATCACCAGTTTGGTTTGTGGAACCCAGTAGATCTAACTCTTCTGGTGTCCCCATGGTGACATTGATGCTTTTCAGGAATGCAGCTTGCCAGCAGGCTTGAGTCTGATCAGCCCTGAACAATTGCCATTGCCTGTGGCGTTCCCTATCAGGGAGCTGTAGTCTAGCATCTCTCGGAAGTCTTGCAAGTTAAAGTATGGGACCCCAATTAAGCAGGTGCGAAATGGGTCCCCTGGCATGGCCAGGCTCAGACACATAGAGTCTTGCCCCATTAAATCAGCTAGGGTGACCCACATGTTTTGTCTCTTTTGGATTGCTGTCAACATTGTGTGGGACCCGGTTAGGGTGCTTACAAGAAGCCAACCTCTCAGAATGTTTGCGGGCCCAGGGCTGCTTTGTCACTTCCCAGCGCTCGGGGGCCACCACATGCTGCCTCGGGACACGAACCTGTGTGCTACACTCTCGCCCTAACACTGCTACACTCTGTACTGCCTTCATTGGTCTAAATGGGCTGATTGAAGATGTCTGCCAATGCCCTTGTCTCAAGACAGTCAAAACAATTCCCCACTCTACCTCTGTGTCTGGTGCTATACCCAAGAATTTACACAACTCCCCTTCTTGGTTCCACCTTTGATCATGGTCTGCACAAGGCGGGCACGTATACCACCCGCTTTCTAACGTTAGCTTGTGTGCCCAGAGGGTCCACCGACAACCACTGCAAGTCACTAGCAACCACCCAGGGCAGCTGTTACATTCACCACAGGGTCTCGCTATTTCCCCCACTACAGAGAGTGGTGGACCTGGCAAGTTCTCAGCCCCCTCACTCAGCCACGTCTGCAACCTCTCCCAAGGCTTCTAGGGACGGGGGTCTCAGAGTTCCAGCTGTTGTAGTAGTGGCGTCACTTTCCTCAGGAGCCAATGCTGACTGCGCCTTCTCGCTTTGGGGTCCTGCATGCGTAGCACGGCACCACTTGCTGGACACCCACAGCAGCCCCTCTGGGGAGGAAACACACATATATCCTCGACCGTTAAATAACACTGGACTGGGACCTTCCCACAACCCCATTTGAGGGTTACGGTACAAAACACTTATTCCTGGAAGGGCCTGCTCGATTCCCCTACCAACTGTCTGATGATGGATTGCCACTGGAGGCTCCTCTCTATCCCCGGCCAGAAAGAGGAAGTTCAATGTGAACAGCACCTTGCTTAACCGTTTACTTGGTTCCATCTCTCCCCCTTTCTGTCAGCCCAGATATTCTTTCAGTGTACGATGGACTCTCTCTACAACTGCCTGACCGGTGGGCGAGTGTGGGATCCCCGTGATATGTTCTATCCCCCATTGCTGCATAAATCTAGCTAGGCGACCGCTGGTGTATGCTGGCCCATTGTCTGTTCTGATCTTTTTGGGTACCACCATTACTGCGAAGCACGAGAGCAGATGCCACTCCACATGCAATGCCTTCTCTCCTGTCTGAGTGGTAGCCCACAGGAAGTGTGAAAAAGTGTCAATTGTTACATGGACAAAGTACTGTCAGCCGAACTCAGAGATGTGAGTGACGTCCATTTGCCAGAGCTCGAGGGCTTTTAAACCCTTGGGGTTAACTCCCACACCCAATCAGGGGCCGTGATGGCTACAGCGGGGACAAGCCTGCACTATGCCTTTTGCTTCTATCAGTGGGATCCTAAACTGTCTCTGCAGGGATTTTGCGTTTTGGTGGAACAAATCATGACTACATCTCGCTTGCTCAAAAGTGCTCACAGGTGGGAGATGCACTATGGGGGCACAGGTCACTGCCTCGTCTGCACGGGCATTGCCCTCTCCCAGCCCAATGTTCCACTGGTGGCTTCGAACATGCAGGATACAGTAGGGGTGTGTCCGTTGTTGCAGGGTATGCCGCAATGTGATAAGCAGTCTGCCCAAATGTTCGTTGTTGGTACGCCGGATTTCTGCATCATGGATCCGTTGGGCTACTCCAACGACATATAGGGAATCACTGACTACATTCACCGGTTCCTTCAACCACTGTTGTAAGGCCCATATCACGCCGCGCTGTCAGCTGGTTCTCCTGCTATGATATGAGTCTTCCAGTGGTTGTTCTCTTTCCACACACAGGTGGCCCGCTTTGCCTTCCTCTCCACATCCGTGAACACTTTGCGCCCTAGTACTGGCCATTCTACTGATGCCTTTTCCTGGTCTTAAAATCAAGAGTCATACACGGTTAGAAGGGGAAACAGGATTTTATCTTGGTGTTTATTTTTAAGGATCTTTAGGTGTACACGTCCAGGTCATATGCATCAAGATGCACCCTGCCTAGTCTCTCTCTGTGTCCTTCTCCCCCCGCAACATTGGGTATAACATTACAGGCTTTACTAATTAGCAGATCTATCAAAGATTCCCCAATGAGAGGCTCAAGTGAGCCCCCCTCCCCAAGGAACCTTCCCCTGGATGGTTCTATCTTGGTTTACAGAATGTGTTCTGGAGAGGACCTTGGGGTCTGGGGCACACTGATCCCTAGCTACGAAGCTTCTAAAATGTTTAGTCTCTTAGCTTAACAAACAAGTCCAAGAATGTAGGCAAAAAGCACTAGGAGTACAGAAGTTGTAAAAAGGTAAAATGGGGTATAAAAGAAAAGGCAAAAATCTTCATGGCATCATTTCCCCCCTTTTAGAGACTAACAAAACTCTATCTTGTCTAGTCTCTACTCTACTCTATTTTTTACCTGCAGAACCAGTTTACACAACCGGCTGCTCCACAGGCAATTACACAGATAATAACTACAATTACAGCTATGATGAATATTTCTTTTACCCAGGCCCAGTTTGGTAACCATGAGGTGAGGGTATCAAAAATATGATCAAATTTTAAGGTGTTATTTCTAGAAGCTACTTCATGTAGAATTTGAGTTCTTTTCCGAATTTAATCTAAATCTTTCTTAATTCTTCTATTAAAATGCCAATCAATGGCCAGTGACCCCTCCCATCTAGGGGTGGTAACTGAGTACAGATGCAGCAATTGCACTTATTAAGAATTTTGGACACATTTTGGACCACAGTCTTATGCAAATCATGGGGTGAACCCTGAACCATGGTTACCAGTTGGGCAAACAGCAAACATGTAAAAAACAGTTTAGACTGCATCTTTCTGATTTGTATCAGTCTCTGTCTTCTTGGTGATTTCAGGAGCAGAAGCTTTCTTCACCCTGGAGTAGTGAATCCACGGTCCCTTGCCTGCAACCTTGACCACAGTAGAAGTGGTCAGCAAAACTTGGAATGGTCCCTTCCATTTGGCTTGCAAGGGGTCGCTGTCCCACCACTTGATGTAGACCCAGTCTCCAGGCTGGAACGGATGAGCAGCTGTGTCCAATCCTATTGGTTTGGATAACACAACGAATTGCTGGAGCTTCTGCAAAGTGAAACTCAGAGCCATTAAATATTTCTGCAAATCATTTTTACCTCTCATGTGAATTTCCCCTGGGATATGTGGAACCTGGTATGGCCTGCCATATAATATTTCATAGGGACTGATGTTGTCCCTTCACCTTGGCTGTATGCGGACTCTCAGCAAGGCTATAGGCAGGGCTTGAACCCACGTCATGGATGTCTCTTGACAAATCTTGCAAATCTGGGTTTTGAGGGTCCCATTCATGCGTTCAACTTTGCCACTTGCCTGGGGCCTGTATGGTGTGTGCAGGTCCCAGGTAAGTCCCAAAATCCTGCTAACTTCCCCAACCACTGTTGCAACAAAATGTGGTCCCCTACCTGATGACATTCCCAAAGGAACCCCAAATCTTGGTATTATATGATTAAGCAAAGCTTTCACTACTTCTTTTGCTGTGTTGGTGCAACAGGGGAAAGCCTCAGGCCATCCACTGAAGGTGTCAACCAGTACCAGTATTTACCTGCATCCCTCTTTGTGTGGCATCTCAGCAAAATCTATTTGCCAATAATCTCCTGGGAGATCTCCTGTCTTTGTCACTCCTAACACAACTCTCTTGCTTGAGTCAGGGTTGTTTTTACAGCTGGTTTCACACTTGCTTGTTACAGATTGTACAATATCAATCATTCCTCTCCCTATCACTACTTTCCTCAAATGTTTTAAAAGATTTTCTGTTCCCCAATGGGTACTTTCATGCTCTTGCTGGGCTATTTCCCGAAGGATCAGGAGTGGAACTACAACTTGTCCTACTGGGGTAACAGCCCACCCACCTTCTTTGATTTCAGCCTTAAGGAACTTAATTAATTTGTGATCCCTCTGATCGTATTTTGGGGTAAATGATGACAAATCTTTCTGTGGTACCACTGCAAAAATGCCTTTTTCTGCAATCCCCCTGGCTGTTTCATCAGCAAAACAATTTCCCAGTTTGGGGGCTGTTTTCCCTTTTTGATGACCTTTGCAATGCATGATAGCTACTTCCGTAGGCTTCCAAATGCTCTGTAAAAGTGCAAGAATTTGTTTAGCATGCTTAACTTCATTACCTTGAGCAGTCAGCAGGCCTCGTTCCTTCCAAATAGCTCCGTGGGCATGAACAACACTGAAGGCATATTTGGAATCAGTCCATATGTTCACCTTCTTCCCCTCACTCAGTTCTAGAGCTCTCGTTAGTGCAATGAGTTCAGCTTTCTGTGATGATACATGTGGAGGCAAGGCTTTTGCCTCAATGATTTTATCTGAGGTGGTTACGGCGTAACCGGTCATTCTACCGTTTCTCATGAAGCTGCTCCCATCAGTGTACAATTCCCAGTCTGGATCTTTCAAAGGAACATCTTTCAGGTCTGGTCTGCTGGAATAAGTTTCCTCTATTGTCTGCAAACAATCATGCTCAGGCACACTGTCAAGTAACGTGGATGATAAAAACATCGCAGGGTTTACCACAGAAGTTGTCTTTAGAGTAACATCGTCCTGTTCTAACAACATAGATTGGTATTCGAGCATCCTGCTAGGGGAGAGCCAGTGTCCCCCCTTTTGCTCCAGCACATTTATCACTGCATGGGGTACATACATGACAATGTGCTGCCCAAGGGTGAATTTATGGGCCTCCCGTATCAGAAGGACTGTTGCTGCCACAGCTTTCAAGCATCCTGGCCAACCCTGGGCTACATTGTCTGGTTGTTTTGAGAAATAGGCCACAGCTCTTCTCTGGTCTCCAAGGTGCTCCCCCAGAGCTCATATGTAAAGAGTTCAAAAGGTTTAGTCAAGTCTGGCAGTCCCAGAGCTGGGGCTGACATCAAGGAATGTTTCAGCTGTTCAAATGCAGCCCTGGCATTCTCTGTCCACATGATTGTCCCCTTTTCAGCTGCTTTAAGGACCTCATATAAAGGTCTCACCAGCAGACCGTAGTTTGATATCCACAGGCAACACCAACCTCCCATTCCCAGGAAGGCCTGCATCTCCCTTACGGTATGGGGCTCTGGAAGTCGACAGATGGCTTCCTTCCACTCTCTGCTGAGTTGGCGATGTCCACGGAAAATTCCCAGGCCCAGGTATACTACTGTTTCCCTGGCAACCTGTGCCTTCTCTTTCGAGACCCGATACCCACTTTGGCCCAAAAAGTTCAACAGACTTACAGTGAGCTTGATGCAGTCATCTCGTGTCTTGGCCGCTATCAAGATGTCATCAACATACTGGAGAACCACTCCTCCTGGTTCTTGTTTCCTCCAGTCCTCAAGCTCCTTTGACAGCTGGTTTCCGAATATGGTCCGCTGGTTTTTAATCCTTGTGGTAAAACTGTCCAGGTGAGCTGGGTCTTCCTCCCTGTTTCTGGATTCTCCCACTCAAAAGCAAAGAGTTCTTGGCTATTCTTATGCACAGGAATGCAGAAAAAGGCATCCTTGAGATCTAAAACAGTGAACCACCCTAATTCATTGGTTAGTGTTGTCAAAAGTGTGTAAGGATTTGCTACCACTGGTTGTATGTCCTCTGTTATCTTGTTGATTTCCCTCAAATCCTGTACCAACCTGTAGCTTTTACCATCAGCTTTCTTTACTGGCAAGATTGGTGTGTTGTACCTGGATTCACATTCCACTAACAACCCAAATTTGAGAAACTTTTCAATCACAGGTACCAATCCCTTACGAGCTTCTAATTTCAGAGGATATTGTCTTTGTCTTACTGGTGTAGCCCCTGCTTTGAGTGTGATACTCACAGGTTCAGCTTTTTTGGATCTCCCAGGAGAATCACTGGCCCACACTATTTGAATGACAGCCTCTTCAACTTCTTTGGGAATTTTTTCATGGCATTCCTGTACAAGTATAGCAGCTGCTTCGATAACTTTAGATTCTGGGATTATAACTTTCACTCCCCCTTCTTTTGAAAACTTAATTTCTGCTTCCAACTTTTCTAATAAATCTCTGCCTAACAATGGCATTGGGGAATTTGGCATATACAGGAACTGGTGAGTGACCCAGTGTTTTCCCAATTTAAATTTTAAAGGTTGGAAAAAAGACCTTGTTTCACTTACCCCTGTAGCTCCAATCACATCCACAGTGTCTTGACTCAGTTTACCTTTTAATGTATTTAACACAGAATATGTTGCCCCTGTATCAACCAGAAATTCACCATCATCATTCCCCAGCTTAGCTACAACCGAAGGCTCTGCTGGGGTAGTTACCTTCGGTCCCCGTCAGTCCGTATTTACGGTTAGTTCCGAAACTGGGGGCTTCTTTTCTGCTCGTGATGGACACTCATTTTTCCAGTGTGCCCGTTTTTTGCAAATTGCGCATTGGTCCTCAGATAGGGGAAAAGGGGGACCCCTTTTTGATGTGTCAGATGACTTTTCCTTATCATACCTCTTCTTGTAGTGGGGTTTATGATGTTTATCTTTGCCTGCTAAGTCTCTGTTCTGGTATACCTTCCAGGCTACATTCAACAATTTACTTATGTCTGGTGGCCCATCTATCTTTTGCAGCTTTTTCTTTATGTCATTAGCAGATTGACCTATAAACAGGTAAGCCAGGTGGATCTGCTGCTCAGGTGAGTCAGGGTCTAAGGTAGTGTATTTTTGTGCAGCCTCTTTAAGCCTATTTAGAAACTCTGTGGGGGTCTCATTTGGATTTTGTTTGATTTCATATAACCTAGCCCAATTCACTGCTTTAGGAATGGCACATTTTAACCCAACAACCACCCATTTTTGGTATCACTTCAGCTTTTCCATCTGTTCAGGACATTAGGATCCCAGTTAGGGTTTGCTAGGGGATAGATATCATTAACTTGAAGACTTCCAGTTCCAATTTGAGTTTCTAGACCCTTGAAGACTGCCAGTTGCAATTTGAGTTTCTAGAGCAGATATAGCAGCTTTGTTGACCATTTCTCTCTCTGTTTTATCCAATAATTCATCTAGCATAACATTTAGATCACCCCAATCTGGGGTTTGGGATTTTATGGCCATTTCTACACGCATAGCTACTCTCTCTGGGTTGTCTCTCTACTTCCCAATTGAGTTTTTCCACTGCTGTAATTCTCCGAGAGAAAATGGTGCCTTTATATAAATGACCCTTTGATTTCCCACAGCCTGTCTCAGAGGTGCTTCTAACACAAGTTCTTCCTCCCCCCCTTTATCTGTTTTGGACCTTGTGTATTTAGCAACGGGACTGACTGCTCTCATAGCTTCTCGGGCTATCCTGCCCCTTCTATTCAGCGGGCGGTCCAGCCACTCATAGCGCCCCAGCAACTGTGCCAGCCTTCCCTGTGGGCGCTTGTTATGGACCATGCCGGTGAATCCAAGCAGAGCTTCTTGCAGTGCCTCCGCATGGTGTAGCATCCATTTCAAGTCCCCTGTCCGGACCGGTATACTGATGTCCTCTGCCTCCCTGCCGTCCAACTCCACCATTTGGTCGTGACTCTTATTAAAAGCGCCACCATCTCTACCCTGGACTGCAGTCTGAAGTGTGTCTGAGTCGGCGGGAAGATCCATTCGAGAATCCGGATGTCCTCCCACTTTTTCTTTTGCCATTGATGGATGATGGCATGTGAACCTGCTGCGCTGATCAGGGTGATGAGGATGGCAAGTGGAACTCTTTCTTCTCTGTGTGACACCCATGCGTGCCGCAGCTTATCTGCGACCTTGGCGAGAGCTGCTGCTTGGTCCAGAGAGCATTCTTGAGGCTCGGCAGCGTTTGTCCCGTGCAGCCATGGCAGGAAGGGGGCGAGGTCAGTGTTCGTGATTCCCGCGACTCCGCAGACCCATTGCAGATCTCCTAACAGCCGTTGCACATCATGGAGCGTGGAGATTTCTGTGTTTAGCTCGATCCCTTGGGGCCTAATTTGCGATTCTGATATGAGCCAGCCCAGGTACTTCCATGGTGCAGTCCGCTGGATCTTCTTGGGGGTGATCTCTAATCCAGTCTCATGCAGTTGCTCTCTGATCCATTGCATCTCTTTATCTGGGAACTCTTTAGCAGTAGCTATCAGGATGAGTGCTTCTGCATAACGTCATCTAATCGGACGTAGCGCCCAGTCAACGTATAGCTGACACAGCGTAGGGAAATTTTTCATCCTCTGGGATAGGACAACCCACTCATAGCACTTAGTAGGCTCACTGCGATTCTTTGTGGGCACTGTAAAGGCAAAACATTCTGTATCCTTTGGATGCAGTGGGATTGTGAAAAAGCAGTCTTTTAAGTCAATTACAGTGATTTTCCATCCCTCTGGAATCATTGTAGGAGCCGGTAGCCCAGGTTGCAGTGCCCCCATAGTCTGCATGTGCGCATTCACTTGTCGAAGGTCATGAAGAAGGTGCCATTTTCCTGATTTCTTTGGGATCACAAAGATGGGGGTGTTCCTTGGGCTGACTGAAGGCTTGATGTGTCCTGCTGCTAGCTGTTCTGCAACAAGCTGTTCTACTGTCTTCAGCCTTTCGTCTGTTACCGGCCACTGCTCGGCCCAGACAGGATCATCTGTTAACCAGGTGAGAGCCCGTATGGGCGGCTGACTGGCAGCAGCCGTCAGCATAAATGCCAGTCTGTGGTGAGCACAAGGCCTAGCTGCGCGAGGATGTCACGTCCGATCAGGCCTTGCAGGGTCTGAGGCAGCTTCATAACATAGGGGCAACACACAATGGTTTGATTGTCCTCAAACTCTAGGGTGATTGGGGTTGCACTTACTTGGAGGATTTGCATTCCTCCCACCCCTACCAGTGTGGCTGCTGGTTTTTCCAGTCCCCAACCAGGTGGCCACACCACCTGGTTAATGATGGTAACGTCAGCCCCTGTGTCGAAAAGCAGTTGTATTTTGATGGCTTCTGCCCCTCTTCACAGGGTCACTTGCTGCTGAGGTCTCTGGGCCAGGTTCAATGCCCAAAACATCAACCCCAGAGGACCCAAAAGCATGGTCTCCACGGACACTGCTGTTGCTGGTTCCCCCATTGGTCATTAGGGGAATGGGGGTGATTTGGGCAATGTGACTGCCCTGTGGGATAGTCACGGGTGGTTGCAGCACATAGGCCATGATTTTAATTTCGCTGGTGTAATCGGCGTTGATGATTCCAGGGAGCAACACTACTCCCTGCCAGCTGGTTGATGACTGCCCCACGAGTAGACCACCCAGACGAGGGCCATGTGATGACAGGGGGCCCTTGGCTGTGGTCAGGATCAGGGTGACCTGGTGGTTCATCAGCGTGACTTCCATTGAGGTTGCCATGTCCACTCCGAGGCTCCCTTGGGTGGCTGGCTGGTTCTGTTGAAGGAAACCACTGGGGTTGCACTCGACTCATGGCTCTTTGGGGTGCTCACTTGTGTCCTGGCACGTGACCCCCCCGCGCTGCGCTGGCCATTTCCCGCACAGTGGCATGTTATGGTGGCATGGGTGCCAGAATTGCAGTTGTGGCACCACACTGTTTTCCGGCAAGTGCGCCTCAGGTGCCCCTCTTCACCGCATCAGAAACAGGCTACTCCATCCGTCCGGGGACCAGGAGGTGGGCCAGCAGCCTTCGCCCCCTTTTTTCTTTGTGCCCCTCCGGTCAGTGCTGCGGCGATGACTTGTCCCTGTTGTTGCAGGACATTCTGCAGCGTTGCGGTAAATGCAGCTGTTTGAGACAACTGCTCTGCATGGCTAGCACGCACGAGCATCTTGTTTACTCCTGCCCCCTGGGGCAGCGTGGTGAGAATTGTCTTAGTTTGCCTATTAGCATTTTCAAAGGCAAGTATTCGGAACATTTGCTCTTGGAGCTCTTCAGAGAGCTCAGTTGTGTCCTTCAAGGCTGCTGACAGACGGTCAATGAACTGACCATATGGCTCCAACAGCCCCTGTCTGACTGCTGCATATGGGGGAGACTTCCTCTTTTCAGGTACTGACAACAAGGCTTTGTGGGCAAAAGTCTGTGACAACTGATGAATGATTGAGGGCATGGTCAGCTGTGCCACTGTCGCTCCAAAAGCCCCGCTCCCAGTTAGCATGTCGGCTTGGATCGCATACAGTGGGTCTTGTGTATCACCTTGGTATTTGCTAGCTTCTTGTGCTAGCCGCTTCCACATTCGTTCCCAGAGCAGGAACTGTGAAGGGGTTAATAACAATTGTGCGATGCTGATGCAATCATTTGGACACAGGACATCTGCTGTAAAGATAAACTGCAGGATGCTCCGTGTAGCTTCGGACTGGAGGCCGTGCGTGGTGACCGTTTGCTTGGCTTGCTGCAAGATCTTCCAGTCATGGGGTTCCCACTTTGCAGTGTCCCCTTGTATCAGTACAGGGCAGGCTAGGGCATCTATGGCTTGCCAATCTCCTTCACTAATTGCATCACGGACAACTCCATTCCATCTCCTTCACAATGGATCAATCCTCACCATTGAGGCTGATGGAGGCAATGGCTGCACCTCCTCTTGTGGGAAGGGAGGGGCCATACGCCCTGTGCCCGGTTCTCCCAACGGGAACGTAGGAGTTCTGGTGGCTGTCTTGACCGGTGGGTCCATGGGACGCCATGGTGCTGATGGTGTGGTTTCACAAGCCTTAGACTCCAGCGTGTCCTGACGAGTAGACAATTCAGCAAGCTTCTTGATTAATTCATGCATCATCTCTTGGTGCTTCTCCTCCTCTTGGGGCTGACCCCAGGTAGCCCTGGCTGGCTCTGGCTCTGCGGGCGACAAAGCCGTAGAGGCTGCTTCACAGTCGGACGATGATCCCCTGTCCGGCAGAGGGGGGTGGCGCGCTGCCGTTTTCGGCCAGAAGCTAGGACCACTCATTTCTCCTCTGCTCGCCTGCGCCCCGCCCCCAGGGTTGGAAGCCTGAACTTCCACCTTTGCGGCCATTTCTCCCTCAGACTTCTGAGGGATAACTTCCTTCCCCGTCATGTCCAGCAGCTCCCGCAGCGAGCATACGGGCGCTGCTGTTCCCTTCATCGGTCGACCCGCAGTCAGCCCGAAGAATCGCGCAACCCTGGACTCTGCCCTGGCCTCCGGCCGCCGCTCCGTGAGACCTCCCTCCCTTTCCTTTCCAGGGCTGCCACCCCCCAGCCGCAGCCACCTTCCTCTCTGCTTTCATTTCTGCAAGGGTATTAGTCACGGCTCTCCATGTTAATCCGAGAGCTTTAGCTTCTTTACCTTCCTTTTCACCCTCAGTTGTGGACAGCCACAGTCTGTTTCCAACTTCCCACCATTCTTCAGTTGAGAACAAAAGCAAAATGCATTTCAAAAACCGTTGTTCCCAGGCCCACGTAATTAGGGCATAAAGATCTCGATCTTTTACAGTCTCGCCTCTCTTAGAGAGGATACTGGCTAGGAGACGAGTGCCAGCCTTGTATTCCATAGCTTCTTACCTGCAAGGACTCACTCGGCTTTACTCAACTTTTTTGCCAGGACGCTCCCGCTCCAGCTCTCCAGGCTCCTCACCGTCCTTGCGATGATTCGGAGTCTTGCCGCATTCAAGCGAAACGCATTTAAGCGAAAAACAAACCTCATTTAAGTGAAAAAAATCACTTGAGTCCCTGTTCGGGTGCCAGGTTTTGGGGCTCGAGTACTTAAGAGCTAGCCAGATTAACAACCCATGCACCGATACAATTTGAGCATCGTTCTCTGCTTCATTGTTTACCTATACAAGCTTATATCTACTTTTGCAAAGATTCACACCCAGTCCCTCTAGACGGCCTCTAATCCGCGGGGGAGCCGACCAGTGTATAACTTTGCCAAGGACTTTCAAGGCTGCCTGTCTTCCAGGCTTGCCTGCAGCCAGGGGCCAGTTCAGGGGTTTATCCTCAGCAACCCTGGGTTGTCCAATTTTTCCAAGGGTATCATATGCCCCTGTTCCACAAGGAATCCTTCTACACCTGGTTTTGAGGAAGAATCTGTTTTGGCTCATTGGCCGGACTTTGAGGGAGAAGTGGCTTTGACTCACTGCCCAGATTCTGAGGGAGGAGGGGTGCACTGGACTGAAGTGACGAATTCGGTAGAATGGGTTTTCGGCAGTGCCAGTTAGACACTACCTTACTGTCTCAGTTTTGAAAGACAGGTGTCTGCTAAGGAAGGCAGAAGCCCCCCTTGAAATGGCAGATATAACCCCTTTTCCCTCCAAGTTATTATATTTTGAAATCAAGGGCCTTTAGGCAAAGATGTGGGAAATTGGAATAACAGTTCTTTACTATATATATATATATATATGTATATGTATATAATCAGTCAAACAAAACAACAACAACTATGGCAGTAACAGCACACACAAACCCAGTGCCAGCCTTCTCGGCTGTCAGGCCCTTTCCCCTCGGGTGCAGTTCCGCTCGCAGCCGGCAGGGGCGCTGGCGGCTCCCGGTGAGCAGGGCAGGTGCGATGGTTCCCCCGCGGCTGCAGGGGGCGCTCCGGAGCGAGCTCGGGGAGCACGCGGCACCGGTGCCCTGGGATCCCGGGAAGGGAAGGAACAAAGGCTTCACAAACCCCTGGGCAGCCGATCCCGGACTCTCAGGAACAGCAGGCTGGAACGGCAGGCTGGAACAGCAGGCTGGAACGGCAGGATAGAACGGCAGGCTAGAGCGGCAGGCTAGAGCGGCAGGCTGGAGCGGCAGGGACAAACGCAAATCCCGGGTGGCAGGCGAGATGTATCCAGATGGGAGAACCCCACGGATGCCCAGGCAGGCAGGGCGAGCAGGGCTACAGCGTAGCGAAAGCTCAAAGCAGCAGCGGGGCAGGGCAGGGAAAACGGCTTTTGGGGTCCCGGCGTTGTTTCCAGCAGGAAGAGAAGAACGGCCAAAAAGAAAGAAGCAGCAACTCCTTTCTCTGCAGCTTCTCTCTCCAGACGCTCAGAGCGAACTGACCCCACACCCAGGTGTAGACAAAGGAGTAGCCAGGCCCGCCCCACTCCCTTTTTGTCTTTCTTAAGTACAGCTATTTGTCCCCTAGCAACATGCATATGGGAGAAAATTCCTTTAACAGGAAAAAAACTAAGACTAAACTAAAACCCCAACACTTACTCAATTTATCAAGGGGTAAGCCATCCATCACATCTCTGGGGACCCCCTTTTTGATACCTAATAACCACCAATGCTGACGGTTAGGGATCTGTTTTACATTCTCTGGTTTTTCACTATGAGGAGCCCTAATGTACCTGACACCTTTTGTTTTGTCTGATTTTTCCTCTGGGATTTTTATAGGTCCATATTTTCAACTGTAATTAATCAGATCTTCTGAAACCTCACTCCATGTCCAAACTTTGCGATCACCAGCAGGTGAATTCGATTGTGAACCTGGTGGCTGAGAGGGGGTTGAATATGGAGTAAACCCAGGATCGGTAGATGCAGTTTGGTCGCTCGAGTTTCCAAGGAATCCATCCAACCTCTCTACAGGACCTACAGCAGCTATGGTTTTTTGAAGGACAGTTGAGTGATTCTGGAAAGCCTCGAATTAAAGGGGTCATCAGTTCAGGCTTCACAGGTAATTGCATTGGGGATTCATATCCAGGAGTTAATTTCCTTTCAGGGATTATTTGCAGACAGGCGGCTTTGTGGACACTTACAAGTGGATCAGAGGTACCAACTATAGCGAAAGGGTCTCCCCTTTCTAAAGGATTGAGTCCCCTGGCCCAGAAAGCTGCGCGCTGAGTCAGAGACCATGTGTTACATTTGTCTCCTGTTGTTAAGAAAACTCCATGTCCCCAATATCCACTGGCCTCCTGTTCAGTTAATTGAATTTGATCTCCTCCAGTGAGAGACACTTGGAAGACATATTCCCTCTCAGATTCGTGGGGGAGCCGCCCATGCTCCTTTTTTAACTTAACCAATTCAGTCGTAGTGTATGGTATTTGTTTAGTGGTGATATGCGGTTCAAAATCTTCATCATTGCTATAATTATATTCTGTTTTAATCAGAAGTCTCATACAAAGGCAGCAGTTTTTCCCACAATTTTTCACTAGCACTAGTTCTTTCTGGGGGTATATTTGATTAATGTGAGGAGTTTCCTTTTCCTCTGTCTCTTTTGGTGAGTCAGCATTCTTTGAATTCTTAGAATATTCCTCTTTTAAAGCAGCCCACAGCAAATGATTTTCATTCCTTTCTTCATCTAATTGTTTCTGTAAAATTTCCACTAGGTTTTGAAGGGAATCTATGATTGCTTTTTCTTAACTGCATCGCTTAAAGCGGTGATCTATAGCTGCTGTAAGGCATGCTCCCAAAACGGAGCAGATTATGGTTTTATTTTGGCCAAATTTAAACTTTGTCTTATGTTGTAATGAACACATTCTATCAGTCACACTCTCCAAATTAAACCAGTTATTGAGCCCATGCTTCCCCTCCCGGAGAGGGCCGGGCATTATGTTTTGCTAGCAGAGCATAAAATGCAGCTTTAACTTTTGCACTTGGGTTTTCAGTCATTTTATGAAGGGATCAAAACCACTACAGGGAGGTAAAAGTTAATTACACACTGTGACACAAACAGCTTTGCTGTGTCTCCCTTCTCTTCCCTGGGTGGGTGAAGAGACCAAATCTGCCTGGGAGGTCCTCCTTCAGTTACTTATGGTTGTCTCTTCGCTACACCAAGCAGTCCAAATTCACACACACCCAACAAAAAAAACACAGTTCCCCCTTTTACACTAAGAGATCTTTTTGTGAAAAATCTGAAGACAGAGCCTTCAGCTGAGTATGGGGTGCTTTTCACCCAGGTGTGTGCAGTTTGCGGGAAATTCGAGTCACCCCCCTTGCTTTCTAGACACCGCTCACCCTTTTCAGGGTGTCGGGTTGGGTGCGGCTGGAGCGAAACGTCCTTCCTCCTATTACAGACTACACACAACTTTGCAACCCCTTCTGTCTGTCAGAAATCCTGTCCGTGATGCCAGTTTAATGTCACGATCTGCTAATGCAAGCGGGGGTCGTGATGGTTCGTTTATAGATCTCAGAGTGCAAAAGGACACAAGGGACTTTAGTTTTAATCAGAACAGTGCACCTTTATTAAGTGCCCACAACACAATAATGTGATAGAGGAGAAAAAGAGAGAGAGAGAGATAAAGAAAACAAAGTAAAAGAGTACAGAAGAAGAAAGGGGGGGTAATAGCTACCAACGGATGAGACGAAGTCCTCATGGCCTTCTGCCAATAGATTCGTCTTCTTTCCGTGGGGAGATGTCGTCTCAGTTATAGCCCTTTTTAGAAATGAGGCGCAACTGGCCAAGACCACATCTATGTTTCGTAATAACATTGCAAAACTAAAAGCTAGCACTAACTATCACAGGTACATACCAAGCATGCCTTTCATAGGCAGTACTGCTTGCCATGATTTGCAGTCTAGCAGCGTTAGCTGACATGAGTTTAGCAGTGCTCTCACTTCTGCTTTCTAGCTGTATCTCCACATCTCCCTCCTTTCCCCAAGAGGTGGGGAAACCTGCAGCCATTGTTATGAGGCCTGTTGCTTTGGCAAACAGCTACAGGACAGGTGTACAGGACATTCCTTTCCGCTTCAGCGCAGTCCTTCCCGCCTGGGCAGCAAGAACAGCGCAGTCCACTGGGACCTGCACTAGTTTCAGGAATGTATACCAGTTCCCAGCGGGCACACCTGCAGGCAACACTTGGCAGACACCCCACCTCAGCCAGGCCAGGACTCCTGTGTTGAGTCTCTGTCCTTGGCAGAGGCAGATCGTGAGGCAGATGAGGCATCTTCGGACCATCTCTTAAACTCCTACATCCCGCCTGAGCACCTCTCCCATCCTCTGGGTCAGAGTTTGGTGGCTTCTCTCCGGCAGATCCACTGTGAATCCAAGTCGCAGTTCTCAGGGGTGATGGTGCTGCCTCTGATCATCCCACAGAGTCCAGGTCTCTCCCTGAGGTCCACCTGGAACCTTCAGGTGCAGGAGGGAGTCCGGGTCACCCCTGGGGGTCACTTGGGGGACACTGGGCTGCGTTCCCTTGGCCCCCAGCTGCCCCTGGCACTCCCTGATCCCGGTCCTGGCGGGAGCCGTTCACCCACGTCCAGCCCGTGCCGGCCGCGGGCACCCAGAGCCCGACCCACAAGGAGAGCGCGGGTTTCTGCAGGGTTTCATGTAGGAATTCCTGCCTCGGGGAAGAAGTGGTGACACTCACAGGCCATGGATGGTCACCCCAAAACAGGCTCTGTCCTCCTCCCAGGACTGAGCCCCAACCATGTTCCCCATGCTCTGCCACAGGCACCCAGGGGTGCTTGGACATGGTGGGGGAGGGGGATGCTGAGCCCAGGATTCTGGGAATCCCCTCTCCCTTCCCGAGTGCCACCAGGGGCAGCCCCGTGTCCTTCCCACCTTCTTACTCCCATCATTCCCTTCACCAGCTCATCCCGATCCCACAGCAGCAGCAGCAGCAGCAGCAGCAGCGTGGCCCCCGATCCCCGCAGTCCTCTCGGCTCCTGCTCCAAGGGCTGTATCCAGGGGAGACCCAGTAGCACTTGATCCTTCCCAGCGTCCAGCTCTGGGGGCAGATCCTGCATCCCTCAGCCCCTGGAAAACGGGATCAGAGCCAGCTCAGGTCACCATGTTGCCATCTCGTCCCCTGCACACCCAGAGAACCACCAGGGTTTCATTCCCATTTGTTTCATTCCCATTTGCTCCCTGGGGACACCCTGAACTGTGAACTGGTTGGCGCTCTGATCTGGGCATGCCATGAGATTTTGGGAAAGCTTTTGGAGCAGAGGCGCCTCAGGGCTGTTACCTGGCTGCTGTGATGGGCAGAGAATTTCCCTGAGCTCCAAGACGAAATTCTCCAGGCTGCTGTTGCCATCTCCTACCCTCCCGTTTTTTCTGCTTCCTGGGTTTTCCACTCCACTGCTGGTGGAGAACTACAACGGAAGGAAGGCTGAGCAGGGAACAGGACCTGGCTCCCTCAGCACAGTGCTCACCAAGATCCACCTGCATGCAGCCCCAGGGTGGATTCTGACATTCCCTTCCCTCATCCCAGCTCACTCCAAACCTTGACCTGAGGAGCTTGTGAGAGGTGAGAACTGACCTCAGAGTCCCAACACAGAGCAGACGCCAGCTCCTTTTGGGGGCCGGGCTCAGCATCCCTGAGCTCCCCCCCTGCTCAGAGCTACCCCACCCAGCTGTGGCTTTGCACTGGTGACAGGATGTGGCCCCTCCAGCCCTGCCAAGGTGTCACCGTTTCTCAAGTGCCATCACATTGGAGGTCCACAGAGCCCTGAAGCCTCTGCCTAACCCTGCCCCTCGATCTGTGACTCCCAAGCTGTTCAGCCTAGAGGGGCCTGACCCCAGGGTGAGGGGCTGCTCAGCACCCCCTGCCCACCACAGGCACTTGCTGTGTGGGAACAGCTCACAGGCATTTATTTGGGGGGATTTTCCCCCAGCTCTGCCCCTCTGGGTGTCTCCCCAAGAACCAGCAGACATTGGAGTCTCCCTCCCGCCTGCCCAGGATGGTTTAGGGGTGCTGGGGGTGCCAGCACTGGGCATGGGGCTCATTTTATCCAGGTGCTGTGTGACCCTGACCTCAGCCCCGGGCTCTCAAACCCTGTCCGTGCCACAGCTGAGAGATTTTCCCCCACACAAACCCCTGGGACCCCTCCCCACTGTCAGGGCTGTCCCCATGTCCCCATGGCCGTGCTCACACGAGCAGCCCAGCGTCACAAAGGCCACTCCGAGCAGGAGATTCCCAGTCCAGCTGGCCCCGAGCGCCACATGGTGCCACTGAGGACATCCTGGCGCTGCAGGGGACAGAGGTGACAGGAGATCACCCAGCCCCACACCCAGCAAGTCAAAACTCTGCAGATTTGGGCTGTTTTGTCTCCAAAAGCAGCTCAGAGCCCAGCAGCCTGCCTCAACAAGGACCAAGTGGCTAGCTCAGGGGGTCAACACCAGGCAGTCACCTAGCCAGCAGCAGTCACAGAGGATGGGTACCTCAGCGGGAGGCTGAGCAAGGTCTAAGCTAGGCTCGCTTCAGTCACTGGTGGGTAAGGTGTGAGGAGAGAAGAAGCAGACGAGGGGACATTTCTCGGGGGAGCAAGAATGGGTTTACTGGAGAAGAACTGAGGAGAGCCGAGAAGAGCCCCCAAATAACCTCTGACAGGGGGTTTTATACCCCTCTGCTCAGGGCACAGTGAACATAACACAACCAATGACACTGCATGTGGCGGGTGTAACAAAGGCGGGGACATGTACAACGCAGCTAATGGGGAGTGGGGTAGGTGGGAGAGTGAATGAGGGCCAGTAGGGAATTGATGGTGTCAACCAGGGAGGAGAGTGCGGCGGCCATTACAGATGTACAAGTTTGCACGTCTTTCCCGCCAGGGCCAACGGATTTTCCTGCCAAGCTGCCTGAGGGCAGCCATATTGGGGCGGGAAGCCATTTTATGGTTCCTGGACTTCAGAGGAATCAAACCATTGGATTCTTTGTCCAACTGGGTCCAGGACACCATGGCAGGAACCAGGGCTCACCACAACAGCAGCCCCCAGGGTTCCAGCATTGGTGGGTTTTTCCCAGTGGAATTACTCCGTGGCAGGAATTAAAATGTTTAATTAGCGGTTGGGCTTTGTGATCTTCAAGCTCTTTGCCAACCTAAACAATTCCGATTCTTCTGCTGCTTTTCTCCATAAGGAAACCGAAAATGGAGTCAGCAGGAAAAAGCACGGGGCACAAGGAGCAGCAGAAAGAAACAAAGCAGGAACCGCCACAAGTGCAGAGAAGATGGACCAGGAGCATCCAGACTCGGATCAGGGTATCTAAAGGCACCAACAGCCCTTCAGCATCCCAGCTCTCCTTCGAACAGCGGAATTGTGGCAGATCTGGGGCTTTTACTCCAAGCACGGACCCTTTCGAAGAACCAGCCCCTGGAAATCATGTTTGGTGTGGAGCTCAGTTTTCCCAGTTCAGCCTTTCCACACAGGGATGAGGCTCAAAGGGCCGCACTGGGCGATGTCAGGGCTTAAAATTCATCCTGCAAAGCCGAGCTTTGATCCCGGCAGGGCTGAGCTGAAGTGGCTGCACAGGAGGGAGGAGGAGGAGGGCGGTGGAAGAACCGTGCAGTGTTGCAGTGTTTAACTCCGTGGCAGCAAGTGTGAATGTGAGCCCAACTCGTTCCCAGGGGGAGGAATCCTGGAAAGGAATCGCAGAGGAGGCATCCTCGGGGGAGGATCCCGGGGGAAGAATCCTGAGGGAGGCATCCCATGGGGAAGAATCCCAGGGAATGAATTAACTTGAGCAATTAATCCCATTTAATTAAACCGTGGAGTGAAGTGGTGCCTGGTGCATCCAAGAAATTCAAACCCAAACCCTCTGCCAGGATCCCAAACCACAGTCGGGATCTTATCCCACCTCCCAGCCCCTTTCCCTCCCTGCAGGACCCAGAGCTTTGCACAACCACAGCCCCCCCAAAGCCCCCTCCCAAACCCACCCCACACTCACTGCCTGGCTCGGGGTGCAACAGCCGCTTCCCGCAGCGCTCCTGGGGACCGAGATCCAGGTTGGCATAAACAATCTCCATGCTGGGATCAGCAGGAGGTTCGGCTGGCCCCGACCCTGCTGGCTGGACCCTCAGAGCCTGGGCAGGGGTTGCTGGCCCGGCCCAGCCTGGCCTCAGGTGGGGGGAGCTCCACAGAGCCACCCCCAGCGCCCAACAGGGCCAGACGGGCAAAACTGAAACCTGACACAGCTTCTGCCGAAGGAAACCAGGGAAAAGTTGTTCCTCTCAAGGAATGGGACCCATCAAGGAGCCTGTGCTAGCCTGAGTTGAGCCATGGTTTTTCCAAGAATCAAAAGACTCCCAAACAAGACACCTCTAAAAATAAAAAAAGCCAAACCAACCCAAAATTTGGGTTGTGCAAAGAGGCAGCTCCATCTTTGATGCCCTCTGTGCAATGTGCTGATTTGCGATGGAAAAAAATCAGGTTTCCACAGCAAGAACCGTGGAATTGTTGAGGTTGGAAAATGTTTCTAAAAGTCGTGGGGTCCAGCACTGCCAAGCCCACTCAAGCCCACCTGAGGCAGGGTGATGGGCACATTCCAGCTCCTTCCACCTTCCTCTTCTCCTTCAGGGAGGCAGAGAGGAGACACAGTCCCCTGAGTGCCAAGCAAACGGCGAATGCAGTTAGGAAAAAATTGAAAAGTACTCGAGAGAAGGGAGAGAAGAGCAGGATCCCTCCAGGGGTAGGCAGGAGCCTCAAAAATAGTTTCTCCCCAGGTTGGAGAGAACAAACCAAACCAAGCGGAGCTGGGACCCCCCAGCAGCACCTCTCTGCTGTCCCAGCAGAAGCTCTCGCTGGCTGCTCCAGGCTGGATGGGCAGACTGGGAGCACTGGGAAGGGGCCCTGGATTGGGGTGCAGCCCCCAAAGCAGCCCCATGGCCCCCAAGGCAGTTCCAAGGCTCTGCCAGCTGGGATGGAATGTTGGAGGGGGAGCAGGGCAAGGGCTGGGGCTGCCAGTGCCAAGGTATCCTGATTTGAAGGACAGGTGTCTGCCAAAGAAGGAGGGAACCTCTCTTGGAATGGAAAATATGACCCCCTTTCCACCAAATTATTATAACCTTGAAATTACGAGGCTTTCAGGCAAAGATATGGGAAAAGACGTAATAGTTGTGTACTAGTATGTATGACAAGGCAAACAAACAATGGCAGCAACAACAAACAAAAGAAAAAACCCAGAAAACAGTCTCTTCCCGCTCTTTAAGCACTTTCCCCTCGGGTGCAGTTCCGCTCGCAGCCGGCAGGGGCACTGGCGGCTCCCGGTGAGCAGGGCAGGTGCGATGGTTCCCCCGCGGCTGCAGGGGGCGCTCCGGAGCGAGCTCGGGGAGCACGCGGCACTGGCGGCTTGGCCGAGACGGGGCATCACGGGCAGCAGCTGGTCATGCTTGCCAGGCTGCTGCACAGAGGTGGCCCACACGGGGACAACCCACGCACTGGCTCCAGATCTTCCCCAAATGGCCAGGAAACAAACAAAAAAATTAAGCAGATTTACAGTGCAGGAAAACCGCAGCAGACTGGGATCCCGGAGTCCAATACACAGGAGTGGCCACGGCAATGCACCTTGGGCAGAGGGTCCAACAGGAGCCAGTCCCAATGTTTTGGCACCACATGCGCTCATTCTGAGCTCCAAAAGGCCAGGCAGCAGGGAAACAGGCAAACAGCTCCTTCCTCCCCCAAACCCAGAAACTGGACTGCCCAAAACCCAGCCAAAACCTCCAGGGTAGCCCCTTCACCTTTTTTTCCCCTCAGTATCACCTGCAACCCACCCCCAGCCCAGGCCATTTCAATGGAATGTTGCGACACCCAGCTACATCTTTTGTCTCCTACTTGCCCCCATTTGGCCCTGAGGCAACACATTGTCCTTATTCCAGGTAGCACAATGGGGAAAAATTCACTGAAAAAACCAAACCCAAAACATTATCCACCCCGTTTTTTTTCCCATACCACCATTCTACATCAAACTTAGACTCTTGAACTCTAGACATACATACATTATCTTAATTATATACATACATACCTGCAGATATGAATACAGGCACAGTGTCATGGACAATTCACCCCAAACTAAGGTCCCCTTGAGGTAGGCATCAGGTCTCTCCATCCTTTTGCATCACCCACCAGGTGCATCCTGGTCCCTGAGTGAAGACAACCCCACGGGGGGGGGGCTGTCTTTGCTTCAGGCAGAATTAATCCGAACAGTTTTTCCCAGCATAGCTTTCATGTGTACCACCGGAACCTCATCCCCATCCGTTGGACACGGGTTCAGATTGGGCAAGGCCTGCTCTGTTGGTGGAGCCTCGGGTGTTAACTAACCATGTGGCCTTTGCTAAATACATTTGAAAGTCCCTCCACCAAGTGCCTTCAAGGTGGTTTTAAGCAATCCATTACACCACTCAACTTTCCCAGCTGCTGGTGCATGGTAAGGGATGTGGTACACCCACTCAATGCCATGTTCCCTAGCTCAGGTGTTTATAAGGCTGCTCTTGAAATGAGTCCCATTATCAGACTCGATTCTCTCAGGGGTGCCATGCCTCCAAAGGACTTGCTTTTCCAGGCCCAGGATGGTGTTCCGGGCAGTAGCATGAGGCACAGGGTAGGTCTCCAGCCATCCTGTGGTGGCTTCTACCATTGTGAGCACACAGCGCTTGCCTTGGCGGGTTTGAGGCAGTGTGATGTAATCAATCTGCCAGGCCTCCCCATACTTGTATTTGGACCATCACCCACCGCACCACAGGGGCTTCACCCGCTTGGCCTGCTTGATCGCAGCGCATGTCTCACAGTCATGGATAACCTGGGAGATACTGTCCACAGTTAGAGCCACCCCTCAGTCTCATGCCCACCTATAGGTGGCATCTCTGCCCTGATAACCTGAGGCACCATGGGCCCATCAAGCTAGGAACAACTCTCCCTTGTGTTGCCAGTCCAAATCTATCAGTGACACCTCTATTTGTGCAGCCTGATCTACCTGCTTGTTGTTTCGGTGTTCCCCATTAGCCCAACTCCTGGAGACATGGGTGTCCAGGTGACGGACTTTCACAGGTAGCTTCTCTACTTGAGTGGCAATGTCTTTGCCAATCTGGGAGCAGCCCAGGTTGGTCTTGCCCTACGCTGTCAGCTGGCTTTTTTCCACCTTTCCAGCCAAGCCCACAGAGCATTGGCTACCATCCACAAATTGGTGTAAAGGTAGAGCTTTGGCCACTTCTCTCTTTCGGCAATGCCCAGGGCCAACTGGATGGCTTTGAGTTCAGCAAGTTGGCTCGATCCACCCTCTCCTTCAGTATCTTCTGTGACCTGTCATGTGGGGCTCCATATGGCTGCTTTCCATTTTCGGTTTGTCCCTATGATGCAACACGAACCACTGGTGAAAAGAGCATGGCATGTTTCTTCTTGTGACAGTTGGTTGGAGCTTCCTCAGCACAGGTCACCTGTTCCCGCTCCTCTTCATCGGTCAGACCAAAATTTTCACCTTCGGGCCAATTTGCAGCTATTTCCAAGATCCCAGGGTGATTCAGGTTCCCAATACAGGCGTGCTGTGTGATGAGAGCAATCCATTTGCTCCATGTGGCATTGGTGGCATGGTGAATAGAGGGAACCTTTCCTTTCAACATCCACCCCAGCACTGGTAGTCAGGGTGTCAGGAGGAGCTGTGCTTCAGTGCCGATTACCTCTGAGGCGGCTTGGACTCCTTCATAAGCTGCCAAGATTTCCTTCTCTGTGGGAGTGTAGTTGGCTTCAGAGCATTTGTAACGTAAGCTCCAGAATCCCAGTGGTTGGCCACGAGTCTCACCAGGCACCTTCTGCCAAAGGCTCCAGGACAGACCATTGTTCCCAGCTGCAGAGTAGAGCACGTTCTTCACCTCTGCTCCTGTCCTGACTGGGCCAAGGGCTACAGCATGCACGATTTCCTGCTTGATGTGAGCAAAAGCTTGTTGCTGTTCAGGGCCCCAGTGGAAATTGTTCTTGCAGGTCACCAGGTAGAGAGGGTCCACAATCTGGCTGTACTCGGAAATGTGCATTTTCCAAAAGCCTACGGCACATAGGAAAGCTTGTGTTTCCTTCTTGTTGGTTGGTGGAGACATTGCTGTGATCTTATTGATGACCTTGGTGGGAATCTGACGCTGTCCATCTTGCCACTTCACTTCCAGGAACTGGATCTCTCGGGCAGGTCCCTTAACTCGGCTCTTTTTGATGGCAAAACCAGCTTCCAGAATTTGGATGATTTTCTCTCCTTTCTCAAACACTCCTGCTGCGGTGTTCCCCCACACAATGATGTCATCAATCAATGTACTGCAGATGTTCTGGGGCCTCACCCTTTTCCAGTGCAGCCTGGATCAGTCCATGGCAGATGGTGGGACTGTGCTTCTACCCCTGGGGCAGTCGGTTCCAGGTGTACTGCACACCCCTCCAGGTGAAGGCAAACTGAGGCCTGCACTCTGCTGCCAGAGGAATGGAGAAACATGCTTGATGAAGGGTGAATGGGCCTTGCTGACCACCCCTTGACTCTCCAACTCGTGAACTGTCTTGTGGATGGGGATCATGGCATCTCGATTCATCTGATACTGCTAGTGGTGCACTGTCGAAGTGGCCATCGGTACTCATTTTTCCTCCACATTCAGAAGTTCAACTGCAGAAGGATTTTCTGATAGTCCAGGCAAGGTGTTCAACTGCCTAATGCCCTCTGCCTCCACAGCAGCTATTCCAAAAGCCCACCTGAGTCCTTTTGGGTCTTTGAAATACCTACTCTGGAGGAAGTCTATGCTCAGAATGCATGGGGTCTCTGGACCATTCATGTTTCTGCCACTCCTTCCCAGTTAAGCTCACCTCAGCTTCCAACAGGGTCAACTGCTGCAATCTCCCCATCACCCCAGCAATAGAAATGGATTCTGCACCCGCAGGTCCCGATGGCATTAGGGTGCACTATGCACCATATCAACCAACACTTCATATTTTTGTGGCTCTGATGTGCCAGGCCATCAGATCCAGAGTCCAAATGATACAATTCTTCCATGCATCTACCTGGCTAGAGGCAGGCCCCTCTAGCCCTGGTTATCATTCTTTCCCTGGGCATACATGCTAGAGGTTCCTTCGAGGGGATCTGACATATCATCCTCCCTTCTGTAATAGCTGGCAGCTCAGTCATGGGAGGCTGAGGCTACTTTCACCTTAGCGGAACTCTCTCAGTTCATGTTTTCCTCCTTGAGTTGACACACCCACACTGCCAGGACAGAAGTGGGTTTCCCATCCCACCTTCTCATGTCTTCCCCATGGTCACCAAGGAAGAACCACAGCTCAGCTCGTGGGGTGTACCCCCTCTGCTTAGCTGGGGGACATTGGGCTCTGACGTCTGTGTCTTGCACTGGTGCCACATGGGAACTGTTCTTCCTCACCTCCTCCCTCACCTCCCTAATCTCATCTTTAAACTCTACTTTGAGGTCCTTGACCAAAGCAGAGACGTGAGCCTGCATTGGGCCATTGACCATACTCTCAAATTTCTGAGCCTGCTGGCAACAGAACCCACTGTCTATCAGTTGTCCTCAGCATTAATTGTTGCAATGAAGGTGGTGTATTGGGATGGCCCTAGATTTGCCAGGTTCCACTCCACTTGCCCTGTGCACCTGACCCTGTCAGGGTCATTATTGTGCTGTCCGTCCCTCCCAGAGAGTTCCTCTAGTAGTGTCACTTCTCTCAGCTGTTGGATCCCTTCCTCAATGGTCTCCCAGGGCATTCTACAACCATGATCCCGCATTCTGTCTCTGTGAACAAACCTCTCTCTTACACTCATTAAAAGCCACTCCCAGAGAGAAAGGGGCCCTGGCTCCCTCACGAATATCTGATCAATATCTGGTATTCAAGTATCTGATCCTGGGTCAAGGACCCCAAATACCTTGCCTCACCACTATCCAGTTGCATGCCTGTACCCATGAAGTCCCAAACCCAAAGTAACCAGATCACATAAGCCTAGCACCCTTGTTGCACAATGTCTTTTTGCAGATTACGGAGGCTGTCATATGACAAGGACTCGGTGATGATTTCAGGTTCTGACTCCCCTGCTGGTTGCAAGGGCCCCGGTTCCCCATCATCATTAACTGGGCGCACTGATTTGTTCTTATACTTCCTTCTCCACACAGGGGTGACTGCTTGTAGCGGGTTGAGTTCGAAACCGGGCAGAAACACCAATTAAATGTAGTGGTTTTGGTTCAAAATATTCATTACTTACTTGTTTTCCTTCTGTGAGATAAGAATTAGGAGAAAAAGCAAAGCAGGCACAAACCTTAAACAGTTGCAGTACAATGAAAGAGTTTTATTACTAATAGAATTAAAAGTAAAGAGACAATAACAAAACAAAATTAAAGCAAATCCCCCCCCCCCCCTCCAGCCAGCACTTCTCTCCTTTTACCTAGCTCACACAAGGGATAACAGAACATGGGATGTTAGTCAGTGTTCCAGTTCTTGAAAAGTCTCTCTCTTATGCTTAAGGGAAAAAAGGGTTTTTCCTTCAGTTGCACGTGGTTCCCAAACTGCCACCAACAGCAGATCCGCCCGGAAACAAACAATCTGCTGTGTGTAGAACATCTCTCCCATGAAAAATCTCACAGTTCCTTCACACTGCAAAACATGGGCCATCACATGGGGTTATTCATCTTTTTAAGGATAAGTTCTTTTGGCCTGCACACAAAGGCTCTTCTTCGCCACAAGTCTCTAACAGCCTCTTACTACTATATAGCCTGGCATTGGCATTCTTCACAATCTTCACAGGCACACGAAGATACTCCATCCCCCCATGTTCTTCAAATGGATTAAAGAGACAAACAGTTTGTGGTATTACAGTTTCTTACCACGGCATGCAAGAAGGTTTCTTTTAAGCTGCGCGCCAGAATCGTGGCACCGCCCCCCTCTTTTCTCCTGTCGCCATTTCCAGCTCCGTCCCATGTGACTCACTTCTCTTTCTCTCTGACTCTGACGCCGCCATGCTGAAGGGTGTTCTTGTTCGGGCTTTATGGTGGGGAAAGCCTCGCTCCCTCTGTGCTGCTGGCTGCGTGGTGTCTTCTTCAGTTCAGCACGAAGTGTGCTGGCTGCAGACAGGAGGCTCTGCCAGCTCCCGTTGACTCCGCCGGCTCCGCATGGAGAGGAGAGGGACCCGCCGGTCCCAAGAAGCCGTGCTGGATGGGTTTAGCTGTGAGCAGTCCATGGCTGGTTTTAGCTGCCTGTGGCTCTGAGGCAGCCCCCCCCAGCCACCCAGGGTCCGTGCCGCAGCATTGGGAAAGGGGGAAAGGGGCAGTGGCCCCGGCCCGGCCCGGCGGGGCCGGGAGGCTCCGGAGCCCCCACCTCCCAGCAGGCGAGCTCCGACCAAAAGGGAAGTCCCGCCTTTCTGTGCGGTTTAAATATGTAAATTGTGAGAAGCGTAATTGGTCTTAAAGACTGTCCATCAGCTCAGGGTCAACCCAATACACTGCTGCTGGCTGTGACTGTGTTCGTGGTTCAGCTGGAGCCTGGATGGTTGTGACATCTGTGGGTTCCACTGCTGCACTGTCAGACTCTCCCTCTTTGAGGCAGGGAGAGGGTTTCCCACCAGCTGGGGAAATGTTTTCCCTCAGCACCTCTCATATATTCTCCTCCAATATGCCCATCCAATCCAGGTGGTTCATTTCTGATGTGGGCTGTTGGGCAGTGTTAGGATGTGGGGCAGCGTCAGGCTCTGGGGCAGCATCCCTAGTCACTGAGGTAGATGTTAGAGTGGTTACCCACAGCAGTCTCACCTTATCTCTGAATGCTACATAGAATAGGCATATCAGCAATACCAGCTACTGTATGACATGGTTAGCATCTAGAGAATATTTGACCCCTTTGAAAGCTGTTGGGGTAGGCCCAAAGAAATGGGTGAAGGGTTGGGAGAAAACTTTCCCCAGTGTTACTTCCTCACAATGGGTGCCATTATTACACAACCCCAAAAGCATACACTTAAGTGTGTGATAGCCATGTATCTATGTGTCTGCCGTCAAGAGAAAGTTAAAAATCCATGAATTCCTCACCCTATTGACCCATTGTGCAAATTGGGTAACAGCCACAGTAGCATTAGTCTTAGGATTCATGTTTAGATAAGGAGCTGCAAATAGGAAAAATGTAGCCACGACCACGTGCCACCCAAACTGGGGTAGGCTAGACCACATGGTGCTGCCTAATGAGGTTTCTGTATTCAGCACACAAAAAAGTAGGCTACCCAGAAACTGTTATTCCTTTTTTCCCCATTTCTCTCAATGCCCTCAGGCTCCACATCAGGTGCCAAAATCTGTCTTGGTTTGAAAGACAGGTGTCTGCCAAGGAAGGAGGGAACCTCCGTTGGAATGGAGAATATGACTCCCTTCCCTCTGAATTATTGTAACTTTGAAATTAAGGGGCTTTCAGGCAAAGGTATGAGAAAAAGAATAACAGCTCTTTACCAGCCCTTAAATGAATACCAAGGCAACCAAACAAACACAACAGCAGCAACAGCAAACAGAAGCACAAACCCAGTGCCGGCCTCTCCCGTTCCCCTCGGTGACGCTGGCGGCTCCCGGCCGGGCAGGGCGGCTGCGGGGATTCCCCGCGCCTGCAGGGGGCGCTGTGGCGCAAGCCCGGCCGCCTCTGCACGCGGTAATGGCGGCCGGGCTGGCGGGAGGGATGGAAAAGGGGCTTCCTTTACAACGTCCCGGGGCAGGCGGGCCCGGTGTCCCTCCGGATGGTGAAATGGGCTGCAGCAGGAACCTCGGAGCAGCAAGCTGGAAGGGCAGATGCCAGCACACCTGGGATTGTAAAACAAAAGGTATCAGAAACTCTGGGGCCGTGCCCGAAGCCACAGGGTGTCTGAGCGTTCGGTTACAGGGTAGTGAGAAGCCCTGAAGCAGCGGCAGAGAACAGAGGGGCTGAGCGGGGAATCGCTCCCCCAGGTAGCTCAGCTGCTATGGCTGGTGCCTGGGTCAGGCAGCACAGAAGGGGCAGCCCCTAGCAGGGGACATGGCGCTCCCAGTCCCAGGTACCCACGTGGAACGTGCTGGCTTTGGGCTCCCAAGTAGCAGAGAACCAGAGAAGCAAGCCCGTAAGCCCAGTCACAGTGCCAAAGGTAAAAACCAAATAGAAACAGGCAAAACCACAAGGCAACAGTATCTTGTGGCTGCATGGCCATCCAGCTGATTGCCCCACTGGAAGAGACAACCATCCTTGCCCCCCAACTCTTGCAGGAAATCCCGGGCTAGCTCTCACCCATTGTGATACTACCAGAGGCGGGGGATGGGAGGGGGGACCAGTGACCACCGCGGACACAAAAAACCCCCAGAAGTAGCAGGGGATAAATAAACATCCCCAAGACAACTCCCATGGGCCAGAGAGAATTAGAATCATGGAATTATTTCAGTTGGAAAAGACCTCCAAGACCAACCAGAATTCCTTGATGCCACCAAAAGAAATAACTGAAAACAAAAGGTGAGATTTTATGGGGTTGAAAGTCAAGAAATACACTCTTCCCAATGAATTGCCAACATCAGTCTGTGTCCCAATGGATGTTCCTGCCCCTGCGTTCATCCAGGTGTCCATGAGGAGCCAGGAAGATGTGGAACCCACCACACAGGTGTCTCCCCTACACAGATTACTGGGACCATGGATCACCAAGGCCCTGCCCAATGGGGGTCACTGGGGATCATCCAATGCTGATCCTCCCATGGGGGATGGAGCTGGAGCAGCACACAAAGCTCTTCCCACACTCGGGGCACTCGCAGGGCTTCCCTTAGCGATGCCTCCGTTGGTGTTGGGTCAAGTGAGAACTCCTGGAGAAGCTCTTCCCACACTGGGGACACTCGTAGGGCCTTTCCCCGGTGTGGATGCGCCGGTGGCTGATGAGATGGGAGTTTTGCTTGAAGCCCTTCCCACAGTCAGGGCAGCGGAAGGGCCTCTCCCCTGTGTGTATTGGCTGATGGAGGAGGAGATGGGAGCTGCTCCGAAACCTCTTCCCACACTCAGGACACTCGTAGGGTCTCTCCCCTGTGTGGATGCGTCGGTGGATGACGAGGTATGAGTTTTGCTTGAAACGTTTCCCACAGTCAGGACAGCGGAAGGGCCTCTCCCCTGTGTGTACTGCCTGATGTAGGAAGAAATGTGAGCTGGTCCGAAACCTCTTCCCACACTCAGGACACTCGTAGGGCCTCTCCCCTGTGTGGATGCGCCGGTGGCTGAAGAGGGTGGAACTGTGCTTGAAGCCCTTCCCACAGTCGGAGCAGCGGAAAGGCCTCTCCTCTGTGTGTATTGGCTGATGTTTGAGGAGATGGGAGCTGCTCCGAAACCTCTTCCCACACTCAGGACACTCGTAGGGCCTTTCCCCAGTATGGATGCGCTGGTGGA